>NC_092775.1:3089981-3689981 GCF_047496795.1 Chiloscyllium punctatum
GTTACCAGCAAAAACTCAGGGCACACCTAGTTACAGGCGTTATCAGCTAAAACTCTGGTCACTCCCTGTTACAGGCATTACCGACCAAAATTCAGAGCACTTCCAGTTACAGGCGTTACCGACCAAAACTCAGAGCACTTCCAGTTACAGGCATTACCAACTAAAACTCAGGGCACTACAAGTTACAGGCATTACCGACCAAAAATCAGAGCACTCCCACTTACAGGCGTTACCGACCAAAACTCAGAGCACTTCCAGTTACAGGCATTACCAACTAAAACTCAGAGCACTAACAGTTACAGGCATTGCTAGTTAAAAGTCAGGGCACTCCCAGTTACAGGCGTTACCAACTAAACTTCAGGGCACTCCCAGTTACAGGCGTTACCAACTAAACTTCAGGGCACTCCCAGTTACAGTCGTTACCAACTAAAACTCAGCGCCCTCATATTTACAGATGTTACCAACCATAACTCAGAACACCTCCAGTTACTGGCATTACCAGCTAAACATCAGGGCACTTCCAGTTACAGGCGTTACCAAATAAAACTCAGCGCACACCCATTTACAGGCATTACCAACTAAAACTCAGGGCACACCCAGTTACAGGCGTTACCAGTTAAAACTGAGGGCACTTCCAGTTACAGGCATTACCAACTAAAACTCAGGGCACACCCAGTTACAGCCGTTAACAGGTAAAAATCAGGGCACTCCCAGTTACAGTCGTTACCAACTAAAACTCAGCGCACTGCTAGTTACAGGAATTACCAGCTAAAACTCAAGTCAGTTCCAGTTACAGGCATTACCAGCTAAAACTCAGGGCACTTCGAGTTACAGGCATTAGCAACTAAAACACAGGGCACACACATTTACAGGCATTACCAGCTAAAACTCAGTGAATTTCCAGTTACAGGCATTACCAACTAAAACTCAGAGCACTTCCAGTTACAGGCATTACCAGCTAAAACTCAGGGCCCACCCAGTTACAGGCGTTACCAGCTAAAGCTCAGGGCATACCGAGTTACAGGCATTACCAGTAAAACTCAGGGCACACCCAGTTACAGGCGTCACCAGTTACATCTCAGGGCACTCCCAGTATCAGGCATTACCATCTGAAACTCAGGGCACTTCCAGTTACAGGCATTACCAGTAAAACTCAGGGCACTCCCAGTTACAGGCATAACTAGTTAAAACTCAGGGCACTCCCAGCTACAGGCATAACCAGCTAAACCTCAGGGCACTCCAAGTTACAGGCATTACCAGCCAAAAGATAGCACACTCCCAGTTACAGGCGTTACCAACTAAACATCAGGGCACTTCCAGTTACAGGCGTTACCAGTTAAACTCAGGGCACTCCCAGTTGCAGGCGTAACCAGTTAAACTCAGGGCAATTCCGGTTACAGGCATTACCAACTAAAATTCAGGGCATTTCAAGTTACAGGCATTAATGGTTAAAACTCACAGCACACCCAGTTACAGGCGTTACCAGTTAAAAATTAGTGCACTCTCAGTTACAGGCATTACCAACTAAAACTCAGGGCACGCCCAGTTACAGGCATAATCAACTAAAGCTAGGGGTACTCCCAGTTACAGGCGTTACCAGTTAAAACACAGGGAACTTCCAGTTACAGGCATTACCAGCTAAAACACAGGGCATACCCAGTTACAGGCATTCCCAGCTAAAACCCAGTGAACTTCCAGTTACAGGCATTACCAGCTAAACCTCAGCACACTCCCAGTTACAGATGTTACCAACCAGAATTCAGAGCACTTCCAGTTACAGCTGTTACCAGCAAAAACTCAGGGCACACCTAGTTACAGGCGTTATCAGCTAAAACTCTGGTCACTCCCTGTTACAGGCATTACCGACCAAAATTCAGAGCACTCCCAGTTACAGGCATACCAACCAAAACTCAGAGCACTTCCAGTTACAGGCATACCAGCTAAAACTCAGGGCACTACAAGTTACAGGCATTACCGACCAAAAATCAGAGCACTCCCACTTACAGGCGTTACCGACCAAAGCTCAGAGCACTTCCAGTTACAGGCATTACCAACTAAAACTCAGAGCACTAACAGTTACAGGCATTGCTAGTTAAAAGTCAGGACACTCCCAGTTACAGGCATTACCAGCAAAAACTCAGGGCACTCCAAGTTACAGGCGTTGCCAACTAAACTTCAGGGCACTCCCAGTTACAGTCGTTAACAACTAAAACTCAGCGCCCTCCTATTTACACGTGTTACCAACCATAACTCAGAACACCTCCAGTTACTGGCATTACCAGCTAAAGCCCAGGGCACTCTCAGTTACAGGCATTAAGCTAAGCCTCAGCACACTCCCAGTTACAGGCGTTACCAGCTAAAACCCAATGGACTTTCAGTTACAGGCATTACCAGCTAAAACTCAGGTCACTGCCAGTTACAGGCGTTAACAGGTAAAACTCAGGGCACACCCAGTTACAGGTGTTACCAGCTAAAGCTCAGGGCACACCCAGTTACAGGCATTACCAACTAAAACCCAGGGCACTTCCAGTTACAGGCATTACCAGTTAAAACCCAGGGCACTTCCAGATACAGGCGTTACCAGCTAAAGCTCAGGCCACACCCTGTTACAGGCATTACCATCTGAAACTCAGGGCACTTCCAGTTACAGGCATTACCAGCTAAATCGCAGCACACTCCCAGTTACAGGCATTACCAGCTAAAACTCAGCACACACCCAGTTACAGGCATTACCAACTAAAACTCAGGGCACACCCAGTTACAGGCGTTACCAGTTAAAACTGAGGGCACTTCCAGTTACAGGCATTACCAACTAAAACTCAGGGCACTTCGAGTTACAGGCGTTACCAGCTAAAACTCAGGGCACACCCAGTTACAGGCATAACCAATTACATCTCAGGGCACTCCCAGTAACAGGCATTACCAACTAAAACTCAGGGCACACCCAGTTACAGGCGTTACCAGTTAAAACTGAGGGCACTTCCAGTTACAGGCATTACCAGCTAAATCTCAGGGCACTCCCAGTTACAGGTGTTACCGACCAAAAATCAGAGCACTCCCACTTACAGGCGTTACCGACCAAAGCTCAGAGCACTTCCAGTTACAGGCATTACCAACTAAAACTCAGAGCACTAACAGTTACAGGCATTACCAGTTAAAGCTCAGGGCACTACAAGTTACAGGCATTACCAGCAAAAACTCAGGGCACTCCAAGTTACAGGCGTTGCCAACTAAACTTCAGGGCACTCCCAGTTACAGTCGTTAACAACTAAAACTCAGCGCCCTCCTATTTACAGGTGTTACCAACCATAACTCAGAACACCTCCAGTTACTGGCATTACCAGCTAAAGCCCAGGGCACTCTCAGTTACAGGCATTACCAGCGAAAACTCAGGACACTGCCAGTTACAGACATTAACAGGTAAAAATCAGGGCACTCCCAGTTACAGTCGTTACCAACTAAAACTCAGCGCACTCCTAGTTACAGGAATTACCAGCTAAAACTCAAGTCAGTTCCAGTTACAGGCATTACCAACTAAAACACAGGGCACACACATTTACAGGCATTACCAGCTAAAACTCAGTAAACTTCCAGTTACAGGCATTACCAGCTAAAACTCAGGGCACTTCGAGTTACAGGCATTACCAACTAAACTCAGGGCACTTCGAGTTACAGGCATTACCAACTAAAACACAGGGCACACACATTTACAGGCATTACCAGCTAAAACTCAGTGAACTTCCAGTTACAGGCATTACCAGCTAAAACTCAGGGCACTACCAGTTACAGGCGTTACCAGCTAAAACTCAGGGCACGTCCAGTTACAGGCATCACGAGCTAAAGCTCAGAGCACTTCCAGTTACAGGCATTACCATCTAAATCTTGGGACACTTCCAGTTACAGGCATTACCAGCTAAAACTCAGGGCACACACAGTTACACGCGTTACCAACTAAACAGCAGCACGCTCCAAGTTACAGGTGTTACCAGCTAAAACTCAGCGCACACCCATTTACAGGCGTTACCAAATAAAACTCAGGGCACTTCCAGTTACAGGCATTACCAGCTAAAACTCAGAGCACTTCCAGTTACAGGCATTACCAGTTAAAGCTCAGGGCACTACAAGTTACAGGCATTACCGACCAAACATCAGAGCACTTCCAGTTACAGGCATTACCAACTAAAATTCAGAGCACTCCCAGTTACAGGCATTGCTAGTTAAAACTCAGGGCACTCCCAGTTACAGGCATTACCAGCAAAAACTCAGGGCACTCCAAGTTACAGGCGTTACCAGCTAAAACTCAGGTCAATCCCAGTTACAGGCGTTAACATGTAAAACTCAGGGCACACCCAGATGTCGGCATTACCAGATAAAACTCAGGTCACCCACGGTTACAGGCATTACCAGCTAAAACTCAGGTCACTCCCAGTTACAGGCGTAACCAGTTAAAACTCAGGGCACTTCCAGTTACAGGCGTTAACAACCAAACCTCAGAGCACTTCCAGTTATAGGCATTACCAGCTAAAACTCAGGGCACACCCTGTTACAGGCGTTCCAGTAAGAACTCAGGGCACACCCAGTTACAGGCATTACCAGCTAAAACTCAGGGCACACCCTGTTACAGGCATTCCAGGAAGAACTCAGGGCACACCCAGTTACAGGCATTACTAGCTAAAACTCAGGGCACACCCTGTTACAGGCGTTCCAGGAAGAACTCAGGGCACACCCAGTTACAGGCATTACCAGCTAAAACTCAAATCACTCCCAGTTACAGGCATTAACAGCTAAAACTCAGAGCACACCCAGTTACAGGCGTTTCCAGCTAAATCTCAGGGCACACACCGAGTTACAGGCATTACCAGCTAAAACTCAGGGCACACCCAGTTACAGGCGTCACCAGCTAAAACTCAGATCACTCCCAGTTACAGGCGTTACCAGCTAAATCTCAGGGCACACCCAGTTACAGGCGTCACCAGCTAAAACTCAGATCACTCCCAGTTACAGGCGTTACCAGCTAAATCTCAGGGCACACCCAGTTACAGGCGTCACCAGCTAAAACTCAGATCACTCCCAGTTACAGGCGTTACCAGCTAAAACTCAGGGCACTCCCAGTTACAGGCATTACCAGCTAAATCTCAGGGCACACCCAGTTACAGGCGTCACCAGCTAAAACTCAGCACACTCCCAGTTACAGGCATTACCAGCTAAAACCCAGTGCACTTTCAGTTACCGGCATTAACAGTTAAAACTCAGGGCACTCCCAGTTACAGGCATTACCAGCTAAATCTCAGGGCCCACCCAGTTACAGGCGTCACCAGCTAAAACTCAGCACACTCCCAGTTACAGGCATTACCAGCTAAAACCCAGTGCACTTTCAGTTACAGGCATTAACAGTTAAAACTCAGGGCACTCCCAGTTACAGGCATTACCAACCAAAACTCAGAGCACTTCCAGTTACAGGCATTACCAGTTATATCTCAGGGCACTACAAGTTACAGGCATTACCGACCAAACATCAGAGCACTTCCAGTTACAGGCATTACCAGCTAAAACTCAGGGAACACCCTGTTACAGGCATTCCAGGAAGAACTCAGGGCACACCCAGTTACAGGCATTACCAGCTAAAACTCAGATCACTCCCAGTTACAGGCATTAACAGCTAAAACTCAGGGCACACCCAGTTACAAGTGTTACCAGCTAAATCTCAGGGCACTCCCAGTTACAGGCATTACCAGCTAAATCTCAGGGCACACCCAGTTACAGGCGTCACCAGCTAAAACTCAGCACACTCCCAGTTACAGGCATTACCAGCTAAAACCCAGTGCACTTTCAGTTACCGGCATTAACAGTTAAAACTCAGGGCACTCCCAGTTACAGGCATTACCAGCTAAATCTCAGGGCCCACCCAGTTACAGGCGTCACCAGCTAAAACTCAGCACACTCCCAGTTACAGGCATTACCAGCTAAAACCCAGTGCACTTTCAGTTACAGGCATTAACAGTTAAAACTCAGGGCACTCCCAGTTACAGGCATTACCAACCAAAACTCAGAGCACTTCCAGTTACAGGCATTACCAGTTATATCTCAGGGCACTACAAGTTACAGGCATTACCGACCAAACATCAGAGCACTTCCAGTTACAGGCATTACCAGCTAAAACTCAGGGAACACCCTGTTACAGGCATTCCAGGAAGAACTCAGGGCACACCCAGTTACAGGCATTACCAGCTAAAACTCAGATCACTCCCAGTTACAGGCGTTACCAGCTAAAACTCAGGGCCCTCCCAGTTACAGGCATTACCAGCTAAAACTCAGGGCACACCCAGTTACAGGCGTTACCAGTTAAAACTCAGGGCACTCCCAGTTACAGGCGTTACCAACTAAACATCAGGGCACTTCCAGTTACAGGCGTTACCAGCTAAAACTCAGGGCACTTCCAGTTACAGGCATCACCAGCTAAAACTCAGCGCACTCCCAGTTACAGGCATTACCGGTTAAAACTCAGGGCACTCCCAGTTACAGGCATTACCAGTTAAACTCAGGGCACTCCCAGTTACAGGCATAACTAGTTAAAGCTCAGGGCACTCCCAGTTACAGGCGTAACCAGTTAAACTCAGGGCAATTCCGGTTACAGGCGTTACCAACTAAAATGCAGGGCATTTCAAGTTACAGGCATTAACGGTTAAAACTCACAGCACACCCAGTTACAGGCGTTACCAGTTAAAAATTAGTGCACTCTCAGTTACAGGCATAACTAGTTAAACCTCAGGGCACTCCCAGTTACAGGCATTACCAGCCAAAACATACCACACTCCCAGTTACAGGCATTACCAGTAAAACTCAGGGCACTCCCAGTTACAGGCATAACTAGTTAAAACTCAGGGCACTCCCAGTTACAGGCATAACCAGCAAGACCTCAGGGCACTCCAAGTTACAGGCATTACCAGCCAAAACATAGCACACTCCCAGTTACAGGCGTTACCAACTAAACATCAGGGCACTTCCAGTTACAGGCGTTACCAGCTAAAACTCAGGGCACTTCCAGTTACAGGCATCACCAGCTAAAACCCAGCGCACTCCCAGTTACAGGCATTACCAGCTAAAACTCAGGGCAATTCCAGTTACAGGCATTACCAACTAAAATTCAGGGCATTTCAAGTTACAGGCGTTAACAGATAAAACTTAGTGCACTCTCAGTTACAGGCATAACTAGTTAAACCTCAGGGCACTCCCAGTTACAGGCATAACCAGCTAAACCTCAGGACACTCCAAGTTACAGGCATTGCCAGCCAAAAGATAGCACACTCCCAGTTACAGGCGTTACCAGATAAAACTCAGGGCACTCCCAGTTACAGGCGTAACTAGTTAAACCTCAGGGCACTCCCAGTTACAGGCATAACCAGCTAAACCTCAGGGCACTCCACGTTACAGGCATTACCAGCCAAAAGATAGCACACTCCCAGTTACAGGCGTTACCAACTAAACATCTGGGCACTTCCAGTTACAGGCATCACCAGCTAAAACTCAGCGCACTCCCAGTTACAGGCGTTACCAGCTAAAACCCAGGGCATTTCTCGTTACAGGCGTTACCATCTAAAACTCAGGGCATTTCGAGTTACAGGCATTACTAGCTAAAACCCAGCGCACTCCCAGTTACAGGCATTACCAGTAAAACTGAGGGCACTCCCAGTTACAGGCGTAACCAGTTAAACTCAGGGCACTCCCAGTTACAGGCATCACCAGCTAAAACTCAGCGCACTCCCAGTTACAGACGTAACCAGTTAAACTCAGGGTAATTCCAGTTACAGGCATTACCAACTAAAACTCAAGGCACTCCCAGTTACAGGCATTACCAGCTAAATCTCAGGGCACTCCCAGTTACAGGCGTTACCAACTAAAATTCAGGGCATTTCAAGTTACAGGCGTTAACAGTTAAAACGCACAGCACACCCAGTTACAGGCGTTACCAGTTAAAACTTAGTGCACTCTCAGTTACAGGCATAACAGTTAAACCTCAGGGCACTCCCAGTTACAGGCATAACCAGCTAAACCTCAGGGCACTCCCAGTTACAGGCATAACCAGCTAAACCTCACGGCACTCCAAGTTACAGGCATTACCAGCTAAAACTCAGTGCACTCTCAGTTACAGGCATTACCAGCTAAAACTCAGCGCACTCCCAGTTACAGGCATAACCAGTTAAACTCAGGGCACTCTCAGTTCCCGGCATTACCAGCTAAAACTCAGGGCACTCCCAGTTACAGGCGTTACCACTGAAAGCTCTGGGCACACCCTGTTACAGGCGTTAACACATAAAACTCAGGGCACACCCAGTTACAGGCATTACCAGCTAAAACTCAGGTCCGCTCCAGTTACAGGCGTTACCAGCTAAAACTCAGGTCACTCCCAGTTACAGGCGTTACCAGCTAAAACTCCGGGCCTTCCCAGTTACAGGCGTTACCAACGAAAACTCAGGGCCCTCCCAGTTACAGGCATTACCAGCTAAAGCTCAGGGCACTTCCAGTTACAGGCGTTACCAGCTAAAACTCAGACACTACCAGTTACAGGCATTACCAGCTAAAACTCAGGTCAGTTCCAGTTACAGGCGTTACCAGCTAAAACTCAGGGCAATTCCTGTTACAGGCATTACCAGCTAAAACTCAGCGCACTTCCACTTATAGGCGTTATCAGCTAAAGCTCAGGGCACTTCCAGTTACCAACTGAAACTCAGGGCACCCCCAGTTACATGCATTACCAGCTTGAACTAAGGCACTACCAGTTACAGGCATTACCAGCTAAAACTCAGGTCACTCCCAGTTACAGGCGCTACCAGCTAAAGCTCAGGGCACTCCCAGTTACAGGCGTTACCAGCTAAAACTCAGGTCACTCCCAGTTACAGGCGTTACCAGCTAAAGCTCAGGGCACTCCCAGTTACAGGCGTTACCAGCTAAAACTCAGGTCACTCCCAGTTACAGGCGTTACCAGCTAAAACTCAGGTCACTCCCAGTTACAGGCGTTACCAGCTAAAGCTCAGGGCACTTCCAGTTACAGGAATTTACAGCAAAAACTGAGGCCCTCCAAGTTACAGGCATCTCCAGCTGAAACTCAGGTCACTCCCTGTTACAGGCGTTACCAGCTAAAACTCAGGTCACTCCCAGTTACAGGCGTTACCAGTTAAAACTGAGGGCACTTCCAATTACAGGCATTACCAGCTAAAACTCAGGGCACACCCAGTTACAGGCATAACCAGTTACATCTCAGGACACTCCCAGTATCAGGCATTACCATCTGAAACTCAGGGCACTTCCAGTTACAGGCATTACCAGCTAAACCTCAGCACACTCCCAGTTACAGATGTTACCAACCAGAACTCAGAGCACTTCCAGTTACAGCTGTTACCAGCAAAAACTCAGGGCACACCTAGTTACAGGCATTACCGACCAAAATGCAGAGCACTCCCAGTTACAGGCATACCAGCTAAAACTCAGAGCACTACAAGTTACAGGCATTACCGACCAAAAATCAGAGCACTCCCACTTACAGGCGTTACCGACCAAAGCTCAGAGCACTTCCAGTTACAGGCATTACCAACTAAAACTCAGAGCACTAACAGTTACAGGCATTACCAGCAAAAACTCAGGGCACTCCCAGTTACAGGCATTACCAGCAAAAACTCAGGGCACTCCAAGTTACAGGCATTACCAGCAAAAACTCAGGGCACTCCAAGTTACAGGTGTTGCCAACTAAACTTCAGGGCACTCCCAGTTACAGTCGTTAACAACTAAAACTCAGCGCCCTCCTATTTACAGGTGTTACCAACCATAACTCAGAACACCTCCAGTTACTGGCATTACCAGCTAAAGCCCAGGGCACTCTCAGTTACAGGCATTACCAGCGAAAACTCAGGACACTGCCAGTTACAGACATTAACAGGTAAAAATCAGGGCACTCCCAGTTACAGTCGTTACCAACTAAAACTCAGCGCACTCCTAGTTACAGGAATTACCAGCTAAAACTCAAGTCAGTTCCAGTTACAGGCATTACCAGCTAAACTCAGGGCACTTCGAGTTACAGGCATTACCAACTAAAACACAGGGCACACACATTTACAGGCATTACCAGCTAAAACTCAGTGAACTTCCAGTTACAGGCATTACCAGCTAAAACTCAGGGCACTACCAGTTACAGGCATTACCAGCTAAAACTCAGGTCACTCCCAGTTACAGGCGTAACCAGTTAAAACTCAGGGCACTTCCAGTTACAGGCGTTAACAACCAAACCTCAGAGCACTTCCAGTTATAGGCATTACCAGCCAAAACTCAGGGCACACCCTGTTACAGGCGTTCCAGTAAGAACTCAGGGCACACCCAGTTACAGGCATTACCAGCTAAAACTCAGGGCACACCCTGTTACAGGCATTCCAGGAAGAACTCAGGGCACACCCAGTTACAGGCATTACTAGCTAAAACTCAGGGCACACCCTGTTACAGGCATTCCAGGAAGAACTCAGGGCACACCCAGTTACAGGCATTACCAGCTAAAACTCAAATCACTCCCAGTTACAGGCATTAACAGCTAAAACTCAGAGCACACCCAGTTACAGGCGTTTCCAGCTAAATCTCAGGGCACACACCGAGTTACAGGCATTACCAGCTAAAACTCAGGGCACACCCAGTTACAGGCGTCACCAGCTAAAACTCAGATCACTCCCAGTTACAGGCGTTACCAGCTAAATCTCAGGGCACACCCAGTTACAGGCGTTAACAGCTAAAACTCAGCACGCTCCCAGTTACAGGCGTTACCAGCTAAAACTCAGATCACTCCCAGTTACAGGCGTTACCAGCTAAATCTCAGGGCACACCCAGTTACAGGCGTCACCAGCTAAAACCCAGTGCACTTTCAGTTACCGGCATTAACAGTTAAAACTCAGGGCACTCCCAGTTACAGGCATTACCAGCTAAATCTCAGGGCCCACCCAGTTACAGGCGTCACCAGCTAAAACTCAGCACACTCCCAGTTACAGGCATTACCAGCTAAAACCCAGTGCACTTTCAGTTACAGGCATTAACAGTTAAAACTCAGGGCACTCCCAGTTACAGGCATTACCAACCAAAACTCAGAGCACTTCCAGTTACAGGCATTACCAGTTATATCTCAGGGCACTACAAGTTACAGGCATTACCGACCAAACATCAGAGCACTTCCAGTTACAGGCATTACCAGCTAAAACTCAGGGAACACCCAGTTACAGGCATTCCAGGAAGAACTCAGGGCACACCCAGTTACAGGCATTACCAGCTAAAACTCAGATCACTCCCAGTTACAGGCATTAACAGCTAAAACTCAGGGCACACCCAGTTACAAGTGTTACCAGCTAAATCTCAGGGCACACCGAGTTACAGGCATTACCAGCTAAATCTCAGGGCACACCCAGTTACAGGCGTCACCAGCTAAAACTCAGCACACTCCCAGTTACAGGCATTACCAGCTAAAACCCAGTGCACTTTCAGTTACCGGCATTAACAGTTAAAACTCAGGGCACTCCCAGTTACAGGCATTACCAGCTAAATCTCAGGGCCCACCCAGTTACAGGCGTCACCAGCTAAAACTCAGCACACTCCCAGTTACAGGCATTACCAGCTAAAACCCAGTGCACTTTCAGTTACAGGCATTAACAGTTAAAACTCAGGGCACTCCCAGTTACAGGCATTACCAACCAAAACTCAGAGCACTTCCAGTTACAGGCATTACCAGTTATATCTCAGGGCACTACAAGTTACAGGCATTACCGACCAAACATCAGAGCACTTCCAGTTACAGGCATTACCAGCTAAAACTCAGGGAACACCCTGTTACAGGCATTAACAGCTAAAACTCAGATCACTCCCAGTTACAGGCGTTACCAGCTAAAACTCAGGGCCCTCCCAGTTACAGGCATTACCAGCTAAAACTCAGGGCACACCCAGTTACAGGCGTTACCAGTTAAAACTCAGGGCACTCCCAGTTACAGGCGTTACCAACTAAAATTCAGTGCACTCCCAGTTACAGGTGTTACCAACTAAACATCAGGGCACTTCCAGTTACAGGCGTTACCAGCTAAAACTCAGCGCACTCCCAGTTACAGGCATTACCGGTTAAAACTCAGGGCACTCCCAGTTACAGGCATTACCAGTTAAACTCAGGGCACTCCCAGTTACAGGCATAACTAGTTAAAGCTCAGGGCACTCCCAGTTACAGGCGTAACCAGTTAAACTCAGGGCAATTCCGGTTACAGGCGTTACCAACTAAAATGCAGGGCATTTCAAGTTACAGGCATTAACGGTTAAAACTCACAGCACACCCAGTTACAGGCGTTACCAGTTAAAAATTAGTGCACTCTCAGTTACAGGCATAACTAGTTAAACCTCAGGGCACTCCCAGTTACAGGCATTACCAGCCAAAACATACCACACTCCCAGTTACAGGCATAACTAGTTAAAACTCAGGGCACTCCCAGTTACAGGCATAACTAGTTAAAACTCAGGGCACTCCCAGTTACAGGCATAACCAGCAAGACCTCAGGGCACTCCAAGTTACAGGCATTACCAGCCAAAACATAGCACACTCCCAGTTACAGGCGTTACCAACTAAACATCAGGGCACTTCCAGTTACAGGCGTTACCAGCTAAAACTCAGGGCACTTCCAGTTACAGGCATCACCAGCTAAAACCCAGCGCACTCCCAGTTACAGGCATTACCAGCTAAAACTCAGGGCAATTCCAGTTACAGGCATTACCAACTAAAATTCAGGGCATTTCAAGTTACAGGCGTTAACAGATAAAACTTAGTGCACTCTCAGTTACAGGCATAACTAGTTAAACCTCAGGGCACTCCCAGTTACAGGCATAACCAGCTAAACCTCAGGACACTCCAAGTTACAGGCATTGCCAGCCAAAAGATAGCACACTCCCAGTTACAGGCGTTACCAGATAAAACTCAGGGCACTCCCAGTTACAGGCGTAACTAGTTAAAACTCAGGGCACTCCCAGTTACAGGTGTAACCAGTTAAACTCAGGGCAATTCCAGTTACAGGAATTAGCAGCTAAATCTCAGGGCACTCCCAGTTACAGGCGTTACCAACTAAAATTCAGGGCATTTCGAGTTACAGGCGTTAACAGTTAAAACTCACAGCACACCCAGTTACAGGCGTTACCAGTTAAAACTTAGTGCACTCTCAGTTATAGGCATAACTAGTTAAACCTCAGGGCACTCCCAGTTACAGGCATAACCAGCTAAACCTCAGGGCACTCCAAGTTACAGGCATTACCAGCCAAAACATAGCACACTCCCAGTTACAGGCATAACTAGTTAAAACTCAGGGCACTCCCAGTTACAGGTGTAACCAGTTAAACTCAGGGCAATTCCAGTTACAGGAATTAGCAGCTAAATCTCAGGGCACTCCCAGTTACAGGCGTTACCAACTAAAATTCAGGGCATTTCGAGTTACAGGCGTTAACAGTTAAAACTCACAGCACACCCAGTTACAGGCGTTACCAGTTAAAACTTAGTGCACTCTCAGTTATAGGCATAACTAGTTAAACCTCAGGGCACTCCCAGTTACAGGCATAACCAGCTAAACCTCAGGGCACTCCACGTTACAGGCATTACCAGCCAAAAGATAGCACACTCCCAGTTACAGGCGTTACCAACTAAACATCTGGGCACTTCCAGTTACAGGCATCACCAGCTAAAACTCAGCGCACTCCCAGTTACAGGCGTTACCAGCTAAAACCCAAGGCATTTCTCGTTACAGGCGTTACCAGCTAAAACTCAGGGCACTTCCAGTTACAGGCATCACCAGCTAAAACTCAGCGCACTCCCAGTTACAGGCATTACCGGTTAAAACTCAGGGCACTCCCAGTTACAGGCATTACCAGTTAAACTCAGGGCACTCCCAGTTACAGGCATAACTAGTTAAAGCTCAGGGCACTCCCAGTTACAGGCGTAACCAGTTAAACTCAGGGCAATTCCGGTTACAGGCGTTACCAACTAAAATGCAGGGCATTTCAAGTTACAGGCATTAACGGTTAAAACTCACAGCACACCCAGTTACAGGCGTTACCAGTTAAAAATTAGTGCACTCTCAGTTACAGGCATAACTAGTTAAACCTCAGGGCACTCCCAGTTACAGGCATTACCAGCCAAAACATACCACACTCCCAGTTACAGGCTTTACCAGTAAAACTCAGGGCACTCCCAGTTACAGGCATAACTAGTTAAAACTCAGGGCACTCCCAGTTACAGGCATAACCAGCAAGACCTCAGGGCACTCCAAGTTACAGGCATTACCAGCCAAAACATAGCACACTCCCAGTTACAGGCGTTACCAACTAAACATCAGGGCACTTCCAGTTACAGGCGTTACCAGCTAAAACTCAGGGCACTTCCAGTTACAGGCATCACCAGCTAAAACCCAGCGCACTCCCAGTTACAGGCATTACCAGCTAAAACTCAGGGCAATTCCAGTTACAGGCATTACCAACTAAAATTCAGGGCATTTCATGTTACAGGCGTTAACAGATAAAACTTAGTGCACTCTCAGTTACAGGCATAACTAGTTAAACCACAGGGCACTCCCAGTTACAGGCATAACCAGCTAAACCTCAGGACACTCCAAGTTACAGGCATTGCCAGCCAAAAGATAGCACACTCCCAGTTACAGGCGTTACCAGATAAAACTCAGGGCACTCCCAGTTACAGGCGTAACTAGTTAAAACTCAGGGCACTCCCAGTTACAGGTGTAACCAGTTAAACTCAGGGCAATTCCAGTTACAGGAATTAGCAGCTAAATCTCAGGGCACTCCCAGTTACAGGCGTTACCAACTAAAATTCAGGGCATTTCGAGTTACAGGCGTTAACAGTTAAAACTCACAGCACACCCAGTTACAGGCGTTACCAGTTAAAACTTAGTGCACTCTCAGTTATAGGCATAACTAGTTAAACCTCAGGGCACTCCCAGTTACAGGCATAACCAGCTAAACCTCAGGGCACTCCAAGTTACAGGCATTACCAGCCAAAACATAGCACACTCCCAGTTACAGGCATAACTAGTTAAAACTCAGGGCACTCCCAGTTACAGGTGTAACCAGTTAAACTCAGGGCAATTCCAGTTACAGGAATTAGCAGCTAAATCTCAGGGCACTCCCAGTTACAGGCGTTACCAACTAAAATTCAGGGCATTTCGAGTTACAGGCGTTAACAGTTAAAACTCACAGCACACCCAGTTACAGGCGTTACCAGTTAAAACTTAGTGCACTCTCAGTTATAGGCATAACTAGTTAAACCTCAGGGCACTCCCAGTTACAGGCATAACCAGCTAAACCTCAGGGCACTCCACGTTACAGGCATTACCAGCCAAAAGATAGCACACTCCCAGTTACAGGCGTTACCAACTAAACATCTGGGCACTTCCAGTTACAGGCATCACCAGCTAAAACTCAGCGCACTCCCAGTTACAGGCGTTACCAGCTAAAACCCAGGGCATTTCTCGTTACAGGCGTTACCAGCTAAAACTCAGGGCATTTCGAGTTACAGGCATTACTAGCTAAAACCCAGCACACTCCCAGTTACAGGCATTACCAGTAAAACTGAGGGCACTCCCAGTTACAGGCGTAACCAGTTAAACTCAGGGCACTCCCAGTTACAGGCATCACCAGCTAAAACTCAGCGCACTCCCAGTTACAGACGTAACCAGTTAAACTCAGGGTAATTCCAGTTACAGGCATTACCAACTAAAACTCAAGGCACTCCCAGTTACAGGCATTACCAGCTAAATCTCAGGGCACTCCCAGTTACAGGCGTTACCAACTAAAATTCAGGGCATTTCAAGTTACAGGCGTTAACAGTTAAAACGCACAGCACACCCAGTTACAGGCGTTACCAGTTAAAACTTAGTGCACTCTCAGTTACAGGCATAACAGTTAAACCTCAGGGCACTCCCAGTTACAGGCATAACCAGCTAAACCTCACGGCACTCCAAGTTACAGGCATTACCAGCTAAAACTCAGTGCACTCTCAGTTACAGGCATTACCAGCTAAAACTCAGCGCACTCCCAGTTACAGGCATAACCAGTTAAACTCAGGGCACTCTCAGTTCCCGGCATTACCAGCTAAAACTCAGGGCACTCCCAGTTACAGGCGTTACCACTGAAAGCTCTGGGCACACCCTGTTACAGGCGTTAACACATAAAACTCAGGGCACACCCAGTTACAGGCATTACCAGCTAAAACTCAGGTCCGCTCCAGTTACAGGCGTTACCAGCTAAAACTCAGGTCACTCCCAGTTACAGGCGTTACCAGCTAAAACTCCGGGCCTTCCCAGTTACAGGCGTTACCAACGAAAACTCAGGGCCCTCCCAGTTACAGGCATTACCAGCTAAAGCTCAGGGCACTTCCAGTTACAGGCGTTACCAGCTAAAACTCAGACACTACCAGTTACAGGCATTACCAGCTAAAACTCAGGTCAGTTCCAGTTACAGGCGTTACCAGCTAAAACTCAGGGCAATTCCTGTTACAGGCATTACCAGCTAAAACTCAGCGCACTTCCACTTATAGGCGTTATCAGCTAAAGCTCAGGGCACTTCCAGTTATCAACTGAAACTCAGGGCACCCCCAGTTACATGCATTACCAGCTTGAACTAAGGCACTACCAGTTACAGGCATTACCTGCTATAACTCAGGTCATTTCCAGTTACAGGCATTACCAGCTAAAACTCAGGTCACTCCCAGTTACAGGCGTTACCAGCTAAAACTCAGGTCACACCCAGTTACAGGCGTTACCAGCTAAAGCTCAGGACACACCCAGTTACAGGCGTTACCAGCTAAAGCTCAGGGCACTCCCAGTTACAGGCGTTACCAGCTAATTCTCAGGTCACTCCCAGTTAAGTTTCGCTTTCTCCTAAATTGAGTGGAGAGTAATTCAGAAATTTTTAAAAATAGTCTGAAATATGTCATGGTGCATTTTCTGATTGACATGAATCATATGGCGTCACGGAAATTGCTAGCACATTCACAACACAGTATCGGATGAGAGAAGTTAACTTGACAATGGACAGATAAAATATTGTTCAGTTGTTTGTAGAAGTGTGCTCCCTTTACACTGCCATTACCTTCCTTACAGCTTTTAGATATCTTGTGATTTATTCTGTCTTTAAATGGTTTGTGATGTTGAAGCTCATTGGTTGGAATTTATTTCCTTCAGTGTGACCCCCCCCCCCCCCCACAAAGTGGAGGGTGTTGGGATGAAGCTATGTTTTGTTAAAAAAAAACTCACAGAGGTATATACACCAGAATCTCATCAGTTGGATTGGTCTACGTTAGAAATGGATGGAGAGCAGAATGATGCAGAAAGGGTTCCATAAGCTCGTGAACAAATGAACGTTTAGTATTATCAAATTGAGTATTGCTGAAAAAGACATATTTTATCCAAACTACTTTTGTCCAAATTTAAGTTTTGGCGATACCCTCCCTTTCCAAGTTAATGTGAGGCAGACGGAGCACTTTTCAGGAATAATGTCCTCAGCAACTGCCCAGGTCCTGTTGATAGACAGTAAGGAATGATCTATTCAGTGTAGGCATTATCCCACAGGATAGCTTTGATGTCATAGAATTATAGAGTTATTCAGCACAGAAACAGAAGCTTCAGCATAATTCATCAATGCTAGCCAGGTTTTTGTAAACTGAATTAGGCTCATTTACCTGTGTTTGGCCCATAACTTTCTAAATCTTCCCTATCTCTGTACCTGGAGAAAGTGAGGACTGCAGATGCTGGAGATCAGAGCTGAAAATGTGTTGCTGGAAAAGCGCAGCAGGTCAGGCAGCATCCAAGGAGCAGGAGAATCGACATTTCGGGCATGAGCCCTTCTTCAGGAATGAGGAGGGTGTGCAGGCTAAGATAAAAGGTAGGGAGGAGGGACTTGGGGGAGGGGCGTTGGGAATGCGATAGGTGGAAGGAGGTTAAGGTGAGGGTGATAGGCCGGAGAGGAGGTGGGGGCAGAGAGGTCAGGAAGAAGATTGCAGGTTAGGAAGGCGGTGCTGAGTCCGAGGGTTGGGACTGAGACAAGGTGGGGGGAGGGGAAATGAGGAAGTTGGAGAAATCCGCATTCATCCCTTGTGGTTGGAGGGTTCCTAGGCGGAAGATGAGGCGCTCTTCCTCCAACCGTCATGTTGCTATGGTCTGGTGATGGAGGAGTCCAAAGACCTGCATGTCCTTGGTGGAGTGGGAGGGGGAGTTGAAGTGTTGAGCCACGGGGTGGTTGGGTTGGTTGGTCCGGGTGTCCCAGAGGTGTTCTCTGAAAAGTTCCGCAAGTAGGCGGCCTGTCTCCCCAATATAGAGGAGTCCACATCGGGTGCAGCGGATGCAATAGATGGTGTGTGTGGAGGTGCAGGTGAATTTGTGGTGGATATGGAAGTATCCCTTGGGGCCTTGGAGGGAGGTAAGGGGGGAGGTGTGGGCGCAAGTTTTGCATTTCTTGCGGTTGCAGGGGAAGGTGCCGGGAGTGGAGGTTGGGTTGGTGGGGGATGTGGACCTGACGAGGGAGTCACGGAGGGAGTGATCTTTTCGGAACGCTGATAGGGGAGGGGAGGGAAATATGTCCCTGGTGGTGGGGTCCGTTTGGAGGTGGCGGAAATGACGGCGGATGATACGCTGGACATGGAGGTTGGTGGGGTGGTAGGTGAGGACCAGTGGGGTTCTGTCCTGGTGGCGGTTGGAGGGGCGGGGCTCAAGGTCAGAGGAGCGGGAAGTGGAGGAGATGCGGTGGAGAGCATCGTCAACCTCGTCTGGGGGGGAATTGCGGTCTTTGAAGAAGGAGGCCATCTGGGTTGTTCGGTATTGGAACTGGTCCTCCTGGGAGCAGATGCGGCAGAGATGAAGGAATTGGGAATATGGGATGGCGTTTTTACAGGGGGAAGGGTGGGAGGAGGTGTAGTCTAGGTAGCTGTGGGAGTCGGTCGGTTTATAGTAAATGTCCGTGTTGATTCGGTCGCCCGAGATGGAAATGGAGAGGTCTAGGAAGGGGAGGGAGGAGTCTGAGACGGTCCAGGTAAATTTGAGGTCGGGGTGGAAGGTGTTGGTAAAGTGGATGAACTGTTCAACCTCCTCGTGGGAGCACGAGGCAGCGACGATACAGTCATCGATGTAGCGGAGGAAAAGGTGAGGGGTGTGCCAGTGTAGCTGCGGAAGATGGACTGTTCCACATATCCTACGAAGAGGCAGGCATAGCTGGGGCCCATGCGGGTGCCCATGGCTACTCCTTTGGTTTGGAGGAAGTGGGAGGATTGGAAAGAGAAGTTGTTCAGAGTTAGGACCAGTTCAGTCAGTCGAAGGAGGGTGTCAGTGGAAGGGTACTGGTTGGTACGGCGGGAAAGGAAGAAGCGGAGGGCTTTGAGTCCTTCGTGATGGGGGATGGAGGTGTACAGGAACTGGATGTCCATGGTGAAGATAAGGCGTTGGGGGCCGGGGAAGCGAAAATCATGGAGGAGGTGGAGGGTGTGGATGGTGTCCCGAACGTAGGTGGGGAGTTCTTGGACTAAGGGGGACAGGACCATGTCGAGGTATGCAGAGATGAGTTCGGGGGGGCAGGAGCAGGCTGAGATAATGGGTCGGCCGGGGCAGTCAGGGCAGGAGGTAGAAACGGGCGGTGCGGGGTTGGGGGACTATGAGGTTGGAGGCGGTGGATGGGAGATCCCCTGAGGTGATGAGGTTATGGATGGTCTGGGAGATGATGGTTTGGTGGTGTAATGAGGTGAGTGTCGTGAGGTGAGTGTATTGAGGTGTGTGTATAGTGAGGTGTGTGTAGTGAGGTGTGTGTATAGTGAGGTGTGTGTAGTGAGGTGTGTGCATAGTGAGGTGTGTGTAGTGAGGTGAGTGTAGTGAGGTGAGTGTAGTGAGGTGAGGGTAGTGAGGTGTGTGTATTGAGGTGTGTGTATAGTGAGGTGAGTGTAGTGAGGTGAGTGTAGTGAGGTGAGTGTGTTGAGGTGAGTGTATTGAGGTGTGTATATTGAGGTGAGTGTAGTGAGGTGAGTGTAGCGAGGTGAGTGTAGTGAGGTGTGTGTAGTGAGGTGTGTGTAGTGAGGTGTGTGTAGTGAGGTGTGTGTAGTGAGGTGAGTGTAGTGAGGTGAGTGTATAGTGAGGTGTGTGTAGTGAGGTGTGTGTATAGTGAGGTGAGTGTAGTGAGGTGAGTGTATAGTGAGGTGAGTGTAGTGAGGTGAGTGTAGTGAGGTGAGTGTAGTGAGTTGAGTGTATAGTGAGGTGAGTGTAGTGAGGTGAGTGTAGTGAGGTGAGTGTAGTGAGGTGAGTGTAGTGAGGTGAGTGTATAGTGAGGTGTGTGTAGTGAGGTGTGTGTAGTGAGGTGAGTGTATAGTGAGGTGAGTGTAGTGAGGTGGGTGTAGTGAGGTGTGTGTAGTGAGGTGTGTGTAGTGAGGTGAGTGTAGTGAGGTGAGTGTATAGTGAGGTGAGTGTAGTGAGGTGGGTGTAGTGAGGTGTGTGTATAGTGAGGTGTGTGTATAGTGAGGTGAGTGTAGTGAGGTGAGTGTAGTGAGGTGAGTGTATAGTGAGGTGGGTGTAGTGAGGTGGTGTAGTGAGGTGAGTGTAGTGAGGTGAGTGTAGTGAGGTGAGTGTAGTGAGGTGTGTGTATTGAGGTGGGTGTAGTGAGGTGAGTGTATAGTGAGGTGTGTGTAGTGAGGTGAGTGTAGTGAGGTGTGTGTAGTGAGGTGGGTGTAGTGAGGTGAGTGTAGTGAGGTGGGTGTAGTGAGGTGTGTGTATAGTGAGGTGTGTGTATAGTGAGGTGAGTGTAGTGAGGTGAGTGTAGTGAGGTGAGTGTATAGTGAGGTGGGTGTAGTGAGGTGTGTGTAGTGAGGTGAGTGTAGTGAGGTGTGTGTATTGAGGTGGGTGTAGTGAGGTGAGTGTATAGTGAGGTGGGTGTAGTGAGGTGGGTGTAGTGAGGTGAGTGTATAGTGAGGTGTGTGTAGTGAGGTGTGTGTAGTGAGGTGAGTGTAGTGAGGTGGGTGTAGTGAGGTGAGTGTAGTGAGGTGTGTGTATTGAGGTGGGTGTAGTGGGGTGAGTGTATAGTGAGGTGGGTGTAGTGAGGTGGTGTAGTGAGGTGGTGTAGTGAGGTGAGTGTAGTGAGGTGAGTGTATAGTGAGGTGTGTGTAGTGAGGTGGGTGTAGTGAGGTGGGTGTAGTGAGGTGAGTGTAGTGAGGTGAGTGTATAGTGAGGTGAGTGTAGTGAGGTGTGTGTATTGAGGTGGGTGTATAGTGAGGTGAGTGTAGTGAGGTGAGTGTATAGTGAGGTGAGTGTAGTGAGGTGAGTGTATTGAGGTGAGTGTATTGAGGTGAGTGTATTGAGGTGAGTGTAGTGAGGTGTGTGTAGTGAGGTGTGTGTAGTGAGGTGAGTGTAGTGAGGTGTGTGTAGTGAGGTGAGTGTAGTGAGGTGAGTGTATAGTGAGGTGAGTGTATTGAGGTGAGTGTATTGAGGTGAGTGTATTGAGGTGAGTGTATTGAGGTGGGTGTAGTGAGGTGAGTGTATTGAGGTGGGTGTAGTGAGGTGAGTGTAGTGAGGTGAGTGTAGTGAGGTGAGTGTATAGTGAGGTGAGTGAAGTGAGGTGAGTGTAGTGAGGTGAGTGTATAGTGAGGTGAGTGTAGTGAGGTGAGTGTAGTGAGGTGAGTGTATAGTGAGGTGAGTGTAGTGAGGTGAGTGTATAGTGAGGTGTGTGTAGTGAGGTGTGTGTATTGAGGTGAGTGTATTGAGGTGGGTGTAGTGAGGTGAGTGTAGTGAGGTGAGGGTAGTGAGGTGTGTGTATTGAGGTGTGTGTATAGTGAGGTGAGTGTAGTGAGGTGAGTGTAGTGAGGTGGGTGTAGTGAGGTGAGTGTAGTGAGGTGAGTGTAGTGAGGTGAGTGTATAGTGAGGTGAGTATATAGTGAGGTGAGTGAAGTGAGGTGAGTGTAGTGAGGTGAGTGTATAGTGAGGTGAGTGTAGTGAGGTGAGTGTAGTGAGGTGAGTGTAGTGAGGTGAGTGTAGTGAGGTGAGTGTATAGTGAGGTGAGTGTAGTGAGGTGGGTGTAGTGAGGTGTGTGTAGTGAGGTGTGTGTAGTGAGGTGAGTGTAGTGAGGTGAGTGTATAGTGAGGTGAGTGTAGTGAGGTGGGTGTAGTGAGGTGTGTGTATAGTGAGGTGTGTGTATAGTGAGGTGAGTGTAGTGAGGTGAGTGTAGTGAGGTGAGTGTATAGTGAGGTGGGTGTAGTGAGGTGGTGTAGTGAGGTGAGTGTAGTGAGGTGAGTGTAGTGAGGTGAGTGTAGTGAGGTGTGTGTATTGAGGTGGGTGTAGTGAGGTGAGTGTATAGTGAGGTGTGTGTAGTGAGGTGAGTGTAGTGAGGTGTGTGTAGTGAGGTGGGTGTAGTGAGGTGAGTGTAGTGAGGTGGGTGTAGTGAGGTGTGTGTATAGTGAGGTGTGTGTATAGTGAGGTGAGTGTAGTGAGGTGAGTGTAGTGAGGTGAGTGTATAGTGAGGTGGGTGTAGTGAGGTGTGTGTAGTGAGGTGAGTGTAGTGAGGTGTGTGTATTGAGGTGGGTGTAGTGAGGTGAGTGTATAGTGAGGTGGGTGTAGTGAGGTGGGTGTAGTGAGGTGAGTGTATAGTGAGGTGTGTGTAGTGAGGTGTGTGTAGTGAGGTGAGTGTAGTGAGGTGGGTGTAGTGAGGTGAGTGTAGTGAGGTGTGTGTATTGAGGTGGGTGTAGTGAGGTGAGTGTATAGTGAGGTGGGTGTAGTGAGGTGGTGTAGTGAGGTGGTGTAGTGAGGTGAGTGTAGTGAGGTGAGTGTATAGTGAGGTGTGTGTAGTGAGGTGGGTGTAGTGAGGTGGGTGTAGTGAGGTGAGTGTAGTGAGGTGAGTGTATAGTGAGGTGAGTGTAGTGAGGTGTGTGTATTGAGGTGGGTGTATAGTGAGGTGAGTGTAGTGAGGTGAGTGTATAGTGAGGTGAGTGTAGTGAGGTGAGTGTATTGAGGTGAGTGTATTGAGGTGAGTGTAGTGAGGTGTGTGTAGTGAGGTGTGTGTAGAGAGGTGTGTGTAGTGAGGTGAGTGTAGTGAGGTGAGTGTATAGTGAGGTGAGTGTATTGAGGTGAGTGTATTGAGGTGAGTGTATTGAGGTGGGTGTAGTGAGGTGAGTGTATTGAGGTGGGTGTAGTGAGGTGAGTGTAGTGAGGTGAGTGTAGTGAGGTGAGTGTATAGTGAGGTGAGTGAAGTGAGGTGAGTGTAGTGAGGTGAGTGTATAGTGAGGTGAGTGTAGTGAGGTGAGTGTATAGTGAGGTGAGTGTAGTGAGGTGAGTGTATAGTGAGGTGTGTGTAGTGAGGTGTGTGTATTGAGGTGAGTGTATTGAGGTGGGTGTAGTGAGGTGAGTGTAGTGAGGTGAGTGGAGTGAGGTGTGTGTAGTGAGGTGAGTGTATAGTGAGGTGAGTGTAGTGAGGTGTGTGTATAGTGAGGTGTGTGTAGTGAGGTGAGTGTAGTGAGGTGTGTGTAGTGAGGTGAGTGTATAGTGAGGTGTGTGTAGTGAGGTGTGTGTATAGTGAGGTGTGTGTAGTGAGGTGAGTGTAGTGAGGTGAGTGTAGTGAGGTGAGTGTATAGTGAGGTGCGTGTAGTGAGGTGAGGGTAGTGAGGTGAGTGTATTGAAGTGTGTGTATAGTGAGGTGAGTGTAGTGAGGTGAGTGTAGTGAGGTGAGTGTAGTGAGGTGAGTAGTGAGGTGAGTGTGTTGAGGTGAGTGTATTGAGGTGTGTATATTGAGGTGAGTGTAGTGAGGTGAGTGTACAGTGAGGTGGGTGTAGTGAGGTGGTGTAGTGAGGTGTGTGTAGTGAGGTGTGTGTAGTGAGGTGAGTGTAGTGAGGTGTGTGTAGTGAGGTGAGTGTAGTGAGGTGAGTGTAGTGAGGTGAGTGTAGTGAGGTGAGTGTAGTGAGGTGTGTGTAGTGAGGTGAGTGTATAGTGAGGTGATTGTAGTGAGGTGAGTGTAGCGAGGTGAGTGTAGTGAGGTGTGTGTAGTGAGGTGTGTGTAGTGAGGTGAGTGTAGTGAGGTGTGTGTAGTGAGGTGAGTGTAGTGAGGTGAGTGTAGTGAGGTGAGTGTAGTGAGGTGAGTGTAGTGAGGTGTGTGTAGTGAGGTGAGTGTATAGTGAGGTGAGTGTAGTGAGGTGAGTGTAGCGAGGTGAGTGTAGTGAGGTGTGTGTAGTGAGGTGTGTGTAGTGAGGTGTGTGTAGTGAGGTGAGTGTAGTGAGGTGAGTGTATAGTGAGGTGTGTGTAGTGAGGTGTGTGTATAGTGAGGTGTGTGTAGTGAGGTGAGTGTATAGTGAGGTGAGTGTAGTGAGGTGAGTGTATAGTGAGGTGTGTGTAGTGAGGTGTGTGTATAGTGAGGTGAGTGTAGAGTGAGGTGAGTGTAGTGAGGTGAGAGTAGTGAGGTGAGTGTATAGTGAGGTGTGTGTAGTGAGGTGTGTGTAGTGAGGTGAGTGTATAGTGAGGTGAGTGTATTGAGGTGAGTGTAGTGAGGTGTGTGTAGTGAGGTGTGTGTAGTGAGGTGGGTGTAGTGAGGTGTGTGTAGTGAGGTGTGTGTAGTGAGGTGAGTGTAGTGAGGTGAGTGTATAGTGAGGCGAGTGTAGTGAGGTGGGTGTAGTGAGGTGTGTGTATAGTGAGGTGAGTGTAGTGAGGTGAGTGTATAGTGAGGTGAGTGTAGTGAGGTGAGTGTAGTGAGGTGAGTGTATAGTGAGGTGGGTGTAGTGAGGTGAGTGTAGTGAGGTGAGTGTAGTGAGGTGAGTGTAGTGAGGTGTGTGTATTGAGGTGGGTGTAGTGAGGGGAGTGTATAGTGAGGTGTGTGTAGTGAGGTGAGTGTAGTGAGGTGTGTGTAGTGAGGTGGGTGTAGTGAGGTGAGTGTAGTGAGGTGGGTGTAGTGAGGTGTGTGTATAGTGAGGTGTGTGTATAGTGAGGTGAGTGTAGTGAGGTGAGTGTAGTGAGGTGAGTGTATAGTGAGGTGGGTGTAGTGAGGTGTGTGTAGTGAGGTGAGTGTAGTGAGGTGTGTGTATTGAGGTGGGTGTAGTGAGGTGAGTGTATAGTGAGGTGGGTGTAGTGAGGTGGGTGTAGTGAGGTGAGTGTATAGTGAGGTGTGTGTTGTGAGGTGTGTGTAGTGAGGTGAGTGTAGTGAGGTGGGTGTAGTGAGGTGAGTGTAGTGAGGTGTGTGTATTGAGGTGGGTGTAGTGAGGTGAGTGTATAGTGAGGTGGGTGTAGTGAGGTGGTGTAGTGAGGTGGTGTAGTGAGGTGAGTGTAGTGAGGTGAGTGTATCGTGAGGTGTGTGTAGTGAGGTGGGTGTAGTGAGGTGGGTGTAGTGAGGTGAGTGTAGTGAGGTGAGTGTATAGTGAGGTGAGTGTAGTGAGGTGTGTGTATTGAGGTGGGTGTATAGTGAGGTGAGTGTAGTGAGGTGAGTGTATAGTGAGGTGAGTGTAGTGAGGTGAGTGTATTGAGGTGAGTGTATTGAGGTGAGTGTAGTGAGGTGTGTGTAGTGAGGTGTGTGTAGTAAGGTGTGTGTAGTGAGGTGAGTGTAGTGAGGTGAGTGTAGTGAGGTGTGTGTAGTGAGGTGAGTGTAGTGAGGTGTGTGTAGTGAGGTGAGTGTATTGAGGTGAGTGTATTGAGGTGAGTGTATTGAGGTGGGTGTAGTGAGGTGGGTGTATTGAGGTGTGTGTAGTGAGGTGAGTGTAGTGAGGTGAGTGTAGTGAGGTGAGTGTATAGTGAGGTGAGTGTAGTGAGGTGTGTGTATTGAGGTGGGTGTATAGTGAGGTGAGTGTAGTGAGGTGAGTGTAGTGAGGTGAGTGTATAGTGAGGTGAGTGTAGTGAGGTGAGTGTATAGTGAGGTGTGTGTAGTGAGGTGTGTGTAGTGAGGTGAGTGTGTTGAGGTGAGTGTATTGAGGTGTGTATATTGAGGTGAGTGTAGTGAGGTGAGTGTATAGTGAGGTGGGTGTAGTGAGGTGGTGTAGTGAGGTGTGTGTAGTGAGGTGTGTGTAGTGAGGTGAGTGTAGTGAGGTGTGTGTAGTGAGGTGAGTGTAGTGAGGCGAGTGTAGTGAGGTGAGTGTAGTGAGGTGTGTGTAGTGAGGTGAGTGTATAGTGAGGTGAGTGTAGTGAGGTGAGTGTAGTGAGGTGTGTGTAGTGAGGTGTGTGTAGTGAGGTGTGTGTAGTGAGGTGAGTGTAGTGAGGTGAGTGTATAGTGAGGTGTGTGTAGTGAGGTGTGTGTATAGTGAGGTGTGTGTAGTGAGGTGAGTGTATAGTGAGGTGAGTGTAGTGAGGTGAGTGTATAGTGAGGTGTGTGTAGTGAGGTGTGTGTATAGTGAGGTGAGTGTAGAGTGAGGTGAGTGTAGTGAGGTGAGAGTAGTGAGGTGAGTGTAATGTGAGGTGTGTGTAGTGAGGTGTGTGTAGTGAGGTGAGTGTATAGTGAGGTGAGTGTATTGAGGTGAGTGTAGTGAGGTGTGTGTAGTGAGGTGTGTGTAGTGAGGTGTGTGTAGTGAGGTGTGTGTAGTGAGGTGAGTGTAGTGAGGTGAGTGTATAGTGATGCGAGTGTAGTGAGGTGGGTGTAGTGAGGTGTGTGTATAGTGAGGTGAGTGTAGTGAGGTGAGTGTATAGTGAGGTGAGTGTATTGAGGTGAGTGTATTGAGGTGGGTGTAGTGAGGTGAGTGTAGTGAGGTGAGTGTAGTGAGGTGTGTGTAGTGAGGTGAGTGTATAGTGAGGTGAGTGTAGTGAGGTGTGTGTATAGTGAGGTGTGTGTAGTGAGGTGTGTGTATAGTGAGGTGTGTGTAGTGAGGTGAGTGTAGTGAGGTGTGTGTAGTGAGGTGAGTGTATAGTGAGGTGTGTGTAGTGAGGTGTGTGTATAGTGAGGTGTGTGTAGTGAGGTGAGTGTAGTGAGGTGAGTGTAGTGAGGTGAGTGTATAGTGAGGTGCGTGTAGTGAGGTGAGGGTAGTGAGGTGAGTGTATTGAAGTGTGTGTATAGTGAGGTGAGTGTAGTGAGGTGAGTGTAGTGAGGTGAGTGTAGTGAGGTGAGTAGTGAGGTGAGTGTGTTGAGGTGAGTGTATTGAGGTGTGTATATTGAGGTGAGTGTAGTGAGGTGAGTGTACAGTGAGGTGGGTGTAGTGAGGTGGTGTAGTGAGGTGTGTGTAGTGAGGTGTGTGTAGTGAGGTGAGTGTAGTGAGGTGTGTGTAGTGAGGTGAGTGTAGTGAGGTGAGTGTAGTGAGGTGAGTGTAGTGAGGTGAGTGTAGTGAGGTGTGTGTAGTGAGGTGAGTGTATAGTGAGGTGATTGTAGTGAGGTGAGTGTAGCGAGGTGAGTGTAGTGAGGTGTGTGTAGTGAGGTGTGTGTAGTGAGGTGAGTGTAGTGAGGTGAGTGTAGTGAGGTGAGTGTAGTGAGGTGTGTGTAGTGAGGTGAGTGTATAGTGAGGTGAGTGTAGTGAGGTGAGTGTAGCGAGGTGAGTGTAGTGAGGTGTGTGTAGTGAGGTGTGTGTAGTGAGGTGTGTGTAGTGAGGTGAGTGTAGTGAGGTGAGTGTATAGTGAGGTGTGTGTAGTGAGGTGTGTGTATAGTGAGGTGTGTGTAGTGAGGTGAGTGTATAGTGAGGTGAGTGTAGTGAGGTGAGTGTATAGTGAGGTGTGTGTAGTGAGGTGTGTGTATAGTGAGGTGAGTGTAGAGTGAGGTGAGTGTAGTGAGGTGAGAGTAGTGAGGTGAGTGTATAGTGAGGTGTGTGTAGTGAGGTGTGTGTAGTGAGGTGAGTGTATAGTGAGGTGAGTGTATTGAGGTGAGTGTAGTGAGGTGTGTGTAGTGAGGTGTGTGTAGTGAGGTGGGTGTAGTGAGGTGTGTGTAGTGAGGTGTGTGTAGTGAGGTGAGTGTAGTGAGGTGAGTGTATAGTGAGGCGAGTGTAGTGAGGTGGGTGTAGTGAGGTGTGTGTATAGTGAGGTGAGTGTAGTGAGGTGAGTGTATAGTGAGGTGAGTGTAGTGAGGTGAGTGTAGTGAGGTGAGTGTAGTGAGGTGAGTGTATAGTGAGGTGGGTGTAGTGAGGTGGTGTAGTGAGGTGAGTGTAGTGAGGTGAGTGTAGTGAGGTGAGTGTAGTGAGGTGTGTGTATTGAGGTGGGTGTAGTGAGGGGAGTGTATAGTGAGGTGTGTGTAGTGAGGTGAGTGTAGTGAGGTGTGTGTAGTGAGGTGGGTGTAGTGAGGTGAGTGTAGTGAGGTGGGTGTAGTGAGGTGTGTGTATAGTGAGGTGTGTGTATAGTGAGGTGAGTGTATAGTGAGGTGAGTGTAGTGAGGTGTGTGTAGTGAGGTGAGTGTAGTGAGGTGGGTGTAGTGAGGTGAGTGTATAGTGAGGTGTGTGTAGTGAGGTGTGTGTAGTGAGGTGAGTGTAGTGAGGTGGGTGTAGTGAGGTGAGTGTATAGTGAGGTGTGTGTAGTGAGGTGGGTGTAGTGAGGTGAGTGTAGTGAGGTGAGTGTAGTGAGGTGAGTGTATAGTGAGGTGGGTGTAGTGAGGTGTGTGTAGTGAGGTGAGTGTAGTGAGGTGTGTGTATTGAGGTGGGTGTAGTG
Organism: Chiloscyllium punctatum; assembly: GCF_047496795.1. Lineage (NCBI taxonomy): Eukaryota > Metazoa > Chordata > Chondrichthyes > Orectolobiformes > Hemiscylliidae > Chiloscyllium > Chiloscyllium punctatum. The sequence continues at coordinate 3,118,580 of NC_092775.1, forward strand.
AGGTGAGTGTATAGTGAGGTGGGTGTAGTGAGGTGGGTGTAGTGAGGTGAGTGTATAGTGAGGTGTGTGTTGTGAGGTGTGTGTAGTGAGGTGAGTGTAGTGAGGTGGGTGTAGTGAGGTGAGTGTAGTGAGGTGTGTGTATTGAGGTGGGTGTAGTGAGGTGAGTGTATAGTGAGGTGGGTGTAGTGAGGTGGTGTAGTGAGGTGGTGTAGTGAGGTGAGTGTAGTGAGGTGAGTGTATCGTGAGGTGTGTGTAGTGAGGTGGGTGTAGTGAGGTGGGTGTAGTGAGGTGAGTGTAGTGAGGTGAGTGTATAGTGAGGTGAGTGTAGTGAGGTGTGTGTATTGAGGTGGGTGTATAGTGAGGTGAGTGTAGTGAGGTGAGTGTATAGTGAGGTGAGTGTAGTGAGGTGAGTGTATTGAGGTGAGTGTATTGAGGTGAGTGTAGTGAGGTGTGTGTAGTGAGGTGTGTGTAGTAAGGTGTGTGTAGTGAGGTGAGTGTAGTGAGGTGAGTGTAGTGAGGTGTGTGTAGTGAGGTGAGTGTAGTGAGGTGTGTGTAGTGAGGTGAGTGTATTGAGGTGAGTGTATTGAGGTGAGTGTATTGAGGTGGGTGTAGTGAGGTGGGTGTATTGAGGTGTGTGTAGTGAGGTGAGTGTAGTGAGGTGAGTGTAGTGAGGTGAGTGTATAGTGAGGTGAGTGTAGTGAGGTGTGTGTATTGAGGTGGGTGTATAGTGAGGTGAGTGTAGTGAGGTGAGTGTAGTGAGGTGAGTGTATAGTGAGGTGAGTGTAGTGAGGTGAGTGTATAGTGAGGTGTGTGTAGTGAGGTGTGTGTAGTGAGGTGAGTGTGTTGAGGTGAGTGTATTGAGGTGTGTATATTGAGGTGAGTGTAGTGAGGTGAGTGTATAGTGAGGTGGGTGTAGTGAGGTGGTGTAGTGAGGTGTGTGTAGTGAGGTGTGTGTAGTGAGGTGAGTGTAGTGAGGTGTGTGTAGTGAGGTGAGTGTAGTGAGGCGAGTGTAGTGAGGTGAGTGTAGTGAGGTGTGTGTAGTGAGGTGAGTGTATAGTGAGGTGAGTGTAGTGAGGTGAGTGTAGTGAGGTGTGTGTAGTGAGGTGTGTGTAGTGAGGTGTGTGTAGTGAGGTGAGTGTAGTGAGGTGAGTGTATAGTGAGGTGTGTGTAGTGAGGTGTGTGTATAGTGAGGTGTGTGTAGTGAGGTGAGTGTATAGTGAGGTGAGTGTAGTGAGGTGAGTGTATAGTGAGGTGTGTGTAGTGAGGTGTGTGTATAGTGAGGTGAGTGTAGAGTGAGGTGAGTGTAGTGAGGTGAGAGTAGTGAGGTGAGTGTAATGTGAGGTGTGTGTAGTGAGGTGTGTGTAGTGAGGTGAGTGTATAGTGAGGTGAGTGTATTGAGGTGAGTGTAGTGAGGTGTGTGTAGTGAGGTGTGTGTAGTGAGGTGTGTGTAGTGAGGTGAGTGTAGTGAGGTGAGTGTATAGTGAGGCGAGTGTAGTGAGGTGGGTGTAGTGAGGTGTGTGTATAGTGAGGTGAGTGTAGTGAGGTGAGTGTATAGTGAGGTGAGTGTAGTGAGGTGAGTGTAGTGAGGTGTGTGTATTGAGGTGGGTGTAGTGAGGTGAGTGTATAGTGAGGTGGGTGTAGTGAGGTGGTGTAGTGAGGTGAGTGTAGTGAGGTGAGTTTAGTGAGGTGAGTGTATAGTGAGGTGAGTGTAGTGAGGTGAGTGTAGTGAGGTGAGTATAGTGAGGTGTGTGTAGTGAGGTGGGTGTAGTGAGGTGAGTGTATAGTGAGGTGAGTGTAGTGAGGTGAGTGTAGTGAGGTGAGTGTAGTGATGTGTGTGTATAGTGAGGTGAGTGTAGTGAGGTGAGTGTATAGTGAGGTGAGTGTAGTGAGGTGAGTGTAGTGAGGTGAGTGTATAGTGCGGTGTGTGTAGTGAGGTGAGTGTATTCAGGTGAGTGTAGTGAGGTGAGTGTAGTGAGGTGAGTGTAGTGAGGTGAGTGTATTGATGTCAGTGTAGTGAGGTGAGTGTATTGAGGTGAGTGTAGTGAGGTGTGTGTAGTGAGGTGAGTGTAGTGAGGTGAGTGAAGTGAGGTGTGTGTATTTAGGTGAGTGTAGTGAGGTGGGTGTAGTGAGGTGTGTGTAGTGAGGTGTGTGTAGTGAGGTGTGTGTAGTGAGGTGAGTGTATTGAGGTGAGTGTAGTGAGGTGTGTGTAGTGAGGTGTGTGTAGTGAGGTGAGTGTATTGAGGTGAGTGTAGTGAGGTGAGTGTAGTGAGGAGGGTGTAGTGAGGTGGGTGTAGTGAGGTGAGTGTAGTGAGGTGAGTGTAGTGAGGTGAGTGAAGTGTGGTGTGTGTATTGAGGTGAGTGTAGTGAGGTGTGTGTAGTGAGGTGAGTGTATTGAGGCGAGTGTAGTGAGGTGTGTGTAGTGAGGTGAGTGTATTGAGGTGAGTGAAGTGTGGTGTGTGTATTGAGGTGAGTGTAGTGAGCTGAGTGTAGTGAGGTGAGTGTAGTGAGGTGTGTGTATCGTGAGGTGAGTGTATATTGAGGTGAGTGTATTGAGGTGAGTGTAGTGAGGTGAGTGTAGTGAGGTGAGTGAAGTGAGGTGAGTGTAGTGAGGTGTGTGTAGTGAGGTGAGTGTAGTGAGGTGAGTGTATTGTGGTGAGTGTAGTGAGGTGAGTGTAGTGAGGTGAGTGTAGTGAGGTGAGTGTATTGAGGTGAGTGAAGTGAGGTGAGTGTAGTGAGGTGAGTGTAGTGAGGTGAGTGAAGTGAGGTGAGTGTAGTGAGGTGAGGGTAGTGAGGTGTGTGTAGTGAGGTGAGTGTATTGAGGTGTGTGTAGTGAGGTGGGTGTAGTGAGGTGAGTGTATAATAAGGTGTGTGTAGTGAGGTGAGTGTATAGTGAGGTGAGTGTATTGAGGTGAGTGTAGTGAGGTGAGTGTAGTGAGGTGAGTGTACAGTGAGGTGTGTGTAGTGAGGTGAGTGTAGTGAGGTGAGCGTAGTGCGGTGTGTGTAGTGAGGTGAGTGTATAGTGAGGTGAGTGTAGTGAGGTGAGTGTAGTGAGGTGTGTGTATTGAGGTGGGTGTAGTGAGGTGAGTGTATAGTGAGGTGAGTGTAGTGAGGTGAGTGTAGTGAGGTGAGTGTAGTGAGGTGTGTGTAGTGAGGTGAGTGTATAGTGAGGTGAGTGTATAGTGAGGTGAGTGTAGTGAGGTGAGTGTAGTGAGGTGTGTGTATTGAGGTGGGTGTAGTGAGGTGTGTGTAGTGAGGTGAGTGTAGTGAGGTGTGTGTAGTGAGGTGAGTGTAGTGAGGTGAGTGTAGTGCGGTGAGTGTATTGTGGTGAGTGTAGTGAGGTGAGTGTAGTGAGGTGTGTGTAGTGAGGTGAGTGTAGTGAGGTGTGTGTAGTGAGGTGAGTGTATAGTGAGGTGTGTGTAGTGAGGTGAGTGTAGTGCGGTGAGTGTATTGTGGTGAGTGTAGTGAGGTGAGTGTAGTGAGGTGAGTGAAGTGAGGTGAGTGTAGTGAGGTGAGTGTAGTGAGGTGAGTGTAGTGAGGTGAGTGAAGTGAGGTGAGTGTATTGAGGTGAGTGAAGTGAGTTGTGTGTATTGAGGTGAGTGTAGTGCGGTGAGTGTAGTGAAGTGAGTGTCTTGAGGTGTGTGTGTAGTGAGGTGAGTGTCTTGAGGTGTGTGTATTGAGGTGAGTGTATTGAGGTGGGTGTAGTGAGGTGAGTGTAGTGAGGTGTGTGTAGTGAGGTGTGTGTAGTGAGGTGTGTGTAGTGAGGTGAGTGTAGTGAGGTGAGTGTAGTGATGTGAGTGAAGTGAGGTGTGTGTAGTGAGGTGTGTGTAGTGAGGTGAGTGTAGTGAGGTGAGTGAAGTGAGGTGAGTGAAGTGAGGTGAGTGTAGTGAGGTGTGTGTAGTGAGGTGGGTGTAGTGAGGTGGGTGTAGTGAGGTGTGTGTAGTGAGGTGAGTGTAGTGAGGTGGGTGTAGTGAGGTGAGTGTAGTGAGGTGAGTGTAGTGAGGTGAGTGTAGTGAGGTGGGTTTAGTGAGGTGAGTGTAGTGAGGTGGGTTTAGTGAGGTGAGTGTAGTGAGGTGAGTGTAGTGAGGTGAGTGTAGTGAGGTGTGTGTAGTGAGGTGAGTGTATTGAGGTGAGTGTAGTGAGGTGAGTGTAGTGAGGTGAGTGTAGTGAGGTGAGTGAAGTGAGGTGTGTGTAGTGAGGTGAGTGTAGTGAGGTGAGTGTATTGAGGTGAGTGTAGTGAGGTGAGTGTATTGAGGTGAGTGTAGTGAGGTGAGTGTAGTGAGGTGTGTGTATTGAGGTGAGTGTAGTGAGGTGAGTGAAGTGAGGTGTGTGAAGTGAGGTGTGTGTATTGAGGTGAGTGTATTGAGGTGAGTGTAGTGAGGTGAGTGAAGTGAGGTGTGTGTATTGAGGTGTGTGTAGTGAGGTGAGTGTATAGTGAGGTGTGTGTATTGAGGCGAGTGTAGTGAGGTGTGTATATTGAGGTGAGTGTAGTGAGGTGTGTGTATTGAGGCGAGTGTAGTGAGGTGAGTGTATTGAGGTGAGTGTAGTGAGGTGAGTGTAGTGAGGTGAGTGTATTGAGGTGAGTGTAGTGAGGTGAGTGTATTGAGGTGAGTGTATTGAGGTGTGTGTAGTGAGGTGTGTGTATTGAGGTGTGTGTAGTGAGGTGTGTGTATTGAGGTGAGTGTATTGAGGTGTGTGTATTGAGGTGTGTGTAGTGAGGTGAGTGTATTGAGGTGTGTGTAGTGAGGTGTGTGTATTGAGGTGAGTGTATTGAGGTGTGTGTATTGAGGTGTGTGTAGTGAGGTGTGTGTATTGAGGTGTGTGTAGTGAGGTGAGTGTATTGAGGTGTGTGTAGTGAGGTGTGTGTATCGAGGTGAGTGTATTGAGGTGTGTGTAGTGAGGTGAGTGTATTGAGGTGTGTGTAGTGAGGTGAGTGTATTGAGGTGAGTGTATTGAGGTGTGTGTAGTGAGGTGTGTGTATTGAGGTGTGTGTAGTGAGGTGTGTGTATTGAGGTGAGTGTATTGAGGTGTGTGTAGTGAGGTGTGTGTATTGAGGTGAGTGTATTGAGGTGTGTGTAGTGAGGTGTGTGTATTGAGGTGTGTGTAGTGAGGTGGGTGTATTGAGGTGAGTGTAGTGAGGTGGGTGTATTGAGGTGAGTGTAGTGAGGTGAGTGTATTGAGGTGTGTGTAGTGAGGTGTGTGTATTGAGGTGAGTGTATTGAGGTGTGTGTAGTGAGGTGTGTGTATCGAGGTGAGTGTATTGAGGTGTGTGTAGTGAGGTGAGTGTATTGAGGTGTGTGTAGTGAGGTGAGTGTATTGAGGTGAGTGTATTGAGGTGTGTGTAGTGAGGTGTGTGTATTGAGGTGTGTGTATTGAGGTGAGTGTATTGAGGTGTGTGTAGTGAGGTGTGTGTATTGAGGTGTGTGTAGTGAGGTGGGTGTATTGAGGTGAGTGTAGTGAGGTGGGTGTATTGAGGTGAGTGTAGTGAGGTGAGTGTATTGAGGTGTGTGTAGTGAGGTGTGTGTATTGAGGTGAGTGTATTGAGGTGTGTGTAGTGAGGTGAGTGTATTGAGGTGAGTGTATTGAGGTGTGTGTAGTGAGGTGTGTGTATTGAGGTGTGTGTAGTGAGGTGTGTGTATTGAGGTGAGTGTATTGAGGTGTGTGTAGTGAGGTGTGTGTATTGAGGTGAGTGTATTGAGGTGTGTGTAGTGAGGTGTGTGTATTGAGGTGTGTGTAGTGAGGTGGGTGTATTGAGGTGAGTGTAGTGAGGTGGGTGTATTGAGGTGAGTGTAGTGAGGTGAGTGTATTGAGGTGTGTGTAGTGAGGTGTGTGTATTGAGGTGAGTGTATTGAGGTGTGTGTAGTGAGGTGAGTGTATTGAGGTGAGTGTATTGAGGTGTGTGTAGTGAGGTGTGTGTATTGAGGTGTGTGTAGTGAGGTGTGTGTATTGAGGTGAGTGTATTGAGGTGTGTGTAGTGAGGTGAGTGTATTGAGGTGAGTGTATTGAGGTGTGTGTAGTGAGATGTGTGTATTGAGGTGTGTGTAGTGAGGTGTGTGTATTGAGGTGAGTGTATTGAGGTGTGTGTAGTGAGGTGTGTGTATTGAGGTGAGTGTATTGAGGTGTGTGTAGTGAGGTGAGTGTATTGAGGTGTGTGTAGTGAGGTGTGTGTATTGAGGTGTGTGTAGTGAGGTGAGTGTATTGAGGCGAGTGTAGTGAGGTGTGTGTAGTGAGGTGAGTGTATTGAGGTGAGTGAAGTGTGGTGTGTGTATTGAGGTGAGTGTAGTGAGGTGAGTGTAGTGAGGTGAGTGTAGTGAGGTGTGTGTATCGTGAGGTGAGTGTATAGTGAGGTGAGTGTATTGAGGTGAGTGTAGTGAGGTGAGTGTAGTGAGGTGAGTGAAGTGAGGTGAGTGTAGTGAGGTGTGTGTAGTGAGGTGAGTGTAGTGAGGTGAGTGTATTGTGGTGAGTGTAGTGAGGTGAGTGTAGTGAGGTGAGTGTAGTGAGGTGAGTGTATTGAGGTGAGTGAAGTGAGGTGAGTGTAGTGAGGTGAGTGTAGTGAGGTGAGTGAAGTGAGGTGAGTGTAGTGAGGTGAGTGTACTGAGGTGTGTGTAGTGAGGTGAGTGTATTGAGGTGTGTGTAGTGAGGTGGGTGTAGTGAGGTGAGTGTATAATAAGGTGTGTGTAGTGAGGTGAGTGTATAGTGAGGTGAGTGTATTGAGGTGAGTGTAGTGAGGTGAGTGTAGTGAGGTGAGTGTATAGTGAGGTGTGTGTAGTGAGGTGAGTGTAGTGAGGTGAGCGTAGTGCGGTGTGTGTAGTGAGGTGAGTGTATAGTGAGGTGAGTGTAGTGAGGTGAGTGTAGTGAGGTGTGTGTATTGAGGTGGGTGTAGTGAGGTGAGTGTATAGTGAGGTGAGTGTAGTGAGGTGAGTGTATAGTGAGGTGTGTGTAGTGAGGTGAGTGTATTGAGGTGAGTGTAGTGAGGTGTGTGTAGTGAGGTGAGTGTATAGTGAGGTGTGTGTAGTGAGGTGAGTGTAGTGAGGTGAGTGTAGTGCGGTGAGTGTATTGTGGTGAGTGTAGTGAGGTGAGTGTAGTGAGGTGTGTGTAGTGAGGTGAGTGTAGTGAGGTGTGTGTAGTGAGGTGAGTGTATAGTGAGGTGTGTGTAGTGAGGTGAGTGTAGTGCGGTGAGTGTATTGTGGTGAGTGTAGTGAGGTGAGTGTAGTGAGGTGAGTGTAGTGAGGTGAGTGTATTGAGGTGAGTGAAGTGAGGTGAGTGTAGTGAGGTGAGTGAAGTGAGGTGAGTGTAGTGAGGTGAGTGTAGTGAGGTGAGTGTAGTGAGGTGAGTGAAGTGAGGTGAGTGTATTGAGGTGAGTGAAGTGAGTTGTGTGTATTGAGGTGAGTGTAGTGAGGTGAGTGTAGTGCGGTGAGTGTAGTGAGGTGAGTGTCTTGAGGTGTGTGTAGTGAGGTGAGTGTAGTGAGGTGAGTGTCTTGAGGTGTGTGTGTAGTGAGGTGAGTGTCTTGAGGTGTGTGTATTGAGGTGAGTGTATTGAGGTGGGTGTAGTGAGGTGAGTGTAGTGATGTGAGTGAAGTGAGGTGTGTGTAGTGAGGTGTGTGTAGTGAGGTGAGTGTAGTGAGGTGAGTGTAGTGATGTGAGTGAAGTGAGGTGAGTGTAGTGAGGTGAGTGTAGTGATGTGAGTGAAGTGAGGTGTGTGTAGTGAGGTGGGTGTAGTGAGGTGGGTGTAGTGAGGTGTGTGTAGTGAGGTGAGTGTAGTGAGGTGGGTGTAGTGAGGTGAGTGTAGTGAGGTGGGTGTAGTGAGGTGGGTTTAGTGAGGTGAGTGTAGTGAGGTGAGTGTAGTGAGGTGAGTGTAGTGAGGTGTGTGTAGTGAGGTGAGTGTATTGAGGTGAGTGTAGTGAGGTGAGTGTAGTGAGGTGAGTGTAGTGAGGTGAGTGAAGTGAGGTGTGTGTAGTGAGGTGAGTGTAGTGAGGTGAGTGTAGTGAGGTGAGTGTATTGAGGTGAGTGTAGTGAGGTGAGTGTATTGAGGTGAGTGTAGTGAGGTGAGTGTAGTGAGGTGTGTGTATTGAGGTGAGTGTATTGAGGTGAGTGTATAGTGAGGTGTGTGTATTGAGGCGAGTGTAGTGAGGTGAGTGAAGTGAGGTGTGTGTATTGAGGTGTGTGTAGTGAGGTGAGTGTATAGTGAGGTGTGTGTATTGAGGCGAGTGTAGTGAGGTGTGTATATTGAGGTGAGTGTAGTGAGGTGTGTGTATTGAGGCGAGTGTAGTGAGGTGAGTGTATTGAGGTGAGTGTAGTGAGGTGAGTGTAGTGAGGTGAGTGTATTGAGGTGAGTGTAGTGAGGTGAGTGTATTGAGGTGAGTGTATTGAGGTGTGTGTAGTGAGGTGTGTGTATTGAGGTGTGTGTAGTGAGGTGTGTGTATTGAGGTGAGTGTATTGAGGTGTGTGTATTGAGGTGTGTGTAGTGAGGTGTGTGTAGTGAGGTGAGTGTATTGAGGTGTGTGTAGTGAGGTGTGTGTATTGAGGTGAGTGTATTGAGGTGTGTGTATTGAGGTGTGTGTAGTGAGGTGTGTGTATTGAGGTGTGTGTAGTGAGGTGGGTGTATTGAGGTGTGTGTAGTGAGGTGTGTGTATCGAGGTGAGTGTATTGAGGTGTGTGTAGTGAGGTGAGTGTAGTGATGTGAGTGTAGTGAGGTGTGTGTATCGAGGTGAGTGTATTGAGGTGAGTGTAGCGAGGTGAGTGTAGTGAGGTGTGTGTATCGAGGTGAGTGTATTGAGGTGAGTGTAGCGAGGTGAGTGTAGTGAGGTGAGTGTATTGAGGTGTGTGTAGTGATGTGAGTGTAGTGAGGTGTGTGTATCGAGGTGAGTGTATTGAGGTGAGTGTAGCGAGGTGAGTGTAGTGAGGTGTGTGTATCGAGGTGAGTGTATTGAGGTGAGTGTAGCGAGGTGAGTGTAGTGAGGTGAGTGTATTGAGGTGTGTGTAGTGAGGTGAGTGTAGTGAGGTGTCTGTATCGAGGTGAGTGTATTGAGGTGAGTGTAGCGAGGTGAGTGTAGTGAGGTGTGTGTAGTGAGGTGAGTGTATTGAGGTGTGTGTAGTGAGGTGTGTGTATCGAGGTGAGTGTATTGAGGTGTGTGTAGTGAGGTGTGTGTATTGAGGTGTGTGTAGTGAGGTGGGTGTATTGAGGTGAGTGTAGTGAGGTGGGTGTATTGAGGTGAGTGTAGTGAGGTGTGTGTATTGAGGTGAGTGTATTGAGGTGTGTGTAGTGAGGTGTGTGTATCGAGGTGAGTGTATTGAGGTGTGTGTAGTGAGGTGAGTGTATTGAGGTGTGTGTAGTGAGGTGAGTGTATTGAGGTGAGTGTATTGAGGTGTGTGTAGTGAGGTGTGTGTATTGAGGTGTGTGTAGTGAGGTGTGTGTATTGAGGTGAGTGTATTGAGGTGTGTGTAGTGAGGTGTGTGTATTGAGGTGAGTGTATTGAGGTGTGTGTAGTGAGGTGTGTGTATTGAGGTGTGTGTAGTGAGGTGGGTGTATTGAGGTGAGTGTAGTGAGGTGGGTGTATTGAGGTGAGTGTAGTGAGGTGAGTGTATTGAGGTGTGTGTAGTGAGGTGTGTGTATTGAGGTGAGTGTATTGAGGTGTGTGTAGTGAGGTGAGTGTATTGAGGTGAGTGTATTGAGGTGTGTGTAGTGAGGTGTGTGTATTGAGGTGAGTGTAGTGAGGTGGGTGTATTGAGGTGAGTGTAGTGAGGTGAGTGTATTGAGGTGTGTGTAGTGAGGTGTGTGTATTGAGGTGAGTGTATTGAGGTGTGTGTAGTGAGGTGAGTGTATTGAGGTGAGTGTATTGAGGTGTGTGTAGTGAGGTGTGTGTATTGAGGTGTGTGTAGTGAGGTGAGTGTATTGAGGTGAGTGTATTGAGGTGTGTGTAGTGAGGTGTGTGTATTGAGGTGAGTGTATTGAGGTGTGTGTAGTGAGGTGTGTGTATTGAGGTGTGTGTAGTGAGGTGTGTGTATTGAGGTGAGTGTATTGAGGTGTGTGTAGTGAGGTGAGTGTATTGAGGTGTGTGTAGTGAGGTGTGTGTATTGAGGTGAGTGTATTGAGGTGTGTGTAGTGAGGTGAGTGTATTGAGGTGAGTGTAGTGAGGTGTCTGTATCGAGGTGAGTGTATTGAGGTGAGTGTAGCGAGGTGAGTGTAGTGAGGTGTGTGTAGTGAGGTGAGTGTATTGAGGTGTGTGTAGTGAGGTGTGTGTATCGAGGTGAGTGTATTGAGGTGTGTGTAGTGAGGTGTGTGTATTGAGGTGTGTGTAGTGAGGTGGGTGTATTGAGGTGAGTGTAGTGAGGTGGGTGTATTGAGGTGAGTGTAGTGAGGTGTGTGTATTGAGGTGTGTGTAGTGAGGTGTGTGTATTGAGGTGAGTGTATTGAGGTGTGTGTAGTGAGGTGTGTGTATCGAGGTGAGTGTATTGAGGTGTGTGTAGTGAGGTGAGTGTATTGAGGTGTGTGTAGTGAGGTGAGTGTATTGAGGTGAGTGTATTGAGGTGTGTGTAGTGAGGTGTGTGTATTGAGGTGTGTGTAGTGAGGTGTGTGTATTGAGGTGAGTGTATTGAGGTGTGTGTAGTGAGGTGTGTGTATTGAGGTGAGTGTATTGAGGTGTGTGTAGTGAGGTGTGTGTATTGAGGTGTGTGTAGTGAGGTGGGTGTATTGAGGTGAGTGTAGTGAGGTGGGTGTATTGAGGTGAGTGTAGTGAGGTGAGTGTATTGAGGTGTGTGTAGTGAGGTGTGTGTATTGAGGTGAGTGTATTGAGGTGTGTGTAGTGAGGTGAGTGTATTGAGGTGAGTGTATTGAGGTGTGTGTAGTGAGGTGTGTGTATTGAGGTGAGTGTAGTGAGGTGTGTGTATTGAGGTGAGTGTAGTGAGGTGAGTGTATTGAGGTGTGTGTAGTGAGGTGTGTGTATTGAGGTGAGTGTATTGAGGTGTGTGTAGTGAGGTGAGTGTATTGAGGTGAGTGTATTGAGGTGTGTGTAGTGAGGTGTGTGTATTGAGGTGTGTGTAGTGAGGTGTGTGTATTGAGGTGAGTGTATTGAGGTGTGTGTAGTGAGGTGTGTGTATTGAGGTGAGTGTATTGAGGTGTGTGTAGTGAGGTGTGTGTATTGAGGTGTGTGTAGTGAGGTGTGTGTATTGAGGTGAGTGTATTGAGGTGTGTGTAGTGAGGTGAGTGTATTGAGGTGAGTGTATTGAGGTGTGTGTAGTGAGGTGTGTGTATTGAGGTGTGTGTAGTGAGGTGTGTGTATTGAGGTGAGTGTATTGAGGTGTGTGTAGTGAGGTGAGTGTATTGAGGTGAGTGTAGTGAGGTGTGTGTATTGAGGTGAGTGTAGTGAGGTGAGTGTATTGAGGTGAGTGTAGTGAGGTGAGTGTATTGAGGTGAGTGTAGTGAGGTGTGTGTATTGAGGTGAGTGCATTGAGGTGAGTGTAGTGAGGTGTGTGTATTGAGGTGAGTGTATTGAGGTGAGTGTAGTGAGGTGTGTGTATTGAGGTGAGTGTATTGAGGTGAGTGTAGTGAGGTGTGTGTATTGAGGTGAGTGTATTGAGGTGAGTGTAGTGAGGTGTGTGTAGTGAGGTGAGTGTAGTGAGGTGTGTGTAGTGAGGTGTGTGTAGTGAGGTGAGTGTATTGAGGTGTGTGTAGTGAGGTGTGTGTAGTGAGGTGTGTGTAGTGAGGTGTGTGTATTGAGGTGAGTGTAGTGAGGTGAGTGTAGTGAGGTGAGTGTAGTGAGGTGAGTGTAGTGAGGTGTGTGTAGTGAGGTGTGTGTAGTGAGGTGAGTGTATTGAGGTGTGTGTAGTGAGGTGAATAGTAACAGGATAGGTCAGAGTCAGCTTGGATTTATGAAGGGGAAATCATGCTTGACTAATCTTCTGGAATGTTTTGAGGATGTAACTCTGAAGATGGACGAGGGAGATCCAGTGGATGTAGTGTACCTGGACTTTCAGAAAGCTTTTGATAAAGTCCCACATAGGAGGTTAGTGAGTAAAATTAGGGCGCATGGTATTGGGGGCAAAGTACTAACTTGGATTGAAAGTTGGTTGGCTGATAGGAAACAAAGGGTAGTGATTAACAGCTCCATTTCGAAATGGCAGGCAGTGACCAGTGGGGTACCGCAGGGATCAGTGCTGGGACCGCAGCTTTTTACAATATATGTTAATGATATAGAAGATGGTATCAGCAATAACATTAGCAAATTTGCTGATGATACTAAGCTGGGTGGCAGGGTGAAATGTGATGAGGATGTTAGGAGGTTACAGGTGACCTGGTCAGGTTAGGTGAGTGGTCAGATGCAGTTTAATGTGGATAAATGTATGATTATCCACTTTTGTGGCAAGAACAGGAAGGCAGATTACTACCTAAATGGAATCAATTTAGGTAAACGTGCAGTACAAAGAGATCTGGGTGTTCTTGTACATCAGTCAATGAAGGTAAGCATGCAGGTACAGCAGGTAGTGAAGAAGGCTAATAGTATGCTGGCCTTCATAACAAGAGGGATTGAGTATAGAAGCAAAGAGGTGCTTCTGCAGCTGTACAGGGCCTTGGTGAGACAACACCTGGAGTACTGTGTGCAGTTCTGGTCTCCAAATTTGAGGAAAGACATTCTGGCTATTGAGGGAGTGCAGCGTAGGTTCACGAGGTCAATTCCTGGAATGGTGGGATTACCTTGCACTGAAAGACTGGAGCGACTAGGCTTGTATATCCTTGAGTTTAGAAGACTGAGAGGGGATCTGATTGAGACATATAAAATTATTAAAGGATTGGACACTCTGGCAGCAGGAAACATGTTTCCGCTGATGGGGGAGTGCCAAACCAGAGGACACAGCTTAAAAATATGGAGTAGACCATTTAGGACAGAGATGAGGAGAAACTTCTTCACCCAGAGAGTGGTGGCTGTGTGGAATGCTCTGCCCCAGAGGGCAGTGGAGGCCCAGTCTCTGGATTCATTTTGGGAAGAGTTGGATAGAGCTCTCAAGGATAGTGGAGTCAAGGGTTATGGAGATAAGGCTGGAACAGGATACTGATTAAGGATGATCAGCCATGATCATGTTGAATGGTGGTGCAGGCTCGAAGGGCAGAATGGCCTACTCCTGCACCTATTGTCTATTGTCTATTGTGAATGTAGTGACGTGTGTGTATAGTGAGGTGAGTGTATTGAGGTGTGTGTGGTGAGGTGAGTGTAGTGAGGTGAGTGTATTGATGTCAGTGTAGTGAGGTGAGTGTAGTGAGGTGAGCGTAGTGAGGTGAGTGTATTGATGTCAGTGTAGTGAGGTGAGTGTAGTGAGGTGAGCGTAGTGAGGTGAGTGTACTGTGAGGTGAGTGTAATGAGGTGAGTGTAGTGAGGTGAGTGTACTGTGAGGTGAGTGTATTGAGGTGAGTGTAGTGAGGTGAGTGTAGTGAGGTGAGTGTACTGTGAGGTGAGTGTATTGAGGTGAGTGTAGTGAGGTGAGTGTAGTGAGGTGAGTGTATTGAGGTGAGTGTAGTGAGGTGAGTGTAATGAGGTGAGTGTATTGTGAGGTGAGTATAATGAGGTGAGTGTATTGAGGTGAGTGTAGTGAGGTGAGTGTACTGTGAGGTGTGTGTATTGAGGTGAGTGTAGTGAGGTGAGTGTACTGTGAGGTGAGTGTATTGAGGTGAGTGTAGTGAGGTGAGTGTATTGAGGTGAGTGTAGTGAGGTGAGTATACTGTGAGGTGAGTGTATTGAGGTGAGTGTAGTGAGGTGAGTGTAGTGAGGTGTGTGTAGTGAGGTGTGTGTAGTGAGGTGAGTGTAGTGAGGTGTGTGTAGTGAGGTGTGTGTAGTGAGGTGAGTGTAGTGAGGTGAGTGTAGTGAGGTGAGTGTATAGTGAGGTGTGTGTAGTGAGGTGTGTGTAGTGAGGTGAGTGTAGTGAGGTGAGTGTAGTGAGGTGTGTGTATAGTGAGGTGAGTGTAGTGAGGTGAGTGTAGTGAGGTGAGTGTAGTGAGGTGAGTGCATTGAGGTGAGTGTAGTGAGGTGAGTGTATTGAGGTGAGTGCATTGAGGTGAGTGTAGTGAGGTGATTGTCTTGAGGTGTGTGTAGTGAGGTGTGTGTAGTGAGGTGTGTGTGTAGTGAGGTGTGTGTATTGATGTCAGTGTAGTGAGGTGAGTGTAGTGAGGTGAGTGTAGTGAGGTGAGTGTAGTGAGGTGTGTGTAGTGAGGTGAGTGTATTGAGGTGAGTGTATTGAGGTGTGTGTGTAGTGGTGTGTGTGTATTGATGTCAGTGTAGTGAGGTGAGTGTAGTGAGGTGTGTGTAGTGAGGTGAGTGTATAGTGAGGTGAGTGTAGTGAGGTGAGTGTATAGTGAGGTGTGTGTAGTGAGGTGAGTGTAGTGAGGTGTGTGTAGTGAGGTGAGTGTAGTGAGGTGGGTGAAGTGAGGTGAGTGTAGTGAGGTGAGTGTAGTGAGGTGGGTGTAGTGAGGTGAGTGTAGTGAGGTGAGTGTATAGTGAGGTGAGTGTAGTGAGGTGTGTGTAGTGAGGTGAGTGTAGTGAGGTGAGTGTATAGTGAGGTGAGTGTAGTGAGGTGAGTGTATAGTGAGGTGTGTGTAGTGAGGTGAGTGTAGTGAGGTGTGTGTAGTGAGGTGAGTGTAGTGAGGTGGGTGTAGTGAGGTGTGTGTATAGTGAGGTGTGTGTAGTGAGGTGAGTGTATAGTGAGGTGAGTGTATAGTGAGGTGAGTGTAGTGAGGTGGGTGTAGTGAGGTGAGTGTAGTGAGGTGAGTGTAGTGAGGTGGGTGTAGTGAGGTGAGTGTAGTGAGGTGAGTGTAGTGAGGTGTGTGTAGTGAGGTGTGTGTAGTGAGGTGAGTGTATAGTGAGGTGTGTGTAGTGAGGTGAGTGTAGTGAGGTGAGTGTAGTGAGGTGAGTGTATAGTGAGGTGAGTGTAGTGAGGTGTGTGTAGTGAGGTGAGTGTATTGAGGTGAGTGTATAGTGAGGTGAGTGTAGTGAGGTGAGTGTAGTGAGGTGTGTGAAGTGAGGTGAGTGTATAGTGAGGTGAGTGTAGTGAGGTGAGTGTAATGAGGTGAGTGTATAGTGAGGTGAGTGTAGTGAGGTGTGTGTAGTGAGGTGTGTGTAGTGAGGTGTGTGTAGTGAGGTGAGTATGTAGTGAGGTGTGTGTAGTGAGGTGTGTGTAGTGAGGTGAGTGTATAGTGAGGTGTGTGTAGTGAGGTGTGTGTAGTGAGGTGAGTGTAGTGAGGTGAGTGTAGTGAGGTGAGTGTAGTGAGGAGTGTGTAGTGAGGTGAGCGTAGTGAGGTGTGTGTAGTGAGGTGAGTGTAGTGAGGTGAGTGTAGTGAGGTGTGTGTAGTGAGGTGAGTGTATAGTGAGGTGTGTGTAGTGAGGTGTGTGTAGTGAGGTGAGTGTATAGTGAGGTGTGTGTATTGAGGTGAGTGTATTGAGGTGTGTGTAGTGAGGTGTGTGTATTGAGGTGAGTGTATTGAGGTGTGTGTAGTGAGGTGTGTGTATTGAGGTGTGTGTAGTGAGGTGGGTGTATTGAGGTGAGTGTAGTGAGGTGGGTGTATTGAGGTGAGTGTAGTGAGGTGAGTGTATTGAGGTGTGTGTAGTGAGGTGTGTGTATTGAGGTGAGTGTATTGAGGTGTGTGTAGTGAGGTGAGTGTATTGAGGTGAGTGTATTGAGGTGTGTGTAGTGAGGTGTGTGTATTGAGGTGTGTGTAGTGAGGTGAGTGTATTGAGGTGAGTGTATTGAGGTGGGTGTAGTGAGGAGGGTGTAGTGAGGTGTGTGTAGTGAGGTGTGTGTAGTGAGGTGAGTGTAGTGAGGTGTGTGTAGTGAGGTGTGTGTAGTGAGGTGAGTGTAGTGAGGTGAGTGTATTGAGGTGGGTGTAGTGAGGTGAGTGTATTGAGGTGAGTGTATTGAGGTGGGTGTAGTGAGGTGGGTGTAGTGAGGTGTGTGTAGTGAGGTGGGTGTAGTGAGGTGAGTGTATTGAGGTGAGTGTATTGAGGTGGGTGTAGTGAGGTGAGTGTAGTGAGGTGAGTGTATAGTGAGGTGAGTGTATAGTGAGGTGTGTGTATAGTGAGGTGAGTGTATAGTGAGGTGAGTGTATAGTGAGGTGTGTGTATAGTGAGGTGAGTGTATAGTGAGGTGAGTGTAGTGAGGTGAGTGTATAGTGAGGTGAGTGTATAGTGAGGTGAGTGTAGTGAGGTGAGTGTATAGTGAGGTGTGTGTATAGTGAGGTGAGTGTATAGTGAGGTGAGTGTAGAGTGAGGTGAGTGTAGTGAGGTGAGTGTATAGTGAGGTGTGTGTATAGTGAGGTGAGTGTATAGTGAGGTGAGTGTAGTGAGGTGTGTGTAGTGAGGTGGGTGTAGTGAGGTGAGTGTAGTGAGGTGGGTGTAGTGAGGTGGGTGTAGTGAGGTGTGTGTAGTGAGGTGAGTGTAGTGAGGTGTGTGTATTGAGGTGAGTGTAGTGAGGTGAGTGTAGTGAGGTGAGTGTAGTGAGGTGTGTGTAGTGAGGTGAGTGTATAGTGAGGTGAGTGTAGTGAGGTGAGTGTATAGTGAGGTGAGTGTATAGTGAGGTGAGTGTAGTGAGGTGAGTGTATTGAGGTGAGTGTATAGTGAGGTGAGTGTATAGTGAGGTGAGTGTAGTGAGGTGAGTGTATAGTGAGGTGAGTGTATAGTGAGGTGAGTGTAGAGTGATTTGAGTGTAGTGAGGTGAGTGTATAGTGAGGTGTGTGTATAGTGAGGTGAGTGTATAGTGAGGTGAGTGTAGAGTGAGGTGAGTGTAGTCTGGTGAGTGTATAGTGAGGTGTGTGTATAGTGAGGTGAGTGTATAGTGAGGTGAGTGTAGTGTGAGGTGAGTGTAGTGAGGTGAGTGTATAGTGAGGTGTGTGTATAGTGAGGTGAGTGTATAGTGAGGTGAGTGTAGTGAGGTGAGTGTAGTGAGGTGAGTGTATTGAGGTGGGTGTAGTGAGGTGGGTGTAGTGAGGTGAGTGTAGTGAGGTGAGTGTAGTGAGGTGGGTGTAGTGAGGTGAGTGTAGTGAGGTGTGTGTAGTGAGGTGTGTGTAGTGAGGTGGGTGTAGTGAGGTGTGTGTATAGTGAGGTGAGTGTAGTGAGGTGTGTGTAGTGAGGTGTGTGTAGTGAGGTGTGTGTAGTGAGGTGAGTGTAGTGAGGTGTGTGTAGTGAGGTGTGTGTAGTGAGGTGAGTGTAGTGAGGTGAGTGTATTGAGGTGGGTGTAGTGAGGTGAGTGTATTGAGGTGAGTGTATTGAGGTGGGTGTAGTGAGGTGGGTGTAGTGAGGTGTGTGTAGTGAGGTGGGTGTAGTGAGGTGAGTGTATTGAGGTGAGTGTATTGAGGTGGGTGTAGTGAGGTGAGTGTAGTGAGGTGAGTGTATAGTGAGGTGAGTGTATAGTGAGGTGTGTGTATAGTGAGGTGAGTGTATAGTGAGGTGAGTGTATAGTGAGGTGTGTGTATAGTGAGGTGAGTGTATAGTGAGGTGAGTGTAGTGAGGTGAGTGTATAGTGAGGTGAGTGTATAGTGAGGTGAGTGTAGTGAGGTGAGTGTATAGTGAGGTGTGTGTATAGTGAGGTGAGTGTATAGTGAGGTGAGTGTAGAGTGAGGTGAGTGTAGTGAGGTGAGTGTATAGTGAGGTGTGTGTATAGTGAGGTGAGTGTATAGTGAGGTGAGTGTAGTGAGGTGTGTGTAGTGAGGTGGGTGTAGTGAGGTGAGTGTAGTGAGGTGGGTGTAGTGAGGTGGGTGTAGTGAGGTGTGTGTAGTGAGGTGAGTGTAGTGAGGTGTGTGTATTGAGGTGAGTGTAGTGAGGTGAGTGTAGTGAGGTGAGTGTAGTGAGGTGTGTGTAGTGAGGTGAGTGTATAGTGAGGTGAGTGTAGTGAGGTGAGTGTATAGTGAGGTGAGTGTATAGTGAGGTGAGTGTAGTGAGGTGAGTGTATTGAGGTGAGTGTATAGTGAGGTGAGTGTATAGTGAGGTGAGTGTAGTGAGGTGAGTGTATAGTGAGGTGAGTGTATAGTGAGGTGAGTGTAGAGTGATTTGAGTGTAGTGAGGTGAGTGTATAGTGAGGTGTGTGTATAGTGAGGTGAGTGTATAGTGAGGTGAGTGTAGAGTGAGGTGAGTGTAGTCTGGTGAGTGTATAGTGAGGTGTGTGTATAGTGAGGTGAGTGTATAGTGAGGTGAGTGTAGTGTGAGGTGAGTGTAGTGAGGTGAGTGTATAGTGAGGTGTGTGTATAGTGAGGTGAGTGTATAGTGAGGTGAGTGTAGTGAGGTGAGTGTAGTGAGGTGAGTGTATTGAGGTGGGTGTAGTGAGGTGGGTGTAGTGAGGTGAGTGTAGTGAGGTGAGTGTAGTGAGGTGGGTGTAGTGAGGTGAGTGTAGTGAGGTGTGTGTAGTGAGGTGTGTGTAGTGAGGTGGGTGTAGTGAGGTGTGTGTATAGTGAGGTGAGTGTAGTGAGGTGTGTGTAGTGAGGTGTGTGTAGTGAGGTGTGTGTAGTGAGGTGAGTGTAGTGAGGTGAGTGTAGTGAGGTGAGTGTAGTGAGGTGTGTGTATAGTGAGGTGAGTGTAGTGAGGTGTGTGTAGTGAGGTGTGTGTAGTGAGGTGTGTGTAGTGAGGTGGGTGTAGTGAGGTGTGTGTAGTGAGGTGTGTGTAGTGAGGTGTGTGTAGTGAGGTGAGTGTAGTGAGGTGTGTGTAGTGAGGTGGGTGTAGTGAGGTGAGTGTAGTGAGGTGAGTGTAGTGAGGTGAGTGTATTTAGGTGAGTGTAGTGAGGTGAGTGTAGTGAGGTGTGTGTAGTGAGGTGTGTGTAGTGAGGTGAGTGTAGTGAGGTGAGTGTATTGAGGTGAGTGTAGTGAGGTGAGTGTAGTGAGGTGTGTGTATTGAGGTGGGTGTAGTGAGGTGGGTGTAGTGAGGTGAGTGTAGTGAGGTGTGTGTAGTGAGGTGTGTGTAGTGAGGTGGGTGTAGTGAGGTGAGTGTAGTGAGGTGGGTGTAGTGAGGTGGGTGTAGTGAGGTGGGTGTAGTGAGGTGTGTGTAGTGAGGTGGGTGTAGTGAGGTGAGTGTATTGAGGTGAGTATATTGAGGTGGCTGTAGTGAGGTGGGTGTAGTGAGGTGAGTGTAGTGAGGTGGGTGTAGTGAGGTGGGTGTAGTGAGGTGAGTGTAGTGAGGTGAGTGTATTGAGGTGGGTGTAGTGAGGTGGGTGTAGTGAGGTGAGTGTAGTGAGGTGGGTGTAGTGAGGTGGGTGTAGTGAGGTGAGTGTATTGAGGTGAGTGTATTGAGGTGGGTGTAGTGAGGTGTGTGTAGTGAGGTGTGTGTAGTGAGGTGGGTGTAGTGAGGTCAGTGTATTGAGGTGAGTATATTGAGGTGGGTGTAGTGAGGTGGGTGTAGTGAGGTGAGTGTAGTGAGGTGGGTGTAGTGAGGTGGGTGTAGTGAGGTGAGTGTAGTGAGGTGAGTGTATTGAGGTGGGTGTAGTGAGGTGAGTGTATAGTGAGGTAAGTGTATAGTGAGGTGAGTGTATAGTGAGGTGTGTGTATAGTGAGGTGAGTGTATTGTGAGGTGTGTGTATAGTGAGGTGAGTGTAGTGAGGTGAGTGTATAGTGAGGTGGGTGTATTGAGGTGGGTGTAGTGAGGTGTGTGTAGTGAGGTGAGTGTAGTGAGGTGTGTGTATTGAGGTGTGTGTAGTGAGGTGTGTGTATAGTGAGGTGAGTGTAGTGAGGTGTGTGTATAGTGAGGTGAGTGTAGTGAGGTGAGTGTATAGTGAGGTGAGTGTATAGTGAGGTGAGTGTAGTGAGGTGAGTGTAGTGAGGTGAGTGTATAGTGAGGTGAGTGTATAGTGAGGTGAGTGTAGTGAGGTGTGTGTATAGTGAGGTGAGTGTATAGTGAGGTGAGTGTAGTGAGGTGAGTGTATAGTGAGGTGAGTGTAGTGAGGTGAGTGTATAGTGAGGTGTGTGTATAGTGAGGTAAGTGTATAGTGAGGTGTGTGTATAGTGAGGTGTGTGTATAGTGAGGTGAGTGTATTGTGAGGTGTGTGTATAGTGAGGTGAGTGTAGTGAGGTGAGTGTATAGTGAGGTGAGTGTAGTGAGGTGAGTGTATAGTGAGGTGAGTGTATAGTGAGGTGAGTGTATAGTGAGGTGAGTGTATTGTGAGGTGAGTGTATAGTGAGGTGAGTGTAGTGAGGTGAGTGTATAGTGAGGTGAGTGTATAGTGAGGTGTGTGTATAGTGAGGTAAGTGTATAGTGAGGTGAGTGTATAGTGAGGTGTGTGTATAGTGAGGTGAGTGTATTGTGAGGTGTGTGTATAGTGAGGTGAGTGTAGTGAGGTGAGTGTATAGTGAGGTGTGTGTATAGTGAGGTGTGTGTATAGTGAGGTGTGTGTATAGTGAGGTGAGTGTATAGTGAGGTGAGTGTATAGTGAGGTGTGTGTATAGTGAGGTGAGTGTATTGTGAGGTGAGTGTATAGTGAGGTGAGTGTAGTGAGGTGAGTGTAGTGACGTGTGTGTATAGTGAGGTGAATGTATAGTGAGGTGAGTGTAGTGA
Organism: Chiloscyllium punctatum; assembly: GCF_047496795.1. Taxonomy (NCBI): domain Eukaryota; kingdom Metazoa; phylum Chordata; class Chondrichthyes; order Orectolobiformes; family Hemiscylliidae; genus Chiloscyllium; species Chiloscyllium punctatum. The sequence goes on from NC_092775.1 coordinate 3,139,087, forward strand.
GGTGTGTGTATAGTGAGGTGAGTGTATAGTGAGGTGAGTGTAGTGAGGTGAGTGTATAGTGAGGTGAGTGTAGTGAGGTGAGTGTATAGTGAGGTGAGTGTATAGTGAGGTGAGTGTAGTGAGGTGAGTGTATAGTGAGGTGAGTGTATAGTGAGGTGAGTGTAGTGAGGTGAGTGTAGTGAGGTGAGTGTATAGTGCGGTGAGTGTAGTGAGGTGAGTGTATAGTGAGGTGAGTGTAGTGAGGTGAGTGTATAGTGAGGTGAGTGTAGTGAGGTGAGTGTAGTGAGGTGAGTGTATAGTGAGGTGTGTGTATAGTGAGGTGAGTGTATAGTGAGGTGAGTGTATAGTGAGGTGAGTGTATAGTGAGGTGTGTGTAGTGAGGTGTGTGTAGTGAGGTGAGTGTAGTGAGGTGAGTGTATAGTGAGGTGAGTGTATAGTGAGGTGAGTGTAGTGAGGTGAGTGTAGTGAGGTGAGTGTATAGTGCGGTGAGTGTAGTGAGGTGAGTGTATAGTGAGGTGAGTGTAGTGAGGTGAGTGTATAGTGAGGTGAGTGTAGAGTGAGGTGAGTGTAGTGAGGTGAGTGTATAGTGAGGTGTGTGTAGTGAGGTGAGTGTAGTGAGGTGAGTGTATAGTGAGGTGAGTGTATAGTGAGGTGTGTGTAGTGAGGTGTGTGTAGTGAGGTGAGTGTAGTGAGGTGAGTGTATAGTGAGGTGTGTGTAGTGAGGTGAGTGTAGTGAGGTGAGTGTATAGTGAGGTGAGTGTATAGTGAGGTGAGTGTATAGTGAGGTGTGTGTAGTGAGGTGAGTGTAGTGAGGTGTGTGTATAGTGAGGTGAGTGTATTGAGGTGAGTGTAGTGTGGTGAGTGTAGTGAGGTGTGTGTAGTGAGGTGTGTGTAGTGAGGTGAGTGTAGTGAGGTGAGTGTATAGTGAGGTGTGTGTAGTGAGGTGAGTGTAGTGAGGTGAGTGTATAGTGAGGTGAGTGTATAGTGAGGTGTGTGTAGTGAGGTGTGTGTAGTGAGGTGAGTGTAGTGAGGTGAGTGTATAGTGAGGTGTGTGTAGTGAGGTGAGTGTAGTGAGGTGAGTGTATAGTGAGGTGAGTGTATAGTGAGGTGAGTGTATAGTGAGGTGTGTGTAGTGAGGTGAGTGTATTGAGGTGGGTGTAGTGAGGTGTGTGTAGTGAGGTGTGTGTAGTGAGGTGAGTGTAGTGAGGTGAGTATATTGAGGTGGGTGTAGTGAGGTGTGTGTAGTGAGGTGGGTGTAGTGAGGTGGGTGTAGTGAGGTGAGTGTAGTGAGGTGAGTGTATTGAGGTGAGTGTATTGAGGTGAGTGTAGTGAGGTGAGTGTATTGAGGTGGGTGTAGTGAGGTGTGTGTAGTGAGGTGGGTGTAGTGAGGTGGGTGTAGTGAGGTGTGTGTATAGTGAGGTGAGTGTCGTGAGGTGAGTGTATAGTGAGGTGAGTGTAGTGAGGTGAGTGTATAGTGAGGTGAGTGTAGTGAGGTGTGTGTATAGTGAGGTGGGTGTAGTGAGGTGTGTGTATAGTGAGGTGAGTGTCGTGAGGTGAGTGTATGGTGAGGTGTGTGTAGTGAGGTGTGTGTAGTGAGGTGTGTGTAGTGAGGTGGGTGTAGTGAGGTGTGTGTATAGTGAGGTGAGTGTCGTGAGGTGAGTGTATAGTGAGGTGAGTGTAGTGAGGTGAGTGTATAGTGAGGTGAGTGTAGTGAGGTGAGTGTAGTGAGGTGAGTGTATAGTGAGGTGAGTGTAGTGAGGTGAGTGTAGTGAGGTGAGTGTATAGTGAGGTGAGTGTATAGTGAGGTGAGTGTATAGTGAGGGGAGTGTAGTGAGGTGTGTGTAGTGAGGTGGGTGTAGTGAGGTGAGTGTAGTGAGGTGAGTGTATAGTGAGGTGAGTGTATAGTGAGGTGAGTGTAGTGAGGTGTGTGTAGTGAGGTGGGTGTAGTGAGGTGAGTGTAGTGAGGTGAGTGTATAGTGAGGTGAGTGTATAGTGAGGTGAGTGTAGTGAGGTGAGTGTATAGTGAGGTGAGTGTATAGTGAGGTGAGTGTAGTGAGGTGAGTGTATAGTGAGGTGAGTGTAGTGAGGTGTGTGTAGTGAGGTGAGTGTATAGTGAGGTGAGTGTAGTGAGGTGAGTGTACAGTGAGGTGAGTGTATAGTGAGGTGAGTGTAGTGAGGTGAGTGTATAGTGAGGTGAGTGTAGTGAGGTGTGTGTAGTGAGGTGAGTGTATAGTGAGGTGAGTGTATAGTGAGGTGAGTGTAGTGAGGTGAGTGTATAGTGAGGTGAGTGTAGTGAGGTGAGTGTAGTGAGGTGAGTGTATAGTGAGGTGTGTGTATAGTGAGGTGAGTGTATAGTGAGGTGAGTGTATGGTGAGGTGTGTGTAGTGAGGTGAGTGTAGTGAGGTGGGTGTATAGTGAGGTGTGTGTATAGTGAGGTGAGTGTCGTGAGGTGAGTGTATAGTGAGGTGAGTGTCGTGAGGTGAGTGTATAGTGAGGTGAGTGTAGTGAGGTGAGTGTAGTGAAGTGAGTGTATGGTGAGGTGAGTGTATAGTGAGGTGTGTGTATAGTGAGGTGAGTGTAGTGAGGTGAGTGTAGTGAGGTGGGTGTATAGTGAGGTGTGTGTATAGTGAGGTGAGTGTCGTGAGGTGAGTGTATAGTGAGGTGAGTGTAGTGAGGTGAGTGTAGTGAGGTGAGTGTATAGTGAGGTGAGTGTATAGTGAGGTGTGTGTAGTGAGGTGAGTGTAGTGAGGTGAGTGTATAGTGAGGTGAGTGTAGTGAGGTGAGTGTATAGTGAGGTGTGTGTATAGTGAGGTGAGTGTTGTGAGGTGAGTGTATAGTGAGGTGAGTGTAGTGAGGTGAGTGTAGTGAGGTGAGTGTATAGTGAGGTGAGTGTAGTGAGGTGAGTGTATAGTGAGGTGAGTGTAGTGAGGTGAGTGTAGTGAGGTGTGTGTAGTGAGGTGTGTGTAGTGAGGTGAGTGTAGTGAGGTGAGTGTAGTGAGGTGAGTGTAGTGAGGTGAGTGTAGTGAGGTGAGTGTAGTGAGGTGAGTGCAGTGAGGTGTGTGTATAGTGAGGTGAGTGTATAGTGAGGTGTGTGTAGTGAGGTGAGTGTATAGTGAGGTGAGTGTAGTGAGGTGAGTGTATAGTGAGGTGTGTGTATAGTGAGGTGAGTGTATAGTGAGGTGAGTGTCGTGAGGTGAGTGTATAGTGAGGTGAGTGTAGTGAGGTGAGTGTACAGTGAGGTGAGTGTATAGTGAGGTGAGTGTAGTGAGGTGAGTGTATAGTGAGGTGAGTGTAATGAGGTGAGTGTATAGTGAGGTGAGTGTAGTGAGGTGTGTGTAGTGAGGTGAGTGTATAGTGAGGTGAGTGTATAGTGAGGTGAGTGTAGTGAGGTGAGTGTATAGTGAGGTGAGTGTAGTGAGGTGAGTGTAGTGAGGTGAGTGTATAGTGAGGTGTGTGTATAGTGAGGTGAGTGTATAGTGAGGTGAGTGTGTAGTGAGGTGTGTGTAGTGAGGTGTGTGTAGTGAGGTGGGTGTAGTGAGGTGTGTGTATAGTGAGGTGAGTGTCGTGAGGTGAGTGTATAGTGAGGTGAGTGTAGTGAGGTGAGTGTAGTGAGGTGAGTGTATAGTGAGGTGAGTGTAGTGAGGTGAGTGTAGTGAGGTGTGTGTAGTGAGGTGAGTGTAGTGAGGTGAGTGTAGTGAGGTGTGTGTAGTGAGGTGAGTGTAGTGAGGTGTGTGTATAGTGAGGTGAGTGTCGTGAGGTGAGTGTATAGTGAGGTGAGTGTAGTGAGGTGAGTGTAGTGAGGTGAGTGTATAGTGAGGTGAGTGTAGTGAGGTGAGTGTAGTGAGGTGAGTGTATAGTGAGGTGAGTGTAGTGAGGTGAGTGTAGTGAGGTGAGTGTAGTGAGGTGTGTGTAGTGAGGTGAGTGTAGTGAGGTGAGTGTAGTGAGGTGTGTGTAGTGAGGTGTGTGTAGTGAGGTGAGTGTCGTGAGGTGTGTGTAGTGAGGTGTGTGTAGTGAGGTGAGTGTAGTGAGGTGAGTGTAGTGAGGTGTGTGTAGTGAGGAGTGTGTAGTGAGGTGTGTGTAGTGAGGTGTGTGTAGTGAGGTGAGTGTAGTGAGGTGAGTGTAGTGAGGTGTGTGTAGTGAGGTGAGTGTAGTGAGGTGAGTGTAGTGAGGTGTGTGTAGTGAGGTGAGTGTAGTGAGGTGAGTGTAGTGAGGTGTGTGTAGTGAGGTGTGTGTAGTGAGGTGAGTGTCGTGAGGTGTGTGTAGTGAGGTGTGTGTAGTGAGGTGAGTGTAGTGAGGTGAGTGTAGTGAGGTGTGTGTAGTGAGGAGTGTGTAGTGAGGTGTGTGTAGTGAGGTGAGTGTAGTGAGGTGTGTGTAGTGAGGTGAGTGTAGTGAGGTGAGTGTAGTGAGGTGTGTGTAGTGAGGTGAGTGTAGTGAGGTGTGTGTAGTGAGGAGTGTGTAGTGAGGTGAGTGTAGTGAGGTGAGTGTAGTGAGGTGTGTGTAGTGAGGAGTGTGTAGTGAGGTGAGTGTAGTGAGGTGTGTGTAGTGAGGAGTGTGTAGTGAGGTGAGTGTCGTGAGGTGTATTGAGGTGTAAACCCTGACTGTGCAGTTGGGAGAGTGAGTGTTTCTGGGACCGGCGCCAATGGCCTGTCAGTGAAGGGGTCCGAGTGAGTGAGTGAGTGAGGGAGGGAGGGAGTGAGTGACTGAGTGAGGGAGTGGCTGAGTGAGTGACTGAGTGAGGGAGTGAGTGAGTGAGGGAGTGAGTGAGTGAGGGAGTGGCTGAGTGAGTGACTGAATGAGTGACTGAGTGAGTGAGTGAGTGAGTGGCTGAGTGAGTGACTGACTGAGTGAGTGACTGAGTGAGTGAGTGAGGGAGTGGCTGAGTGAGTGACTGAGTGAGGGAGTGAGTGAGTGAGTGAGGGAGTGAGTGAGTGAGTGAGGGAGTGGCTGAGTGAGTGACTGAGTGAGGGAGTGAGTGGCTGAGTGAGTGAGTGAGTGAGGGAGTGGCTGAGTGGCTGAGTGAGTGACTGAGTGAGTGAGTGAGTGGGTGGCTGAGTGAGTGAGTGAGGGAGGGAGGGAGGTAGGGAGCCTGGGCCTGTGGTTATCCTCGTGGTAAATGTCCAGGCCAGGGGCAAGGCATAGGCTCAGCAAAGTGGAAGTAAAATGAGAGGCAATTGGCCTTTATTTAAATAAATTTTGGAAATAGTTTTAAGAATCCACTGAAATGATCGTCCTCGACATAATGAATGTTTCCGAATTCCCGAACGTTACTGTGAAAATTATCCTTTTTGACTAATTGACTGATTCAATTGGACTTTCCTGGCAATTTTTTGCTCCAAATTGCCAGCATTTGAATCAGACGGCTAACAGCAACCCAGTCTCGCCGAGGCACTCGTTGCATTTCCTTCAGTCTCACAGCTACTAATTGTATTCAACCTTTGTCTTCTCTTTTTTTCAGAACGCAAGGCATTGCCATGACAACCTCACATCTGTAGACTCTAGAAGCTAATTGGTTTGGAGGGATGGCAGGATGAGTGTGATCACAGAAACAATATGGAGTGAAGATAATATTGCTGAACCCTGGGCAGTAATTTCACAGCCAATATTACATTCAGCAAGATTTTTCACACATAATTACTGTCTTCCTGTGAGCACCAATACTCAGCCCTCAGGGCAGTGACCAAATATTACTGTAGAGGCTATGGTGCAATAACATTACATCCATTACATTAAAAGAACAGGCTATCAATAGTAATATTTGAGACTTTGAATAAAGATCCAGGGATGAAACTGAGCTTTTCTGGGGCTTTGTTTCCCACTTTTGTTTGAGGATTATGTTGTGTTACTATATCAAGACCACTTTTATTTTAACTGACTTAATTCCAAACAAAATTGTCATGCAGTTTCCTTTATGATTTTATCTTTATATAAATCCATGGATTTTCATCTCCTTGTCTTGCCTTTATGTTACATATGGAGGATTTATGGTTGGGGCAGTTTGTAGCCACTAATTCTCTTAATGTAAATCTTAATCAAGTGGTTTAAGCAACATCCCCAGCTACCCCTCCCCTCCCCCAAACACACAAACAAACACACACACACACATACACACACGCACACATACACACACGCACACACACACACACACACACACACATACACACACAACACACACATACCCACACACACTCACACACACATAACCACACGCATGCACACACACACACACACACACACATACACACACACGCGCACACACACATACACACACACTCGCACACACACACACTCTCACACGCACGCACACACACACATATCCACACACACATGCACACTCACATGTGCACACACACACATACACACGCACACTCACACACACACACTCACACACACGCACACACACATACACACACACTCACACACACATACACACACTCACACACGCATGCACACACGCACACATACCGACACACACGTGCACATACACATACCCACACACACATACCCACACACACGTGCACACACACACACATACACACACAGAGTGCGACAGTAACAAAAACAGACAGCAAGTGGTTAATGGGAACTTGCAGACTGCAACGTGAATGTATCAAAGTGTCTGTCTGACTTAACGGTGCAGTCCTGTCCCTCTGGTGCCCACTGCTCCCTAATGCTCCCCCTTTCTAAATACTTTTAATTAAACTGCTCAGAAATATTATGCCCTATGTCTAGGGCAGGTAGGATTCAAACTCACACCTCCTGGCCCAGAGGTGGGGACATTACCCTGTCCTACAAGTGACTTAAGACCACGCCTTTCTACTGTGTTCAAAGAAACGATCTTTAAGTGAAACAACCCCTAGTGAGGCATCATAACCAAAACGAAATGTAATGGTCAGTGGAAACTTACAAAACTAGAGTGGAAACTAACGAGAAACCAAACCAAAACATCGTTGTTGGTGAGGGTGTAGGGGAGTGGGGCTGGGGGAGGGGGGGGGAGGTTGGGGGTGGAAGTGATCGTGTACATAACTGCTTCTCGTAGCCCACCAGTCTCTAAAGGCAGCTCCCCCTGTCCAGGCTTTTAATCAACATACTCAACATAGGGCAGATGAAATATGGAGCCAGACCTTCTAGCTCAGAGATAGGGATAGTACCACTGGGCCACAAGAGCCCTAGGTATTGCTCCCCTTTTGTTACTGAATCTAATGTCCTATGTACTTAGTACAGATAGACAATAAATCACTAATAAGTCTTAATGAGAAGATGTCCTTGCCTTGCATGACCAGATGGTAGGTATATGTTACATTGTCTGACGAGGCACCATTACAGACCATCAGGAGCCAGAGGTGTTACATTTGTCCCCATTGGGATCTCATGTAAGTCAGCCTCTTCCCCACCCACACACTGTGTGACACTGTCTTAATGCGACTACAACAGGAACACATGCCTATAGAACATATAGAATATCGAACATATCAAACATATAGGATGTCAGCCCAGCGGTGAGGATCGGTGACATCAGTGTTGGTTGGGCCTGGCAGTGAGGTGGTAGTAGTTCTGACCCTGCTCGGATCGTGGGTGGGGCTGGATGTCTCCTGAAGGTATTTCATTTCATTTTCTCTTATTCCGAAATGATCAAAATGGCACTGGATTATGGTGACAAGTGAAAGCTTTTCACTGTATTATCTTGTATATCTCATTGTAAAATACATGTGATGATAAACCATTGATTAATTCAGCTAATAGAGTACTTTTTGAAATACAGCCACTCTTGTTAATACAGTGTAATATGTACACAACAGTTACTTTTATTGTTTCTCTATCTAATTGTAGAAGGCTGAGCCAGGCCGTTTGTGATCTTGGTGTCATGGTTGACCTCGAGATGAGCTGCTGGTAACGTGTGCACCATCACTAAGGTCAGCTGACTTTACCCCTCCCTCAGCTCATCCACTGCTGAATCAATTCTTCTCCTGCTTCTTGCATCTTAGCTTGACTCCTGCTGAAGGGTTACTGCCTGAAACATCGATTACCCTGTTCCTCGGACGCTGCTGTGCTTTTCCAGCATCACACTTTTCAACTATTCTGACTGTGCCCAGGCTGACCTCCCACTTTCTACATCTGCAAACTTGACCTCATCTGAAACTCTCCTGCTGCTGTCATGAACTCACACAGAGACCTTGTTCACCCATCACTTCCCTCCATGCTCTCAACCTGTGTCCCCTGCATTAGAACCATTCTTACACCGTGCTGTGATCACACTTTTAGCTTCCTGCTGCAAGATCTCTTTGTGTGACTTTGGGTCTCATTTTAGAATCGTTGAATCCACACAGTGTGGAAAGAGGTCATTTGGCCCATCGAGTCTGCATTACCCCTCCAAAGAGCATCCTACTCAGATATATCCCCTGACCTTATCCCTGTAACCCTGCATTTCCCATGGCTAATCCATCTAGTCTGCACATCCCTGGACACTGGGCAATTTAGCATGGCCAATCCACTCTAGCCACACTCTGGACTGTGAGAGGAAACTGGAGATTTGAAGTAAACCCACGCAGACACAGGGAGAATGTGCAAACTCCACACAGACAGTCACCTGAGGCTGGAATCGAACCCAGGTCCCTGGTGCTGTGAGGCAGCATTGCTAACCACTGAGCCACCATACTGTCCCTTGTTTAATAATCCCTCCTGCGAACATGTTGGAACGATTTGCACATTAAAGACACGACATAATTGCAAGTCATTGTTGTCAATAATGCATTAAGAAATATCTAATAGTGTTTTACTGAACCGTAGAGTGTTACAATTCACTGACAGTGCATTCAAACTGACCATTGTGCACTAGCATAATTCTTGGGTTTCCATATTTTGAGCAGTTTTAATAATTCACAATGTTTGTGTAGTATTATTTTGCAACATGCACTAGAGAAGAATTTCCCAAATTTCCATCCAGCTCAGAGGGCAGATGTAGCCTGACCTGAAAGATTCACTTGCACAGTGTTCCACGGGGTCTTCCCAGATTGAGGGAGTTAGTTGCTGAGGGAGGTGAGGATGAAGGAAGTGGACTGCTGATATTGGCCCAAAATCCATTCACGGTAAAAGCAACAATTCGCTTTGACAGTGGGGAATTCAGTTCCTTACCTTCAAAATAAAACCCAGTCTCTGTCAAGATTTTCTGTGGCTGCAATACTTTTTGAACTCTGTGACTGTTCACAGTTTTTAAATTGTTAAGATATGAGAGAGATTGGATAAACTTGGTTTGATTTCACTTGAATGTCAAAAGATAGTGGAGGGGGGGGTGACCTGATAGAAGTTTGCAAAATAATGAAAGGCTGGGACAGTATGGATTGTTCAAGTCTTTTCCCCACAGTAGAAAAGTCAATCACTGGGGGACATAGGTCTAAGGTAAAAGGGGAAAGTTTAAAGGAGATGAAAGAGGTGTGTTATTTTTATACAGAGAGCGGTAAGTGCCGGGAATGTGCTGCCAGAGAACGTGGTGGGGGTTTAAGGGGCAGCTTGACAGATACAGGAATGGGCAGGGAACAGAGGGATACAGGGAGTAGAGGGATACAGGGAACAGAGGGATAAAGGGAACAGAGGGGTACAGGGAACAGAGGGATACAGGGAACAGAGGGATACAGGGAACAGAGGGGTACAGGGAACAGAGGGATACAGGGAACAGAGGGATACAGGGAGTAGAGGGATACGGGGAAGAGAGGGATACAGGGAACAGAGGGATAAAGGGAACAGAGGGGTACAGGGAACAGAGGGATACAGGGAACAGAGGGATACAGGGAACAGAGGGGTACAGGGAACAGAGGGATACAGGGAACAGAGGGATACAGGGAGTAGAGGGATACGGGGAAGAGAGGGATACAGGGAACAGAGGGATACAGGGAACAGAGGGATACAGGGAGTAGAGGGATACGGGGAAGAGAGGGATACAGGGAACAGAGGGATACAGGGAACAGAGGGATACAGGGAGTAGAGGGATACGGGGAAGAGAGGGATACAGGGAACAGAGGGATAAAGGGAACAGAGGGATATGGACTGTGTCAAGGCAAGAGGTTTTTATTTTCGAAAGGCATCATGTATTGGTGCAGTCTTAATGGGCTGAAGGGCCTGTTCCTCTGTGTACTGTTCTTTTTTTCTTTGTTCAATATAGACAAGGTCCAGTCTGAAAGTCCAGGTGGGGTTTACATACAAACAATAGAGCAAGCCAACTAATTGCTGAATTATTTTCTGCTCATTAATTCTGATGATTTTTCACATAATGATAATGTAATATTAATTCTTTACAGAGCATTTTCAGCGGTGACAGCTGATGCCAGCACATTGAACACCCAGCTCAGTGTAGAAAGAGGAAGGCTCTGACACTGCAGCGTTTCCAGAACCTTCACTTTTCTGCCTCCCCATACTTTCCTGAGCTCCAAGGCTCCTGAACAAGACTGCCAGATAGTGACAGTCTTTAACTGTAATTGTGATTTAATCGAACTGTGATCTCCCCTCACCCAGAACATCGTTAGGACCTGGGAGGGGAGTTGAAGAGGGAACCCTTTAAAAAACACTTGGATGGGCACTTGAAGAGTTATACTATTTAAAGCTATGGGCCTAAGGGGATGTATGTAGACATGGTGTGCTGAATGGCTTCTTCTGTGCTGTATGACTGAGATTGATTCACCTCTTCACATTAAAGGGATGAAGTTGGCTGCTGGTGACCAAGGGAAGCTGATAGTGATGAATCAGCAATGGTTTTCAGCTTGACTCCATTTCTGATGTCATTGGCAGTACATATCCCATGGTGGAAATTCTCCAGGTTTAACATTCAATCTTCAATGATGATCGGGGAGACTGCTAGGAACACAACTATATTTAAAGACCATCCAAGAAATACTGAAAGATTTTGGACTATTTGGATATGATGTGCATAGAGTCATGTGATTTCTTGGAAATGAAGCTCATGGTTTAATGAGTGCTTGTTATTGTTAGTCAGGGAAACAGTGACTTTGGAGAATCTGCTAAATTAAGTTTTCAAGGATGAAAGACATTGCTGTAATTATTGAAAAGAAACCTGTCTTTGAGACACCTAAGGGTTAATGCAACCCCTCTGATCTTAGAATTCTGTCTTGTAGTCTCGACACTCTGACAACCCAGGAGCTGTAGTTGCTTTCCTGAATTCTGTTTCTTAGAAGATGTTTTTATGATAGAGTTTGCAAATATCAGTCTTTCTGTCTTACCTGGCAAAATCTGAACTGGACATCTTTCAATAATTTACAGCTGTTAGCAATTTCGCTTTGTCAACAGGAAGTTCAGTGGATGTGACAAATCATCATATTTTATCCTTTGTTTCCTGACCTTTGTCCCACAGGAGTTGTTATTTTTCCCCGTTTTATTCTAAAAGAATCTTATATCTGCAGAAACTTGTCCCGTCTTTGTGAGTGTAAGGGATTAAGAGAATCCATTTTAATTCTGGATGATACATTAAGCCTTAACCAGAGTCAGTCACTTGCTTTAAGAACAGATTTTGTTCATAATGAATGGATTATTTTGAGTTCATTAAAGAGGCCTGATGATATTTATTTTATTTTTGATAGTCATACTTTTGAGAAGCAATTGGCAATTTTAGGACTGAACGTACAAATTTACACAAATGGAGGAGTAGCAGGGTTTGATTATCAGTGCAATCCTTCTGTTACAGCCTTAAAGAAAACATCCACATGAAAGAAGCAATCTGCTACATGAGCAAAATAATTTACTTTGCTCTTATCATTCCAGATATATAGAGAGTTGCAGCATGGGAAAATGTGTAGCTGCTCAAACTATTGTATGGGAAGCAGTGGAACAAAGGTCTGTGCCTCCTGTTTTAATGAGATGAAGCAAAACAAAATGGAAAACAGTTTATTGTATGGAGAATATTTGGGTGTGATGGAGGTGACACTAGTTTCTGGGTATAATAGGTAGAAAGTGAACACTCCTGAAAGAAGGAAGGATCATTAAACTGTTTGGTATCTGACCTCTCCAGGGGTAGGGTGGAGGACGGGGAGTAGATGTGGGGGTAAAGTAAATGAATTGTACAAACAGCTGGAGTTGAAACATGAAGCAGGCATTTTAAAGCCCTGAGTGAAACCTGTTATACACAGAAGTTGAGAGTGTGGTGCTGGAAAAGCACAGCAACATCCGAGAAGCAGGAGAATCGATGTTTCGGACAAAAGTCCCTCATTGGGAAGGGCTTCCTGATGAAGGGCTTTTGTCCGAAACGTCAATTCTCCTGCTTCTCGGATGCTGCTGTGCTTTTCCAGCACCACAATCTTGACTTCCATGTATAACAGGTTTCACTCAGGGCTTTAAAATGCCTGCTTCATGTTTCAACTCCAGCTGTTTGTACAATTCATTTACTTTACCCCCACATCTACTCCCCGTCCTCCACCCTACCCCTGGAGAGGTCAGATACCAAACAGTTTAATGATCCTTCCTTCTTTCAGGACATCCACAAGGTGTGACCCTGACCTGATGGAGGCAGCCTGGACACAGGAATCTGTGGAGGTCAGCGTCTGCGGGTAAGATCCAAGAGATTGACTGATCTGCCAGGGTCTGTCCCACATCCACCCAATGTTTCATGCCCCTATCAGGGTGAGTTAACACTGTAAGGTTGGCACTGAAAGGACTGTCAGACATGAGGTTAGTGCCAGGCAGCTCCATCAGATGCCTCTTGTACAATCAACGCCTGTCACTTCATTGCGGGTGACACAACTGGTACCACAGCGGCACTGTCTTTCGCACAACTGCCAGGGTTCACACTCCAAACACTGAAAGGTGCTTCAACTCTCATCAGCTCCTGCACTCACCACTCATCATAACCAGGGGAATGTACACCTCCGACAGATTCTCACCAAAGCCTTGGACACAACCACAAAACATGGCTTCACGATAAACGTAACACAAATATCTCAGTCACACATTTTCCTATTTTCACCTTTCATCTACTTGACCAGGTGAGGGAGGGGTCATCCACACTGACAGGGAGAGAATCCAACCACTCAAGGATTGGTATGTCGGGGCACTCTGAGGTGCCCATCCTCTCCTCCTCCCTCTCTGTGAATCACCTCCATTAGTTCAAGATGAAGAGATATATAGAAGAGCACAATAGGCAGAGCCCTCCAGGTCCAAAGCACCAGACAATACCTGCCAATTACAACTGAGGTAAGATGGCAGAGTCAGAAGCAAGATTTATATTCACTTCATCTACTATTTTCAGATTATCTGCTGTTGATTCCCCATTCTCACTCTCCGTTCCCCATTCTCAACACTCACTCACTCAGGTAAAAACAATGACGGCAGATGCTGGAAACCACATTCTGGATTAGTGGTGCTGGAAGAGCACAGCAGTTCAGGCAGCATCCGAGGAGCTTCGAAATCAACATTTTGGGCAAAAGCCCTTCATCAGAAATAAAAAGCCTGATGAAGGGCTTTTGCCCGGAACTCACTCACTCACTCTATCATGTTTAAAGAAGTGTTCCATTTTAATATTCCTGGTGGGCTTCCTCTCACCTCTCATTTCTTCCTCCTGGTTAACCTTTTTGTAATTCTTGGACAAGTGAAGATCCCTCAATTTGACTGTGCTCAGAGATCAGCAAAATGGCCATTCCAGCCTCCTGCTAGTTTCTATTTGCCCTGGCACTGGGCCACAATGCCTCTCTTGGCAACTTCAGCGACCAGTTCAGAGTGAACCGGATTGGTGTGGCATCGGATAGAGAAATAATCAGGAAACGACATGAATGAAACAGTTTAGTTTTTATGACAATCAACACATGGCAACATTTTTTAAAAGAGAGTTCACTTTTTTACACAGTGCTGTCAGGACGTGAATTCCTATATTCTGTAGATTATTAGCCCAGTAATATAACTAAACTGAGCAAGAGAGACAGAGAGGGAGAGAGACAGAGAGAGAGGGAGGGACAGAGGGAGAGAGACAAAGAGGGAGAGATGGAGAGAGGAAGAGGGACAGAGAGGGAGAGAGACAGAGAGAGAGGGAGGGACAGAGGGAGAGAGACAAAGAGGGAGAGAGACAGAGAGAGAGGGAGAGAGGAAGAGAGACAGAGAGGGAAAAAGACAGAGAGGGAGAGAGACAGAGAGGGAGAGAGAGAGATAGAGAGAGAGAGATAGAGAGAGAGAAATAGAGAGGGAGAGAGACAGAGAGGGAGAGAGGGAGAGAGACAGAGAGAGAGGAAGAGAGACAGAGAGGGAGAGAGACAGAGAGAGAGGGAAGGACAGAGGGAGAGAGACAAAGAGGGAGAGATGGAGAGAGACAGAGAGGGAGAGAGGGAGAGAGACAGAGAGAGAGGGAGAGAGGAAGAGAGACAGAGAGGGAGAGAGACAGAGAGAGAGGGAAGGACAGAGGGAGAGAGACAAAGAGGGAGAGATGGAGAGAGATAGAGAGGGAGAGAGGGAGAGAGACAGAGAGAGAGGGAGAGAGGAAGAGAGACAGAGAGGGAGAGAGACAGAGAGAGAGGGAGAGAGGAAGAGAGACAGAGAGGGAAAAAGACAGAGAGGGAGAGAGACAGAGAGGGAGAGAGAGACAGAAAGGGAGTCAGAGAGGGAGAGAGCTTTCTCTCTGGGGCACATGCCAACAAGACTCTCCTTCAGGCCTGTTTCGAAGAAGAGAAACAAAAGTGGTCTCTGTTTGTGTTTTTCTTGTTAATAATCCAACCTAGGGAGGGGCAGTGCTTTCGACTGAAGGTACTTTGCACCTGACTATTCCATTTTAATGAATGCCACTGAGGCTATTTCTGGACACTGAACTGATATATTATGGATGCCTGCAGCTGTAAAACTCATCAGAAGCTGCCCATTGTATTGATTTCTCTGGTTCTGCAGTGTGCCTACTCAGCTCATCATCTGGATCTGTGCTGGAGATGAATTGTTTCACCGGGTTTGTTTGTTTTTGTTTTCACTGAAAAGTTTCACAAGATCAGACATTCTAACCCTGGTTTATATCAGAAATCATTCAGTGGAAAGTTTGGAAACTTCACAGTGGTGCATGTGTGCTTGCACTTTTCATCTTCTCCCACCCAGGGGAATACTGCCTTGGTGTTGTTGCTGGGCTCTTTGCAGTTTGAGTAAACAATAACATACAGCAGTAAGCCATTGAGCTCCTTGAGTCTGCTGTAACTACCCATCTGGTCCACCAATGACTCTTTAGGGAAAAGAAATCTGCCTTCCTTACCCTGACTGGCCTACACGTGACTCCAGACCCACAGCAATGCAGTTACTGTCCTCTGGACAATACATGCTGGCCCAGCCAGTGACCCCCTCACATCCCATGAACAAATTAAAAGTTTCACATGTTGTCTAGTGGAGGTTCCTGGGGTAATGGTCAGAATTGTGGATTTGCTCCCAAGCTCAGGAATGGTCTGGACATTATATCTGAGATTCTCCTCATCCCAGCTGTGACAATGGGAAATATTGAAGAACAGCAGTGAATTGAGGGGTGCGTAGGTTAGGTTATTTTGTTTTAGATTATGAATAATCCTTGGCACAAAGTTGTGGGCCGAAGGGCCTGCTCTGTGTTGTACTTTTCTATGTCTATGTTCTATGTTCTAACTTGATTTATTTATGTCTGACAATAAATTCACCAAGTCAGTAAAAGATTTTGTAAATGATTACTTTTGAATGTTTACAAATGAATGAGCTCTAACCCTGGGTTTGACAATGTGAGTTAGTAAATATATACTCACCATCTCCGGTCAACACCAGGGGAGAGATGATGTGTGCCCAGTATTACCTGTACTCAGTAACTGAGCTTCCCAAATAGGAATCGCAGAGGAATGCATGAATCAATTCAGCTTTGGAGATTTTTAATAATGACATTTTTTATCATTACCATTTTTACAAATTTGTTCATGTTGTCTGGGCCAGTATATATTGTCCATCCCTAATCAGTTGAAAGTCAACCACATTCTTATAGGTCTTGAGTTATACATAGGCCAGCCTGGATAAGGATGGAAGATTTTCTTCCCTAAAGTGCATTGGTCAACTAGGTGGGTTTTGAACCACAAGTGGTTACGTGGCCACAATGAGAGTAGCTTCTATTAAATTCCAGATTTTCTTTATTGAATTCAAATATCACCATCTGACATGACAAGATTTAAATCTCTAACCCAAATCACTCCTGGCCCAGTGATAATCCCAATGAGTATGTGAGAGCTCCCTTGGTTTTGGTTCCCTTTTCCTTTTAAACCATGGGCCATTGGGCCCATCGAGTCCACACTGACTCTCTGAAGAGCCTGTCACCCAGACCCAGCCCCTCCACCTTACCCCTGCATTTCCCAAGGTTAACCCACCTAACACGGTCAGTTCACCTGACCTGCACATCTTTGGACTGTGGGAGGAAACTGGAGCACCCGGAGGAAATCCACACAGACACAGGATAAATGTGCAAACTCCCCACATGTTGTGGAGATGCCGGTGTTGGACTGGGGTGGACAAAGTTAAAAATCACACACACCAGGTTATAGTCCAATAGGGTTAATCAGAAGCTCTAGCTTTCAGAGTACTGCTGACGAAGGGGCCGCACTCCATAAACAAACTCTACATAGAGAGTCAGCCAAGGGTAGGGTTGAACCCTGGTCCCTGGTGCTGTGAAGCAGCTGTGCTGACCATTGAGTCACCAAACTGCCTGTGGTGTGAGTGTTGTCTCAGTGAGCATCCTATTAGATTAGATTAGATTAGATTCCCTATAGTATGGAAACAGGCCCTTCAGCCCAACAAGTCCACACCGACCCTCTGAAGAGAAACCCATGCCCAAACCCATTCCCCATATTTAACCCTGACTAATGCACTTAACACTACGGGAAATTTAGCATGGCCAATTCACCTGACCTGCACATCTTTGGATGGTGTGAGGAACCCGGAACACCCGGAGGAAACCCAATATTCTATCCAAAGATAAGAGTTTGTTGAGGCTGTCTGCTCAGATTTACATGAGGAGAGTAGTCAGCTGACTGATGATGCTCATGTTGCTCCAAATCTTCACTGTTAGGACAGTGATCTGGTGAGGGCCATGCCATGGATTGATAATAGAGCAGGATCTATAAAGCTAGAGTTGGTGCTCTATCAGATTAGCAGCCAGTCAGTGCCAACCTACATCAACCCCACAGACTGCAAACAAAACTCAATCAACAAAAAGGAAAAGACATATTAGCAAAGAAATGAAACCTGTGGTGGATGCCAATGGGACAGGAAGCACAGGAAACAACTGACAGCTGCATAAAGTTAAAAATCACACAACACCAGGTTATAGTCCAACAGATTTAATTGGAAGCACACTAGCTTTCGGAGCGACGCTCCTTCATCAGGTGATTGTGGAGGACACAATTGTAAACACAGAATTTATAGCAAAAATTTACAGTGTGATGTAACTGAAATTATACATTGAAAAATACCTTGATTGTCTGTTGAGTCTTTCATCTGTTCGAATACCATGAGAGTTTCACTTCTTTCATGTATAAATCACAAAACTGTTTTTAAAAAGTTATATTCTTAGGTTAACTGTAACAATGGGTGTTAGCCAGACAATATGTTGAAGGTGTTAGCCCCCTGTGTTCTCTGTCTGTGCCATAAACTCCCACACTCACACATGCATCCTTTCAGAGACTTAGACCACTCTACACTCATGCACACACACATATACACTCTCTGACAGACACTCGCAATCCCCCACCCCAGACACACACAAGCACACACATACTCCTACACTCACAAATGCACCCCCTCACAGACTTAGAGACTCTATACACATATACACTCTCTCTCACACTCACAATCCCCCCCCCCCAGACAGACAGACACACACACACATACACACGCAAAGACCCACATGCACACATATACATATACGTTTGTGAGGTGAATTTGTACTTGCAGAGTTACATTGTACTTTGCTCAAAAACTGCATGAATCCATGTAAGACTCTGTTAACTCACTTTTTAGATTAGAATCAGTCTAAACACAGACAGAGAACACAGGGGGCTAACACCTTCAACATCTTATCTGGCTAACACCAATTATTACAGTTAACCTGAGAATGTAACGTTTTTAAAAAATGTTTTGTGATTTACACATGAAAGAAGTGAAACGATAATCGTATTCAAACAGATGAAAGACTCAACAAACAATCCAGATCTTTTTCAATATATAATTCCAGTTGCTTCACACTGTAAACTTTTGCTATAAATTCTGTGTCTTACAATCTTATACTCCACAACCACCTGAAGGAGCAGCGTTCTGAAAACTAGTGCTTCCAATTAAACCTGTTGGACTATAACCTGGTGTTATATGATTTTTAACTTTATACACCCCAGTCCAACACCGGCATCTCCAAATGAACACAACACCAGGTTATAGTCCAACAGATTTATTTGGAAGCACGTTTTCAGAACGCTGCTCCTTCAGGTGGTTGTGGAGTATAAGATTGTAAGACACAGAATTTATAGCAAAAGTTTACAGTGTGAGGCAACTGGAATTATATATTGAAAAAGATCTGGATTGTTTGTTAAGTCTCTCATCTGTTAGAATGACCATGTTGGTTTCAGTTCTTTCATATGTAAATCACAAAACTTTCTAAAAAGTTACATTCTGAAGTGAACTTTAACAATTGGTGTCATGTCGGCCCAGATAATGCATTGAAGGTGTGAGCTGCTCTGTGTGAGGCTGTCTGTACCACAGTGCTCAGACTGATTCTCATCTAAAATGGATTTACAGAATCTTACATGGATTCATGCAGGTTTTGAGCAAATAAAGTGTGTGTGTGTGTGTGTGTGTGTGTGTGTCTGTGTGTGTGTGTCTGTGTGTCTGTGTCTGTGTGTGTCTGTGTGTCTGTATATGTGTGTAGTGCAGTGGGGTCACCTGTAGTGTGACATGAACCCGAGGTCCTGGTTGAGACCATCCCCCTGGGTACCGAACTCGGCTATCAGCTTCTGCTTGGCCACTTTTCATTGTTGCCTGTCCCAAAGTCCGCCTTGGGAGATGGTCACCCGAAAGTCTGTGGTTGAATGTCCTGGACCACTGAAGTGTTCCCCAACTGGGAGGGAACCCTCCTGTCTGTTGATTGTTGTGCGGTCCCCATTCATCTGTTGTCATAGCCTTTGTTCGGTTTCCCCAATGTACCATGCCTCCGGGCATCCTTGCCTGCAACGTATAAGATAGACAATGTTGGCTGAGTCACATGAGTACCTGCCATGTACAAGGTGGGAGGTGTCCCCACGTGTAATGGTGTCCACACTCTGGCATATCTTGCAGTGCCTACCATGACAGGGTTGTACAGAGTTGTCCTGTAAGCCAGGCAGCTTGCTACGAACAATGATCTGTTTGAGGTTTGGTGGCTGTTTAAAGGTGAGTAGTGGAGGTGTGGGGAATGTCTTGGTGAGGTGCTCGTCCTCATTGATAATGTGTTGCAGGCCACGAAGAACATGGTGTAGTTTTTCAGCCCCTGGGAAATGCTGAACGAAGGGTACCCTGTCGGTTGCAGCACGTGTCTGTCTCCTGAGGAGGTCATTACGGTTCCTTCCTGTGGCACGTCAGAACTGGCGGTCGATGAGTTGAGCTTCGTACCCCGTTCTTGTGAGGGCATCCTTGAGTACTTCCAGGTGCCCATCACGTTCCTCCTCATCTGAGCAGATCCGGTGTATATGTAGGGCTTGTCCATAGGGGATGGCTGTTTTAATATGTTTTGGGTGGAAGCTGGAGAAGTGTAGCATTGTGAGGTTGTCTGTGGGTTTGCAGTAGAGTGTGGTGCTGAGGTGTCCATCCTTGATGGAGATGCATGTGTCCAAGAATGAGACAAACAGTCGTGAGTAGTCCATGGTGAGTTTGATGGTGGGATGATATCACTGTGTAGTTTTATCAGTGACTCCTCGCCATGGGTCCAGAAGAAGAAGCTGTCTTCAATGTACCTGGTGTATAATGTTGGTTGGAGGTCCTGGGTAGAGAAGAAGTCTTGTTTGAACCTGTGCATAAAAATGTTGGCATATTGGGGAGGAAATTTAGTCCCCATGGCTGTTCCATGTGTCTGGATGAAGAACTGGTTGTCAAAGGTGAAGACGTTGTGATCGAGGAGAAAGTGGATGAGTTGTAGGATGATGTTTGGAGACTGGCAGTTGTTAGTATTGAGTACTGAGGCTGTTGCCACGATGCCATCATTGTGGGGGATGCTGGTGTGGAGTGCGGAAACATCCATTGTGACGAGGAATGTTCCCAGTTTTGGGTGCTGAGTTTCTGTAAGAAATCTGAAGTGTTGTGACAGAGCCTGGGGGTCCTCTGTACAATGGGTTTCAAGATGCCTTCAACAGAGCCAGAGATTCTCACACAGGGTGTGCACTTGTAAGACAGACTGGGTTCAATACCCAACATCGCAACATGTGGAATTAATTCTTTGTAAAAGTGAATGGTTTGTGGCTGTGGACATAGAAACAGCAGTTGTTTATTCAGTTAGATCATGGTTGATCTGTACCTCACCTCTAGGGTGAGAGTAGCAACGTCCCTACTGTGCCATTGGGCTGCTCTCTCAAGGAGAAAACCCAGGGGTGGTTTAACCTGAGGCTCACCGTGACTCAGGGTGAGGGGACAGGTTGAGAAGGAGTGCCCTTCACAGTAACATGAGCTGGTGTGGGAATTGAACCCATGGTGGGTGGTGTCACTCTGTCGGTGCTGTATGGCACTGCAAGCAAATCAATTGATCCATCTTAGGCGTGAAAACTTCAACCAAATAATAGCCTTTTATGGAGAGAAAATATCAAATGTCCACAAATATTATGAAGCTATCAGATTGTTATTAAAAAGGCCACCGAAGTCTTTTCATCAGGGAAACTCAGCCTCATCCTGTAGTCTGTACCTGTCCCAAATCACTCTGTTCCCCAGAGAGCAGTGCAGGATCAGACAGAAATTCCCTCTGTTCAACAGAAGGGTCAGATCTGCTGAGTTTCTCCAGCACCTTTACTTTTTGTTTGTTTTAGACAGAATTTTGATTGACAAGGGGGTCAGGCATTATATGGGAAGGGCAGGAAACCAGAGAGAAGACCATAACCAGATCAGCTCTGACCTTATTGATGGTGGAAGAGTCTCCTCTGCAGCACCTTGTCAAAGACCTTTGGAAATCCAAATATATCACACCCACTGGCTCTTCTTCATCTAACTTGCTCGTTAACCCCCCCCCCCCCCAAAGAATTCAAACAGATTTGTCAGACATGACCTCCCCTGGATGAAGCCGTGCTGACTCTGCCCTATTTTATTGTGCACTTCCAAGTACTTTACAATCTCATCTTTAATAATAGATTCTAAAATCTTACCAACAACCAAGGCCAGGCTAACTGGCCTATGGTTTCCTTTCTTCTGCCTCCCTTCAACAGGGGTGTCTCATTACCCATTTTCCAGTCCTCTGGGACTCTCCCTGACTCCTGTAATTCCTGAAACATCACCCCCAATGCCTCTACAATCTCCTCAGCTATCTCCTTCAGAACTCTGGGGTACAGTCCATCTAGTCCAGGTGATTTATCCATCTTCAGACCTTTCAGCTTCCCCAGCACCTTCTCCTTAGTGATGGACACTACAGTCACCTCTGTCCCCTGACTCTCTTGAGGATCTGTTATGTTTCAGGTGCCTTTCACTGTGAAGACTGATGTAAAGTACTTATTCAGTTCCTCCGGCATTTCTATGTTCCCCGTTATTAGTTCTCCAGCCTCATTTTCCAGTGGTCCAATGTCAACTCTTGCCTCTCTCTTATGTATCTAAAAAAGTTGCAATCTTCCTTTATATTACTAGCTAGCTTACTCTCATATTTCATCTTCTCTCTCCTTTTTTTTTGTTACCCTCTGCTGGTTTTTAAAGACTTCTCAATCCTCCAGCTTCCCACTAATCTTCATCACGTTGTATATATTCTCTTTTGCTTCTATCTCTCCCTGATTCCCTTTGTCAGCCACGGTTGCCTTATCCTCCCCTTAGTGTGCTTCCCCTTCCTCAGGATGAGTTTCTGCTGTGCCTCCCGAATTACGCCCAGAAACTCCTGCCATTGCTGCTCCACCATTTTCCCTGATCGGCTCCCCTTCTCAATCAACTCTGGCCAGCTCCTCCCTCATGGCTTTGTAAAACCAGAAATTGGGGGAGAGCTCCCTGTAAGCCAGCAGCAACTGACTCTCAGTCACACGTCCAATGTGTCTCGTTAATGTATTAACAGGACGCCATGTGAATCTTTGCCAAGATTGTTTATCATGTTCCTGTATTGACAGGAACAAAGAAATCCTGTGTCAGGCGTTCACAATCCAATCCCCTCTCATTATGTTCCTACAAATTAAAAAAACAAGTCTTCTTGATTCTATTTGTATTTGTGTTTGTTGCAGCATGATTAATGCTTAGTTGCTGCCAAGAAAAAATATCTTTTTCTCTGGTAATTATAATGGGGATAATTAATCATATGCAAACTAATGACTGTGAGTAATAGATGTCAGCTGCAGAATTCAGCACAGATCTGGGAAGATTCTTACAACAGGACAATTACATTTATGTGTGTGTGTCTTTTGATTGATACATGTTCATTTACTTATAATGTGTATATGAGGAAAGAAATTGCATATAAATATTGCATTTCACAGTCTCAGTCAATAAAGTACTTTAAAATGGTGTCAGCCATGACTAAATGGGTAGCCCCCTGTCTCTGTCAGTGCATTCTCTGCTCAAGTCTCACTCCAGAGATTTCAACACAAATATCCAAACCGGCATTTCCACCGGCAATGCAGAGGGAGTGCCGCACTGTCGGAGGGTCAGTGCTGAGGGAGTGCCGCACTGTCGGAGGGTCAGTGCTGAGGGAGTGCCGCACTGTTGGAGGGTCACCGCTGAGGGAGTGCTGCACTGTCGGAGGGTCAGTGCTGAGGGAGTGCCACACTGTCAGAGGGTCAGTGCTGAGGGAGTGCTGCACTGTCGGAGGGTCAGTGCTGAGGGAGTGGGCACTGTCAGAGGGTCAGTGCTGAGGGAGTGCTGCACTGTTGGAGAGTCAGTGCTGAGGGAGTGCTGCACTGTCGGAGGGTCAGTACTGAGGAAGCGCCGCACTGTCGGAGGGTCAGTGCTGAGGGAGTGGGCACTGTCAGAGGGTCAGTGCTGAGGGAGTGCTGCACTGTTGGAGAGTCAGTGCTGAGGGAGTGCCGTGGAGGGTCAACGCTGAGGGAGTGCCACACTAAAAGCAGGCTGTCTTGTGTTCAGACAACTAAATTGAGACATTTCTCAAAGGTGCCATGGGCCACTATTTATCCCTGAGTCAACATCCCCAGAATAGATTGTCTGTTCACTCGAGTATCTCAGTTGTGGCATCTTCCTGTGTACAAAATGGCTGTTATGTTTCCTATTCAATTGGCTGTAAACCCCTCAGGGCTGCCATGGGATCGTCAAGATGCTATATGAATGCAGATCTTTTTTTCAGGTGGAAGGAAGTATTTGTGTGCAGCAAGCTCCCACAGTGAGCTTGATGGTTTCTGAGCAGCTTGGCAGTTTTATGATGCAGGTGGATGGATAACAATTAGCCAGAGCATGCCCCTTGCTGAAGAGATTTCACTGAATGCTCTCTGTTCACCTGAGTAACGCAGACAGTGCTTAAGTGTAAAGCCTTATCCAGAACATAACGCAAAATAAATCCATCAGAGCATAAGACCATAAAATATAGGAGCAGGATGAGGCCATTTGGCCTATTGGGTCTGCTCTCCATTCCATCATGGCTGATATGTTTCTCAACCCCACTCTCTTGCCTTCTCCCTGTAACCCTTGACCCCCCTTTTTAATGAAGACCTATCTATCTCTCTTTTAAATACACACTCAATGGGGTTAAAATCAACGAGGTAAAAACAATGACTGCAGATGCTGGAAACCAGATTCTGGATTAGTGGTGCTGGAAGAGCACAGCAGTTCAGGCAGCATCCGAGGAGCAGTAAAATCGACGTTTTGGGCAAAAGCCCTTCATCAGGAATAAAGGCAGTGAGCCTGAAGCGTGGAGAGATAAGCTAGAGGAGGGTGGGGGTGGGGAGAAAGTAGCATAGAGTACAATGGGTGAGTGGGGGAGGGGATGAAGGTGATTGGTCAGGGAGGAGGGTGGAGTGGATAGGTGGAAAAGGAGATAGGCAGGTAGGACAAGTCCAGACAAGTCAAGGGGACAATGCTGAGCTGGAAGTTTAGAACTAGGGTGAGGTGGGGGAAGGGGAAATGAGGAAACTGTTGAAGTCCACATTGATGCCCTGGGGTTGAAGTGTTCCGAGGCGGAAGATGAGGCGTTCTTCCTCCAGGTATCGGGTAGTGGGGGAGCGGAGGAGGAGGAGGCCCAGGACCTCCATGTCCTTGGCAGAGTGGGAGGGGGAGCTGAAATGTTCGGCCACGGGGCGGTGTGGTTGATTGGTGCGGGTGTCTCGGAGATGTTCCCTAAAGCGCTCTGCTAGGAGGCGCCCAGTCTCCCCAATGTAGAGGAGACCGCATCGGGAGCAACGGATACAATAAATGATATTGGTGGATGTGCAGGTAAAACTTTGATGGATGCGTTGGAGGGCATCTTTAACAAGGTAGGAAGGGAAATTGTGGTCTCTAAAGAAGGAGGCCATCTGGTGTGTTCTGTGGTGGAACTGGTCCTCCTGGGAGCAGATACGGCGGAGGCGGAGGAATTGGGAATACGGGATGGCATTTTTTGCAGGAGGTAGGGTTAAATGAAGAAACTGTTGAAGTCCATATTGATGCCCTGGTTTAAATACACACTGAATGACTTGGCCTACACAGCCCTCTGCGCCAATGAGTCCCACAGAGTCCCCACCGTCTGGCTGAAGAGATTCCTCCTCATCTTCGTTCCAAAGGGTCATCCCTTCATTCTGAGACTGTGCCCTTGGGTCCTAGTCTCTCCTACTGGTGGAAACATCTCCTCCATGTTCCCTCTATCCAGGGCTCTCAGTATTCTGTAAGTTTCAATCAAATCCCCCCTCATCCTTCGAAATTCCATCGATTACAGACCCAGAGTCCTCAACCACTCCTCATGTGACAAGCCCATCACCTCCAGGATCATTCTTGTAAAATTCCTCCTGACTCCGTCCAAGTCCAGTACAATCCCCCCCTTAGATATGGGGATCAAAACTGCTCCCAATATTCCAAAAGCGGTCTGACCAAAGCCTTAGACAGCCTCAGCAGCACAGCCCTACACTTGTATTCTAACTCTCTCGAAATGAATGCTAACATCACATTTGTCTTCCTAACTGCATTCAAGTTGTTGTTGTGTTACCTTGGCAAGAGAGTCAGTCACCTGATACTTGAAACCATATTACTGATCAAATTTAAAGAAATAATATTTTGTATTTGAGAGATAGAATAAACACTAATATGGTTAGAATTAACATCGAACTAAAACAGCTGAGGAGTTTGGGCACAGCACAGTTCGTGGCTGACCTATTCTGATCGTGGCATTAACAATAAGACACTAAAATTAATCGGGTTCCATTAACATTGCGATCAGCAACAGCCCGGTCTGTCGAAGGATTTAAGAGTCCAACTCAAGCCATTGTCCAAATTTGTACTTGCAGAGTTACATTGGACTTTGCTCAAAAACTGCATGAATCCATGTAAGACTCTGTTAACTCACTTTTTAGATCAGAATCAGTCTAAACATTATGGCACAGACAGAGAACACAGGGGGCTAACACCTTCAACATCTTAACTGGGCTGACACCAATTGTTACAGTTAACCTGAGAATGTAGCTTTTTATATTAAAAAACTGTGATTTACACATGAAAGAAGTGAAACTCTCATGGTATTCAAACAGATGAAAGACTCAACAGACAATCCAGGTATTTTTCAATGTATATTTTCAGTTACATCACACTGTAAACTTTTGCTATAAATTCTGTGCCTTACAATTGTGTACTCCACAACCACCTGATGAAGGAGCAGCACTCTGAAAGCTAGTGCTTCCAATTAAACCTGTTGGACTATAACCTGGTGTTGTGTGATTTTTAACTTTGCACACCCCAGTTCAACACCGACATCTCCAAATCGCAGACTAGGAATACGCTTCCCAAGACAAACTGACAATAAGCTCCTGGACCCGATAAACACAGCTGTCCCAAAGCCCTAAGGGCAGCCTCGTGCCCCAGTGATACTAAAGCCACAGAAAGCTCAGGTCAGACGGAGAGGCACCAGAATACCTTGCTCACACGAGAGCAACAATGGGAACACCTCACTGCCAAGAAAAGGGGCATTCTCACTTCCCCTCGAAGAGAGCTGGAATCTCTTGATCTCATTAAGAACTGATTGATGCTGCTGGAAGCTTCGTTGTATCTAGATTCAGGACATTCTTCCCAGAACTGCTTTGTGATTATTATCATTGTAACTGGATTACTTGACTATCAAAACTATTGTATTTTCACTATTTTTAATTAGCATCATTGTACTGTATTCCTATGAAAACTGGCTTGATTCTCAGTTCAGGGAAGGGAATCCTGTACAGACTGTCAGTCCTGTGTCAGCCTAGTCAATTTCTCCTCCAGCCATATCGCTTGTAATAAGCAACCTGGCAATTTCACCCGATTTGCACTTGTGTGGTCTCTGTTCAATTGGACTCAATTCTCCGACAGTTACAATTTTAGAAAACATTCCTCCTTAAACGATTACAGCAATGAGGAAGGTATGAAAGGGTCAGGAGGGGACATGAGAAGTCATTGGTGGATAGGATCAAGGAAAGCCCTAAGGCCTTCTATAGGTATATCAGGAATAAAAGAATGATGAGAGTAGGATTAGGGTCAATGAAGGATAGTAATTGGAAGTTGTGCGTGGAGTCCGAGGAGATAGGGGAGGTGCTAAATGAATATTTTTCATCAGCATTCAAACTGGAAAAAGACAATGTTGTCGAGGGGAATACTGAGATACAGGTTACCAGACTGGATGGGATTGAGGTTCACAAGGAGGAGGCGTTAGCAATTCTGGAAAGTGTGAAAATAGAAAGTCCCCCGGGCCCGATGGGATTTGTCTCAGGATTCTCTGGGAAGCCATGGAGGAGATTGCAGAGCCTTTGGCTTTGATCTTTATGTTGTCATTGTCGACAGGAATAGTGCCAGAAGACTGGAGGATAGCAAAAGTTGTCCTCTTGTTCAACAAGGAGAGTAGAGACAGTCCTGGTAATTATAGACCAGTGAGCCTTACTTCGGTTGTGGATAATGTTTTGGAAAGGGTTCTAAGAGATAGTATTTATAATCATCTAGGAAGGAATAAGTTGATTAAGGATAGTCAACATGGTTTTGTGAAGGGTAGGTCGTGCCTCACAAACCTTATTGAGTTCTTTGAGAAGGTGACCACACAGGTGAATGAGGGTAAAGCGGTTGATGTGGTGTATGTGGAATTCAGTAAGGCGTTTGATAAGGTTCGCCATGGTGGGCTATTGCACAAAATATGGAGGAATGGAATTGAGGGTGATTTAGCAATTTGGATCAGAAGTTGGCTAGCTGAAAGAAGACAGAGGGTGGTGGTTGATGGGAAATATTAATCCTGGAGTTCAGTTACTAGTGGTGTACTGCAGGATCTGTTTTGGGGTCACTACTGTTTGTCATTTTTATAAACGACCTGGATAAGGGCATAGAAGGATGGGTTAGTAAATTTGTGGATGGCACGAAGGTCAGTACAGTTGTGGATAATGCAGAAGCGTGTTGCAAGTTACAGAGGGCCACAGATAAGCTGCAGAGCTGGGCTGAGAGGTGGAAAATGGAGTTTAATGTGGATAAGTGTGAGGTGATTCACTTTGGAAGGAGTAACAGGAATACAAAGTACTGGGCTAATGGTAAGATTCTTGGTAGTGTAGATGAGCAGAGAGTGTACGCTACTCTGTGTCCAGGTACATAGATTGCTGAAAGTTGCCACCCAGGTTAATAGGGCTGTTAAGAAGGCTTACAGTTGTTAGTTTTTATTGGTAGAGGGATTGAGTTTCGGAGCCATGAGGTCATGCTGCAGCTGTACAAAACTCTGGTGCGGCCGCACTTGGAGTATTGTATACAGTTCTGGTCACTGCATTATAGGAAGGATGTGGAAGTTTTGGAAAGGGTTCAGAGGAGATTTACTGGGATGTTGCCTGGTATGGAGGGGAGGTCTTACAAGGAAAGGCTGAGGGACTTGAGGCTGTTTTTGTTAGAGAGAAGAAGGTTTAGAGGTGACTAATCAGAGGGTTAGATAGGGTGGACAGGAAGAGCCTTTTTCCTCAGATGGTGATGGCTAGCACGAGGGGGAATAGCTTTAAATTGAGGGGTGGTAGATATAGGACAGATATCAGAGGTAGTTTCTTTACTCAGAGAGTAGTAGGGGCATGGAACGCACTGCCTGCAACAGTAGTAGAGTCGCCAACTTTAAGAGCATTTAACTGGTCATTGGATAGACATATGGATGAAAACGGAATAGTGTAGGGTAGATGGGCTTCAGATTGGGTCCACAGGTTGGCGCAACATCGAGGTGCTGTACATGTCAATGCCTCTATGACAAACACATCAATCTACTGTCACACCATTCGGTGTCAGGGAACACCTGTCGACAGCACACCCCCACCTTCTCCAGGGGCAACTAGGGATGGGCAATAAATACATGTCCCATGAGAGGATTAAAAGGAGGAAGAATTTACAATTTTTGTAAAACACATCATGTCACCTCATGGCCTTACAACAATGGATTACTTGTGAAGTGTCACTATCGTTTATTCCAAGCACAGCAAGATCCCACAGTCAGGTGTTTGAGCAGTTGATTGGCCCTGATGCTGGAGGGAACATCTCAGTTGGGAAATAGGAAGAATACTCAGTTCTTCTTCAAAACGGTGCAGCGGGATCCTTTCAGATGGCCGTCCTCCTCAGTTAGCATCATGTAAAATCCTGGAGGAGGTGCAGGGAAAATTTACAATGACGTTGTTGCAACTGAGTCAATTCAACTAAGAGGGAAAATTCAGCAGGCGTGGCATTTATCCATTTACTAAAGAGAAGATCAGATAGAACTCAAAAATTCAAAAGGGATTCACTAGGATGGATGTGGATAAACTCTTTCCTTACATGGGCCAGTCCACATTTAAACATAAAACTAAACCTAACTGCATTTAGGAAAAGCTCCTTTATAAAGGAGCGTAGCAAGAATATGGAATGAGGAGATGATGTCCTAGTGGGATTGTCACTACACTATTAATCCCAAAACTCAGGTAACATTTTTGGGGATCTTGGTTCAAATCCTGCCATGGCAGATAGTGGAATTTGAATTAAATAAAAACCTGGAATTAAGAATCAAAGAATCTAAGTCTAATCATCCGATTCATTAATAATAGGGAACTCTGCTGGCCTTACCTCGCCTGACCTACTAGTGACTCCAGACCCAGAGCAATGTGCTTGACTCTTATCTGCCCTCTGGGCAATTAGGGATGTGTAATAAATGCAGGCAGTGTGAATGAATACATTAAACCACTGCTATGTGAGGTGGTGGGACAGGGGCCCTGGATGTATTCAGTGGAAAGATTGATTCATCCTTCAGGAAAGGAAATCTGCCATCCTTACCTGGTCTGGCCTACATGTGACTCCAGACCCACAACGATGGGCATTAGCTTTAACTGCTTTCAGAGCATTGGCTGGTGCAAAAGGAGGCCATTTGGCCCATTGTGACTGCACTGACTCTCTAAATGAACCTGATGCTGTGTCAGTGCCACACACCTGCCTTTTGCCCATAACCCTGTCCATTGTTCCTATTTAAATAACCATCCCACCTCCTTCTTGAATGCCTTAATTGAATCTGCCTCCACTATATTTTCAAACCCAAACCAATCACTACATTGAAGCATTTTCTTTTCTTCTCTTGTATTTACTTCATTTTCAAATTCCTTTAACATTGTTCTCTCCTTGTTGATCCTTTTCTGAGTGGGAACAGCTTCTCCCTGTCTACTCGATCCAGGCCCCAGGCATAACAAAGCACTCAGTTAGAGTCAACAAATACTCAGAGAGTCCGAACCAGAACACCTGCATCTCATGAACAAATAAAGAAGAGAATTTATGAAGGAGAAGGGAAAGCAGGGTTAGAGAACAGGGCATACGGAGTTGTGCAAGTGAATATGGTATATGGCAGAATAAGGACTAGCATAGATAGCCAGGATGAATGGCCTATTTCAATGACATAGTTCTGCTGTCATGTGATTCAGTGTAACACAAGCAACTGAAACTAACCTTTTCCTTTCTCAAGGGTTGCCATGGTTAGATAGCCAAGGTGTAGAGTAAGGGTAGCTGTGAACTCCGTAGTCATGGGAAACATTGATAGTCCATCAAATTGTTTCACGATTTCATATTTGATCATGGAGTATGGGCATTGTTGGCAATGCTTACACTTATTGTCCACGTCTAAATCATGTTGAGAAAGTTGCAACATTCTCTCTGTCTCTTGCTCTCTGCTTTCAGATTTCCATTGAGGTTAGTGGGAAGGGGTGGAACCCAGATTGCTGATTCACTCTCACCGGTTTCACATTATTGCACAGAGTCTGAATCGACATCACACCATCTCAATTTCCCTTAAATGACAAGCTGTGGTATGTGGGTCTCATCTAAAATTGAAAATGCTGGGTTGGTAACATTAATTACACATGACCTTCCGGTCTCCCTCATTATCCGTGACACACCACATCACTGTCAGACCTGAAACTGACCATCTGAGAGAAAACGACTTATCAAATTCTAATCTGACATAAACGGCATCGTGAGAACTGGGAAGAACAAGGAGATGCCAGCCTGAGTCTTTCAGAAAGGGTTAGCCCCAGAGAAGTGGGGTTTTCAATATTCTCAGGAATATTAATCAATGTCATCTCATGAAGGAATTAATAAACAGCAGTCGTTCTGAGGAAGGGTTACTAGACCCCAAGCATTAACTCTGATTCTCTCCACAGATGCTGCCAGACCTGCTGAGTTTCTCCAGCAATTTCTGTTTAATTATAAACATCAGTGGGTCAGAATCAGTGTAAATGTCTGAGAACTGTAATTCACACAAAATGACTAGCATTAGTGAAATATATAAAAAGACGCTTAATTTACAACGTAGGAACAGGCAGACTCGATCTAACTGACTGCAGCCCTTCAGTGTGGCCTCCCACCCTAACAGAATCTCCTTTTGTTTGTCCCCAGCTCTCCTTTAAATCCATCAATGTTATTCACCTTGCCATGTGGGAGCAGTATTCCTCCATCTCTGAATTTCCCATCGTATTTAGTGCAATTCCTCCTATTTTTGGCCCCTGGTTCAGGGTATCCCTCACAAGAAGAACATCCTTTCTACATCAGCCCTATCGAACCCTTTTATCATTTTAAAGGTCTCTACCAGGTCACCCATTAACCTTCCCAATTTGAGAGAAAAGAGCTCTGATCATTTCCTCTTAACCAAGGATATTGTAACTGTGTTATACAGTCAGCTGTCCCACATCCTCTTCCCATCACCATCAACTCATTCAATAAAAACTCCGTGTAAAATGTCTAACCCAAACCATTAACACACAAGGCAACTCCTACCAGAAGGATGTATATTTCCACAATAACTTTTACACAACAAAGAAATCTCAAAGCCCTTAATGGATGGAATGATGTTTGAAAGGAGTACCAGTTTCCTACACAAACAGACAACTCATATAAGCTTTGCCTGCCCACTGAGCAGAGCTGAAAAATGTGTTGCTGGAAAAGTGCAGCAGGTCAGGCAGCATCCAAGGGGCAGGAGCCCTTCTTCAGGATCAGCCAAGACACTTGAGATGAAATCAAACAATACAGCGCAGAACAGGCCCTTCAGCCCTTGATGTCGTGCTGACCTATGAACTAATCTAAGCCCGTCCTCCTACATTATCCCATCATCATCCATGTGCTTATCCAAGGATTGTTTAAATCTCCCTAATGTGGCTGAGTTAACTACATTGGCAGGTAGGGCATTCCATGCCCTTACCACTCTCTGAGTAAAGAACCTGCCTCTGACATCTGTCTTAAATCTATCACCCCTCGATTTGTAGTTATGCCCCCTCGTACAAGCTGATGTCAACAAGCTAGGAAAAAGACTTTCACTGTCTACCCTAATTAATCCTCTGATCATCTTGTACGTCTCTATCAAATCCCCTCTTAGCCTTCTTCTCTCCAATGAGAACAGACTCAAGTCCCTCAGCCTTTCCTCATAAGAGCTTTCTCCCCAGATCAGGCAACTTCCTGGTAAATCTCCTCTGCACCTTTTCCAATGCTTCCACATCCTTCCTGTAATGGGGCGACCAGACCTGTACACAATATTCCAAGTGCGGTCACACTAGCGTTTTGTATAGTTGCAGCATGTCATCATGGCTCCAGAACTCAATCTCTCTACCAATAAAATCGAACACACCGTATGCCTTCTTAATAGCACTATCCACCTGGGTGGCAACTTTCAGGGATCTATGTGCATGGAGTCCAAGATCCCTCTGCACATCCACACTACCAAGAATCTTTCCATTGACCCAGTACTCTGCCTTCCTGTTATTCCTCCCAAAGTGCATCACCTCACATTTAGCTGCATTGAACTCCATTTGCCACCTCTCAGCCCAATTCTGCAGTTTATCCTGCAACCTGTAACAATCTTCCACACTATCCACTACTCCACTGACTTTAGTGTCATCTGCAAACTTACTGACCCATCCACCTATGCCTGCATCTAAGTCATTTATAGAAATGATAAACAGCAGTGGCCCCAAAACAGATCTTTATGGCACACCACTGGTAACTAGATGGAAGCTGTAATTAACCTCATTGTGTCTCAAACCTGAAGAGAAATATCAGTCAGGATTCCTGCTGCTGATCAGAACTCAGTTCCCATTTTCCCAGGACATTCCTGGGACGGGCCTGATGGATTGCAGTGGCCATTTGTCATCCTGTACAAACATTCCTTAATGCCATCGGGAAGTTTTGTAGAATATGGAACAACATTCCTTTTCTTCTGAATGGATGCGTAAATATTCAAAATGTTTCGGGGTATGGGGAGAAAGTGAGAAGATGGTGCTGAGATCGAGGATGACTCATGGTCATAAAAAATGATGGAGCAGGCTTGAAGGACCGAATGGCCTACTCCTGCTTCTAGTTTCTATGTTTCTGTGTCAAGGACAAACAGGATGCTGGAATCAATGTCCTCGCTTTGCTTCTGCTCATTCACACACATATGTAAGGAGCAGGTTCAAGTCTTGCATATGTTTGAATTCCCCTGGAGTTTGGGATGCTCATGGTTCCCCTGTTTTCTCCATCACGCACTGGTTCCTGGTAATCAAGATCCACACGATATCCCCAAGATATAAATCACTAAGATGTTCATTTGCTTTGCTTTTACTTAGCTTAACATATTTTTCTAATCAACCTGTTCAGAGATGTTATTATGTACCTCTGGAGGGACTTGAAGCTGGGACTCCCAGTCCAGGGATAGGGACATTACCACTGCACCGCAAGAGGTCGCTTTACTGTTATTTAGGGCAGAAGTTCATGACAGATTCAGCAATAAAATAAATTCCTATTTATTATGATCAGACATAATCTTCACTAAGTGATAAAACTGGTTATTAACTCTTACTGTGCAAACTTAAACGATATTCCCTTTAAGCCCGCACAAGTACACATTCCTACATAGGCAGGACATGTTGGGAGAGTTATTATGTGTGGGAATAAAATAGGCAAAGAGAGAATATATATCAGGAGTACAACCCACATGGGTGGAACAAGGTGACTCTCTCACACTTTGTTTAGTTTCCATCAACAAGGCCACATTGCTGTTGGCCACAGGTTGGTGGGAAACCGTCTGTTCAGGTGGCTGGTCAGTTAGACCCAGGTCTGTTAATGAGTGTCCAGTTCAGTTTTCTGAGTCTTTCAGCATTGTCTTTTATTCCCAGAGACAGAGGGTGAGTGAGAGAGATAGAGAGCACTACTACATTACTAACCTCTCCTTGACTAAAGGTTTTGCTTCCTCTTCCAGGTGGGAATGAATCATGTGTTGGATGTAGGCTTTTGGAGGTCTCTTTTCAACTGCATCACTTTTGATTTGATTTGATTTGATTTATAATAGCCATATGTACTGAGTACAGTGAAAAGCTTTGTTTTGCGAGCAGTACAGGCAGATCACAGGGAGCTTAGACAGAGCGAGGGATATAGGGCTACAGCTGCACAGGAGGTGCACAGATATAAGATCATGATTAAATTTGAAATTAGTCCATTCAGCAGTCTAATACCAGCGGGGAAGAAGCTGTTCTTGAACCTGTTGGTGCGTGTGTTTAAGCTTTTGTAACTTCTGCCTGATGGAAGTGATTATAACTGGGGTGGGAGGGGTCTTTGATGGTGTTGGCAGTCTTTCCGAAACAGCGAGACATGTAGGTGGCCTCCATGGACACGAGGCTGGTTTGTATGATGGACTGGGCTGTGTTCACAACTCTCTGTAGTTTCTCATGATCCTGGGCAGAGCAGTTACTGTACCGCGCTGTGATGCACCTGGATAGAATGCTTTCTATGGTGCATCTGTAAAAGTTGGTAAGGTTCCTTGTGAACAAAACAGGGGGACTATTAGTTCAAAAATTGTTGCGCACTCTGCAGCCCAGTGTCCCTGGTTCATCTAACAAAAACAAATCTCTCTCAATAGCTATGTTTTTCCAAAGGTCACTTGACCTTTTGCAAACACTAAATAAAGCAAAGCAGAGTTCCAATTTTGACCTTTACATTATTAAAGGTCACATGGTTAAAAACTCTGCTTCTCCTTGAATTGCCCAAAACTTCAATTTCTTCAAAATTCGTTCCAAAAAATCTATGTATCTTGCCCTGTGCCAAGTTTGGTGATGGGTTTGGCAGCAGCAAGAGGAGGAGGTCATGTTTCAAATGCTGATGGAATATTTAAACATATAGTTACTCACCTCCTCCTGGCTTTTGTAGAGAAATGACTCAGGCATTCTGAGCCCCGAATCTATGAGGACGTCACGAACAACGAAATACGCTCCTTCTCACTTCGCAGCTCAGTTCTGAGGTCACTGTGGTATAGAACTTTTCCACCCGGCTATCACTGAGTATTAGGTTAAGCGTTTCCACAACATCATTTCACAACCAATGGGGATTGGCAAGGCAGTGTGTCAGAGCCCAGCGGAAACCTGCTGGAAAATCAACCATTCCTCACTGCACTCTAACTGCATAGTAACTTGTTCTTGGCGTGTGACCAAATGGAACATAGAACACAGAACATTCCAGCGCAGTACAGGCCCTGCGGCCTTCAATGTTGCACCGACCTGTGAAACCAATCTGAAACCCATCTAACCTACACTATTCCACTATCATCCATAGGTTTATCCAATGACCATTTAAATGCCCTTAAAGTTGGTGAGTCTATTACTGTTGCAGGCAGTGCGTTCCACACCCTTACTATTCTCTGAATATAGAACCCATCTCTGACATCTGTCCTGTATCTATCACCCCTCATTTTAAAGCTATGTCCCCTCGTGCTGGCCGTCACCATCCGAGGGAAAAGACTCTCACTCGCCACCCTATCTAACCCTCTGATCATTTTGTATGTCTCTACTAAGTCACTTCTCAACTTTATTCTCTCTAATGAAAACAGCCTCAAGTCCCTCAGCCTTTCCTCATAAGACCTTCCCTCTATACCAGGCAGCATCTTGGTAAGTCTCCTCTGCACCTTTTTCAATGTTTCCACATCCTTCCTATAATGCGGTGACCAGAACCTTACACAATACTTCAAGTATGCCCGCACCAGAGTTTTGTAGAGCTGCAGCATAACGTCATAGCTCTGA
Organism: Chiloscyllium punctatum; assembly: GCF_047496795.1. Taxonomy (NCBI): domain Eukaryota; kingdom Metazoa; phylum Chordata; class Chondrichthyes; order Orectolobiformes; family Hemiscylliidae; genus Chiloscyllium; species Chiloscyllium punctatum. Next base: position 3,174,891 of record NC_092775.1, read on the forward strand.
AACTCAGTCCCTCTACCAGTAAAAGCTAACACTCCATATGCCTTCTTAACAACCCTATCAATCTGGGTGGCAACTTTCAGGCATATATATATGTACATCTCCTATCTCCTCGGAATCCACACACGACTTCCCACTACTGTCCTTGATTGACCATAATCTTATTCCAGTCATTCTTTTATTCCTGATATACCTAGAGAAAGCTTTAGGGTTTTCCTTGATCCTACCCACCAATGACTTCTCATGTCCCCTCCTGGCTTTTCTTAGCTCTCTCTTTAGGTCTTTCCTGGCTAACCTGTAACTCTTAAACGCCCTAATTGAATCTTCACATGATCATCCTAACATAAGTCGTCTTCTTCCTCTTGACAAGAGATTCAACTTCTTTAGTAAACCACAGCTCCCTTACTTGACCACTTCCTCCCTGCCTGACAGGTACGTACTTATCAAGGACCTGCAGTAGCTGGTCCTTGAATATGCTCCACATTTCAATTATGCCGATCTCTTGCAGTTTCCTTCATCCTATGCATCCTAAATCTTGCCTAATTGCATCATAATTTCCTTTTCCCCAGCTATAACTCCTACCCTATTCTATATACCTATCCCTTTCCATTGCTAAAGTAAACATAACCGAATTGTTAAAAATCACACAACACCAGGTTACAGTCTAACAGGTTTATTTGGAAGCACTGGTCTGAAAGCTAGTGTTTTCAAATAAACCTGTTGGACTCTAACCTGCGTTGTGTGATTTTTAACTTTGTACACCCCAGTTCAACACCAGCACCTCCACATCATAACTGAATTGTGATCACTATCACCAAAGTGCTCACCTACTTCCAAATCTAACACCCAATATCAAATCCAATGTGGCCTCGCCCCTTGTAGGCCTGTCTACATATTGTGTCAGGAAACCCTCGTGCACACATTGGACAAAAACTGACCCATCTAAAGTACTTGAACTGCAGCATTTCCAGTCAATATTTGGAAAGTTGAAGCCTCCTATAACAACTACCCCGTTACTCTCGCTCCTATCCAGAATCATCTTTCTTATCCTTTCCTCAACATCACTGGAACTTTCAGAGGATTACAGAAAACTCCCAAAAGGGTGATCTCTCCTTTCCTGTTTCTAACCTAAGCCCAGACTACCTCAGTAGATGAGTTCTCATCAAAAGTCCTTTCTGCCACCGTAATACCTTCCTTGACTAACAATGAGACACCATCCCCTCTTTTACCACCTTCCCTGTACTTACTGAAACATCTAAATCTCGGAACCTACAGCAACCATTCCTGTCCATGCTCTACCCATGTCTCCGAAATTGCCACAACATCAAAGACCCAAGTACAAACCCATGTTACAAGTTCACCCACCTTATTCCGGATGCTCCTGGCTTTGAAATGGACACACTTCAAACCTCCTTCCTGCCTGCCAGTACACTCCTGTGACCTCGAGACTTTATTCATGACCTCATTACTCTCAACCCCCTGAACATTGGAGCTACAATTCAGGTTCCCTTACTCCAGCTGAATTAGTTTAAACTCTCCAGAAGAGCATTCACAAATAACACCCCCAGGATATTGAAACCCTCTGGTTCAGGTGAAGACTGTCCTGTTTGTAGAGGTCCCACCTACCCCAGAATGAGCCCCAATTATCCAGGTATCTGGATCCCTCCTTCCTGCACCATCCCCGTAGCCATGTGTTCAACTGCTCTCTCTCCCTATTCCTCACCTCGCTAGCACATAGCATGGGCAACAAACCAGCGATAAAAGCTCTGTTTGTTCTAGCTCTAAGCTTCCATCCTCCATTCCAAGTATTACAACACAGAGACAGATAGCAGATCCAAAGTAGCCTTCTTTTGATTGGATTGGATTTATTATTATCACCCAAATCTCAGTATGGTGAAACGTTTTGCTTTGCATTGAGTACAGGCAGATCATACCATATAAAAAGCATTATGTAAATAGAACAGAGCGAGGAATACAATGTTACGGCTACAGAGAAGGTGCACAGAGAACAAAGACAACATTAAATTTGCAGCTTGAAAGGTCCATTCAGAAGTCTGATAACGGCAGGGAAGAAGCTGTTCTTGAATCTGTTGGCCCGTGTATTAAAGCTTTTGTATCTTCTGCCCTGGGGATGAGGTTGGCCGAGAGTATAAATGGGGTGGGAGGGGTCTGTGATGATGTTGGCTGCTTTCCCGAGGCAGTGGGAAGTGTAGACGGATTCAATGGATGGAAGGCTGGTTTCTGTGATGGACTGGGCTGTGTTCACACCTCTTTAATCTTTTGCAGTCTTGGGGCAGAGCAGTTGCCGTACCAAGGTGTGATGCATCCAGATGGAATACCTTCCGTGATGCATTGATAAACATTTGGAGAAGTCTTTACAGACAGACCAAATTTCCTTAGTCTCCTGAGGATATAGAGGGATTGGTGTGTTTTCTTGACCATCACATCCACGATGGTGGACCAGGACAGATTGTTGGTGATTGTTGGTGATCCCAGCAACATGATGATCTCGATCATCTCCACCTCAGGCCCATTGATGCAGTCAGGTGTGTATCCTCCACTCCCCTGCATGAAGTCAACGAGGAGCTCTTTTGTTTAGCTGATGTTGAGGAAGAGTTTGTTATCTTTACACCACACCACCAAGCACTCTATCTCTTTCCTGTATTCTGTTTCATCATTGTTTGAGACTCAGTCTACAATGCTGGTGTCGCCAATGAGTTTATAGATGGAGTTAGGACGGAATTTGGCCACATAGTTATGCGTGTACAGGGAGTACAGTAAGGGGCTGAGTACAGAGCCTTGTGGGTGCCGGTGATGAGGATGATCATGAAGGAGCTGTTGTTGTCTATCCTCACTCATTACGGTCTGTGGGTCAGGAACTCGAGGCTCCAGTTGCAGAGGGCAGAGTAGAGACCTAGGTCTTAGAGTTTGGAGACTAGTTTGGTTGGAATTATAGCATTGAAGGTGCAGCTGTAGTCAATGAATTATTTGTTGGTGTGATGAGGAGATGTTGGCCTAGTTGTATTGTCATGGTTTAGTAACACACAGATCGAGCGAATGCTCTGGGGAACCAGCTCTAAGTCCTACTGCAGCAGAAGGTGAAATTTGAGCTAAAAGTTTAATGATGACCACTGTCAATTGTCATTAAAGCACACCTGTTTCAGTGATGCTCTTTAAGCTTCTATTGTACAAACCAGACCAACATGTGACGACAGACCCAAGATCCACAAGATGCACTGCAGAAATTCACCAAAGATCCTCAGGCAGCACCTTCCAAACCCCCGACCACTTCTACCAAGAAGGACAAGGGCAGCAAGTGCATGGGAGCACCACCCCCTGCAAATTCCCCTCCAAACAACCCACCATACTGACTTGGAAATACATCGCCATTCCTTCAGTGTGCTGAATCAAAGCCAATATTCCCTCAGTCACAGCAGCTCAAGTGTAGCTGCAGCACAGGGACAGAGGAGTTTTAGGAAGGCAGCTCACTGTCACCTCTTGAGAACAGTTAGGGATAGGCAACACTCGCTGGCCCAGCCAGGGGTCCCACAGCTCTGGGATATCTAGATTTTCAAAACGTTCACGAAATTACCCCACATTCAGATACTTCATAAGAGCCCATGATGTTGGGGGTGGTATATGAGCATGGATAGAGAATTGGTTAAACAATAGAATGCAGAGTTAGGGCAAAGGGGGCATTTTCAGGATGGCAACCTGTAACTGGTGGAGAGCCACAGGAATCAGCACTGGACCACAATTATTGACAACATTGATTATTGACTCGGGGGATGGCTGGGCGAGTGATCATACTATCACCTCGTTAGTGGATGATAAAAAAAAGGTGGGAAGGCAAATGGAGAGGATGAGGCAAGTGCAGAGGGAGTATAAACAAGAATAAAGGAGCTAACCCTCCGACAGTGCGGCACTCCTTCAGCACTGATCCTCCGACAGTGCCCCCTCCCTCATCACTGACCCTCCGACAGTGCCCCCTCCCTCATCACTGACCCTCCGACAGTGCCCACTCCCTCAGCACTGACCCTCTGACAGTGCCCCCTCCCTCATCACTGACCCTCCGACAGTGCCCACTCCTTCAGCACTCACCCTCCAACAGTGTGGCACTCCCTCAGCACTGACCCTCCTAAAGTGTGGCACTCCCTCAGAACTAACCCTCTGACAGTGCGGCACTCCCTCAGCACTGACCCTCCGACGGTGCGGCACTCCCTCAGCACTGACCCTCCGACGGTGCGGCACTCCCTCAGCACTGACCCTCCAACGGTGCGGCACTCCCTCAGCACTGACCCTCCGACGGTGCGGCACTCCCTCAGCACTGACCCTCCGACAGTGTGGTACTCCCTTAGCACTGACCCTCTAACGGTTCTGCAGTGAAACATTCTTGCTGATATTTATGCTGAAGTTCTTGAGTGGGATTTGAATCAAGAACACTCTGATTTTGGGACAATACACTAACGCATTGCCTGTGCTGAGCAGCTCATGCAGATATATTAACAATTGGAAGCAGTTCACTGTAAGGATCCTCAGAATAGTATTGTCCCTGTGAGGTATTCTGCCATGTTGATTCCCCTGTGTGTGTTTCCTTTATAACAATCAGCATCATTCTGTAAAACTATCCTTGAAAGCATCACTTTTGAATTGGTGGTAAATACTGGATCCAAGAATATTAACTAGTATTGAGTTGCTGTTTGAATGGAAAGAGCTATAAATGAGCATGGAAACATAAAAAAAACCTTTATAAGGCAAATATTACCTTTTAATTGAGGCAACATAAATATTTGATTCTACAAATTAGATGAATGGCTGAGAAAACATTCAGGGAAATGGATTTTTGCCAGCAGTGGTAAGCCATTAGCTGCTGCAGAGAGTGAAGTTGCTGTGGCTGTAATCATGTCCGGTGAAGCATAACTAAACCTTTCTGACATTGTCTTGGTCAGGAGCTAGCTCTTACCCAGTGTCGGAGAGGCACTGCATTCATTACTGAGCAGGGCGGCACGTTCGAACACCATTCAATGCTTCAGTGATTCTGCTGCTTTGCTTTGACATTCTCGGTGTTTCCTTCCAATAGTTTACTGACAAACTAACAACAGACGGGCTAATACTCAGACTGTGATTACGAAATAACTCCCCAGAGGCCGGTATCCCATCACCAAGTCCCCCTTTATTTACACGGGGAGTGTCCTTGACCCTGATCCAGCTTCCTCAGAGCCAGCTCTCAGAGTGAACAGAACCTCTGACACTCCTGTTTCTGTCTGTCAGCCACAGCTCCCTGATTGGACCAGATTAACAGCCCCAATCAGGGAACTCAGACTCTATGAGGTCCAGCTGACTGGCCTTGTTACAATCACTACAGGCCTCTCGAGGAAAGATATCTTAACGTTGGAGTCTATTCAGAGACGATTCAGTAGATAGAACATAAAACAGTACAGTACAGGAACAGGCCCTTCGGCCCACCGTGTCTGTGAAGAGATTCTAACCTAATCCCACTGGCCTGCTGATGGTCTATTTGCCTCTATTTCCTGCCTGTTTAAATCTCTGTCTAAATGCCCCTTAAACTTTGCTATTGTATCTATTTCTAACATCACCCTTGGCAGCATATTCCAGGCACCCACCATCCTCTGTGTAAAAATGTTCCTTCACATATCTCCTATCACCTTTCCCCCTCTCTCCTTAAACCTGTCTCCCCTAGTATTTGATATTTTCACCCTGGGCAAGAGACTCTGACTGTCCACCCTCTCCATGTCTCACATAATTTTGTACACCTCTATCAGGTCGCCCCTCAGCCTCCAGTGTTCTCACAATAACAATACAAAGTTTGTCCAACGTCTCCTTATGGCTGATTCAGTCTACTCTGGGCAATCTTTTTTGCAGCAGAGAGCGGCGGCGGCTGGGGGGGAAGTGAAGTTGGAGCGCAGAGCTGGTCGGGAAGGTAAGTGATTGTTATTTGAGTGGGTGGGTGTGTTCTCGACCCCAGGTCCTACAAAGCAGGGCCTCCCTCCCACCCTCCTCTTCCAACCTAAATTAAAAGTCAACAGACTTGCCCCACAATGAGTGTTCAAGGAAGCTCCTGTGGATTGAAGAGTGAGGCTTTTGCTCAGGAGCCTTTGACAAGGAGGTTGAGTGAAGTGAATACACCACAGTTGAAGAGGGTGAAGACATGACTGCCAAGCTGGTTCAGTGTGCTACGTGTTTGATGTGGGAGGTCAATGACTCTGGTGTGTCTGGCTCGTATAAGTGTGGAAAGTGTGTGCACGTTCAGCTACAAACAGAGTATATTGCAGCACTGATGAAAGAACTCGAGGACCTTGGGTTCATCTGAGAGAACGAGATCTTTCTGGAAAAGACCTTCAGCGAGGTTATTACACCATACCAGAGAACAGCAGAAGAGAGCAGACGATGAGGAAGGCAGAGAGGAGACAGGTGCACGAGACCCCGGGGGGGAAATACCTGTCAGGAACAAGTTGAATCTTTTGGAAACAGTAGAGACTGATGACTCTGCCAGTCCGCGATGCGGCCAGGTCTGTCAATCAAAAGTTGGTGCAGAGGCAGAGCGGAAGAATCGGACATCGCACAGAGCCGTGGTAATAGGGGACTCCATAGTGAGAGAAACTGACCGGGGTTTTTGTGGCAGCAGGTGGGACTTAAGGATGGTGTGTTGCCTTCCTTGTGCCAGGGTTTAAGACATCACAGAAAAAGTGCAGGAAAACCTCAAGGATGAAGGTGAAGAGCCAGAGGTGGTGGTACATGTCGGCACAAATGATGTCAGGAAGAAGAGGAGGAACATACTACAGCGGGACTTCGGAGAACTAGGAAGAAGGCTGAAAAGCAGGATGTCCAGGGTGGTTATCTCCGTTTGCTTCCAGTTCCTCGGGCTGGTGAGACCAGAAACAGGGAGATAATGGACTTGAACGTTTGGCTGGGGAACTGGTGCAGGAAGCAAGGATTTAAATTCTTGGATCACTGGGGTATGTTTTGTGGTAAGCATAAATTATACAAGAGAGACAGTTTGCACCTTAATAGATTAGGGACCAGCATTCTGGCAGGCAGAACATAGAAAAAAAACATAGAAAAATACAGCGCAGTCCAGGCCCTTTGGCCCTCGATGTTTAAACTAAGTAGCGGGGGGGGGGGGGGGGAGGGGACAAACTGGATGTTTAAGAAGGAAATTGAAGGGAAAGTTAGAACAAGGGAAGTCAAGAAAGACAACTGTATCACTGAGGCAGAAAACCCAAAAAGGAATCATGCTGTAAGGTTGAGTGAAATAGGAGTTGATGGGAAGGGTGAGGGCAGTAACAAATTAAAAATACTATACATGAATGCATGAAGCATTAGAAATACGATGGATGAGCTTAAGGCTCTTTTGGAAATTGGCAGATACGATATTGTGGGGATAACTGAGACATGGCTTCAAGTGGACAGGGCCTGGGAAATGAATATTCAAGGCTACACGTGCTATCGTAAAGACAGACTGACGGGCAGAGGGGGTGGGGTGGCCTTGTTGGTAAGGGAGGATATTCAGTCCCTTGCGCGGGGGGACCTAGAGTCAGGGGATGTAGAGTCAGTGTGGATAGAGCTGAGAAATACTAAGGGTAAAAAGATCCTCTTGGGAGTTATCTACAGGCCCCCAGACAGTAGTCTGGATGTCGGATGTAAGTTAAATCAGGAGCTGAAATTGGCCTGTCGCAAAGATGTTACTGCAGTTGTTATGAGGGATTTCAACAGGCAGGTAGACTGGGAGAATCAGGATGGTATTGGACCTCAAGAAAGAGACTTTGTGGAGTGCCTCCGAGATGGATTCTTAGAACATCTGGTGCTGGAGCCGACCAGGGAGAAGGCAATTCTGGATCTGGTATTGTGTAACGAACCAGAATTGATCAGGGACCTCGAAGTGAAGGAGCCATTGGGAAGTAGTGACCATAATACAATAAGCTTCAATCTGCAATTTGAGAGGGAGAGGGTACAATCAGAAGCGACAATATTTCTGTTGAATAAAGGGAACTATGGAGCTATGAGGGAGGAGCTGGCCAAAGTTCAATGGTGCAATATCTTCACAGGGACGACAGTGGAGGAACAATGGCAGATATTTCTGTGTATAATGAAGAAGATGCAGGATCAGTTCATTCCAAAAAGGAAGAAAGATCCTAGGAGGAGGCATGGGCGGCCGTGGCTGACGAGGGAAGTTAAGAAACATATAAAGTTAAAAGAGAAAAAGTATGACATAGCAAAGATAAGTGGGAAAAGGGAGGACTGGGAAGCTTTTAAAGACCAACAGAGGATTACTAAGAAGGAAATACGCAGAGAAAAAATGAGGTACGAAGGTAAACTGGCCAAAAATATAAAGGAGGATAGTAAAAGCTTTTTTAGGTATGTGAAAGGCAAAAAAATGGTTAAGACTAAAATTGGGCCCTTGAAGACAGAAACAGGGGAATATATTACGGGGAACAAAGAAATGGCAGAAGAATTGAATTGCTACTTCAGATCTGTGTTCACTGGGGAAGACACAAGCAATCTCCCTGAGGTAACAGAGGCTGAAGGACCTGAACTTAAGGGAATTTATATTTGCCAGGATTTGGTGTTGGAGAGACTGTTAGGTCTGAAGGTTGATAAGTCCCCGGGGCCTGATGGTCTACATCCCAGGGTACTGAAGGAGGTGGCTCGAGAAATCGTGGATGCATTGGTGATTATTTTCCAGAGTTCGATAGATTCGGGATCAGTTCCTGCGGATTGGAGGGTGGCTAATGTTGTACCACTTTTTAAGAAAGGTGGGAGAGAGAAAGCAGGAAATTATAGACCAGTTAGTCTGACCTCAGTGGTGGGAAAGATGCTGGAGTCGATTATAAAGGATGAAATTCCGACACATCTGGATAATAGTAACAGGATAGGTCAGAGTCAGCTTGGATTTATGAAGGGGAAATCATGCTTGACTAATCTTCTGGAATGTTTTGAGGATGTAACTCTGAAGATGGACGAGGGAGATCCAGTAGATGTAGTGTACCTGGACTTTCAGAAAGCTTTTGATAAAGTCCCACATAGGAGGTTAGTGAGCAAACTTAGGGCGCATGGTATTGGGGGCAAAGTACTAACTTGGATTGAAAGTTGGTTGGCTGATAGGAAACAAAGAGTAGTGATAAACAGCTCCATTTCAGAATGGCAGGCAGTGACCATGGGGTACCGCAGGGATCAGTGCTGGGACCGCAGCTTTTTACAATATATGTTAATGATATAGAAGATGGTATTAGTAATAACATTAGCATATTTGCTGATGATACTAAGCTGGGTGGAAGGATGAAATGTGAGTAGGATGTTAGGAGATTACAGGGTGACCTGGACAGGTTAGGTGAGTGGTCAGATGCATGGCAGATGCAGTTTAATGTGGATAAATGTATGATTATCCACTTTTGTGGCAAGAACAGGAAGGCAGATTACTACCTAAATGGAATCAATTTGGGTAAAAGGGCAGTACAAAGAGATCTGGGTGTTCTTGTACATCAGTCAATGAAGGTAAGCATGCAGGTACAGCAGGTAGTGAAGAAGGCTAATAGCATGCTGGCCTTCATAACAAGAGGGATTGAGTATAGAAGCAAAGAGGTTCTTCTGCAGCTGTACAGGGCCTTGGTGAGACAACACCTGGAGTACTGTGTGCAGTTCTGGTCTCCAAATTTGAGGAAAGACATTCTGGCTATTGAGGGAGTGCAGCGTAGGTTCATGAGGTCAATTCCTGGAATGGCGGGACTACCATATACTGAAAGACTGGAGCGACTGGGCTTGTATATCCTTGAGTTTAGAAGACTGAGAGGGGATCTGATTGAGACATATAAGATTATTAAAGGATTGGACACTCTGGAGGCAGGAAACATGTTTCCGCTGATGGGAGGGTGCCAAACCAGAGGACACAGCTTAAAAATACGGGGTAGGCCATTTAGGACAGAGATGAGGAGAAACTTCTTCACCCAGAGAGTGGTGGCTGTGTGGAATGCTCTTCCCCAGAGGGCAGTGGAGGCCCAGTCTCTGGATTCATTTAAGAAAGAGTTGGATAGAGCTCTCAAGGATAGTGGAATCAAGGGTTATGGAGATAAGGCAGGAACAGGATACTGATTGAGGATGATCAGCCATGGTCATATTGAATGGTGATGCAGGCTCGAAGGGCAGAATGGCCTACTCCTGCACCTATTGTCTATTGTCTATTTCCTGGTAAACCTGTTCTGCCCCCTCTCCAAAACCTCCACATCCTTCCTGTAGCATGGTGACCAGAACACTGTATTCCAAATGTGGCCTGATTCATGTCTTATACAGTTGCAAAATGACTTGCCAACTTTTATACTCAGTACCCTGACTGATGAACACAAACGAGCTATACACCTTCTTTATCACCTTATCCACTGTGTTGCCACTTTCAGAGAACTATGGATCTGCAAACCAAGATCCCTCTGTATATCAGTGCTCTGAAAGGTCGTATCATTTACTGTATATTTTACTTTTGCATTTGACCTCCCAAAGTGCATCACTTCATCCTTGTCTAGATTAAACTCCATCTGCTATTTTCTGGATTAGTGGTGCTGGAAGAGCACAGCAGTTCAGGCAGCATCCAAGTAGCTTCGAAATCAACGTTTCCTGATGAAGGGCTTTTGCCCGAAACATCGATTTCGAAGCTCCTTGGATGCTGCCTGAACTCCTGTGCTCTTCCAGCACCACTAATCCAGAATCTGGTTTCCAGCATCTGCAGTCATTGTTTTTACCTCCATCTGCTATTTCTCAGCCCAACTTTCCAGCTGATCTTTATCCTACTGTATCCTTTAATATCCTTCCTCAGTATCCACAGCTCCACCAAATTTCATGTTATCTGTAAACTTACTAATCAGACCACTGATAATTTCATCCAAATCATTTATGTGTATTACAAACAAAATCAGTGGCCCTTGTGGAATATCACTGGTCACAGATCTCCCACACTGGATTCCATGTCACTTGATCTTCTGAATCAAATTACCATAAGGGATCTTGCCAAATGCAGGTACCAGATATGGGACACGATACCAGATATGGGACACAATACCAGGTATGGGACACGATACCAGGTATGGTACACAATACCAGGTATGGGACACGATACCAGCTATGGGACACGATACCAGCTATGGGACACGATACCAGGTATGGGACACGATACCAGCTATGGGACATGATACCAGCTATGGGACACGATACCAGGTATGGGACACGATACCAGCTATGGGACACGATACCAGGTATGGGACACGATACCAGGTGTAGGACACGATACCAGGTGTAGGACACGATACCAGGTTTGGGACACAATACCAGGTATGGGACACGATACCAGGTGTAGGACACGATACCAGGTATGGGACGCGATACCAGCTATGGGACACGATACCAGGTATGGGACACGATACCAGCTATGGGACACGATACCAGGTGTAGGACACGATACCAGGTGTAGGACACGATACCAGGTATGGGACACAATACCAGGTATGGGACACGATACCAGCTATGGGACACGATACCAGGTATGGTACACAATACCAGGTATGGTACACGATACCAGGTATGGGACACGATACCAGGTGTGGGACACGATACCAGCTATGGAGGGACAGCTTTAAGAGGAGATGTTGAGTAGATTGGACTGTACTTTTTGGTATATAGAAGAATGAGAGGTGACCTTACTGAAACATACAAGATTCTCCAGGAAGTTCACAGGGCAGAAGTAGAAAAGTTGCTTCCCCTTGTGGGAGGGTCTAGGACCAGAGGGCATCATCTCAGAGTAAGGGATCATACATTTAAGACAGAGATGAGGAGGAATTTCTTCTCTCAGAGGGGAGTGAATCTGGAATTCTTTCTCACACTCAGCCCATCAAGTCTGCACTGATTCTCCAATGAGCCAGATCCACTCCCCTACACTGTCCCTGTAACCCTGCATTTCCCATGGCTAATTCCCAGCCTGCACATCCCTGGACACTATGGCAATTTCCCATGGCCAATCCATCCTAACCTGCATATCTTTGGACTGTGGGAGGAAACCGGAGCACCCAGAGGAAACCCATGCAGACACGGGGAGAATGTGCAAACTCCACATAGACAGTTGCCCAAGGCTGGAATCGAACCCAGGTCACTGGAGTGCTAACCACTAAGCCACCGTGCCACCCACAAGATAAGGTTAGATATAGTTCTTAGGGATCAAAGGATAAGGGTGAGAAAGCAAGAACAGGGGATTGAGTTGCCTGATCAGCCATGATCATATTGAATAAGGGAGCAGATTTGAAGGGCTGAATGGCCTACTGCTGCTCCTAGTTTCTACATTTGCATGGACATTCGATTCCTTCACTTACCCATCCCCTCAATCCAGTGGGATTTGGCACCTGGAGAGATGGGCAGAAAATGTGAGATAATGTAACAAGAATCAATTTTTTAATGTGATGAACTCCACAGGAAGCCCATGTTAAAAACAATACTTTTAGATCATGTCTTACTACCCTAAAATAACCGTTTTTCTCTTTAAAACCATTTTGGTTTGTGAGTATGGAAACATTTCCTAAATATAGATGATGAATAATGAATAAGGCCAAGTCTTAGCAGTCACATCTTATCAGTCACATCAGTCCAGTCTGGGACTAGAATAAGGATCAAGATGATCCATTAGGAGACCCATTGCCCATAAATTGGAGGAACACCCTGGAGCAGTTCATCAAGAAGAAAAAATGATTGGATGAGCATGATAAAAAAGTAATTGAAATTTTAAACCACCATTAGAGGTCAGTTTGCTCAGGCCAAATCTCCAACTAAACTGCAGCTTTTTGAAGACATGAAGTCTATAGGGTTGGGATTTCACGTATGGAAGCAGGGAATTACAGCCAGTGGTGCTGCAAAAAGCCAAAGCTCAACGTCAATGAGATAAACAGGAGTCCTGGTTTGGTGATGTCCAGTGGGTGACAAATCGAACAGCAAATGGAATGGGCACAGGTTGGCATATGGGTCACACGAGCACCTGGCACAAATTCAAGAGCACCCAATTCTTCAAGGACCAGCGTGGGGGCACCAGCAAGCCTAACATCGGAACCAACCCCCCACCCATACCATTCAGCTCCTCAAACCTACCCACTCATCAACAATGCCACTGGAATGGTGTCTGTTTTGTTTATTCCTCATCCACAGAGAGGTAGGTGTCACTGGCTGGGCCTTCCCCAGTTGTTCTTGAGCTGAATGGTTTGCCCAGTTCAGAGGGCAGATGAGAGTCATTGCTGTGGTTCAGGAGTCACATGTAGTTCAGACCAGGTAAGGATGGCAATTTTCTTCCCTAAAGGGCATTAGTGAACCAGATTGGTTTTTGCAATAATCAACTATGGTTACATGATTATTATTGAACTACCTTCAATTCTTTAAGTGAATTCAGAACTCGCCATCTGCTGTGGTAGGAATCAAATCTTTGACCCAGAAGATCGAGGGCTCTGGAATAGCAGCCCAGTACCTCACTCCCCAGTGTGAACAGAAACAATATGATAAAGAATCCCATGTTTTATGTTATAAACTGATCAGACACATGGAGACCTTGGGAATCCAGACTGTAGAAACTGGTTTCTCAAGAGCCAGTTAGTTTTGGTTGAGTTGTTTATGTTTTAATTGCTGGATTTTCCTCCATGTGTTGATTCATGTTGCATTTAGATTTGATTACAGTGTGGAAACAGGGCCTTTGGCCCAACAAGTCCACACTGACCCTCCAAAGCGCAACCCGCCCAGAGCCATTCCCCTACATTTACCCCTTCACATGGCCAATTCACATTTTTGGACTGTGTGAGGAACCCGGAGCACCCGGAGGAAACCCACGCAGACACAGGGAGAATGTGCAAACTCCACACAGTCAGTCGCCTGAGGCGGGAATTGAACCCGGGTCCCTGGTGCTGTGAGGCAGCAGTGCTAACCATTGTGCCATCGTGCCGCCCATGAATTCAGCATTCTTAGCTTCTCCATCACTTGTACTTTTCTCATGGTGTTTGGTTCTGGTTAACTTTGGTATCAAATGCACCAAGTGGGAGGATGGAAATTCCCTTTCGCTGTTTGTTAATCTGGGGAACGGGAATTTCCAATGGGCTACAACGTGAGGCATTGGATCTGTAAAACTCTCCAGATACAGCACCAAAGGGGAATGAGGAGAATCACTGCCTTACTTTTCACTGCTTCACAAAGCTGACCAGCAATGAGCTAGGCCATCTATTGCTGGATCAGCTGCACCCAACTACATGGACCAGCAATGCCACGTGGGGATGGTATTCTCAACGTAAAGCAGGTCGAGTTAGATCTGCAGCCATCTCTTGAGATTTGATCAGTAATAAATTTTGGAGACTTGGTGGGGAAGGTGTGTAAGAGGGAACTGATCCTCTATCACTCCTTTACACTTGAACAAAGTCCAGGTTACCATCTGAATGATCACATCACAGAAAACAGAAGCTGGAGTAGGCTGTTCAGCCCTTCATGCCTGCTCTCCCATTCAATATGATAATTGCTGCTCATCCAACTCAGTCTCTTTCCTGCTTTCTCCCCATTGAAATAACTCCCCAGAGGCTGATATCCCATCCCCAAACCACCACATGGAGAGACCTTGACACTAATCCAGCTCCCTCAGAGCCAGCTCTCAGAGTGAACAGAATGTCTGACTCTCCTGGTTATATCTGATTTAGAGGTGCTGGTGTTAGACTGGGGTGTACAAAGTTAAAAATCACACAACACCAGGTTAGCATCCAACTGGTTTATTTGGAAGCACTAGCTTTCGGAGCACCACTCATTCATTTATATCTGCCAGCCAGGACTCCCTAATTGGACGAGATTAACATCCCCAATCAGGGAACTCATATTCTGTAAGGTCCACCTGGCTGAGCTCGTTGCTATCATTACACCCATACCCTTTGATCCTTTTGGCCCTAAGAACTATACCCACTCCTTCTTGAATCATTCAATGTTTTGGCGTTAGCCACTTTCTGTGGTAGAGAATTCCACAGATTCCCCACTTTTTGGGTGATGACATTTCTCCTCATCTCTGTCTGAAAAGGGCTACACCCATATCATTAGACCATGACTCTAATCCTGAAGCTTTCATTTTGCTAGCCTCAGGAAATCTGCTACAACAGGACGCCTATCACGCACATGTGTGTCAAGTCAGTAATAACTAATATGACTTAAAAATCCCTATCTGTAATCTCCCATGTCACCATCTGTACCGACCCTTTCGTTCTTCCCATCCCTTAAAACTACTTAAAAAAAACCTTCTCTCACCAGTCCAAACATCAAATAATGTGATCAGGTTGAGCCAGGGAAGTTTGTTTGTTTGTTTGATTGTAGTCACGTGTACCTATGTCCAGTGAGACACTTTGTTTGTGAAGAGTACAGGCAGATCATAGCAAACAAGAACATAGTGAGCATCAAGTGTTTAGACAGAGTGAGACATACAGGTTACCTTGCATACAGGACGTGTGCATGTAAGATCAATATTAACAAGATGAACAGTATTTGAAGTTAGAGAGTCTATTCATCAGTTTAATAATGGCAGGGGGGACGCTGTCCTGAACCTGTTGGTGAATGTGTTCAAGCTTCTGTATCTGCTACCTGATGGAAGAGTCTGGAAGAGAGCATTGTCAGGGTGCGAGGAGTCTTTGATGATGTCGATAATCTCTCTGCAGGAATGGTAATTGGAGTCCATGGATGGAAGATTGGCTTCTCTGATGGTCTGGGCTGTGCATACCACCCTCGATAGTTTCCTACGGTCCTGGGCAGAGCAGTTGCTGTACCAGGCTGATATATACCCGGGCAGTGTGCTTTCTATGGTGCATCTGTAGAAGTTGGTGAGGATCATTATGGCCATGCTGAATTTCCTGAGCTGCCTGAGGAAGAAGAGGTGTTGTTGTGCCTTCTTGACCATCACACGTATGTGGGAAGACCAGGACAGGATTTCAGTTATTGTCACTCTGAGGAACTTGATGCCCTCCATCCTCTCCGCCTTTGCTCCATTGATGTGGATGGGAGCATGTTCTCCTCCTCTCTTTCTGAAGTCAATGATCAGTTTGATTAGATTAGATTAGATTACTTACAGTGTGGAAACAGGCCCTTCGGCCCAACAAGTCCACACCGCCCCGCCGAAGCGTAACCCACCCATACCCCAACCTCTACCTCTACATCTACCCCTTACCTAACACTACGGGCAATTTAGCCTGGCCAATTCACCTGACCTGTTCTTTAGTTTTGTCAAAGTTCAGAGAGAGGTTATTCTCACTGCAAGCCCTTTATCTCCTTTCTGTATTCTGACTTGTCGTTGTTTGATATCTGTCCCTACCATACTGTGTCGTCAGCAAACTTAGAGATGGCGCTCATTTGGGATTTGGGAACACTGTTTGGGTGTACTGGGAGTACAATAGGGGATCGAGAACACATCCTCGGTGGGGGGGGGTGCTGCAGTATTGAGTATTGTTGTGGAGGAAGTGCAGTTGTCTATCCTCACTGATTGCAGTCTGTGGGTCAGGAAGCTGAGGATCCAGCTGAAGAGGATGGAGCTGAGACCTAGGTCACAGAGTTTTGAGTTCAGTCTGGAGGGGATGAAGGGGATAATGGCACTGAAGGTGGAGCTGTATCAATTTGCTTTTGCCAATTACCTTTCTGCAAGTATAAACAGTGAGTGACAATCTTGGTTTACTGATGTAATTGGGCCAGGTCTCACTGATAGTGCTGATACACTGCATCGTGCCTCACGATGGAAGTTTCACTCTGACAGCCCAATATTAGAAAGAAGGGAGGATGAATGAAAGGAGGTTAATGCAGTTATGTTTGTGGCTGGAATGGTGCGTAATGCAGAGATCGACATGAAGATGGATATTGGTCAGGGGTTTGGAAACCAGGGCACCACTCTCGTCACTACAACCCCAGGAGTTGTGATGGAAGAGGAGGTCTCCAGCTCTCACTGTTTCCAGGGCCTGAATTTGTTTCCTTTCTCTCTGAGGGCAGTTACAAATTATTACCTACAATATTTTGCAGAGGAACAAAAGGAAGGAAGCGAGACATTGTGATTTTTACTGTCTGCTACTTCCATGATTAAATAAGAGCAGACCTGTGAGCACAATTCAAAAAAAACCTCTTTGACATTTGCCCGTATTGTTTCGCTGTCTTGAACTAACATCAGTGCCATGTTTGAGATGTTGTTTTACAATGTGGCAACAGCAGCTGCTACCCTTAAGGGATTTCCAGCGCACATACATTTTACTTTCAGTAGCAGCAGAGTTCAGCCTGGACAAGGCAGCACCATGGAAACCCATTTTATTGGGAATGAGAAAATGTTTGACTGGAAACCATAGCAACATTAATGTTGTCTGTCCCTGACTGAATTCACCAGCACCTGGACATGCTACAGATAAGAGAGAGACTAAGATTAGCATTTCCATTACACAGATGTGCTCATTAAAAACAGCCAATATTGTCAGCAATTTGTACCTTTCACAAGCCAGAATTTCCTGGGGTAATGCAACTATACACATGATATGGCATAGCTACTGTCTGTACTCATAGACTCAACAACATTTATATATATGTTGTAATGTTTCTCTTCACAGAAACACTTTAGTGAAAACTTTGCAAACTTCAGGAATGACCAACCATCTGCTGTTATCCATACACTCCTCACGCTGTTCAGGTGGGAATTCCAGGATTTTGACCCAGTGGCGATATATTTCCGAGTCAGGATGGAGAGTGGCTTGGAGGGGAACTTGCGGGGGTGGTGTTCCCATGTATCTGCTGCTCTTGTCCTTCTAGATGGAAGTGGGCGTGAGCTTGGAAGGTGCTGTCTCAGGATCTTTGGTGAATTCTGCCCTGCATCCTATCGGTAATAATCGGTGGTGGAGACAGTGAAAGTTGAAGGCAGTGGATTGGGTGTTAAACAAGGGGCTGCTGTATTGTGAATTGTGTCAAGCCTCCTGAGTGTTGACATAGCTGCACTAAATACTAGTCCGACGTCAGTTGGAACATGGTGACCAGTTTGTGTCCCTCTTTTAAGGAAAGATATACATTGAGGACAGTCCAGAGAAGGTTTACCAGACTGACCTTGAGTATAGAAGGACTGTCTGATGAGTAGGGATTGAATAGATTGGGACTGTTCTTATTGGCCTTTAGAAGAATGAGAGGAGACCTTATTGAAATATATAAGATTCTTACAAACCTTGACTGGGTAGATGTGGAGAGTTTGTTCCCCCGCGTGGGAGAGTTCAGGATCAGACAGTATCATCTCAGAAGAAAGGGTTGCACACTTAGGACAGAGTCTAGATTAGAGTGGTGCTGGAAAAGCACGGCAGGTCAGGCAGCATCCGAGGAGCAGAACGATCGACGTTCCGGGCAAAAGCCCTTCATCAGCCTCGAAACCTTGATTTTCCTGCTCCTCGGATGCTGCCTGACCTGCTGTGCTTTTCCAGCACCACTCTAATCTAGACTCTGATCTCCAGCATCTGCAGTCCTCACTGTTGCCCATTTAAGACAGAGCAGAGGGAACTCTGTCCACCTTCTGTTTGTTGCCTTTCTATTAAAGAAAATGAGTTAAATGTGAGCCTTATTCTTTCTTCCTTCAGCCTTTTAATTTAAATTTTCAAAACAGTGTGACAGGTAACTAAATTTCTAAATCACCACCCCTTTTCTCTGTCTCTCCCTCTCTCTGTCTAGTTCTGTGAGCCTATGGTCCAGTCAGTTGAAGATCCTCCTGCTGTAATATTTCAGTTTCTTCTATTTCTACTTGTTGTTCAAGGACTAATCTTGAACTATTACATCCGATTTTGCCTTCTCTCTTTCAAACTGCAGACTGAACTCTACCATATTATGATCACTGCTTCCTAAGTGTTCCCTTACTTTAAGATTTTTTTATAAAGTCTGGTTCATTGCAAAGCACTAGGTCCAGAATAGCCTGCTCCCTTGTGGGCTCCATGACAAGCTGTTCCAAAAAGCCATCCTGTAAGCATTCCATGAATTCCCTTTCTTTGGATCCACTGGCAACATTATTTACCCAGTCCACCTGCATATTGAAGTCCCCCATGATCATCGCGACCTTGCCTTTCTGACATGCCTTCTCTATTTCCCGGTACATGTTGCACCTCTGGTCCTGACCACTGTTAGGAGGTCTGTACATAACTCCAATTATGTTTTTTTGCCTTTGTGGTTCCTCAATTCCACCCACACAGACTCCACATCATCCAACGCTATGTCAATCAGTGCCATAGATTTGATTTTGTTCTTAACTAATAGACTCCAGCATCTTTCCCACCACTGAGGTCAGAATTGATTCTAATGTTTCCACTAACGTCACTCTGCTGAGCATGAACACTTTCCTGTTACACGGACTATGGTTACAGTAATGAATTTATCGATAAGCTTTCAGATCAGAAACTTTGGACAATTTTGGGTTGGTTTGCAATGTTGTAATGTAAAAGTTTGGGATGATAGAGGGAAGGGAAATAAGAATGGCAGCAAGGGAGTATGATAAAAGGCTGGCAGCTAGCATCAAAGATAAAAGGTTTAGTAGCACGAGGGGAGATTATGCACCAAAGGAAATCAATGGAGAAGTAATGGCTGAGGTACTAACTGAGAGCTCTGTGCCCATCTTCCATGTTTACTTTCACTCCAGAGACAGATTTACCAGAGAATTTGGGGAAAGTGTTGTTTGAAATCTTGGATAGTCTAAAAGTTGATAAAGAGAAGTTAGGGGCTGGACTCTTAGGACAGAATAATTACGAATGTTACATCATGTTCAAAATGAATTTAAGGATATGCTCAGCAACTACAGGCAGTCAGTTTAACCTTGATGATTGGAAATCTTTTAGTAATGACAATCTGAGAATGAAATGAGCAATCACTCAGACAAGTGCAGGTTAATCAAGGAGATCCAGCATGGAACTGCTTGGCTGAAGAGCCATCTAGATTCAAAATGTTAGCTTGCTGTCTCTCCACAGATGCTGCCTGACCAACTGTGATCGCAAGCATTTGTAGTTTTCAGGTACAGCTTGGATCTTATTAAGGTGAGTGATTGAGATCTGGGATGTTCTGTCTGAATGTTTGGTGGAACCAGATTTCATTGTCACTTACAAAAGGGAATTGGATCCAGAGCTGAGGAGACCACAGCTGGAGGCCAGCAACACGGCTCTGGGTCTGGTGCCAGATTCGATGATCCTAAACGATAGGAAAATGGTAGGACAATGGCACTCACCAAATTCCTCCCTCAGAGAGCTAGCACCAACCAGGTGGGCCAAACAGCCGCTTGTAGTGTAACTATTTTACTTTTCTAAGAGTCAGTAATTGTGCTCTAATATAGACCAGGCTTTAATGAACGAATAGTACAATAATGCTGGACTTCTGAGACACAGTAATGCTGGAGAAACTCGGCAGGTCTGGCAGAATCCGTGGTGGGAGAAAACAGAGTTAATGTTTTGAGTCAGGTAGGACTCCTCTTCAGAACTTGTTTCCCTTTACAGATACTGCTGGACCTGCTGAGTTTTTCCAGCACTTTCTGTTTTAATCGTATTTATCCCAGACTGTATGCTTATTACTAGGCCTAAACGTTTGTTTTGAAGTACTCCTGGAATAAATTCAAGCAGGTCTTGCTCCTTCATGATTCATTTTACTTCACCAATTTTTAAAGGATGCTGAGATTTGCTGTGAAAGATCAATGGGAGGCCACCAGCCGGTAGGAAATAAGGAGGAGCTGCTGAATTTTGGAGAGTTTTTGAGGAGCCTGTGGTCATACCCTGATTTTGGATACACTGCCTCTCAGTGCCCAGTATTGACCAAAGGGGCATCTGCAGCAGGAGGCTATTTGGCCCATCGATTTGAAAGCTATCTTGGGAGTGCTACTCTGCTGCCCATTCCCTATAGCTGGCCTCCAAATGTGTTCTCTTCAGCAGCGGACTCAATTTCCTTTTGAAAGTGACAATGAAATCAGCTTTGGCCAAACACTCAGGCAGAACGTTCCAAATCTCAATCATTTGCCTTAAGAAACTCCACTCCAAGGTGATGGAGTGCTTGTTCCCTTCATTGTGGAATTCTCCCCTTTTCTCTTGATTGATGGATAGACAATCTGCCCCATGTAGTCTATACCAGCCCCATTCTGTCCTGACACTCAGGGAGAAACCTGAGAATGTTGATTTCACAAGACATTTCCTTTGTCTGTCTAAAACCTGCCAAATTGCAGCAGTATTAGGCAATCTAAAGTGGTGAATGTCACCCTACGTTAACCTCGTTAAGCAGTCATTAATAGCATGGTGCAACCCCCACCATCAATGAGCTTGATTCACTTGGGATTGACTTTTCACCATTCGATGCTGCGTATTGGCCAGGATCCTAACCTAGTGCAGCAAACGAGTTGAAAGTCTCTTATTGACTGGGCACTGAGTTCAACTCTGAGTTACAACAGGTTCTTCTCTGAGTCCTGGGGCAGGAATTGTAAGAAGTTATTAAAATGAGTGAGTGTTCTTCAAAAGAAACTTCAAGCTCAAAAACCTAGATGTTTTAAACTATAATGGGTGTTCCTGGCTGGGCCAGCATTTATTGCCCATCCCTAATTACCCTTTGGGAAGGTGGGGGTGAGCTGCCTTCCCAAACCATTGCAATCTGTTTGCTTAGGTAGACCCACAATGCCCTTAGGGAGGGAATTCCAAGATTCTGACCCAGTGACAGTGAGGGTACAGTGATACGATTCCAAGTCAGGAAGGTGAGTGGCTTGGAGGGGAACTTGCAGGGGTTGGTATTCCCATGTTCCTACTGCCCTTGTCCTTCTAGATGGAAATAATTGTGGGTTTGGAAGGTGCTGTCTAAGATCTGCAGCGCATCTTGTAGATGGTACACACTGCTGCTACTAAGCATCGGTGGTGGAGGGAGTGGATGTTTGTGGATGTGGTGCCAATCAAGCTGCTGCTTTGTCCTGAGTGGTGTCAAGCTTCTATAAACAGAAAGCAATATTGTGTGATCGATGCAGACTGTCTAGTAAGCACTGTGACTTACTCAATCTGGGCCAGTGAACCATGTGAGATATTACAGTACTTGCTGAGATAATGAGGCCATGCCACTGTTTTTAAGGAAGTTGACAGTTACAAAAGTACAACATAACTGCACTGCGTGAACTGTCCGACTTAACGTGGACAGTAAGATGAAAACAAAAAGTAACAATGAACAGGTTGAAAATGAATGAAGTGGTGCAGGTTTGAATGAGTTACATTCATCATATTAAAAACACAGAGATCTATACATGGAGCTTAATCAACCAGAGACCTTTTCCCTGCCGCAAAATCTTTTCTGTGATTTACAATTCCACTTTTAAATGACAAAGACCCCTCAGCTGGGTAAAGTGAACTGAGAGCTTTCTGAATTTGGGATGAATCCTTATAATCTTGTAATACTGTTACTTGTGGAGATGACAACCTGAAAGGTTAGTGTTGAGGAATCATTTCAAGATTAGGGAGGTGAAGAGATGTGTTACTTTTAACCTATGCCATAACCTGGGCTTGCTGGGGTCAGTGGTGCAAATGAGTGCAGGAAAATGTAATGCCTCAGCACGAATGTGATGATGACAATTGATTATATTCACTTGCTGCGATGAATGTTAAAATCATTTTCAGGTCTTCCGCTGCAAACTTTTCTTTATAATGAATTTTAACCGAAAGCTTCTGTCAGTCCATTGGCTCCTGAAACAAGAACTCAAAACAGAGATGGAATTAGAATTTCTGTCAAATGCTTTCTGTTTTTGAGGCTGGTTTTTTAAAAAAAACTTATTTGGGATTTGTTTGTAGAACTCATTGCTGCAGAGAGCTATGGAGGCCAAGTCATTGAGAATACTTAAGACAGACATAGATAGGGGCTTGAGTAGTTACAGGGAGAAGGCAGGAGAATGGGTTTGAGAAACATATCAGCCATGATCAAATGGGGGAGCAGACTTGATGGGCTGAATGGCCTCATTCCGCTCCCAAATCCTTTGGTCTTATGTACCACAAGGTCTATTCTCTGCTACACCAACCATATACTAAGTCTTTAACTAAAGAACTGCTGGAACATAAGGACAAATAAAACAGGAAGTAGGGGAAAACATTTGTCTCTTTGAGACAAACGCTTTGCTTCAAATAAGATCATAATTGATCTTCCCGCTCAGTACTATCATCTTCCCTAACTTCATGTTTCCCAACCAAAACCTCTTCCCTTGATGACTGAACATCCATAACTCCCAGAGTGGAGTAATCTGAGGATTCAGAGGCTTCATTGAGTGAAATCTCCTCATCTCAGTCCTAAGGGAATGATCACTTCTCCTCAGACAATGACTTCACAAGCTACACTGCCCGGCAGAGAGAATGGCTCAGCATCTTCCCTCTTCAACTCACTAAGAATTTGATAAGTTTCGATTAGACCTCGATACATTCTCCTGAATTCTAAGGAAGATATCATTCTGAAAGGCAGGATTAGGAACAGGGAATATAATATTGAAAGTACAACCCTAAAGGGGGTGCTGCTGCAGAGGGACTGGGGCCAGGGAGGGGGTGTGGGTTAATGAACACAAATCAATGGCAGGACATGTTGAGAAAGCAAATGGTAAAGTGTATGACATTCTGGGTGTTATAAACAGGAAATAGAGAACAAAAGGAAGGAAGTGAACTTGCAAACACACATCCGGTCTCACTGGGACCACTGTGTCCAGATCTTTAAGAAAGATGTGAAAGAATTTGAGATGGCCTTCAAAAGACAATTGCACAATGATCTGCAAAGATAACACTCGCAGAGCACCAGGGAAAATTCTGGAGAGCTGTTCTTGCTCAGACCCAGCACCAACACGAAGGATCGAGTGTTTTTTGTCTGTGTTATTCTATGATTCTGTATTCTACTGAATCTCCCAATGCAACAACACTCTCATCCAGGTGAAAGTAAAACCAGCAAACGCCTGGAGAAACAGAGAAGAGAGAAAGAGGATTAATGTTTCAACTCCATTATGAATCTTCTTCAGAACATGACTTTACAGAACGTTCTCTGCGGAATGCCCTGGTCCACTCCTCTATCACTCAGAACATTCCACACTCACCCATGGCACCTTTCTGTGTAACCACAGAAGATGTAACACCTGACCTTTCACCTCTTTCATCTTTATATCCAAGACCCCAGACACATCGTCTAGGCGAAGAAGCTGGTACATATATGTCCTTCAACCAGTTTTGTTTTTCTCTTTTTATTTCAGATCTCCAGTATCCTCGGTATTTTGTTTTCGTACCAGTCAGATCAATCTTCATTATCCTCTCTCTCGGGCAGGCTCAGCTCTTCCTAGACGAAAGATGTCAAAACTGCACGCAGGTGCAACCTCTCAAATTGTTGTTTTAATAATACATTTTATATTTTTGGATTTGGATTACAAATTAGTTGTGGGTCAGTTCTGTGAAGGCAACTTAAAAAAATGATCAGAAAGTTATTTAATATAGTGACCTAAGTACAGTAACTTCAAGAAAATATGTGACTGGTGAGTCCTCAGTGCTAACGGATGGAATATTGGGAAACTTATTGAGTTTCATGACAGATCTGAAAGTCATTAGGTTAGTTTTGACTTCAGAACAGAATTTTCAAGGCATAGTTTAGAGGAACCAGGAATGTTCTTCTGAAGGTAGAACAGATTTTCCCAAAAGCAGAACTAAGATGTTAATTCATGGGATTCAGTGACTACAGTGGTTGTATTGTGGATTGTGAATCTTCACAGCCAAGAGACTTTATGTAGAAATATTTAAAGTATTAGAACTGATAAAGTTTAGGACATCAGAATTGTAAAACATTCCTGCCTGTGGGAATCACAAAGCTCTCTGCAGTCAAAGGGAAATAAACTGGAAGTTAAGAAAAAACTTGGAGTTGAGATAGGAATAAAATTTCTTTGAATATTTCTAAAAGAACAGAGTCTATTTGCCAAGCAATCAATACTCTTCCAACATGCAGTAGAAATGACCGTTTCCTCTTGAATTGGTTTTCTTGTGAAATGTCCTGATGAGTGCAAGAGGATAGGGCTCAGCAAATTGTGTCTTTTTTCAGCAATGCTCAAGTATTAGAATATCAAATAACTATTCGTATACCTGAGATAGGGGGACAACAGAGACTGTATTCAGGATATCAACAATAGAGTTCAACCTACAAATAAGAACAGATGCTCTTTCTATTGAATTTCTTTAAGAGTGTGTTAAACCCAAGACTGCCAATTTTATTTCCAAACGTTGATAATGATAAAGTGACACATGATTACTGTTACATCACGGGGTAAACCCTCCTGCTTAATTTTAACCAGCAACACAGAAAAGATTTATCCCGTGCAGTAATCTGTGAAAATTCCAGAGGCCAAGAACTATTTAAAGTAAAACTAATGACTTTATTTCTTAAAGTATAACAGAGAATAATTAACTAAGAACCATTTACAACTCCTTCACTAACCTATCTTTTACTTTCTCTTCTACAATACTAGTCTGATAAAAACTCTGATTAAGATTTACTTAAAAGATCAAGCTTAAAAAGATCAAGCTTTCAAAACCAGCCAGGTGTCGAATCTTCTCTTCCTTGGTCTTCTTTTCTTCTTCTTAGGGATTTCTGTTTCACAGATCACTAATCGATAAAGAGAGCTGTTCTCCGGGCAGTCTGCAGATGCTGGTGGCTTGGCAGCTCTCTCTGAACTGTTCAATTTTTCCCAGTCTTATATCCCCAAAGCATCGGATTGTGTCATTGGCTTTTAATATTGTCAATATACTCAATTCAAACTGGATTGGAGTTTGGTTTCTTTTGGGTATAAGTTAAATTGATTGGCCACATTCAAATTTGCTTTTGTCACCAGGCAGCTAGCTGCCCTAGCTGCTGGACCAAAAGGTTACATTATACCTTGTTCAGAACACTTGGTGCTGTGTTAGGTAGTTCTGCTAGCTTTTGACTCTCTTAAAGGTACAGTACATCTTACACCTTCATAACATTACACAGGTGTGAATGCAAGTGAGACTGAACAAGTTGGAAACGGCTATTAATTTATTTGGTGTCCGACATTATGTTTGGTCTGAAGTGCACAAATTTCTTGCATTTTTCAATTTGATTTATTTATGCTGCTATTTTACTTCAGATGATGACTTTGCCATAATCAGTACGTATTCAAAACACAAATTCATTTAAGCAGAAGTGATGTTAGTGATGCCACAAATATACAGTAAACATCTTTGATTGTGGAGACAGTTCAGAAGAGATTTACCGGGATGTTGTCAGATATGGAAGGTTTGAATTATGAAGAAAGGTTAAATAGCATGGGACGTTTTCACTGGAGCGTAGGAGGCTGCGAGACAACGTGATAGAAGTTTATAAGATCATGAGGGGTATAGATCCGGTTGTCTTTTCCCTAGGATGGGGGAATCCAAGACTAGGGGCATATTTTAAAGGTGAGAGGACAGAGATTTTTAAAAAAGACATAAGGGGCAAACAGAGAATGGTTTGTGTGTGGAATGAACTTCCTGAGGATGTGGGTATAATTACAATGTTTAAAAGACATTTGGATAAGTCCATGAATAGGAAAGGTTTGGAGGGATAGGGGCCAGGAGCAGGCAGCTGGAACTAGCTTAGTTTGGAATTATGGTTGGCATGGACTGATTGGACTGAAGGGTCTGTTTCTGTGCTCTATGACTCTATGTATTGTCTGAAAGTGAGGAGGGAGCCTAGTATGTGCTGTCAGTTTTGGTGTACCTTCATGCTGGAGTTGAGAAAGGTATTTGCTGAGTTCAATCTTCTCACCTCCCAATTCTCCTGCCACACAACAGCATCCTCTGAAGGGGTGAATCCTTGAAGGAATGCTGAATGGATCTCATGTACACTGTGGGACTCCGAACAACTTGTCCAATCGTCATATGATGTGAACGTCAGGCAGCCTTGTGAGGTCTCATGGCCAACATGGATATCCATATCCATTGGACCTCGCACTCAACACAACTGGACAATCTTCCTCCCGACAAGCGACAAAAGCATTTCTGGATGTGTGTAAATAGCTGCTAAGTGAGAAAATGCAACATTGCCACCACGCCACCCATTTGCCTGACTGCTCGAAGCACAATGCCCACATGGAGTTCAGGAATGGAGATCTTAGGTGTGTGCACTAGAAATATCCCATCTACATTGTGTTCCTGGTAATGATATCAGCATAGAACAGTGGACATTCCAACCAGGAATGGGACACTTTCTGGGGAAATAATCAAAACGATGAATTATTTAACATTACTTTCAAGTCTAAGTCTCATTTTTCTGACTCTGTGATCAATGAGTGTTCTCTATTTTACCTAATTCTACTAATGGTGTAAAGCCAAATGCCCATCTACCATAAACATCTCTCTATATTTGACAAATTCTGCAGTTTACAACAATAACTCTAGCATGCCAACAAATGCATGGACACTAACGACAATAAGAACTTCGTCAGCATTACACCAATTATCTGATGCTGTCATCTATCTATGTCCACGGTACATCAGTGAAGTTAACACTAACAAATCAGTTTTGAATAAATAGACATCATGATCAATGCTGATCCAATTTTCACCAATAATCCTATGGTGTAGTAAATATGAATCAAGTTTACACCAATTACATGGCACTGTCTGCAATCAATGTTTTCTATCTTTTTCTTTTTTGAAACAGTTTACTTTTTCAAGTGAATTGAAGGCTGTGTCCCCTTCTCTACAAGCAACTGCAATTTGATCAACAAAGGCCAGGTTGAGCTGCTCTGAGATCTGTGGTTTTCCCTCTCTGGGCTGGAATGCAGTGTGAAGAATATATGAACGACTCTAACACTCTCATTAAGGTTAGAATTCCTGCAGAGCCTGTTAAAGTTACTCCTGGAGGGATGTGGCCAATAGTCTTCACAGTTTTCAGACTTTACTGACTTTAAGTCTTCAATTAAACAGCTTAGGGAGAGTACAATTGCCACCAAAGATATTTACACCCAATGGAATTATTAAAGAAGAGTAATAGTTTAGAACATTTTTTATGTTCCTGACAGTATATTACCCAGGACCGAAAAATGCGTTGCTGGAAAAGCGCAGCAGGTCAGGCAGCATCCAAGGAGCAGGAGAATCGACATTTCGGGCATAAGCCCTTCTTCAGGAATGAGGAGGGTGTGCCAAGCCAGCTAAGATAAAAGGTTGGGAGGAGAGACTTGGGGGAGGGGCATTGCGAATGTGATAGGTGGAAGGGGGTCAAGGTGAGGGTGATAGGCCGGAGTGGGGGATGGGGGTGGAGAGATCAGAAAGAAGATGGCAGGTCAAGAAGGCGGTGCTGAGTCCGAGGGTTGGGACTGAGATAAGGTGGGGGAAGGGGCAATGAGGAAGTTGGAGAAATCTGAGTTCATCCCTTGTGGTTGGAGGGTTCCTAGGTGGAAGATGAGGCGCTCTTCCTCCAGGCGTCGTGTTGCTATGGTCTGGCGATGAAGGAGTCCAAAGACCTGCATGTCCTAAATGATGTGTGTGGAGGTGCCGGTGAATTTGTGACGTCACACACATCATTTATTACAGCCGCTGCACCCGATGTGGCCTCCTCTATATTGGGGAGACAGGCCGCCTACTTGCAGAACGTTTCAGAGAACACCTCTGGGACACCCGGACCAACCAACCCAACCGCCCCGTGGCTGAACACTTTAACTCCTCCTCCCACTCCACCAAGGACATGCAGGTCCTTGGACTCCTCCATCACCAGACCATGGCAACATGACGGTTGGAGGAAGAGCATCTCATCTTCCGCCTAGAAACCTTCCAACCACAAGGGATGAATGCAGATTTCTCCAGTTTCCTCATTTCCCCTCCCCCCACCTTTTCTCAGTCCCAACCCTCAGACTCAGCACCGCCTTCCTAACCTACAATCTTCTTCCTGACCTCTCCACCCCCACCCCCACTCCGGCCTATCACCCTCACCTTGACTTCCTTCCACCTATCGCATTCCCAATGCCCCTCCCCCAAGTCCCTCCTCCCTACCTTTTATCTTAGCCTGCTTGGCACACTTTCCTCATTCCTGAAGAAGGGTTTATGCCTGAAATGTCGATTCTCCTGCTCCTTGGATGCTGCCTGACCTGCTGCGCTTTTCCAGCAACACATTTTTCAGCTCTGATCTCCAGCATCTGCAGTCCTCACTTTCTCCTAGTATATTAGCCAACTGAAAACAAAAACTGCTGGAGATTATAGCGGGTTGGGCAGCATCCATGGAGAGAGAAGCAAGCGAACTCAAGAAGAGTATTCAAAAAGAACGGGTACCCAATGAACACAGTCGGCAGATTTCTCAGCAACAAACCCAAACAAGCAGACAAAACACGTCCAGAAACCCTAACCATTCTCTATTACATCAAAGACATCTCGGAAATGACTGCCAGATTACTCCGACCCCTTGGCATCATGGTAGCCCACAAACCCACCAACACACTAAAACAGCAGCTAATGAACTTGAAAGACCCTATACAGACAACAAGCAAAACTAATGTCATTTTGAAAATACCCGTGCAAGAACTGTAACAAACACTACATTGGACAAACAGGCAGAAAACTACCCACCAGGATACATGAACATCAACTAGCCACAAAGCAACATGACCCTCTCTCACTAGTATCCTCACATACAGATGAGGAAGGACACCACTTCGACTGGGACAACACATCCATCCCAGGACAAGCCAAACAAAGACAGGCATGAGAATTCCTAGAAGCATGAAATTCCAATTGGAATTCTGTCAAAAAACACCTCGAGGAAATAACATCACCAACCCAAAGAAACCCAAACCTATGAAGAGAAAGCAGGGATCACCTGAGGCCCACTGAAAATGTTACCTAGTAGGGTGACGAAACGTCTGGAAATGAACCTTCCAGCTCAATGAGCAAACCTACATCCAGTACCTCAACCTGAGCTACAAATCTTCTCAAAACTCACTTAGTGGGTTAACAATTCAGAACTCTGTCTTGTGAAAGTCACTATTTCTTGTTCCTCATTCATGAGATATGAGGCTCCCTGACAAAGTGAGTATTCATTGCCCACCCCGAACTGCCTTTGTAATGCTGTTGATGTTTAGAGAAACAGAAAGATAGCAGTGTGAGTGTTGCAGTGTAAGTGCTGCTCACGGTATCGTACCTATTTCCAGGTATAGTTTAAAACCGTTTACCTAACAGATCCAAATGCAAGAACCAATTTACTCTGCTCCTTAGGGAGCAGTTTGATTCTTCTTTTCTCGACCTGGGAGTGACTGCCATCTTCAGAGTAAGATTGTTTGGGGGTTGTATCTGGACACCTCCTGTACTCTTCACTCTCCATTGAAGCCCAAATCTCTGCTAGAATTCTGGAGAAAGCCAGCCCCTGGAATATTCACACCAATGGATGCAGTGGCTAGGTGCAGTTCTCCTGCATTGTGATGACGCTGACCAAGGGTCTCATATTCAGCTACAGACTGTGTGCTGACCTGCCCTGGTCCTAAGGAGCTTGTGGTCATGTATCTCAGGCAAGGGACCAAGCTACAGGTGACCAGACCTCCATCAGCCAGTCACTGCAGGAGCACGGGTGCAGAATGGAGTTTCTTTCTTCGGTTGCCAGTGGGAGCAGCGAACATTCCTGAGGCTGTATGGCTGTATCAATAGGTCAGCATGTCAGAACACCAACCCAGGTGTTCACTAGCTTAAAGCACCTCACTTAGAAACATTGAAAACAGGAACAGGAGGAGGCCATTCTGCCCTTCGAGCCTGCTTGGCCACTCAATATGATCAGGGCTGTCCTTCCCACTCACATCTTAAGCTTGTACAATGTGGAGGCAATGGCCCTAGTGGTATTGTTAATCCAGAGACTCAGATTATGTTCTGGGAACCTGGGTTCAAATCCTGCCATGGTAGATTGTCGAATTTGAATTCAATAGAACTCTAGAATTAAAACTCTAATGATGCCCATGAATCCATTGCCCATTGTTGCAAAAACCTATCTGGGTCACTAATGTCCTAGGGAAGGAAACTGCCATCCTTACCTGGTCTGGCCTACATGTGACTCCAGACTCATAGCAATGTGGTTAACTCTTAACTGTTCCCTGGGTAAATAGGGATGGGTAATAAATGTTGGGCCTAGCCAGTGACTCCTGCATCCTGTAAATGAATTTTAAAAATGGGAAAGTATTGTCACAAATGAGGAAAGCTGTTGTTAGCAAGAAAGGATCCCTGCTAGCCAGGAAATGAATAGAATCCCCTGGAAGCTGAACAGATCCAAAATGTATGAGACCAAACAGTCGAACAGAATGAATTCCATTCAACACCTTAGACACCGACAGAAATCTGACGGGCAGCATTTAGATACCTGACCTGTATGTGAACTTCGCATGGTGATACAGAAATCAAATATTCCCATTCCGCCCCACTAACAGCTAAAGAACCATTACTGGTAGGACATCATTTTGGAAAACTGAAGGAAAAATTGCAAAATATGATATCATTGTGAAATGCTTGCAATATCTCTCTCAGTCATTACCCTAAACATAATATTGTGATCACTACATGAGTCAACATTTACTCTTTGATCTATTTGATTTTAAAATATTTGGTTAGAAATGATCCTTGTCCACTCTGTAAAAACTGCATTCCTTTCCCTCCATTCCCATCCTGATCAGTGACTATGGGACCAACTGGATAGCTAATCCTTCCTGTCTCTCCATCACAATGGAGAGGATGTCTATGATTTATTGAGTCATCGTCTCTAGCAATGAGCATAAAAATTCCCATAATCCCATTCTGACCGTGATATCTTCCCACCAAAAATAACAGTCATATCAGTTTGCTAAGGCACTGCCATTACAATCCTCTTCTAAGTCTTCAATGGCTCTGACAGTTTGTACACAAAAGCACTTAGAGCACGGGTACAAGTCACCCAGCACTCCAAAGGTACAATTACATTTCCCCCTTCACAAAAGAAATTGCACACACTATCATTTACAGTGACATGTTTAAATAAATTATCCAATAATGTAGTCACAAAGAAAATGATCATTCATAAACAAAACAGAATGTTAACTCTCATCAGTTCCATTTTCATCAGTCTCTGCATATGCATTGCATATGTAGTCTTTAAGTTGCACAGGTCTCCTAATGGTACATGCATGCATTGTCATTGGCTGTTCATCTGGTATCTATTCTTTCCTACAGTAATATTCATCTCAAGTGTGTTGTTCCCAACGACAGTGCTGCTGTCATTGTAACTGATGTTTGCAATGAATTTCTCTCGCTGGGGCCTCTGAGCGGTTAGTCATTCTATATTCTGTATAGTTTGTTACAGCCCTGGTGGGAGGAATGAGCTGAAAATCATTACTCCACAAGCCATACTAAAAATGCAACTGTCTGAGTTAATGATCAAAATGGTGAATTTGTCCCTCTAGTTTGCTGTTAACTAGAACAGAATAGATTTTCATCTGATTTTTCAATAACCGCAGAAAAACACAGATGAAAATATTCTTCAAACAAGTGACAAACTGGTTGTCAAATAAACGACTATCTGAAATAAACTGTATACCCAAGCAACACAGACGTTAATGTACATACAGGAGGATGACATACATGACCATGCAATGTTATAATGACACTGCAATGCTATAATGACACTGCAATGCTATAATGACACTGCAAAGCGAGAATGACACTGCAATGTTTTAATGACACTGCAATGCTATAATGACAGTGAAATGCTATGATAACACTGCAATGCCATAATACACTGCAGTGCTTTAATGACAGTGCAATACTATAATAACATTGCAATGTTATAGTGACATTGCTATGCTCTAATGACACTGCAATGCTAGAATGACAGTGCAATGCTATATTGACGCTACAGTATTGTAATGACACTACAATGTTATAATGACACTACAATGCTATAATGACACTGCAATGTTATAATGACACTGCAATGCTAGAATGACACTGCAATGTTGTAATGACACTGCAATGTTATAATGACACTGCAATGCTAGAATGACAGTGCAATGCTAGAATGACACTGCAATGTTATACTGACACTGCAATGCTAGAATGACACTGCAATGTTATAATGACACTGCAATGCTAGAATGACACTGCAATGTTATAATGACAGTGCAATGCTGTAATGACACTACAATGTTATAATGACACTGCAATGCTAGAATGACAGTGCAATGCTATAATGACAGTGCAATTTTGTAATGACACTGCAATGCTGTAATGACAGTGCAATGCTATAATGGCACTGCAAATTTATAATGACAGTGCAATGCTATAATGACACTGCAATGCTAGAGTGACACTACAATGTTATAATGACACTGCAATGTTAGAATGATACTGCAATGCTATAATGCCACTGCAATGTTATAATGAGGCTGCAAAGCTATAATGACACTGCAATGTTATAATGACACTGTAACGTTATAATGACACTGCAATGCTATCATGACACTGCAATGTTATAATGTCAGTGCAATGCTATAATGACACCACAATGCTAGAATGACACTTCAATGCTTTAATGGACTGCAAAGTCATAATGACACTGCAATGCTATAATGACACTGCAAAGTCATAATGACAGTGCAATGCTATAATGGCACTGCAAATTTATAATGACAGTGCAATGCTATAATGACACTGCAATGCTAGAGTGACACAGCAATGCTAGAATGACACTACAATGTTATAATGACACTGCAATGCTATAATGACACTGTAATGTTATAATGACACCACAATGCTAGAATGACACTTCAATGCTTTAATGGAACTGCAAAGTCATAATGACAGTGCAATGCTATAATGACACTGCAATGCTAGAGTGACATTGCAATGTTAGAATGACACTGCAATGCTATAATGACACTGCATTGTCATAATGACACTACAATGTTATAATGACTCTGCAATGCTAGAATGACAGTGCATTGCTCTAATGACAGTGCAATATTGTAATGACACTGCAATGTTATAATGACACTGTAATTTTATAATGACACTGCAATGCGATAATGACACTGCAATGTTATAATGACGCTGTAACGCTATAATGACACTGCAATGCTATCATGACACTGCAATGTTATAATGACACTGCAATGCTATAATGACACTGCAATGCTATAATGAAACTGCAATGTTATAATGACGCTGCAATGTTATAATGACACTGTAACGCTATAATGTCACTGCAATGCTATCATGACACTGCAATGTTATAATGTCAGTGCAATGCTATAATGACACCACAATGCTAGAATGACACTGCAATGCTTTAATGGAACTGCAAAGTCATAATGACAGTGTAATGCTATAATGGCACTGTAAATTTATAATGACAGTCAATGGTATAATGATACTGCAATGTTATAATGACACTGCAATGCTATAATGACACTGCAATGTTAAAATGACAGTGCAATTCTGTAATGACAGTGCAATGTTATAATGACACTGCAATGCTATAATGACACTGCATTGTTATAATGACACTGCAATATTATAATGACACTGCAATGTTATGATGACACTGCAATGTTATAATGACTCTGCAAGGATATAATTGCAGTTCAATGCTATAATGACACTGCAATGCTATAATGACACTGCAATGTTATAATGACACTACAATGTTATAATGACTCTGCAATGCTATAATGACAGTGCAATTTTGTAATGATACTGCAATGTTATAATGACACAGCAATGCTATAATGACACTGCAATGTTATAATGACTCTGCAATGCTATAATGACACTACAATGTTATAATGACACTGCAATGCTATAATGACACTGCAATGCTATAATGAAACTGCAATGTTATAATGACGCTGCAATGTTATAATGACACTGTAACGCTATAATGTCACTGCAATGCTATCATGACACTGCATTGTCATAATGACACTGTAATGTTATAATGACACCACAATGCTAGAATGACACTTCAATGCTTTAATGGAACTGCAAAGTCATAATGACAGTGCAATGCTATAATGGCACTGCAATGCTAGAGTGACATTGCAATGCTATAATGACACTGCATTGTCATAATGACACTACAATGTTATAATGACTCTGCAATGCTAGAATGACAGTGCATTGCTATAATGACAGTGCAATATTGTAATGACACTGCAATGTTATAATGACACTGTAATTTTATAATGACACTGCAATGCGATAATGACACTGCAATGTTATAATGACGCTGTAACGCTATAATGACACTGCAATGCTATCATGACACTGCAATGTTATAATGACACTGCAATGCTATAATGACACTGCAATGCTATAATGAAACTGCAATGTTATAATGACGCTGCAATGTTATAATGACGCTGTAACGCTATAATGACACTGCAATGCTATCATGACACTGCAATGTTATAATGCCAGTGCAATGCTATAATGACACCACAATGCTATAATGACACCACAATGCTAGAATGACACTGCAATGCTTTAATGGAACTGCAAAGTCATAATGACAGTGTAATGCTATAATGGCACTGCAAATTTATAATGACAGTGCAATGGTATAATGATACTGCAATGTTATAATGACACTGCAATGCTATAATGACACTGCATTGTTATAATGACACTGCAATATTATAATGACACTGCAATGTTATGATGACACTGCAATGTTACAATGACTCTGCAAGGATATAATTGCAGTTCAATGCTATAATGACACTGCAATGCTATAATGACACTGCAATGTTATAATGACACTACAATGTTATAATGACTCTGCAATGCTATAATGACAGTGCAATTTTGTAATGATACTGCAATGTTATAATGACACAGCAATGCTATAATGACACTGCAATGTTATAATGACTCTGCAATGCTATAATGACAGTGCAATGTTAGAATGACACTGCAAAGTTATAATGACAGTGGAATGCTATAATGACACAGCACTGCTATAATGGCACAGCAAATTTATAATTACAGTGCAATGCTATAATGACACTACACTGTTATAATAGCATTGCAATGCTATAATGGAACTGCAAAGTTATAATAACAGAGCTATGCTAGAATGACACTGCAATTCTATCATGACACTGCAATGTTATAATGACACTGCAATTCTATAATGACACTGCAACGTTATAATGACACTGCAATGCTATAATTACAGTGCAATGTTATAATGACACTGCAATGCTAGAATGACACTGCAATGTTATAATGATACTGCAATGTCGTAATGACAGTGTAATGTTATAATGAAACTGCAAAGTTATCATGACAGTGCAATGTTATAATGATACTGCAATGTTGTAATGACAGTGCAATGTTATAATGACACTGCAAGGCTGTAATGGCACTGCAAAGTTATAATGGCACTGCAATGCAACAATGACACTGCAATGCTAGAATGACACTGCAATACTATAATGAAACTGCAATGCTATAATGACACTGCAATGTTATAATGACACTGCAATGCTAGAGTGACACTGCAATGCTAGAATGACACTGCAATGCTATATTTACACTACTATGTTATAATGACACTGCAATGCTATAATGGCACTGCAAGGTTATAATGACACTGCAATGTTATAATGACACTGCAATGCTAGAGTAACACTGCAATGCTATAATGACACTACAATGTTATAATGGCACTGCAATGCTAGACTGACACTGCTATGCTATAATGACACTACAATGTTATAATGGCACTGCAATGCAACAATGACACTGCAATGCTAGAATGACAGTGCAATGCTATAATGACACTGCAATGCTAGAATGTCACTGCAATACTATAATGACACTGCAATGCTATAATGACACTGCAATGTTATAATGACACTGCAATGCTAGAGTGACACTGCAATGCTAGAATCACACTGCAATGCTATAATGACATTACAATGTTATAATGACACTGCAATGCTATAATAGCACTGCAAGGTTATAATGACAGTGTAATGTTATAATTACAGTGCAATGTTATAATGACACTGCAATGCTAGAATGACACTGCAATACTATAATGACACTGCAATGTTATAATTACAGTGCAATGTTATAATGACACTGCAATGCTAGAATGACACTGCAATACTATAATGATACTGCAATGCTATAATGACACTGCAATATCATAATGACACTCCAATGCTAGAATGACAGTGCAATGCTATAATGACACTGCAATGTTATAATGATACTGCAATATTATAATGACACTGCAATGTTATGATGACACTGCAAGGATATAATTGCAGTTCAATGCTAGAATGACACTGCAATGCTGTAATGACAGTGCAATGCGATAATGACACTGCTATGCTATAATGACACTGCAATGTTATAATGACACTGCAACACAATAATGACACTGCAATACTATAATGACACTGCAATGCTAGAATGACAGTGCAATGTTATAATGACACTGTCATGTTATAATTACACTGCAATGCTATAATGACACTGCATTGTTATAGTGACACTGCAATATTATAATGACATTGCAATGATATAATGACACTGCAATGTTATAATGACTGTGCAAGGATATAATTGCAGTCAATGCTATAATGACACTGCAATGTTGTAATGACACTGCAATGCTATAACGACACTGCAAAGTTATAATGACACGGCAATGTTATAATTAAACTGTAATGCTATAATGACACTGCAATGCTATCATGACACTGTAAAGTTATAATGACACTGCAATTTTATAATGACACTACACTGTTATAATGTCACTACAATGCTATAATGGAACTGCAAATTTATAATAACAGTGCTATGCTAGAATGACACTGCAATTCTATCATGACACTGCAATGTTATAATGACACTGCAATTCTATAATGACACTGCAACGTTATAATGACACTGCAATGCTATAATGACACTGCAATGTTATAATGACAGTGCAACGTTATAATGACACTGCAATGCTATAATGACACTGCAAAGCGAGAATGACACTGCAATGTTACAATGACACTGCAATGTTGTAATGACACTGCAATGCTATAATGACACTGCAAAGTTATAATGACACTGCAATGCCATAATACACTGCAATGCTATAATGACACTGCAATGCGAGAATGAAACTGCAATGTTATAATGACACTGCAATGCCAGAATGACACTACAATGTTATAATGACACTGCAATGCTAGAATGACAGTGCAATGCTATAATGACAGGGCAATATTGTAATGACACTACAATGTTATAATGACTCTGCAATGCTAGAATGACGCTGCAATGTTATAATGACACTGTAATGTTATAATGACACTGCAATGCTATAATGCCACTGCAATGTTATAATGACGCTGCAAAGCTATAATGACACTGCAATTCTATAATGACACTGCAAAGTTATAATGACACTGCAATGCTATACTGACACTGCAATGCTAGAATCACACTGCAATGCTATAATGACATTACAATGTTATAATGACACTGCAATGCTATAATAGCACTGCAAGGTTATAATTACAGTGCAATGTTATAATAACACTGCAAAGTTATAATGACAGTGGAATTCTATAATGACACTGCAATGTTATAATTACACTGCAATATCATAATGACACTCCAATGCTAGAATGACAGTGCAATGCTATAATGACACTGCAATGTTATAATGATACTGCAATATTATAATGACACTGCAATGTTATGATGACACTGCAAGGATATAATTGCAGTTCAATGCTAGAATGACACTGCAATGCTGTAATGACAGTGCAATGCGATAATGACACTGCTATGCTATGATGACACTGCAATGTTATAATGACACTGCAACACAATAATGACACTGCAATACTATAATGACACTGCAATGCTAGAATGACACTGCAATGGTAGAATGACACTACAATGTTATAATGACTCTGCAATGCTAGATGACAGTGCAATGCTATAATGACAGTGCAATGTTGCAATGACACTGCAATGCTAGAATGACAGTGCAATGTTATAATGACACTGTCATGTTATAATTACACTGCAATGCTATAATGACACTGCATTGTTATAGTGACACTGCAATATTATAATGACATTGCAATGATATAATGACACTGCAATGTTATAATGACTGTGCAAGGATATAATTGCAGTCAATGCTATAATGACACTGCAATGTTGTAATGACACTGCAATGTTGTAATGACACTGCAATGCTATAATGACACTGCAAAGTTATAATGACAGTGCAATGTTATAATGACACTACAAGGCTGTAATGACACTACAATGTCATAATGACACTGCAATGCAACAATTACACTGCATTGCTAGAATGACAATGCAATGCTATAATGACATTGCAATGCGATAATGACACTACAATGCTATAATGACACTGCAATGCTAGAATGTCACTGCAATACTATAATGACACTGCAATGCTACAATGACACTGCAATGTTATAATGACACTGCAATGCTAGAGTGACACTACAATGCTAGAATCACACTGCAATGCTATAATGACATTACAATGTTATAATGACACTGCAATGCTATAATAGCACTGCAAGGTTATAATGACAGTGCAATGTTATAATAACACTGCAAAGTTATAATGACAGTGGAATTCTATAATGACACTGCAATGTTATAATTACAGTGCAATGTTATAATGACACTGCAATACTATAATGACACTGCAATGCGATAATGACACTACAATGTCATAACGACACTGCAATGCTAGAATGACAGTGCAATGCTAATATGACACTGCAATGTTATAATAATACTGCAATATTATAATGAGACTGCAATGTTATAATGACTCTGCAAGGATATAATTGCAGTTCAATGCTATAATAACACTGCAATGCTGTAATGACAGTGCAATGCTATAATGACACTTGCTATGCTATGTTGACACTGCAATGTTATAATGACACTCCAATACTATAATGACACTGCAATGTTAAAATGACACTGCAATGCTATAATGGCACTGCAAATTTATAATGACAGTGCAATGCTATAATGACAGTGCAATGCTATAACAACACTGCAATGTTATAATGACACGGCAATGTTATAATTAAGCTGTAATGCTATAATGACACTGCAATGCTATCATGACACTGCAAAGTTATAATGACACTGCAATTTTATAATGACACTACACTGTTATAATGTCACTACAATGCTAAAATGGAACTGCAAATTTATAATAACAGTGCTATGCTAGAATGACACTGCAATTCTATTATGACACTGCAATGTTATAATGACACTGCAATTCTATAATGACACTGCAACGTTATAATGACACTGCAATGCTATAATGACACTGCAATGTTATAATGACACTGCAATGCTAGAGTAACACTGCAATGCTATAATGACACTACAATGTTATAATGGCACTGCAATGCTAGACTGACACTGCTATGCTATAATGACACTACAATGATATAACGGCACTGCAATGTAACAATGACACTGCAATGCTAGAATGACAGTGCAATGCTATAATGACACTGCAATGCTACAATGACACTGCAATGTTATAATGACACTGCAATGCTACAATGACACTGCAATGCTAGAATCACACTGCAATGCTATAATGACATTACAATGTTATAATAACACTGCAATGCTATAATAGCACTGCAAGGTTATAATGAAAGTGCAATGTTATAATAACACTGCAAAGTTATAATGACAGTGGAATTCTATAATGACACTTCAATGTTATAATTACAGTGCAATGTTATAATGACACTGCAATGCTAGAGTGACACTGCAATGCTATAAAGGAATTGCAAAGTTATAATAACAGTACTATGCTAGAATGACACTGCAATTCTATAATGACACTGCAATGTTATAATGACACTGCAATGCTATAGTGACACTGCAATGTTATAATGACACTGCAATGTTGTAATGACAATGCAATGCTATAATGACACTGCAAAGCTATAATGACAGTGCAATGTTATAATGACACTGCAAGGCTGTAATGGCACTGCAAAGTTATAATGACTCTGCAAGGATATAATTGCAGTCAATGCTATAATGACACTGCAATGCTGTAATGACGCTGCAATGCTGTAATGACGCTGCAATGCTATAATGACACTGCTATGCTATGATGACACAGCAATTTTATAATGACACTTCAATGTTATAATGACACTGCAATGCTAGAATGACAGTGCAATTTTGTAATGACACTGCAATGCTTGAATGACACCGAAATGTTACAATGACACTGCAATGTTGTAATGACACTGCAATGCTATAATGACATTACAATGTTATAATGACACTGCAATGCTATAATAGCACTGCAAGGTTATAATGAAAGTGCAATGTTATAATAACACTGCAAAGTTATAATGACAGTGGAATTCTATAATGACACTGCAATGTTATAATTACAGTGCAATGTTATAATGACACTGCAATGCTAGAATGACACTGCAATGCTATAATGGAACTGCAAAGTTATAATAACAGTACTATGCTAGAATGACACTGCAAAGTTATAATGACACTGCAATGCTATAGTGACACTGCAATGTTATAATGACATTGCAATGTTGTAATGACAGTGCAATGCTATAATGACACTGCAAAGTTATAATGACAGTGCAATGTTATAATGACACTGCAAGGCTGTAATGGCACTGCAAAGTTATAATGACACTGCA
The DNA here is from genome assembly GCF_047496795.1 of Chiloscyllium punctatum. Taxonomy (NCBI): domain Eukaryota; kingdom Metazoa; phylum Chordata; class Chondrichthyes; order Orectolobiformes; family Hemiscylliidae; genus Chiloscyllium; species Chiloscyllium punctatum. The sequence goes on from NC_092775.1 coordinate 3,216,655, forward strand.
ATGCTAGAATGACACTGCAATACTATAATGATACTGCAATGTTATAATGATACTGCAATATTATAATGACACTGTAATGTTATGATGACACTGCAAGGATATAATTGCAGTTCAATGCTAGAATGACACTGCAACGCTGTAATGACAGTGCAATGCGATAATGACACTGCTATGCTATGATGACACTGCAATGTTATAATGACACTGCAACACAATAATGACACTGCAATACTATAATGACACTGCAATGCTAGAATGACACTGCAATGGTATAATGACACTACAATGTTATAATGACTCTGCAATGCTAGATGACAGTGCAATGCTATAATGACAGTGCAATGTTGTAATGACGCTGCAATGCTAGAATGACAGTGCAATGCTAGAATGACACTGCAATACTATAATGACACTGCAATGCTAGAATGACACTGCAATGCTCGAATGACAGTGCAATTTTGTAATGACACTGCAATGCTAGAATGACACCGAAATGTTACAATGACACTGCAATGTTGTAATGACACTGCAATGCTATAATGACACTGCAAAGTTATAATGACAGTGCAATGTTATAATGACACTACAAGGCTGTAATGACACTACAATGTCATAATGACACTGCAATGCAACGATGACACTGCCTTTGCTAGAATGACAATGCAATACTATAATGACACTGCAATGCGATAATGACACTACAATGTCATAACGACACTGCAATGCTAGAATGACAGTGCAATGCTAATATGACACTGCAATGTTATAATGATACTGCAATATTATAATGACACTGCAATGTTATAATGACTCTGCAAGGATATAATTGCAGTTCAATGCTATAATAACACTGCAATGCTGTAATGACAGTGCAATGCTATAATGACACTTGCTATGCTATGTTGACACTGCAATATTATAATGACACTCCAATACTATAATGACACTGCAATGTTAAAATGACACTGCAATGCTATAATGGCACTGCAAAGTTATAATGACAGTGCAATGCTATAACGACACTGCAATGTTATAATGACACGGCAATGTTATAATTAAACTGTAATGACACTGCAATGCTATCATGACACTGCAAAGTTATAATGACACTGCAATTTTAAAATGACACTACACTGTTATAATGTCACTACAATGCTATAATGGAACTGCAAATTTATAATAACAGTGCTATGCTAGAATGACACTGCAATTCTATCATGACACTGCAACTTTATAATGACACTGCAATTCTATAATGACACTGCAACGTTATAATGACACTGCAATGCTATAATGACACTGCAATGTTATAATGACAGTGCAACGTTATAATGACACTGCAATGCTATAATGACACTGCAAAGCGAGAATGACACTGCAATGTTACAATGACACTGCAATGTTGTAATGACACTGCAATGCTATAATGACACTGCAAAGTTATAATGACACTGCAATGCTATAATGACACTGCAACTATAATGACAGTGCAATGCTATAATGACACTACAATGCCATAATACACTGCAATGCTATAATGACACTGCAATGCGAGAATGACACTGCAATGTTATAAAGACACTGCAATGCCAGAATGACACTACAATGTTATAATGACACTGCAATGCTAGAATGACAGAGCAATGCTATAATGACACTTGCTATGCTATGATGACACTGCAATGTTATAATGACACTGCAATACTATAATGACACTGCAATGCTATAATAATAATAATGCTTTGCAGTATCATTATAGAATTGCAGTGTCATTCTAGCATAGTACTGTTATTATAACTTTGCAGTTCCATTATAGCATTGCAGTGTCATTCTAGCATTGCAGTGTCATTATAACATTGCAGTGTCATTATAACATTGCAGTGTCATTATAGAATTCCACTGTCATTATAACTTTGCAGTATTATTATAACATTGCACTGTCATTATAACCTTGCAGTGCTATTATAGCATTGTAGTGTCATTATAACATTGTAATGTCATTATAGCATTGCAGTGTGATTCTAGCATTGCAGTGTCACTCTAGCATTGCAGTTCAATACTATAATGACACTGCAATGCTGTAATGACAGAGCAATGCTATAATGACACTTGCTATGCTATGATGACACTGCAATGTTATAATGACACTGCAAGACTGTAATGGCACTGCAATGCAACAATGACACTGCAATGCTAGATTGACAGTGCAATGCTATAATGACAGTGCAATGCTATAATGACACTGCAATGCTAGAATGACACTGCAATGTTACAATGACACTGCAATGTTGTAATGACACTGCAATGCTATAATGACACTGCAAAGTTATACTGACAGTGCAATGCTATAATGACACTGCAATACCATAATGACACTACAATGTTATAATGACTCTGCAATGCTAGAATGACAGTGCAATGCTATAATGACAGTGCAATGCTATAATGACACTGCAATGCTAGAATGACACTGCAATGTTACAATGACACTGCAATGTTGTAATGACACTGCAATGCTATAATGACACTGCAAAGTTATACTGACAGTGCAATGCTATAATGACACTGCAATACCATAATGACACTACAATGTTATAATGACTCTGCAATGCTAGAATGACAGTGTAATGTTGTAATGACAGTGCAATGCTATAATGACAGTGCAATGTTGTAATGACACTGCAATATTACAATTTCACTGCAATTTTATGATGACACTGCAATGCTATACTGACACTGTAATGCTATCATGACACTGCAAAGTTATAATGACACTGCAATATTATAATGACACTACACTGTTATAATGACACTGCAATGCTATAATGACACTGCAATACTATAATGACACTGCAATGCTATATTGACAGTGCAATGCTAGAATGACCCTGCAATGCTCTAATGACACTGCAATGCTACAATGACAGTGCGATGCTATAATGACACTGGAATGTTATAATGACACTGCAATGCTGTAATGACAGTGCAATGCTATAATGACACTGCAATGTTATACTGAGACTGCAATGCTACGACACTGCAATGCCAGAATGACACTGCAATGCTAGAATGACACTACAATGCTATAATGACACTGCAATGCTAGAATGACACTGCAATGCTAGAATGACACTGCAATGTTATAATGACACTGCAATACTCTATTGGAACTGCAAAGTTATAATGACACTGCAATGCTAGAATGACAGTGCAATGCGATATTGACACTGTAGTATTGTAATGACACTGCAACGCTATAATGGAACTGCAAAGTTATGATAACACAGTAGCACAGAGAGCAGGGGAGAGTCTGAAATTGTAGCACGGGGAGCAGGGGAGTGTCTGACACTGTAGCAGAGGGAGAAGGGGAGAGTCTGTCCCTGCCGAACAGGGAGCAGGGGAGAGTCTGACACTGTAGCACAGGCAGCAGGGGAGAGTCTGACACTGTAGCACAGGGAGCAGGGGAGTGTCTGACACTGTAGCACGGGGAGCAGGGGAGTGTCTGACACTGTAGCAGAGGGAGCAGGGGAGAGTCTGACACTGTAGCAGAGGGAGCAGGGGAGAGTCTTACACTTTAGCACGGGGACAGGGGAGAGTCTTACACTTTAGCATGGGGAGTAGAATAGAGACTGACACTGTAGCAGAGGGAGCAGGGTAGCCTATGACCCCTAGCACGGTGACGGGGAGAGTCTGACACTGTAGGATGGGGAGAAGGTGAGAGTCTGACCCTAGCAGAGGGAGCAGGGGAGAGTGTGATACTAGCACAGATAGCAGGGGAGAGTCAGACACTGTAGCAGAGGGAGCAGAGTAGAGTCTGACACTGTAACGTGGGGGTGATGGGAAGAGTCTGATACTAGCACAGGGAGCAGGGGAGATTCTGACACTGCAGCATGGGGACAGGGAAGAGACTGACACTGTAGCACAGGGAGCTGAGTAGAGTTGACACTGGAGCAGAGAGAGCAGGGTAGAATCTGACATTGTAGCAATGGGAGCAGGGGAGAGTCTGACACTGTAACACGGGGGTGATGGGGAGAGTCTGACACTAGCACAGGGAGCAAGGGAGAGTCTGACACTGTAACACGGGGGTGATGGGGAGAGTCTGACACTAGCACAGGGAGCAAGGGAGAGTCTGACACTGTAACACGGGGGTGATGGGGAGAGTCTGACACTAGCACAGGGAGCAAGGGAGAGTCTGACACTGTAACACGGGGGTGATGGGGAGAGTCTGACACTAGCACAGGGAGCAGGGTAGAGGCTAACACTGTAGCACAGTGGAGAGTGGAGAGTCTGACACTGTAGCAGAGGGAGCAGGGGAGAGTCTGACACTGCAGCACGGGGACAGGGGAGCGTCTGACACTGTAGGACAGGAACAGGGGAGAGTCTGACACTGTAGCACGGAGAGCAGGGGAGAGTTTTACACTGTTGCACAGGTAGCAGGGGAGAGTCTGACACTGTAGCAGAGGGAGCAGGGTAGACTATGACACCCTAGCACGGTGACGGGGGGAGGGGGAGTCTGACACTGTAGGATGGGGAGTAGGTGAGAGTCTGACACTAGCAGAGGGAGCAGGGGAGAGTGTGATACTAGCACAGATAGCAGGGGAGAGTCTGACACTGTAGCAGAGGGAGCAGAGTAGAGTCTGACACTGTAGCAGAGAGAGCAGGGCAGAGTCTGACACTGTAACACGGAGGGATGGGTAGAGTCTGACACTGTAGCACAGGGAGCAGGATAGAGGCTGACACTGTAGCACAGGGAGCAGGGGAGAGTCTGAAATTGTAGCCCTAGGAGCAGGAGAGAGTGTGACACTGTAACAGAGGGAGCGTCTGACACTGTAGGACAGGAACAGGGGAGAGTCTTACACTGTACCAGAGGGAGCAGGGGAGAGTGTGACACTGTAGCACAGGGAGCAGGGGAGAGTCTGACACTGTAGTACGGGGACGGGGAGAGTCTGACATTAGCACAGGTAGCGGGGAGAGTCTGACACAGTAGGGCAGGAACAGGGGAGAGTGTGACACTAGCAAAGGGAGCAGGGGAGAGTCTGACACTGTAGTACGGGGACGGGGAGAGTCTGACATTAGCACAGGTAGCGGGGAGAGTCTGACACAGTAGGGCAGGAACAGGGGAGAGTGTGACACTAGCAAAGGGAGCAGGGGAGAGTCTGACACTGTAGCACAGGGAGCAGGGGAGAGTCTGACACTGTAGCATAGGGAGCAGGGTAGAGTCTCACACTCTGGCACAGGGAGCAGGGGAGAGTCTGACACTGTAGCATAGGGAGCAGGGTAGAGTCTCACACTCTGGCACAGGGAGCAGGGGAGAGTCTGACACTGTAGCATAGGGAGCAGGGTAGAGTCTCACACTCTGGCACAGGGAGCAGGGGAGAGTCTGACACTGTAGCACGGGGAGAAGGGGAGAGTCTGACATTAGCACATGGAGCAAGATAGAGGCTGACACTGTAGCACAGGGGAGAGCGGAGAGTCTGACACTGTAGCAGAGGGAGCAGGGGAGAGTCTGATACTGTAACACGGGGACAGGGGAGAGTCTGACACTGTAACACGGGGACAGGGGAGAGTCTGACACTGTAGCATAGGGAGCAGGGTAGAGTCTCACACTCTGGCACAGGGAGCAAGATAGAGGCTGACACTGTAGCACAGGGGAGAGCGGAGAGTCTGACACTGTAGCAGAGGGAGCAGGGGAGAGTCTGATACTGTAACACGGGGACAGGGGAGAGTCTGACACTGTAACACGGGGACAGGGGAGTGTCTGACACTGTAGCGCGGTGGGGATGGGGAGAGTCTGACACTGTAGCATGAGAAGGGGAGAGTGCAGTGCGAAGGTGCTTAGTAATGAGGTTAAGTAATAATGGGGGAGAGGATTAGGGATGCTCCGTTGATATTTCCCCCGGGTAGCAGGCAGCTTCCCTGTCACCATCAGGAACCTGATTGGGAAAAGTGACTGGTCCCTTCACATCAAGAAAGACCCTGAAGGACACATCACCCAATTCTCCCAAAATCCTTGCTTTGACCCACATCAGTCAGAGTCTGCAGAGATCCCACCAGGGGTTTCTCCAACTTTTCTTGATTATTTTGAATTGTTTCTTTAAATATCACTGGTGTTTATTTATTGAGATAACTTTTCATCAATCAATTTTAGCCTCAGTGTGGTGTAACTGGCTTTGTTTAAGATTTATGGCTGTGATTGGGGTATGTTATCTTTAAATTTCATATAAAACAAATCTTTTGAATACTTTTTATACAAAGATTGAGGTTGTGTTGCATTATAGCAAAACCTCTTTCGGAGCCCATCACAACATCTTGTTAAATTGTCCTTCACAAGATTGAGATTCCTTTCAACAAACAGAAACACCACAGAAAGCAGCAGGTGTTCAGTCAGTGCAAAACAGAAACTAAAAAGGATATTTTTAACACCAAGTGTTCAAATTGAAAATGTCTTTGCAGCCGTTGAAAGTGAACCTGATTACTGATCTTCACGTTGACAACAAATACAAGCTGAGTCAGAAGATCTCCCAACTGCAAGGAAATCAGAAACTCCAGAATCAAGAAACATATCAAACCTGGCTCGAAAGGCACAGGAAATCCAATAAGAGGTGAAACTAGGTGAATAAATTTCATACTGACAGCCATTGTGATTCAGACAAACCCTGAATCATAAAAATATTATGGCTGAACAAGTCATTGAAATCTTCGACCACCCCATTTCATAGCTGCTTATTTATTCCTGATATATATTCCAGTTAAATGCCACATTTAACTGAGTGTGTCATCACAGAGCCCTAGTAAAGCTGGAAACAGTGGGTATCGGGCGTAAAGTCTACACTGGTTCAGGCCATACTTGACACTTGGTAAGATGGCTGTGATTGTCGGAGGTCAGTCATCTCAGCTCCAGGACATCTCTGCAGGAGTCCCTCAGGGCATCTAAGCACATAACAACACAGGACCTAGGAACAGGAGGAGGCCATTCAACCCTTGAGCTTGCTCCTACTTAATATGATCATGGATGATGTCATCTTGGCCTAAACGCCACATTCCTGGAGATAGAAAAGACACTGTTACAGTAATCAAGGGAGACTTCAGTATGCAGGGGGACTGGGAAAATCACATTGGTAGCAGATCCCAAGAGGAGGAGTCTACAAGATGGTTTTTTGGAGCAGCTTGTTATTGAACCAATGTTGGACATGGTGATGAGTAATGAGGCAGACTTGATGAGGGAGATAGAGTGAAGGAACCCTTCGGAGACAGTGAGCATAATATGATAGAATTCACCCTGTAGTTTGAGAGGGAGAAGCTGGCATCAGATTTGAATCAATTTTTTTTTGAAAAAGGGGTGATTTTTTTACAGAGAGTGGCTCGTGTGTGGAATGAACTTCGAGAGGAAGTGGTGGATGTGGGTACATTTACAACATTTAAAAGACATTTAGATTAGTACATGAACAAGAAATGTTTGGAGGGATATAGGCCAAGCTCAAGTCTAGTTTAGTTTGGGATTATGGTCGGCGGGGATTGGTTGGACCAAAGGGTCTGTTTTCGTACTGGATGAGTCTATGATTCTATGTAAAAGTAACTACAGAGACATGAGGGAGGAGCTGGCCAGAGTTGACTGGAAGGGGAGATGGTGGGGTAGCAATGACAGGAGTTCCTGTGCGTAATTTGGGAGGCACAGCAGAAACTCATCCCAAGAAAGAAGCAACACACTAAGGGGAGAATGAGGCAACTGTGGCTGACAAAGGGAGTCAGAGATTTATTCATTCATGGGATATGGGGGGTGTTGGCTAGGCCAGCATTTATTACTGAGGGAGCAGTTAAGAGTCAACCACATTGCTGTGGGTCTGAAGTCATATGTAGGCCAGACAGGTAAGGATGGCAGTTTCCTTCCCTAAAGGACATTAGTGACCCAGATGGGCTTTTGTGACAATCAACAATGGGTTCATGGTCATTGTTAGACTCTTAGTCTCCAGATTTTTTTATTGAATTCAAATTCGACCATCTACCATAGCAGGATTCGAACATTAACCCAGAATATTATCTGGGTCTGAGGGTTAACGTTCCAGTGATAATACCATTAGGCCACCACCTCCCCGCTAAAGGGAAAGAAGATGAAATATGAGAGTGAGCTAGCCAGTAATATAAAAGATCACAACAGTTTGTTTAGACATTTGAAAGTTAATAGAGAAGCAAGGGTTGATAGTAGAGCACTGGAAAATGAGTTTGGAGAATGATAAGGTTCCCCATGGTAGGCTCATTCATAAAGTCAGGAGATATCGGATACAGGGAGATTTGGCTATCTGGATTCAGAATTGGCTGGCTGACAGAAGGCAGAGAGGGGTTGTAGATGGGAAGTATTCTGCCTGGAGGACAGTGTTGAGTGGGGTCCCGCAGGGCTCTGTTCTTGGGACTCTGCTCTTTGTAGTTTTTATAAATAACTTGGATGAGGAGGTTGAGGGGTGGGTTAGTAAATTTGCAGATGACACAAAGGTTGGAGGTGCCATCGATTGTATTGAGGGCTATTACAGGCTGCAGTGCAACATTGACAGGATGCAGAGCTGGGCTGAGAAATGGCAGATGGAGTTCAACCTGGATAAATGCAAAGTGATGCATTTTGGAAGGTCAAACTCGAATGCTGAATATAGGATTAAAGACAGGGATCTTGGCAGTGTGGAGGAACAGAGTGATCTGGGTGTGCAAGTACTTAGATCCCTCAAAGTTGCCACCCAAGTAGCTGGGCTTGTTAAAAAAGCATACGGTGTTTTGGCTTTCATTAACAGGGGGATCGAGTTTAAGAGCTGCAAGGTTTTGCTACAGCTCTACAAGTCCCTGGTGAGACCACACTTGGAATATTGTGTCCAGTTCTGGTCGCCCTACTATAGGAAAGATAAAGAGGCTTTGGAGAGGGTGTAAAGAAGGTTTAGCAGGATGCTGCCTGGACTGGAGGGCTTGTCTTACGAAGAAAGGTTGAATAAGTTTGGACTTTTCTTTCTGGAGAGAAAGAGGAAGAGAGGAGACCTGATAAAGATGTACAAGATAATGAGAGGTATGGATAGAGTCAGTAGCCAGAGACTTTTCCCCAGGGCAGGATTGACTGGCATGAGGGGTCATAGTTTGAAGATATTAGGAGGAAGGTATAGAGGAGACGTCAGAGGTAGGTTCTTTACGCAGAGAGATGTGAATGTATGGAATGCGTTACCAACGGTGGTGTTGGAAGCAGAGTCATTACGGACATTTAAGTGACTGCTGGACAGGCACATGGACAGCAGTGAGTTGGGGGCGCATAGGTTAGGAAATTTTATTTTAGGTTAGGATTAATCCTCAGCACTACATTGTGGGCCGAAGGGCCAGTTCTGTACTGTACTTTTCTATGTTCTATGAGAAGTAGTACAGGGGAACAAAGAAATAGTGGGGGAGCTGAATAGGTATTTGCATCAGTTTTTACAGTGGAAGGCACCAGCAGCATAACAGAACATCAAGAGAGTCAGGGACAGAGGGGAGTCCAGTGGCCATTACTGAGGAGAAGGTGCTGGGGAAACTGAAAGGTCTGAAGGTGGATAAATCACCTGGACCAGATGGACTACACCCCAGAGTTCTGAAGGAGATCCTGGATTAGTGGTGCTGGAAGAGCACAGCAGTTCAGGCAGCATCCGAGGAGCAGTAGAATTGACATTTCGGGCAAAAGCCCTTCATCAGGAAGGAGATAGCTGAGCGGTTATAGAGGGATTGGGGGTGATCTTTCAGGAGCCACTGGAGTCAGAGAGGATCCCAGAGGACTAGAAAATGGTCAATATAACACCCCTGGCTTAAGAAAGGAGGCAGGCAGATGACAGGGAACTATAGACCTGACCTGACCTCAGTCACTGGGAAGATTTTCGAGTCCATTATTAAGGATGAGATTGTGAAGTACTTGGAAGTGCACAGTAAAATAGGGCAGAGTCAGCACGGCTTCATCCGGGGGAGGTCATGTCTGACAAATCTGTTCAAATTCTTTGAGGAGGCAACAAGCAGGTTAGACAAAGGAGAGCCAGTGGATGGGATCTATGTGGATTTCCAGAAGAACTTTGACAATGTGCTGTACAAGATGTTAAATAAGAAAGCAGTCCATGTTATTATGGGCAAGAAATTAGCATGGATAGCATCCCTATAATGTCCTCATGCTGTTATAACCCCTGCTGTTATATCCCTGTGCCTGTGCTATATCCCCATCCTCTAATATCCCCCGCTGTAATATCCCTGTGCTGCAATATCCCCATGCTCTAATGTCCCCATACTCTAATGTCCCCGTGCTCAAATAACCTCATGCTGTAATATCCCCGGGCTGTAATATCCTCGTGCTGTAAGATACCCCTGCTGCAATGTCCTCATTGATAACCCTGTGGTGTAATACCACCATGCTGAAATGACCTCATGCTGTCATATTCCAGCGCTGTAGTGTCCTTGTGCTGCAATATCCCTGTGCTCTAATGCCCCTCTGCTGTAATGTCCCCATACTCTAATGCACCCATGCTGTAATATCCCCGTGCTGTAATGTCCTTGTGCTGTAATGTCTTTGTGCTGTAATATCCCTGCGCTGGAATATCCACATGCTTTAATGTCCTCATGCTGTAATAGCTCCATACTGTAATGTCCCCCTGCTGTAATATCCTCATGCTGTCTTATCCCTGTGCTTTAATATCCCCATGCTGTACTATGCTCATGCTGTAATATTCCTGTGCTGTGATTTACCCCAGCTGTAATAACCCCATGCTGTAATAATTCCGTGCTGTAATAACCCTGTGCTGTAATGTCCCCGTGCTGCAATATCCCCCACTGTAATAACCCAATGCTGTCATATACCCATTCTCTAATATACCCGTGCTGTAATGTCCTAGTGCTGTAATGTCCTTGTGCTGTAATATCCTCATGCTGTAATATCTCCCTGCTGTAATATCCCCGTGCTGTAATGTCCTCATGCTGTAATGTCCTAGTGCTGTAATATCCCCATGCTGTAATATCTTTGTGCTGTAATATCTCCCTGCAGTACTATCCCTGTGCTGTAATATCCCCATGCTGTCATGCCCCATGCTGTAGGATCCTTGTGCTATAATGCCCCCGTACTGTAATATTCATGTCCTGTAATAATACTGTGCTCTAATGCCCCATACTGTAATAACCCTGTGCTGCAATATCCCCATGCAGTAATGCCCCTATGCTGTAATATCCCCATGCTGTAATGTCCCTGTAATGAAATGACACCATGCTGTAATGTCCCCATGCTGAAATGTCCCCATGCTGTATTGTCCCTGCGCTGTAATATACTCATGCTGTAATATTCCCATATTATAATGTCCTCATGCCATAATATCCCCATGCTGTAATATCCCCGTGCTGTTATATTCCAGTGCTTTAATATACCCGTGCTGTAATATCCTCATGCTGTGATATCCCTGTGCTGAAATGTCCCCATGCTGTATTATCCCTGTGCTCTAATAGCCCTGTGCTGTAATAACCTCATGCTGTAATATCCCCATGCTGTAATGTCCTTGTGCTGTAATGTCCCTGTGCTCTAATATCCCCATGTTGTAATATCCCCATGCTGTAATATCCCTGTGCTATAATGACCATCTGCTGTAATATCACACTGCTGTAAAATCCTTGTGCTGTATTATCCCCGTGCTGTAATATTACCGCGCTGTAATGTCATCATTTTGTAATGTAATCAGTTTTTAATGTCCCCCTGCTGTAATATCCATGTGCTGTAATATCCCTGTGCTGTAATATCCCTGTGCTGTAATGTCCCCATTATCTAATGTCCCCATGCTGTAATAACACCATGCTATAATATCCCTGTGCTGTAATGTTCTCATGCTATAATGTCCCCTGCTGTAATATCCCCCTGCTTTAATATCCCCATGCTGTAATATCTCCGTACTGCAATGTCCTCGTGCTGTAATAACACCATGCCTGTAATATCCCCGTGATGTAATATCCAGGTTGTTTAATATCCTTGTGCTGTAATATCTCCCTAACGGTAATGTCCTCATGCGTAATATCCCTGTGCTGTAATAACACCATGCTGTAATGTCCTCATGCTGTAATGCCCTCTTGTTGTAACATCCCTGTGAGGGAATGGCCTCGGCTGTTACATCACCGTGCTGTAATAACCCCATGCTGTAGTATCCCCGTGCTGTAATATCCCTGTGCTGTAATGCTCCTGTGCTGTAATATTCCTGTGCTGTATTGCCCGCATGCTGTAATATCCCCATGTTGTAACGTCACCGTGTTGTAATATCCGTGTGCTGTAATAACCCTGTGCTGTAATATCCCTTTGCTATAATATCCCCATGCTGTAATATCCCCGTGCTGTAATATCCCCGTGCTGTAATATCCCTGTGCTATAATGTCCTCGTGCTGTAATGTCTCCATGCTGTAATGTCCCTGTACTGTATTGTCCTCATGCTGTAATATTCCCCTGCTGTAATATCCCTCTGTTGTAGTATCTCTGTGCTGGAATATCCCCATGCTATAATACCATCGTGCTGTAATGCCCCCAAGCTGTAATATCCCCATGCTGTAATATCCCCATGCTGTAATATCCCCGTGCTGTAATATCCCTGTGCTATAATGTCCTCATGCTGTAATGTCTCCATGCTGTAATGTCCCTGTACTGTATTGTCCTCATGCTGTAATATTCCCCTGCTGTAATATCCCTGTGTTGTAGTATCTCTGTGCTGGAATATCCCCATGCTATAATATCATCGTGCTGTAATGCCCCCAAGCTGTAATATCCCCATGCTATAATATCATCGTGCTGTAATGCCCCCAAGCTGTAATATCCCCATGCTATAATATCATCGTGCTGTAATGCCCCCAAGCTGTAATACCCCATGCTATAATATCATCGTGCTGTAATGCCCCCAAGCTGTAATACCCCCATGCTATAATATCATCGTGCTGTAATGCCCCCAAGCTGTAATATCCCCATGCAGTAATAGTCCTGGGCTCTAATGGCCCCATACTGTAATATTCCCGTGCTGTAATAACCCTGTGCTGTCATACCCCCGTTCTCTAATGTCTCTATGCTATAATATCAGCCTCATGCTGTAACGTTGTTATCGGTGACTGCAATGTGTTTTTACATCAGTCTGGGTTCAGTTAGCTCAGTTGGCTGGGTAATTGGTCTTCAGTGACAGTTAAGGGCTAATAGTTTGCTTTCCATTCCTGTGCTGGCTGAGCTGATGATGAAGGGTCCCCCCTCACATGAACCATGAGAGAGTGTCCTTTGGAACTTTCTCTTTCTAATATCAACTCACAGGTCCCTCTCAGATTATAGCTCAGTACTGTAACATCATCTGACAGTGCTGTAATGGCACCTCACCCCACACGTGTTGTAACATTATCCCAAAATGACTAAACATTGCAACAAGTGCTGCTATTGTCCTCCCCATGCTGTAATAGCATTTACCCATGTATTGTATTATCAAACCCTTCTCGAAAATTGCTGTTGTATTCCATCCTGCTCTATGCTCGAATAGACAATGCCATTTGACCAGCTTCACTATATATTATACAGCTATGTTGTACAATAGTGAAATATTGATATAACAAAATCTTTAATAAGATAAAGCTATTAGAATTCAGAAACAGGTGTAGCAATAGGATTCCAGTACCCACCCAGTATCATATTTTTAAAATTCAGTTCACTGTTAAGTGTTGCGGTGAAGTCTCTCGCTTACTTTACCACACAAGATTAAATGTCACCACCTTCTGTACTGCTTGGGAAAACAAACTCGCTGAGCTTAACCCCGAGAGTCCCCTTTGTGGAAACACTGCATGCAGCCCTATGTTAACACGGTCTGACCGACAATCCAAAGTTCATGTTTCTGTTGGTGATTCCTCTGACTGTCCAAAACAGCCAAGGCCGAATGTGTAATCAGAAGCTGCAATCAGCATTAAATATTCAGCTGACATTCCCCATGACTAGTGAAGTCCTCACAGCAAGAAAACTCTCTCTCAGAGACAAGGTTACGTTTATAAATAGGTAATGGTGTTTAGTTAAGTGCAAGCAGTAACCTGTTCCTCTCCTACACCCAACAAGTAACAGACATTTCCCAAGCCTTAACTTCAGTCTATCAGCTGCTTTTGTGATCCAGTTGATAAATGGAATATCCTTCGCAGATGTGGATCGTACTGTCCAAGTAGATCCCGGAATTTGATTGTGCACTAACTAAGCTAATTGGAATGGTTAGGAAAACCTCCGTTAGTTTCCGTTTCTGAAGCCATGGTCATGATCAGAATTAGCTTCTGGAGAATGTCGTCATAACTGCAGCTGATATTAACACCAGACCAAGCAGATAGTGAGGTCTGCAGATGCTGGAGATCAGAGTTGAGTGTGTGTTGCTGGAAAAGCACAGCAGATCAGGCAGCATCCAAGGAGCAGAAAAATCGATGTCTCTCAATACTTAACACCAGACCAAGTCAAGCCCTAGAGGAAATCCTGGTTTGTTAATTCCCAACTTTACCGTTTTTAACTTTGAAGGTCAGTTATTGAACACTTTCACAATATTTGAGATGGTCTTCACTTCTTCATGAGTAAATTGTTTAAGTATTAACACTCAGGTAATTTAATTTCTTAGTCAGCTGTTTGATTCAGCTCTCTCAATTCAGGTACTGGATTAGTGGTGCTGGAAGAGCACAGCAGTTCAGGCAGCATCCAACGAGCAGAGAAATCGATATTTCGGGCAAAAGCCTTATTCCTGATGAAGGGCTTTTGCCCGAAATGTCGATTTCGCTGCTCATTGGATGCTGCCTGAACTGCTGTGCTCTTCCAGCACCACTAATCCAGTATTTGCTTTCCAGCATCTGCAGTTATTGTTTTTACCTCTCTCAATTCAGGATCTAGCCATCTATTACATTTCTATTAAAGGGTGTGGATGAAACATATCAGCATCACCCTCATTATCTTCCTCTGTTTAACTTCAGTTTTCTAAAGCAAGGTAGATAACTGAACTTCCACATCATCTTCCCTTTTTTACAGATTCTTACTCTTCCTGTCTAAGTCTATGGGCCTGAGATCTAGTCACAACACAATCAGCACACAATCCAGGATATTCTTCCTGTTATGTCTCAGTGTGTTGGTTGTTCCAATAATGTCAATATGTTTGAACAGGCCCAGTCATTCCCCAAGACAAAATTATTTTTTTGCTGTTGGAATTTATTGGACCACTCCAACTATGATGTCTCTACTGACTAAGTCATGCTTTAGTTTAAATCAGAGTGGTGCTGGAAAAGCACAGCAGGTCAGGCAGCATCCAAGGAGCAGGAAAATCAATGTTTTGGGCAAAAGCCTTTCATCGGGTTCCTGATGAAGGGCTTTTGCCTGAAACATTGATTTTCCTGCTCCTCGGATACTGCCTGCCCTCCTGTGCTTTTCCAGCACCACTCTAATCCATACTCTGGTTTCCAGCATCTGAAGTCCTCATTTTTGCCTAAGACACGCTTTAGTCTAACTCTGTATAACTGGGACTAGTTTTTAACCTCTATGTACATCTCTAGTTAATATTTTCTCCTTCACTAACCCTTTGGGAAGACAAATGGCATTGTCAGACCGGCATCAGAGACTAACTTGCTTTCAAGGCCCTCAGTATCTTTTATCTGTTTACCTGCTTGATTAAAGGAGTAACGGAATTGCTTTCCCCTATAAACTAATTTTATAACTATTTAATAATTGATTTACTTATTTTGTTGAAGGACTAAGGCACCACTTCTACCTTTAAGATAAAATACTGAGAACATCCAGTCTGTCTTCAGCAATAACTAAAGAAGAATCATAAGGACTGTAGAGAGGGCTTTAAACAAATGATCGAGTGCAATGTTCTGGAGATGGAATATGTATCTGACAAAACAAAAGGAGATGGTAGCATTGTAGAGCAGATATTTAGGTAACAACAGCGAGTGTGGTACAAGAAGGGACAGAGTGTGCTAACATAGAGTCATAGAGCCATAGAGATGTACAGCACGGAAACAGACCCTTCGGTCCAACCTGTCCACGCCAACCAGATATCCCAACCCAATCTAGTCCCACCTGCCAGCACCCCGCCCATATCCCTCCAAACCCTTCCTATTCATATACCCATCCAAATGCCTCTTAAATGTTGCAATTGTACCAGCCTCCACCACTTCCTCTGGCAGCTCATTCCATACACGTATCACCCTCTGTGTGAAAAAGTTACCCCTTAGGTCTCTTTTATATCTTTCCCCTCTCACCCTAAACCTATGCCCTCTAGTTCTGGACTCCCCCACCACAGGGAAAAGACTTTGTCTATTTATCCTATCCATGCCCCTCATAATTTTGTAAACCTCTATAAAGTCACCCCTCAGCCTCCGACGCTCCAGGGAAAACAGCCTCAGCCTGTTCAGCCTCTCCCTGTAGCTCAAATCCTCCAATCCTGGCAACATCCTTGTACATCTTTTCTGAACCCTTTCAAGTTTCACAACATCTTTCCAATAGGAAGGAGACCAGAATTGCACCCAATATTCCAACAGTGACCTCACCAATGTCCTGTACAGCCACAACATGACCTCCCAACTCCTGTACTCAATACTCTGACCAAGAAAGGAAAGCATACCAAACACCTTCTTCACTATCCTATCTACCTGCGACTCCACTTTCAAGGAGCTGTGAACCTGCACTCCAAGGTCTCTTTGGTCAGCAACACTCCCTAGGACCTTACCATTAAGTGTATAAGTCCTGCAATGATTTGCTTTCCCAAAATGCAGCACCTCACATTTATCTGAACAAATAGGTTAAAAACAGAAAACATTGTGAAAAGGCAAAATAAATGACTCTTTACTTACATGTGCATAAATAAATTAAAAAATGAAGTTAATGCCAGAAATACAGGTTCATACGTCTGATCTTACAGCCATTACAGAGCGATGGTTGCAAAGTGATTACAACTAAGAACAAAATACTTAAAGGGGTAACTGACAGGGGTAAAACACTCTAGTCAGAGTTGCCTATAGTTCCCTAACAATCGGTATCATGTACAACAGAGAATAGCTCAGGTGATAATCAGGGCATATAACAAAGGTAGTATATTATTAATGGATGGCAGTAATCTTCATGTAGATTAGGAAAAACAAATTGGCAGAAGTAGAGTCATAAAGTCATAGAGATGTACAGCATGGAAACAGGCCCTTCGGTCCAACCCATCCATGCCGACCAGATATCCCAACCCAACCTAGTCCCACCTGCCAGCACCCGGCCCATATCCCTCCAAACCCTTCCTATTCATATCCCCATCCAAATGCCTCTTAAATGCTGCAATTGTACCAGCCTCCACCACATCCTCTGGCAGCTCATTCCATACACGTTCCACCCTCTGTGTGAAAAAGTTGCCCCTTAGGTCTCTTTTATATCTTTCCCCTTCACCCTAAACCTATGCCCTCTATTTCTGGACTCCCCGACCCCAGGGAAAAGACTTTGTCTATTTACCCTATCCATGCCCCTCATAATTTTGTAAACCTCTATAAGGTCACCCCTCAGCCTCCGACGCTCCAGGGAAAACAGCCCCAGCCTGTTCAGCCTCTCCCTAGCCATCTGAAATAATTCATGGGGTGTATCTGGGGACAGTTTCCTAGAACAACATCTGACCAGGGATCACGCGATGTGTAATAAAGCAGGTTTAATAAATTATCTCAGTGGAAAAGATCCCCTCAGAAATAGTGACCATGACATGGTAAAATGTAGCATTCAGCGTGGGAGTGAGACAGAGGGATTGGAAACACCTGTGCTGAACTTAAATAAGAACGATTGCAAAGTAATGAGACACAGGTGGCTGGAGTGGATTAGGGAAGGAATATAGCAGAAACAATAATTGATGAATACTGGTGGACATTTAAGAAAATATTAGTGATGCACAACAAAGATATATCCCTGTGTGGAAGAAAGCTTCTGGTGAATAACCCAACAAGGAAGTTAAGGAGAGTATCAAATTGAAATGAAAACATACAATGTGGCAAAGATTAGTGTAAGTCAGAAGACTGGGAATGTTTGAAAATGAATGAAAGATGACTAAAACAGAAATAGGGAGAAAATAAACTGTAAGGTAAATGAGCAAGTAGTATAAAAATGGATAGTACGAGCTTCTTCAAATATGCAAAAAGAGGAAGGCCAACGTGAACATAGGCCCCTTACGAGCCAATGGTGTGAGCCAAGAAAAGACAGAACAGTCAAAGAAATACTTTAGACTTTCCTGACAAAATACATAACCTTATATATTCCAACATTAGATTCCCTCTGCCAAGTTTTTGCTCCCTGACTTAATCTGTCTATATCCCTCTGCAGACTCTTTATGTCATCCTCACCATGTCCCCTCCCATGTATTCATGTGTCATACACAAACCTGGCTATAAAATCCTTCCATGTTAATAACATATACTGTAAATCATTGTGTTCCCCAGCACTGATCCCTGTGGCACTGCTTTAGTTACAGATTGCCATCCTGAAATATCATAGGAATAAATAAACAGGGAATAAGGGTATGCCACTTAGCCCTTTGAGCCTGTGATACCAGAAAGTTTTTATTGATTCCAGTTTTATTTGGGTTTCTTGATGCCATGCTCACCTGAATGCAGCCTTTATGTCAGGGGCTGTCACTCTCGCCTCACCTCTGGACATCAAGTCTTTTGTCCATATTTGGACTAAGGCTGTAATGAGGTCAGGACCTGAGTGGCATCAAGGGGCCCTGGAAAAACTGGAGCTCAATGCAAATTGGAGCAAACGCTCTGCTTGATGGAGTCATACCTGGTACATAGGAAGATGGTGTGATTGTTGGAGATCAGTCATCTCAGCTCCAGGACATCTCTGCAGGAGTTCCTCAGGGTCGTGTCCTAGGCCCAACCATCTTCAGCTGCTTCATCAATGACCTTCCCTCCATCATAAGGTCAGAAGTGCGAACACTCACTGATAACTGCATATGTTAAACACCGTTCATGACTCCTCAGATACTGAAGCAGTCCACGTTCAAGCGCAACAAGATCTGGACTTGGACTCAAAAATGGCAAGTAATATTCACACCACAAAGTGCCAGGCAATGACCATCTTGAATAAGAATGAACCGAACCATCACCCTTTGACATTCAATAGCATTACCTTTACTGACTCCCCCACAATCAATATCCTGGGGGAAGTGACCAGAAACTGAACTGGTTTAGGCACAAATCAGGACAGGGATGGATCACTCCACATTTGCATGGATGGATTTAGCTCCAGCAACATTCAGAAGCTCAGTACCATCCAGAACAAAAAAGCCCACTGGATTGGCACCACATTGAATATCTTCAACATTCATGTCCTCCACCAGGGGCACTCGGCAACAGCAGCACGTACAACCTACAAGATGCACAGCAGAAATCCACCAAGCATCCTGAGACAGCACCTTTGAAACCCACAAGAAGGACAAGGGCAGCAGATACAGGGAACACCAACTCCTGCAAGTTCCCCTCCAAACCATTCACCATCCTGACTTGGAAATATATCACCGTTCATTTATTCTTTGAGTGAATAAAAGAGTTATGCCCATTGCTGATTGTTAGTCAATTAGAACCATATTCAAAGTAGCAATGATCTAGTCAAGGCTTAACATTATAACTGCCACATGTGAGTGAGTGGTATGTTTTTGATAAACAAGTCAAAATTGAAAAAATCCAACATTCTTATCCTTGTAATTGTTCATAAGAACAATCCATAACAGGCCATGTCATTTACCTTCCATTATCCTGGTAGTCACATGATGTAACAATGTTGTTGTTGGCTGATTGCAGAATGATCAGGCTCTGCCAACGAGTGTACAACACAGCCAGGCCTTGTAAGGAAGGACTCCCAGCGAGGGAAAACCTTGAAAACCAGCATCCAAAGTTTGCTTCCTATCAATTACACTCACAGCACCCAACATCTCAAATGACCGATTGTTTTACTATCTTCTTGTGGATACAAATGACAAAAACGGAATGTTCTGGAAATACTCAGCAGCTCAGGCATTGCAGAAACTCCTGCATTTTACCTGAAGGTGGAGAGAGGTCGAGTGAAAGTTTCTGGTCAATGATCTTTGTCATGTGAGTGACAACGAGATGAGGAATTGCAAAGCTCCTCCACCTTCAGGTAAGACGCATGAGTCTGTGCATTGCATTCTCTCTCTTGTGCTCCAGAAAAACACTGCCAATCATCTTAGGGCAGGTTTATCTGTCGGTGCCTATTGGACACACTGAGGTTTTTTTTTGCTGAGAGTAGCTGAAGGCTATCAGAGGAACGTTATTAGCCATGATTGAACAGTTGAGTAGACTTGACGGGCTGAATGGCCTACTCATGAATCTTATCTTCTGTTCATGGCGTCCATCCCTGACTGGATATAAATGTGTTTGGAAGGTGAATTATCATGAGCACCACTCTCTCCACCCCACTACAGGGGATGCCACATAAATTCCTTCTTCCCTGATTATACCCAGTACTGAAGTCTTCTTTATTATAGAATCCCTACAGTGTGGAAACAGGCCCTTCAGCCCAAAATGTCCACACCATCCCTGTGAAAAGTAAACTACCCAGATCCATTCCCCTATCCATATTTATCCTGACCAATGCACCTAACCTACACATCCCTGAACACTGTGGGCAATTTAGCACGGCCAATTTCAGCAAACCTGCATATCTTCGGAGCATCCAGAGGAAACCCATGCAGACACAGAGAGAATGTGCAAACTCCACACACAGTCGCCCCAGGGTGGAATTGAGCCCAGGTCCCTAGCGCTGTGAGGCAGCAGTGCTAACCACTGAGTCACTGTGCTTTAATATTCTCTACTCCCACCAATCATCTTCTTCTCTGTTCTTTCAGTAAAGGATGATGGGATCAGAGCCACTTAAGGATACTTGACATTCCAATCTCATGAAGACTTTGCTTTCAAATGTACAATTATCATTGGAGACCACTTCAAACCATCCCACAGGAGTGACCTGGAGAGGAGAAAAAGAATGTTTCTTACAACACAGCCTTTCATGACATTGAGTGATTTTTTTTGTGCTAAGCTAGCAATGTTGTTGAGGTAGGCCTTTTCAAATTCCTCCCTCTCTTTCAGACTAATCTTTGGGCCTTGTGAATAGCAGGTTTTCTGCTTCCTGTAAGAATGAGGGAGTGTATTTCCTTGTGTAAACTCGGCAGAAAAAAGCAGGAGTTCATGTCCACCATTGACCTGCAACCCTTCAGAGAGCCTGTAATAATCTATACACCGAGCTCAAAATTAAATTATAGCTTTGTTTAGTTAATATAAACAATACTGAACAAATAAGAGTGAGCTATGTGCATGGGCTAAAGCATGTGTACTTTTTGATGTGAGATGAGAATTCTTAGATTATGAAGTGTATCTCCCAGTGGTGTCCAGACTGGGAATGGGCACAGTGTTTTGTGAGAACACATTGAATACAATTAATTTCTTCATTCCTCCTCAAAACAGTTCTTTATAATTTTCTTGCGATGTGAGGGTTGTTGCCCATCCCTAGTTGCCCTGGAACTGAGTGGCTTGCTAGGCCATTTCAGAGGGCAGTTAATAACCAATCACATTGCTGTGGGTCTGGAGTCACATGTAGGGCAGACCAGGTAAGGATGGCAGTTTCTTTCCCTGAGGGATATGAGTGAACCAGATGGGTTTAACAACAATTGATGATACTTGTCATGGTCAGCGTTACTGAGAAGTGCTCCCAATTCCTGATTTCATTCATTGAATTTAAATTCAATCAGCTGCCAGGGATTTGGGTCGAAGAATGTGGTGCTGGAAAAGCATAGCCAGTCAAGCAGTATCAGAGGAGCAGGAGAATCGACGTTTTGAGCATAAGCTCTTCATGAGATTTGAAACCATGTACCCCGGGCCTCTGCATTGTATATTTACTGACACTCACACTAAAAGCTGTGTGGTCAGTTCATTTTGCAGACACTCAAATCTGTACGGATTATACTGCACTGTTCTCTGCTACAGCCTGTTGCTTCAGTTGTTTAATGTTAGACAACACTGGCTCTATCAGAGTATTTGAAGATGCTACACCAGTCACCCATTCTTTTCAATTAACTTCACATAAGTGCCTAAGAGAGACAGCCCAGGGGACACTAACAGTCTGAGAACAGCTCAGAATCAGGGTTTCAATTCATGAGAAGTTTGGCTTTAGCATAAGGGCTGGTTAATTCTATGAAGTCTCGAAGCTGAAAGAGTTTGTGTCGATGTGTTCTAGCTGTCAGACCACAAACAAGTTTCAAGGTCATCAAAACCCGAAAGAGTCAGTTATATAAAAAATTAAAAAGTTAAAGACAGGAGTGATACTTCACTGGGGTTGAGTATTTGTAAAGGATATTGCATGTAACCAAGTTAAAATTTTGTTTTGGCATTTATGTTAAGATCTTTCTAAACTGTCATTAATCTGTAGTTTTGCTTGTTTTTTTTACATTTTGTGTAATTTACTTGCATTCTCTGGTTAAAGAACAGCGGCAGGCTCTTGTCACTACACCAATGACTAACTACCATGTAAGCGATGGCCAAAATCAAACCTATGATCTATTAAGCCAGATTTCATTCTGGGTTTTGACTTGTCCAATTGACATCATCAGTTGGGATCTTGAAAAAGTGAGACCATAAGATAGGAGCAGAGTGAGGCCATTTGGCCCATTCCCAAGAAAGGTGGTAAGGACAAGCCAGGGAACTATAGACCAGTGAGCCTGACATTGGTGGTGGGCAAGTTGTTGGAGGGAATCCTGAGGAATAGGATGTGGATGTATCTGGAAAGGCAAGGACTAATTAGGGAGAGTCAACATGGCTTTGTGTGTGGGAAATCATGTCTCACAAACTTGATTGCGTTTTTTTGAAGAAGTAACAGAGAGGATTGATGAGGGTAGAGCAGTAGATGTGATCTATATGGACTTCAGTGAGGCGTTCGACAAGGTTCCCCATGGGAGACTGATTAGCAAGGTTAGTTCTCATGGAATACAGGGAGAACTATCCATTTGGATACAGAACTGGCTCAAAGGTAGAAGACAGAGGGTGGTGGTGGAGGGTTGATTTTCAGACTGGAGGCCTGTGACCAGTGGAGTGCCACAAGGATCGGTGCTGGGCCCTCTACTTTTTGTCATTTACATTAATGATTTGGATGCGAGCATAAGAGGTACAGTTAGTAAGTTTGCAGATGACACCAAAATTGGAGGTGTATGGACAGCGAAGAAGGTTACCTCAGATTACAACAGGATCTGGACCAGATGGGCCAATGGGCTGAGAAGTGGCAGATGGAATTTAATTCAGATAAATGCAAGGTGCTGCATTTTGGGAAAGCAAATCTTAGCAGGACATATACACTTAATGGTAAGGTCCTAGGGAGTGTTGCTGAACAAAGAGACCTTGGAGTGCAGGTTCATAGCTCCAAGTGGAGTCGCAGGTAGATAGGATAGTGAAGAAGGCGTTTGGTAAGCTTTCCTTTATTGGTCAGAGTATTGAGTACAGGAGTTGGGAGGTCATGTTGAGGCTGTACAGGACATTGGTTAGGCCACTGTTGGAATACTGTGTGCAATTCTGGTATCCTTCCTATTGGAAGGATGTTGTGAAACTTGAAAGGGTTCAGAAGAGATTTACAAGGATGTTGCCAGGGATGGAGGATTTGAGCTACAGGGAGAGGCTGAACAGGCTGGGGCTGTTTTCCCTGGAGTGTCAGAGGCTGAGGGGTGACCTTATAGAAGTTTATAAAATCATGAGGAGCATGGATAGGATAAATAGACAAAGTCTTTTCCCTGGGGTCGGGGAGTCCAGAACTACAGGGATTAGGTTTAGGGTGAGAGGGGAAGAATTTAAAAGAGACGTAAGGAGCAGGTTTTTCACGCAGAGTGTGGTACATGTATGGAATGAGCTGCCAGAGGAAGTGGTGGAGGCTGGTACAATTACAACATTTAAAAGACATCCAGATGGGTATATTAATAAGAAACACTCAGAGGGATATGGGCCAAGTGCTGGCAAAGGGATTAGATTAGGTTAGGATATCTGGTCAGCATGGATGAGTTGGACTGAAAAGTCTGTTTCTGTGCTGTACATCTTTATGACTCTATTCCCTGCCTGTCCATCTATCCGTCTAAATGCCCCTTAAATGTTGCAACCATACCTGTCTCTACCACCTCCCCTGGTAGTGTGTCCAGGCACCTACAACCCTCTGTGTAATACTGCCTTGCCTCTGTAAGTCTTATTGTTTTCTCTGAGAATGCCCTGATGAACCCAAGCTCTCAAAGGTCAGATTCTCCAGCAATTCACTCCTATGATATTTGCTTTTTAACGTTCAAACCGTATATTACTTATTATAGAGTCATACGGCACGGAAACAGGTCCAACCAGAGTCGAGAGTGTGGTACTGGAAAAGCACAGCCAGTCAGGCAGCATCTGAGGAGCAGGAGAATCGATGTATCGAGTATAAGCTCTTTATCAGACTCTTCGGTCCAACTAGTCCACACAGGTCAAGTGAGTGGGCAAGGGTCTGGCAGATGGAGGACAATGTTGATAAATGTAACATCATGCATTTTGGATGGAATAACAGTGAAAAGGACTATAATTAAAATGATAAAAAATTGCAGTATGCTGCGCTGCAGAGGGACCTGGGTGTCCTTTTGCATGAATCAGAGAATTGAATTGAATTTGAATTGAATTTATTATCATGTGTACCGAGGCACAGTGAAAAGCTTTATTTTGCGAGCAATACAGGCAGATTACAGAGTTAAGTAGCATAGATAGTAAATACTAGGTAAATAGTGGTAAAAACAAAAACACAGGTGCAGGCGAATGTTAAGAGTTTGTGAGTCCATTCAGTATTCTAACAACAGTGGGGTAGAAACTGTTACAAAACCGACTGGTGCGTGTGCTCAGGCTTCTGTACCTTCTCCCCGATGGTAGAGGTTGTAGAAAAACATTGCCAGGGTGGGATGGATCTTTGAGAATGATGGGGGCCTTTCCCTGACAGCGGGCCTGATAGATGGATTCTATAGATGGGAGGTTGGCCTTTGTGATTGTCTGGGCCGAGTTCACCACTCTCTGTAACTGTCTCCGATCTTGAATGGTACAGTTGCCGTACCAGGTAGTGATCCATCCAGACAGAACGCTCTCGATGGCGCACCTATAAAAGTTGGTAAGGGTATTTGCCGTCATGCCAAATTTCCTCAGCTGCCTGAGGAAGAACAGACATTGTTGGGCCTTTGTAACCAGTGCGTCCACATGAAGAGTCCAAGAAAGCTTGTTGTGGATGACCACCCTCAGGAGCTTGACACTCTCCACTCATTCCACCTCTGTGCTGTTAATGTGTGTGTGGGAGGGGGGCATGAGTAACATCCCACCAAAAGTCAATAATGAGTTCCTTTGTTTTGCCGGCAGTGAGAGCTAGGTTGTTCTCAGTGCACCATTTTTCCAAGTCTTCCA
Organism: Chiloscyllium punctatum; assembly: GCF_047496795.1. Taxonomy (NCBI): domain Eukaryota; kingdom Metazoa; phylum Chordata; class Chondrichthyes; order Orectolobiformes; family Hemiscylliidae; genus Chiloscyllium; species Chiloscyllium punctatum. The sequence goes on from NC_092775.1 coordinate 3,242,113, forward strand.
CCTCCCGTCTTAGTCTGTTTCGTTGCCATCTGAGATTCGACCGACAATGGTGGTGTCATCAGCGAATGTGTAAATGGCATTAGTCTGGTATTTGGCAACGCAGTCATGGGTATACAGTGAGTACAGTAGGGGGCTGAGTACATACCCCTGGGGGAGCTCCAGTATTGAGTGTTAGTGGGGATGAAATATTGTCCCCAATCTTCACTGATTGTGGCCTGTGGGTCAGGAAACTGAGGATCCAGTTGCAGAGAGTGGGGCTTAGTCCGAGATCACTAAGTTTAGTCATCAGTCTCGAGGGGTGAAGGCTGAACTGTAGTCAATGAGTAGGATTCTTACGTAGCTGTTCTTGGTGTCAAGATGTTCTAGGGAGGAGTGAATGGCAAGTGATATGGCATCTGACGTGGATCTGTTGGTCCGATAGGGAAATTGGAGTGGGTCAAGAGTAGTGGGGAGGCTGGAGGTGATTAATGCCATGACCAGCCTTTCAAAGCACTTCATGCCCACCGAGGTTAGGGTCACTGGGCGGTAGTCATTGAGACATGCTGCATGAGCGTCCTTAGGCACAGGGATGATGTTGGCCCTATTGAAACAGGCCGGGACAGGGGCCTGCTGCAGGGAGAGGTTGAAGATGTCTGAGAAGATCTCTGCTAGTTGATCTGCACATGCTCCGAGTGCACGGCCTGATACTCTGTCTGGTCCCATCGCTTTCCTTGGATTCACATGAAGGAAAACTGATCTAACCTCTGATGCAGTGACTGTTGGGATAGGTTCATCAGGACTTGTCAGAATAGGTGTTACTTCTCCACCGAAATTCTGCTCAAAGCGAGCATAGAAGGCATTGAGACGATTTGGTAGGGATGTCTGCTATCTTGCACTAGAAGGTTAGTTTGTACGTACAACAAGTAATTCCTAAGCATCTGTATCCCTCTGCTCCCCACCTTCTCATGCATCTGTCCAGATGTATCTTAAATGAATCTACCTGCCTGCCTCTACCACCTCTGCTGGCAACGAGTTCCAAACACCCACCACCCTCTGTATGAAGTACTTGCTGCATGTATCCCCCTTAAACTTTCCACCTCTCGCCTTGAAAGCAAGCCCTCTCATTATTGAATCCTTCACCCTGGGGAAATGCTTATCTCTATCCACCCTGTCTATACCCTTCATGATTTTGTAAACCTCAATCAGGTCCCCACTCAATCTCCTTTTTTCTAATGAAACCAAATCTAATCTATTCAACCTTTCTTCATAGCTAGCATCTTCCATACCAGGCACCATCCTCATAAACATTCTCTACACCCTCTCCAGAGTGTCCACATCCTTTTGGTAATGTGGCGACCAGAACTGTACACAGTATTCTAAATGCAGCCGAACCAATGTCTTGTACAATTTTGACATGACTTGCCAGCTCTTATACTCAATACCCCGGGGCTTTTGCCCGAAACATCGATTTCGAAGCTACTTGGATGCTGCCTGAACTGCTGTGCACTTCCAGCACCACTAATCCAGAATCTGGTTTCCAGCATCTGCAGTCATTGTTTTTACCCCATCCAGTGAAGGCAAGCATACTATATGCCTTCTTGACCACTCTATCCACCTGTGCAGCAACCTTCAGGGTACAATGGGCCTGCACTCCCAGGTCTCTCTGCCTTTCAACTTTTCCCAAGGCTTTTCCGTTCATTGTATAATTTGCTCTAGAATTAGACTTGCCTAAATGCATCACCTCACATTTGTCTGAATTGAAATCCATCTGCCACTTTTCTGCCCAACTCTCCAGTCTATCTATATCCTCCTGTATTCTCTGACAGTCCCTTATGCTTTCTGCTACTCCACCAATCTTTGTGTCATCTGCAAACTTGCTGATCATACCAACAGTGCCCTCTTCTAGATCATTTATGTATATTACAAACAACAGTGGCCCCAACACTGACCCCTGTGGAACATCACTGGGCACTTTTCTCCATTTCGAGAAACTCCCTTCAACTACTACTCTCTGTCTCCTGTTACTCAACCAGTTCTTTATCCACCTAGATAGAACACCCTGCACACCATGTGACTTCACTTTCTCCATTAGTCTACCATGGGGAACCTTATCAAACACCTTACTAAAGTCCATGTACATGACATCAACAGCCCTTCCTTCATCTATCAACTTGGTCACTTCCTCAAAGAACTCTATTAAGTTGGTAAGGCACGATCTCCCCCGCACAAAACCATGTTGCCTATCACTGATAAGCCCATTCTTTTCTAAATATAAATAGATCCTATCTCTTAGTACCCTCCCCAGCACCTTTCCCACCACCAACGCCAGGCTCACTGGTCTGTAGTTACCCGGAATATCCCTACTACCCTTCTTGTACAGGGGGCAACATGAGCAACCTCCAGTCCTCCGGCACCTCACCTGTATTTAAGGATGCCACAAAGATATCTGTCAGGGCCCCAGCTATTTCCTCTCTCGCCTCCCTCAGCAACGTGGGATAGATCCCATCGGTCCTGGGGAATTGTCCACCTTAATAACCCCTAGCAGACCCAACTTATGCCAATGTGATCCAGACTAATCAAACTTCTGTCTTTAATCTCAAAATTCATCATGTCCCTCTCCTCAGTGAATACTGATACAAAGTAATCATTCAGAATCTCACCCATTCTCTCAGGTTCAGCACACAGCCTTCCTTTTAATGGGCCAATCCTTTCTCTAGTTACCCACTTGCTTCTTATAGAAGAATAAAATGCTTTGGGGATTCTCCTTAATTCTGCTCGCTAAAGCTATTTCACGACCCCTTTTAGCCTGCTTGATTCCTTGTTTAAGACTTGTCCTACTCTTGCAATATTCCTCTAGGGCCCGTTCTGCTGTTAACCTATCTTTGAAAGCTTCCCCATCTCCAATGTGAACTTCCCTTCAAATAACTGTGTCCAATCCACATTTCCCAGCTCGTACCTAATTTTGATATTATTGGCCTTGGCCCAGTTTAGTACTCTTCCCTGAGGACCACTCTCTTCTTTATCTACAAGTATTCTAAAACTTACAGAATTGTAGTCACTGTTCCCAAAGAAATCCCTCACTGCAACTTCTACCACTTGTCCTGGCTCGTTACCCAGTACCAGGTCCAGTATGGCCCCTTCCCTCATCAGACTATTGACATACTGCACTAGAAAACTCTTCTGGACGCTTCTTACAAATTCTACCCCATCCCAGTCAATGTTGAGAAAATTAAAATCTCCCATCACCTCTACCCTACTGCCTCTACATCTATTCATAATCTGTTTACCTATTTGTTCCTCTATCTCACGCTCACTTTTGGGAGGCCTGTAATACAGCCCCAACAATGTAACTGCACCCTTCTTATTTCTCAGCTCCACCCATAATGCCTCACTACCCAATACCTCCATAGCGTCCTCCTTTAGCACAGCCGTGATATCGTCCCTGACCAGCAATACAACTCCACCCCGCCTTTTACTTCCTTCCGTGTCCTGTCTGAAGCGTCTATATCCTGGAACATTTAGTTGCCAATCATCATGACCTTCCTTCAACCAAGTCTGTGTGATGGCAATAATGTTGTACCCCCAGGCACCAATCCAAGCCCTAAGTTCATCTGCCTTACCCACTATAATCCTTGCATTAAAGTCGATGCATTTCAGGCCACCAGTTCTTTTGCACTCACCTGCTCTCTGCCTATTCTCCCCTTTATTAATGCTATCTTCATGATTCTTACAGTCTCCAGTCTCCACCTCGCTGCCTACTTGTTTTCTCTGCTAGTTCCCAGTCCCCTGCCACATTAGTTTAAAACGTCCCCAACAGCAGTAGCAAAAACTCCCCCAAGGACATTGGTTCCGGTCTGGTTCAGATGTAGACCATCCCTTTTGTAATAGTCCCACCTTTCTCGGTCCCAATGTCCAACAAATCTGAACACCACCTCTCAAGCCACGTGTTCATCCTGCCTATTTTTTCATTTCTTCACTGGCTAGCATGTGGCACTTGTAGTAATCCCAAGATCACTACCTTTGAGGTCCTCCCCTTTAACATCTGTCTAGAAGGACAAGGGCAGCAGGTACATGGGAACACCACCCCCTGCAAGTTCCCCTCTGAGCCACCCATCATCCCAACTTGGAAATATATCGCCGTTCCTTCACTGTCGCTGGGTCAGAAGCCTGGAATTCTCTCCCTAAGGGCATTGTGGGTCTACCTAGTGCATTTGGACTGCAGCGGCTCAAGAAGGCATCCTTACAAGGACAAGTAGAAATGGGCAAATAAATATTGACCCAGCCAACAAAACTCAGATCCCCGAAGTAAATACAGAAAAAACTGAGGAAAGAACTGAGAATTGTCTTAACGGCGCTATCAGAAATACTGCCTGTTTAATCTAAAAGCCTGTGTGTCTGGGTGAATGTAAAAGATTGAATTATTCCTGGAAGAGCAGGAGAGTGTCTGGGGTTACGGCCAACATTTATCACTGAAACAACATCATCAAAACAATTAGCTGATCTCTTATCACTTTGCTATTAATGAGCTTTTGCTGCACCAATTGGTTGCTGCACTTACAGTGACACAATTTCAAAAGTTGTTGATGAAGAGGTTTGTTGGAGATCTGTCAGATGTGAAAGTTATTGAAGAAAGCAGCTGCACTGTCCAACAAGCGCAGATCAGGACAGCAGCCAGCTATCAGAGACCCCAATCTGAAACTACACAGCTCAGAATGGAAAGAGTGAAGAAACAGCTTTCAAAACAAATGCACCAATTTACCCTTCGATATTGGAATAGTTCATGCTCTGTAAATGTAACCTGATACAAACACTTGAGGTCTTATTATCTTCTTTTACTCCAATCTTATAATTATTCCATTATTGATACCTTTCAGTTCTATTTTACTTTTTATACCTTAGTGTGTAAAAACGATAAAACAATGCACTTTCTGTTATCAGCCAATCATTCAGACCTCCCCACAATCTCCTTCCCCCACACCCCCACCACACAAAGCACCAGGATGGTATCCCTTACAGGACAAAACAAATTCTCGAAATACTTCTCCCAGGCTTTTCCGGCAGTGTCCATTGTGAATCCCGCTGGGAATGCAATCCTTGTTTGTCCCAATCCTGTGGGAAGTACAAGAATATTTTGATGTGACTTGGTCTGTATTCCTGTTGGGAAAGTCATGGCCAGCTGCAGCTCTGAATTTGCTGTGTTGCTTTGCAGAGTGGATGGGTTTCTCTCTCAGTTACGTCTTGCCTGGGGAATTAGAAACTTTAGAAAGAATGAATGCTATTCCATTGTCTGAACCGAAACCCTTTCTCCCACTCCCAACCTCTCACCCACTGCACCTACCCCCTTTCTCCTGTCGTTTACTAATGACTAACAGCAAAAAAACAGAAGCATTATTTCACACACATGAACTTCTCGGGGGATACAGGCTGTGCATGTTGTAAGGATGTGTGGACAGTGTTTACTCACTCCTGATACCAGTTCGGTCCAGCTTTCCAATGAAGTGACAGAAATACTTTGACATTGTCCCAGTACTTTGAACCAAGAAACACTCAACTCTGTCTCGGTCTCTGACAGGGACCCCTGTTAAAGAGGGAGTGTCTCTGTCTCTCTCTCTCTCTGTTCCTGGTTGAGTCTTGTAACTGGGTTTGGAAATGCCAGTCCAGGAGGTGAACCTGAGGGATGTGCCCTGTTACCGGCGGACTAGAAACTCTCCCCCCATGTGTTTGTGGCCCTTGGCTGGTGGGGGGTGGGGGACGGTCAGCAATTGAATCCGTTTCTCTCACCTTCAGAGCAGTCTAACAGGCGATTTCGCCCCCTCCCCCACTCATCCATGTCCCTTGTACTATCAGCAGAGGTCGCTTGGTTTTGAATGTGGAGAGGGAAACTGCACATCGCCTTCGCTTCAATGCATGGGTAAATATTCCCAGGCATGTTGAGTAAAGGCAGCGGAGGGACAAGGGAGTGTGGGGGAGAGACAGACTGAGAGAGACAAAGAAAACAGACACAGCAGCCCAGAAATGGGGGAAGCAACCCTCAACACTGAGCTGTGGTAATGTGCTAGCTGGGCCTCTCTGCAGCTTGAGAGTTTTCTGCACGACTTTGCTGAGTTGCTTCTGACAAGACTGTTCAAAGTCTGTGCATCGGCGACTCTATGAAGGCTGAACTATCGCAGACCACAAAACGGATGTGAGGCAAGGATGAATTGAATCTTACCCCATTCTCTTTTTTTTGTTCCATCCGACAATAAGAGGCAGAGAGAGAGAGAGAGACGGGAGAGCAAGAGGGAGAGAATAGTCATTAAAACAACATCTGCTTCCATGCGCTTGGTGATCCACTCAGTGAGATGAATGTGAGATTTTACCCGACAGCTCCAGCGCCAGTGGGTACTCTGGCCGCTGAACCAGCCTGCCTAACATCGGCATCCTGCCTGGAACATTATTACTGCAATAAGGTAACCTCCTCAAACTCCGGGGCTTTTCCTGCTGCCAGCTGTTGCACCGGGTTTACCGGGAGCTGGGCTTTTTCAGAACGGTTCGGAACTCATCCCGAGAAACTACACCGTGTGTGCAGGGGCTGGCCGTTTGTGCCTCTGCATTAGTGTATACCCCAGGCTGTGTGTGTGACAGTGTGTGTAATAGTGTGTCTAAGTGTGTGTGCGTGAGTGTGTGTGTATACATCCCTGCTCGGGTGTATATGGGTGTGTGAATACACAAATGGAATGTGTTCCCTGTGTATGTTTCGTACGGGACTGCTGTGTGTGTATCTGAGTGTGAGGTGTTGAGTGTGTATTTGTGTGTCTGTGTGGTGAAGTATGTATGGGTGTGAACATATAAGTTTGTTATGTGTTTGTATGTGAATGTGAGAGTGTTTGTATATCTCTCACACGTGTATATGTGTGTGAGAGAGAATAGTGAGTGTGTATATGTTTTGGTGAGTGTCTGTGTGTGTGAGTATGTGTGGGTGAGAGAATATGTGTGAGTATGTGTATGTATGTGTGAGTGTGTCAGTGTGTGTGAGTATGTGTGTGTGTATATGTGTCAGTGTGTGCGAGAATGTGTGTGCGAGTGTGTGTATATGTGCGTATGTGTCTGTGTGTGTGAGAGAGAGTATGAGTATATGTGTGTGAGAGTGAGTGTATATGTGTGTGAGAGTGAGTGTATGTGTGTGTGTGTGAGAGTGAGTGTATATGTGTGTGAGAGTGAGTGTATATGTGTGTGTGTGAGAGTGAGTGTGTGCATGTATGTGTGTGTATGGCAGTGTGAGGATGTTCGATGTGGTCAGTTCTGATGATGAATTAGTCTGGATGGGAGCAGTCATGTCCCCGGGCTGTTAGCTGGGACCCTCCTCCTTCTCTCTGAATGACACAGTAGCGGCTCGGAGCTCTCTCTACCCCCAGTGACTTCTGTGTAACTTAGAAAGCGGATTCTGCTGCTCCTTCCTGCCATCCCCTTCAATCCCCCGCTCGGACCGGCGCTGCTGGCAAATCCCGGAGTTTGTGTTTGACACAGAGGCCAGCAGTAATCCCCCGGGGAATCTGTCTGAATCTGCCAGTCCATTCCCATCTTCAGCTGCTGTGAACTGTGATCAGGTCAGTGTTTAACAGAATCTCTCTCTCTCTGGGCGGCAGCAGGCTGCAGGTTTGTAACAAGATCTGGTCTCTGAGCAAGAAAAACCCAAATCGATAAGGAGTAAATTCGGGGGAATCTTTTTAAAGTATTAATATTTCTCTGCAGCATCAATTTCTGGGCGAATTGATCGAGACAGAGCGAGTGTGTAAGCAGCTTTGTTCTCAGGGAGAAGCCCACGAGGGATGAAACAGGACCATAGTGGCGAGAGAGAGAAAGATTTACAATATTCATTCATAAACGGGATTTAACTCCGTGTTCAATTCCACTGCATCGTCCTGACAAGGTTTTGGAACCAGTTGGCTACTGGAAATATTGTTTTTGTTTTAATTAATTGTTAAAAAGTAATTCCAAGAAAAACAAACTTTGTGGGGAGGACAAGAATTGGAGAGGGAGAAGGGCCTGAGACCCGGGGCTGCGCAGTAAAACCAGAGACCGTCAGGCACACAGGTTCAAACCTGCCACCACTGTAAAACGGGGATGGGGCAGACTGGGCTGAGAGTAAGCAAGCGTTCAACTTCTACAGCTGTATTCTCACAGCAGCCTACACTCCCTCTGCCCCTGAGTGTGTGTGAGACACACTCACTGTCCCCCTGACCCCGTGTGTGTGTGTAAGACACTCACTGTCCCTGTGTGTGTGAGACACACTCACTGTCCTCCTGTCCCTGTGTGTGTAAGACACACTCACTGTCCCTGTGTGTGTGAGAGACACACTCACTGTCCCTGTGTGCGTGTTAGACACACTCACTGTCCCCCTGTCCCTGTGTGTGTGTGTGTGTGTGTGTAAGACACACTCACTGTCCCTGTGTGCGTGTGAGACACACTCACTGTCCCTCTGCCCCTGTGTGTGATATACTGACTTCTCCTGTGTGTGTGTGTGTGCACGCGTGTGTGTGTACGTGTGAGAGCTACGCTGACTGTCCCTCTGTATATGTGTGTGTGTGTGTGAGATAGAGAGAGAGAGAGAGAGAGAGAGAAGAGTTGTCCTGGGAGTGTGATAAGCTCACTGTTGCTCTCTATGTGGGGATTCTAGGCCAGCTGTGGTTGTAACAACAGTCCCCCATGGCCTGGTATTACACTGAGATCCTGCACAGAGCCCACACCTTCACTGACACCAAGAGCTACAACTACAAACAATGCCATTGTCCCGTTTCCCCACGGCAGCATGTTGGATCAGTCACTCATGTGAGGGAAGGAGAATGGTACAGGTAACAGGAGGTCATTTTATTCCTTAATGGGATATTGACATTGTTGGTCAGGCCAATATTTATTGTCTGTTCCTCATCGTCCTCAGTAAGGTGGTGGGGATGTGTCTTCAACAACAACTGTAGGTTGACCCACAATGGAATTTCCAAGTCAGGAAGGTGAGTGGTTTGGAGGGGAATTTGCAGGGGGTGGTGTTCCCATGTATCTGCTGCCCTTGTCCTTCTAGATGGAAGTGGTTGGGGTTTTGGAAGGTGCTGTCTGAGGATCTTTGAGTTTCTGCAGTGTATCTTGAAGATGGTACACACTGCTGCAACTGAGCGTCAGGGGTGGAGGGAGTGGATGCTTGTGGATGTGGTGCCAATCCGGTGGGCTACTTTGACCTAGATGGTGTTGAGCTTCTTGAGTGTTGTTGGGGCTGCACCCATCCAGGCAAGGGGGGAGTATTCCATCACACTCCTGACTTGTGCCTTGTAGATCGTGGACAGGTTTTGGGGAGTCAGGAGGTAAGTGACTCACTGCAGTATTCCCAGCCTCTGACCTGCTCTTGTAGCCGCAGAATTGGTTAAGATTCATGCACACCTTATATTTCAGTTCAGTCGGCAGATGCAATGTTCACATTCATTTCAAGAGGTCTACAATAGAAGAGCAGGGATGTACTGCTGAGGCTGTGTAAGGTTCTGGTCAGAACACTTTTGGAATATTGTGAGTAGTTTTCAACCTCGTAACTAAGGAAGGACGTGCAGGCGTTGGAGGGGATCCAGAGGAGTTTTACAAGAATGATCCCGAGGATTAAGGGCCAGTCATTTAAGGGGTGGTTGAGGACTCTGGATCTGTACTCGATGGGGATTAGAAGGATGGGGGGGGGGGGTATTTGATTGAAACTTACAGAATACTGAGGGGCCTGGACAGAGGGGACATGGAGAAGATGTTTCCACCAGTAGGAGAGACTAGGACCCAAGGGCACAGCCTCAGAGTGAAGGGACGACCCTTCAGAATGGGGATGAGGAGGAATTTCTTCAGCCAGAGGGTGGGGTCTCTGTGGGACTCATTGCCGCAGAGGGCTGTGCAGGATAAGTCATTGAGTGTGTTTAAAACAGAGATCGATAGGGTCTTGGTTAATAAGGGGGGGGGGGGGGGGGGGGTCAAAGGTTACAGTGGGAAAGCAGGAGAATGGAGACAAGAAACATATCAGCCAAGATTGCATGGTAGTGCATCCTGATGGGCCGAATGACCTAATTCTGCTCCGACCTCTTATGGTTTTATGGACTTTCATGATCTGAGACAAAGTGTTTTATCAGTAGCAGTCAGAATATAATTAAAAGACATGCAGAGCAGTGAACAAATCCTATATTACCACATTGGCCAGCTTTCTAAATCTGAGTCCTGTTGACTTGAGGAGTGATAACTGTGTATTGTTTATGAACTTGAACCTTAAGCAGCAACTGGAGACAATAGGTGCCAGATGTGATCTCACCAACCAAAATGATCTGTTGAAGGGAACAAGCCACAGTAAATGTGATAATCAGTTTTAAAATTCAATTGTAATTAAGATGCTCAACATATTTATAAAGTATCTGTTGTTTTTCAAAATCATTACAAAAATGGGAAAACCAAAAGCCTCTAACAGCCAGAGCCTTTGAGCAGTGGAGCACCGAGTGCAATTAGTTGCAATTTCAAATCTGCATTCTGAGCAATGAAGGACTGCTTGTACCAGATACACCCCATACATACTGTAAACAGGGGCCAAAATAACATGGAACTGTGATAAGACGTGTGTAATCTGTTTAAGTACATCAGTGTATACATAATTACAAACACAGGAGTGCATTTGGATGCCAATACGAAAGTACATATTTCATATTTAATAATAAATGCAGGCAACAGTGTGCGTATTAGTGTGCAGATATTAGTGTGTGGGAATCAGTGTGAGAATGGCAGTGTACACATAGCAGCATACAGATATCAGTGTGAAGATATCAAAGTGCAGAAAGCAATGTTTGGACATCAATATGAAGATATCTGTGTGTAGACACGTCTGTACAAGTGAACACAGGTAATTTGCAGATGCACAGTTTCGTTGCAGAGCAGAGTATGCGGAATGCAGATTTGTAAAATAAACTCAGCCAGAGGATTGTACACTATGTCAGCAGATGCAATGATCTTTCTGGGTGTACGTGTGAAGAATGTTTCTGAAAGTGTTTTGTGTCCTCCTCAATGACCTCTGAATGCAGTACACAATGTTGTCTGGACTATCTGCAGACTGCCACAGGGCTCAGGTAATGGCCAAGCTCATCCAAGATACAGGAAGCCTTCACATCATTTGTTTCATGTGTAATGTGTGTGTTTTGTTTTTGGTTATTAGCTGGGAGCCTGCAGAAGTTGCTGTCTGTAATGCCTTGCTACTTGAGCAGACACTGCCACTCAAACAGACTACCACTTCCTTTGCTAAGCAGTAGTTCAAACTTAAATTTACAAGTTACTTTATTGTATTATTGTAAGAAGCAGATGGGAGTTGCAATGGAACAGCTGAGTGGAGTAACACAAATGTCCTAACAATTAACAAAAACAGAAATTGCTGGAGAAATTCAACAGGTCTGGCAGCATCTGTGGAGAGAGAAATAGAGTTAATGTTTTGAATCAAGTGACCCTTCTTCAGAACTGCAGAGAGGTGAAAAGTGATGGGTTTTATATTGTAATTGTAATGAAGATGCTCAACATATTTATAAAGTATCTATTGTTTTTCAAAATCATTACAAAAATGGGAAAACCAAAAGCCTCTAACAGCCAGAGCCTTTGAGCAGTGGAGCACCGAGTGCAATTAGCTGCAATTTCAAATCTGCATTCAAGGAGGAGCAAGTAGAAGAGAAGACTAGGGGGATGGTCAGAGAGTGAGGGAGATTCGAGATCAGAAAGTGCACAAGACAAAAGGCGGGGGAAAGGCCACCGAGTAGGAAAAGGTGCAGCCAACGTAGGAAGCAGGAGAATCTGGGAAAAGTTGGGAACTTGGTCTGTGTGTGTGCTGCTCCATCAGTATCTCTGTGTGTGTTTTAATCTGTGTATATTCTGGAACTTGGGAAGGTGTTGCACTGACAGGAGTTGTTGAGTGTGTGAGTATGTCCAATGCATCAAGTGTAACAAAATGGCCACTTCCGCAAATTGGATTGTCAGTTGCACAGATCAGGTTAGATGACTCTTGACTGTCAGTTATTTTTCCCCATTTCCAACAGTTTTATAACTGATCAATTAACGTATACAGGAGAAAGGAAAGGAAGTGCTTCTTCTCCTGCCTAAGTCTACCTGAGAGGTGACTTGTTAATTCATGGGGACTCTGGGACAGTCTTAAATAGTTGGAGATCACTGTGCTGCCCACAGCCCACTGCAGAGAGCCAGTCTCCCAACTGCTACTTGGTGCAAGATTTACTTTTTGTTCAAGAAATGTTGTCAATGATGCATTTGTGTTGGTGTAGAGTATTCTTTGTACTTTAACAGAACAGGCTCCACAGCTACAGAAGTACAGCACACCCCTGTTGGTGAAACAGTTCAACTGTATAAAGCAACTCTTTAAAATAGACAGATTACCACATCCAAAGAAGTGTATTTTGTATGTGCCCGTGTATATGTATATATGTGTGCAAATGTATGAGCGTGTGTTTGAGTGTGAGTGTGTGTATGCATGTGTGTGGGTGAGTGCATATGTGTGTGCATGTTGCTGGCGTGTATATGCAATGTGTACACGCTTTGTGGTATGTGAGCATAGTGCATGTGTGTATGGTGTATGTATGGGGCGCGTGAATGGCATGTGCATTATTGTAAGGTTTATGTGCGTGCAGTGCATGCATATGACATGTGCGTATATATGATGAGTTTAATTGCACATTTTTGTGTCTGTGTGTTTTGATGTGAATGTTTTATACATTTTTTTGTTTTAGAAAGTTGTAATTATTCAAGGGGCAGTTATCAGCCCATGTTTATGACTCAAAAACAAATTTGATTTTGGATGACGACAGCTAGTGTCCGGCCTTTACAGGCTGGTTCAGGAGATTCTCTTTAGCAGCTGGCTCTGTATGAGGCCCTGTCTTACTAGACGCAGAGAGTGGGTAAACGGCAGCCCTTAGTGTCTGGTGGTATGCCTTCAGCAAACAAACTGAACACAGACTGGATCCAATGTGTTATGAAGCTTGGGCACATCAGAGTGAGGATAATGCAACGAAGAAGGTTTGATGAAGGTTTGTACTGTTTTAATAAACTCATCTCAAACTGATCCAAGAAATGAAATCAGAAATTAGGATCTCAGCCCTGGGAAACTACACCTGTGAGATCAGAACAGAAATATTCCCAGAACTGCAAAAGCTGAGTGAACCAGGTTCCTCCCCATCCCCCGACCTGTGTCTGACATCCTTTTGTGTGTTTAATGATATCTCAGTGAATGTCACACTCAGCAATAGCAATCAATGCACTTTTTGACATATTTTATTGATATATTTTTATTCATAGATGTATTGGAATCTTCTGTACGTTTAAACCTGCATATGTTTCATTCTTGTCTGTCGAGAGAAGAGAATGACTATTTCACTTTATAAAGCAGCCCCTGCTAACATTCCACCCAGGGCCAGTATCACTGAGATAAGGTTGTGATCTTTCACTCCCATTCTGTGGTTTTTGCACAATTGATGGCCATATTTTCTCATATGGCAGTCACTACATCCAGAACCAGTCACTGTCAGGAGGATGGTGAGAAATGTTGATGATTCTGAAATGGTTTACACCTCGTTCACAAACAGTGAGCTCGCTGGGAGACCTGCCTTTCCTGAAGCAGCTACTGGTTTCTCTCCTGTGATCGGAGGAATCTATTCAGCCCATCGAGTCAGTGACACCATTCAGTGGCTGGTCGGTACCTCCTGCCTTTCCTCCAAATCCTTCAAATCTTACCCAGCATTTTGGAAAATCCCAATTAACCTCTCTCATCCACAATAGTCGGGGGAAGAGATTAATTGAAGTTTATGTGAAAGAGTGCTTACTGACTTTCCTCACAAGTGGCCTAACCCTTAATTTGATTCCAGACATCTAACTATGTTAAAGATGTTATTTAAGTGCAAGATGACTAATTGAATTGCCCACAAAGGGTTATCATTTTTACTTATTTTAATATTTTCAAACACCTTTGTCAGATCTCCTCTCAATCTCTTGACCTCAGTGTATTATTGGATAAGTTTATGCAACTTAGCCTCAGTAACTAACCCTCGAAGCGGAACCTGTTTCCTCCCAGCGGAGTGTGGACAGGGCTCATTACAGCTGCAACATCACTCTGTCATGATTAGAGTCCAGACAGAATGTGACTCTCTGTGACAAAAATGCAAAAGTCACAAACCAGCTAGGTTTCCAGAGGTGGAGAAAGGGTTAGGATAGCAGGAGGAAGTTAGGGTACTGAGGTCAGCGTCTAGATAGTTGAAGGGACGGTAACCAATGATCAGATGCATAGAGGGTTAGACTAGTAGGAATGCAGAGATCCTGAAATGTTGCAGAGCTGGAGGAGGTCACAGGGACAGGAAATGTGATGCCATAAACTCAAGGATGAGAATTTTTGAACAAAGGTACTTAGCACCAAGGAGTTGGTGCAGGTGAGTGGTGGTGGGAGAATGGGGTTGTTATTCAGCAGATTGTAATAACAGAAACAGGTACAAAAAGAAACATATTCTCCATATAAACAGTATTGCAGTATACAACATCTTTTCAAACCAGGACATCTCAAACCATTCTATCCAGAGTTCACTTGAAGTGCAATCTGTGATTCACTAAAGAACAGAAAGGTTTAGTTGTACGACATTTGAAAACACTGTCTTGCTTTTGACACACTATTTAGCCAAAAGACAGTTTTGTATGTCTAATAATGTAATGAATTGAAGTACATTCTGCCAGTACTAAAGGATCAGCAATCTGCTGTCATGTTGCACGGTTATTAAGGGGCTACTTCATGTTGAAGCTGCTCTATAACATTTTAGATCTGTTGTTGTTGTTTTCGGATCCACCCGCTTTCCATTGCATCTTGCTTCATAGAGGATGACTTCAATATACCTCCCAGAAACATTCATCTGCTTGGTAACTACCAACAGGAGCCAGGTAGTAAGGGGTGTAGGGGCTGTGAATTTGTTTGCCAATTCTCACTTCTCAATTTCTGACGTTTAAATATATCTATCCCCCACCTTTGTTTTAACCTCTCAACTTTTAGAGACAGTCTTTTTCTATCAAACCTGTCCTGTCCTTTCATCATTCTGGGCTGTTCTCGTAAAATGGCACAGTGTTTAAAGTTTTGATCTGCATTTGCTCAAAGCAGGTTGAGTTGGTGAAATACACAATCTTGAAAGCCTCTATGCTGTACTGAGAAACCCTGTCTGATACAGACAGAGTTCAAACCCAGGGTGCATGACTGTGACCCAGCAGAAATCATGTTCTCTTACCTTTGTTTGATTTGAATACTTCAGCATGAATTCTGTAAAAGTTCCTCAATGGAACAGCAGTGGATTTCCTCTTCATAGGGTGGTTGTGTGTCTAACTACAAAAATGTCAGTGTGCAAGTGTTGTGTACGCTCATTGCTGAGTGTGTGTCTGTAATCAGGAGCATCTGTGGGTGTCTTTATGTGTGTGAGAGAGAGAGTGTGTGCATGGGTGAGTATGTGTGTGCGCACGGGTGAGTGTGTGTGTGTGTGTGCATGGGTGAGTGTGTGTGTGTGTGCATGGGTGAGTGAGTGTGTATGTGTGCATGGGTGAGTATGTGTGTGTGCATGGGTGAGAGTGTGTGTGAGTGTGTGCATGGGTGAGTGTGTGCATGGGTGAGTGTGTGTGTGTGAGTGTGCATGGGTGAGTGTGAGTGTGTGCATGGGTGAGTATGTGTGTGTGCATGGGTGAGTGTGTGTGTGAGTGTGTGCATGGGTGAGTGTGTGCATGGGTGAGTGTGTGTGTGCATGGGTGAGTATGTGTGTGTGTGAGTGTGTGCATGGGTGAGTATGTGTGTGTACATGGATGAGAGTGTGTGAACGCGCACACGCGCGTGTCATTTCTATCGGTAATTTGCACCATATCTGTAGACAGTCAATATACACACTGTGTGTAATCCTGCACGCTATGCAGGAATACTGGTACAATTTCTGAACGTGGAACTCATGATAAAATAATTTCCTTTAATGCTCACAGAGTGTCTGTTTCTCTGGATGGGTTTGGCGCGCACTCTGATCAATTGTGGTACGCTGGTCTCCAGACGTGCTTTAATCAATTATTTTGAGGCAAATTCAAATGCACCTATCTATAGAATTCAAAACAGCGCTGTTTTCCAGATAAAGTGTACTAACACTGGCTATGCCAAGTCTCTGTTTGATGAATAACAGGGTCCGATGTAATAGCTTTGTTTCTTCATTATACGGATATAAATCCAGTTATTTCAAGAGTGTAAACATGGATTAAATGCCAATACTGCACTGAGAGAAGGGAAGAATATATCTTTATTGCAGTTAATTGTATCCTGCAAACCTGTACTTTCACTCTGTAAGGATTGTCAAAATAACCTGTCAGCTTTGTTTAGTGTTGCAGGACTGCTCAGTGAGCTCGATAACAATTGCAGATTTAAACCACCCACATTAACCCTTTAAGAACCATTACAATTCATCACATTTTTAAATTGGTATATTACATGAGGGAGATTATTAATTAGGAAGAATGCTGTGTATGCATGTGAGTGTGTGCCTGTGGGTTTGTGTGTGCACGTGTGAATGTGTAGTTTGGTATCTCTCCCATATACGCACACATCCTTCCACATATAGCTACTGTCCCACACACACACTCCAACACACACACACTCCCACACTCCTACATACACTCACATACAGACTCTCACATCCACAGACACACACTCCCACACATACTCCTACACTCACAGACACACACTCCAACACACACACCCACACTCCCACACTCCTTCATACACTCCCACACACACTCCCATACCCACAGACACACACTCCCACACACACTCCAACACTCACCGACTCACACTTCCACACGCACTCCAACACACACACCCACACACACACTCCCACACTCCTTCATACACTCCCACACACACTCCCATACCCACAGACACACACTCCCACACTCTTACAAACACTCCCATGCACATTCCTACACCTGCAGACACACATTCCCACACTCCTACACACACTCACATACAGACTCTCACATCCACAGACACACACTCCCACACACAATTCAACACACACTCCCACACTCCTTCATACACTCCCACACACACTCCCATACCCACAGATACACACTCCCACACTCACAGACTCACAGACTCACACTTCCACACACACTTCCACACACACTGCTGCACTCACAGACTCACACACACACTGCCGCACTCACAGACACACACTTCCACACACACTGCCACACACACTGCCACACACTCCCACACACACTGCCACACTCACAGACACACACTCCCACACACACTCCCACACACACTCCCACACACACTCCCACACACACTGCCACACTCACAGACACACACTCCCACACACACTCCCACACACACTGCCACACTCACAGACCCACACTCCCACACACACTGCCATACTCACAGACCCACACTCCCACACACACACACCCACACACACTCCCACACACACACCCACACACACACCCACACACACACCCACACACACACACACACACACATTCCCCCACACACATTCCCACACACACTCCCACACACATTAACACGAATTGTTGGACAGTGGCCGGTGCTATAAAATTTTATCCTGCCATGGTTTGTCTGAGGGAAAGGATGAAAATTAAAGGCTATCCTGACAGATTGCACTTTCTGATTACACAGAGAGGTTCAGATTGGAGAGGAATGCTCAGCAGTGAAAGACAAAGTTACACTTGCCCCTGAAGGATATCATCCCTATTATCTATTTTCAGACTTCCACAAAATGTGGATTATTTTGTCAGATTGTATTGTACACTTTGGGAATGTCTCTCTCCTTCACTGGAGAGCACAATTGGTGGTGTGTGTAGGGTTGCATGGTTGGCGATGTGTGTTGGGTTGCAAGGTTGGTGGTGTGTGTTGGGTTGCATGGTTGGCAGTGTGTGTTGAGTTGCAAAGTTGGCGATTTGAGTAGGGTTGCATGGTTGGCGGTGTGTGTAGGGCTGCATAGTTTGCGCTGTGTGTAGGGTACCACAGTTGGCAGTGTGTGTAGGGTTGCATAGTTGGCGGTGTGTGTGGGGTAGCACAGTTGGTGATGTGTGTAGGGTTGCATGGTTGGCGGTATGTGTAGGGTTGTGTGGTTGGCGGTGTGTGTTGGGTTGCATAGTTGGCAGTGTGTGTAGGGTTGCATGGTTGGCAGTGTGTGTTGGGTTGCATGGTTGGCAGTGTGGGTATGGTTGCATGGTTGGCGGAGTGTGTAGGGTTGCATGGTTGGTGGTGTGTGTTGGGTTGCATGGTTGGCAATGCGTGTAGGGTTGCATGGTTGGCAGTGTGTGTTGGGTTGCATGGTTGGCGGTGTGGGTATGGTTGCATGGTTGGCAGAGTGTGTAGGGTTGCATGGTTGGTGGTGTGTGTTGGGTTGCATGGTTGGCAATGCGTGTAGGGTTGCATGGTTGGCAATGCGTGTAGGGTTGCATGGTTGGCAATGCGTGTGGGGTTGCACAGTTACCTCCATGTTCTGTACCTCCAGAGGTACTCAGTTAAACCACCTGGAGCTGTGACTTCACATTATGTTGGGAAAGACCTTCGCTCTGTAAAAGTGACCCAAAACGAACGAATTGTTGGCAATTTGAGGGGGAAGCAACAAAACAGTCAGTTGTATAAAAATTGAAGATACCCCAGAATGTAATAAATGTGGGTGTGAGTGACACAGTAGGCTTTAGTCAGCACTGTTTCACTGCACCAGAGAATCTGCCCTGGCAGGTATTAGTCATCCAACGGGGGCAGACCAGGTGTGTTGAAGATGCAAAATATTGACTGTGTTGTGAAGTAAGCATCAGTCATTGCCTCCCCAAAATTTCTTATTTACTGTTTTAACAATTTTAACAAAACACAGAAACTACTTGATGCTCTCCATCAGATAAGTCTGTTACACCAAGCTAAGGAAAGGATAACTCCAAGTTACATTCACGCTCCTTGTGGTGTGAATGTTGCAAGAAAGGGTTAATATTTCCACATTGCCACACTATCAGCTTCCTGAGCTATATATATGTATGTATGTGTATACACAAACCTAGTCCTCAAGGTGGTTCAATTCCCCTCACACCCACTGTCCATCCTTACCAGGGAGGGGTGACCATGTGCTGTCAGTCAGGGAGCTGCTGCTGTCAAGGTAATTTCACATCACTGGTCATCCCAATCCCAGTGTTTTGGTACATGGGTTCAAATCCTGCCATGACAGATAGTGAAACTTTAAATTCAACCTAAACTAAAATATACAGTCATAGAGACGTACAGTACGGAAACAGATCCTTCAGTCCAACCCGTCCATGCCGACCAGATATCCCAACCCAATCTAGTCCCACCTGCCTGCATCCGGCCCATATCCCTCCAACCCTTCCTATTCATATGCCCATCCAAATGCCTTTTAAATGTTGTAATTTTACCAGCCTCCACCACTTCCTCTGGCAGCTCATTCCATACACGTACCACTCTCTGCGTGAAAAAGTTGCCCCTTAGGTCTCTTTTATATCTTTCCCCTCTCACCCTAAACCTATGCCCTCTAGTTCTGGACTCCCCGACCCCAGGGAAAAGACTTTGTCTATTTACCCTATCCATGCCCCTCATAATTTTGTAAACCTCGATAAGGTCGCCCCTCAGCCTCCAATGCTCCAGGAAAAACAGCCCCAGCCTGTTCAGCCTCTCCCTGTAGCTCAAATCCTCTAACCCTGGGAACATCCTTGTAAATCTTTTCTGAACCCTTTCAAGTTTCACAACATCTTTCCGATAGGAAGGAGACCAGAATTGCACGCAATATTCCAAAAGTGGCCTAACCAATGTCCTGTACAGCCTCAACATGACCTCCTGTACTCAATACTCTTGACTGGTGACCGTGAAACCATTGTCAGTTGTTGTTAAAACCAGTAGGGGAAATCTGTCATCCTTCCCTGGTCTGCCTTATGTGTGGCTCCAACAAATCACACAGTTCAAGGGGCAGTTAGGGACAGGCAATAAATGCAGGCCCAGCCAGTGACACTGACATCCCACGAATGAACCTTTTGGAAAATGTGACTGCTGCCCCAATGGAGCAAACTTCAGGATGAGACAGGAAGACGGGGAGAACATTGCGATTAGAAAGATCACTTTGGTGAAAGTCTGAGGATTGACATCTGATTCACAAAATCACCCACTCTGAATCGAAAATGGTCCTGCTTCATCGCCACTGCATTCAGTTTGATGGTCTGTGTGTTTGGGAAGCAGCCTGCTTACAGAAAAGATATTATTAAAGCTGGTGAGGGTTCAGAAACAAATTTACCAGGATGTTGCCAGGAATGGAGGGGTTGAGTCATAAGGAGATGCTGAATTGGCTGGGGATGTTTTCCATTGGAGTGTGGGAGGTTGATTGTAGAGGTTATTAGAATCATGAGGGGTATGGATAGGGCGATTGGCAGGTGTCTTTTCCCTAGGGTGGGGGATTTCAAGACTCAGGGCCATATTTTTAAGGTGAGAGGAAAACAATTTAAAAAAAGGTAACATTTTTACACAGAGTATGGTTCGTGTGTGGAATCGTGTAAGGAAGTGGTGGATGGGGGTACAGTTGGAAAGTTTAAAAGACATTTGGATAAGTACATAAATAGGAAAGGTTTAGAGGGATATGGGCCTGGAGCAGGCAGGGGGGACTAGTTCAGTCTGGTAATTTGGTCAGTGTGCACTGCTCGGACTGAAGAGTCTGTTTCCGTGCTGTATGATTTTGTGACACTGCTCTTACTGTTTGGTAAGCAGGAAGCATAGGGATAAAGCATCCTGCTTTACTGTCTGTGATGATTCCTGTCTTTCCTTTGGGGAGATGCTGAAGGAATGGTTTCAGGGGTTAGATGGATAAGGGTCATGACCAGCTCTGCCTTAGTCCATCCGGGGTCGGTTTCTGGGGTAGTGGCTTGACTTCTGCATCTTCTGATTCTATACGGCAGTGATCTACCAGTTTATACATGTTGCCTGTTGTATTGTCTCAATAGTTTAAAGGAGAAAAGCTGTGATGAGTAACCTGAGGTAAGCCATTTCTCACACTTCACCCGACAGCGAAGCCATGGAATTAGCTTTAGAGTGAATTTAAACGAGCTACCATCAGCCAAAGGATGTGGTGAATTAGTTCAGAGCAAGTACAGACTTAGCAATTTTTTAAAATGGTTAATGAGAACTTGACAGCAATGTATGTTATCATTCTGATCAGTGAGGACGGGAACAGAAATGTGAAAACAAAGTACTGCAGATGCTGGGAATCTGAAACAAAAACAAACCCAGCAGGTCTGGCAGCTCCTGTGGAGAGAGAATCTGCCTTAATGTCTTAATCAGCACCTTCTTTATGAGAATGTATCCCAGGCTAGTTCTACTTGGGAATGTGAGGAGTGAGGAGTGGGATGTAATTTGGAATCAGGATAGTGGATAGCGGCTTGCAGATGGTGTCCAAAGGACAATTACTTTTTGCTGAGCAGTGAGAAATATTGAAGCAGTTACTCAGAGAATAAACCCACGTCTGGAATACTACTGTCCATGGCTGGGAGAATTGGGAATTAGCAATTGAGCTTGAATGACAATTTTGCAAATACTCATTGCATTCTGGAGAGGGTCCTCTTTCTTGTTTCTGGTTGCTGCATGCTGCATGGAGATGGGTCAACCTGGGGGTCAACCTGGGGGTGAACATAGAACATAGAACATAGAACATAGAAGAATACAGCGCAGTACAGGCCCTTTGGCCCTCTGTTGCGCCGATCCAAGCCCATCTAACCTACACTAGCCCACTATCCTCCATATGCCTGTCCAATGCCCGTTTAAATGCCCATAAAGAGGGAGAGTCCACCACTGCTACTGGCAGGGCATTCCATGAACTCATGACTCGCTGAGTAAAGAATCTACCCCTAACATCTGTCCTATACCTCCCACCCCTACACGTGGTGCAGAGTTGTGTGACGACATCCTCCTGGGTTGAAGCACAGTCAGACCATCTTTCTGTCAGGATGACCGAGGCTGGTTACACTTCCAGTCAATTTATTCACTTAGTTTCTCAAATGTGGAACACATCCACATCCCTATTTGCTACATCACAAGAAAGAGAGAAACTAGGAGCAGGAATAGGCCATTCGGCCCTTTGAGTCTGCTCCCATTCAATATGATCATTGCTGATCCTGCAACCCAGTCCCCTGTTCCTGCTGTCTCCCCCATCCCCTTTGATCTCTTTCACCCTGAGAAGTGGATCTAATCCCTTCTTGAAAACAATTTAATATTGCAGCCTCAACTGCTTCCTGTGGCAGAGAATTGCACAGGCTCCCCATTCTGTGGGGGTTGAAATGTCTCCTCACCTCAATCCTAACTGGCACACCCTGTATCCTTAACGATGATTAATAGTGATTAAGTTGGGGGCGTGAGTGTGTGTGTGCATGTGGACGTGTGTTTGTGTGCATGTGTGTGTGTGTGTGCGTGCACGCGCGCGTGTGTGTGTGAGAGAGATAGAATGTATCTGTGAGTGTGTGTGTGTGAGTGTGTGTGTGTCTGTGAGTGTGGGTGTGTGTCTGTGTGTTTGTGTGTGTGTGTCTGTGAGTGTGGGTGTGTTTGTTTGAGTGTGAGTGTGTGTGTGCGCACGTGCGCATGTGTGTGAGAGAGAGAATGTGTCTGTGAGTGTGTGTGTAAATGTATGTGTGTGTCTGTGGGTGTGTGTGAGGGTTTCTGTGTGTGTGTGTGTGTATGTGTGAATGTGTTGGTGTGTGTGCACACGTGCGCGCGTGTGTGTATGTCTCTGTGCAAGTGTGTGTGTGTGTGAGAGAGAGAGAGACAAGGTGTCTGTGAGTGTGTGTGTGTGAGTGTGTGTGTGTCTGTGCGTTTGTGTGTGTGTGTCTGTGAGTGTGGGTGTGTGTGTTTGAGTGTGAGTGTGTGTGTGCGCACGTGCGCATGTGTGTGAGAGAGAGAATGTGTCTGTGAGTGTGTGTGTAAATGTATGTGTGTGTCTGTGGGTGTGTGTGTGAGGGTTTCTGTGTGTGTGTGTGTGTGTGTATGTGTGAATGTGTTGGTGTGTGTGCATGCGTGCGCGCGTGTGTGTATGTCTCTGTGCAAGTGTGTGTGTGTGTGTGAGAGAGAGAGAGAGACAAGGTGTCTGTGAGTGTGTGTGTGTGAGTGAGTGTGTCTGTGTGTGTATATGCGTGTGTGTATATGCGTGTGTGTATATGCGTGTGTGTACATGCGTGTGTGTACATGCGTGTGTGTACATGCGTGTGTGTCTGTGTCTTTCTGAGTGTGTGTACATGTGCATGTATGTGTTACAGAGAGCAGCAACGTTGATCCATCACCATGAAGGTTGCCATGCCTGCCCTCGTAAATTGGGTTTTGCAACTTGTTTCAATCCTAGAAAATTGGCTCAAGATGCAGTTTATTATCCACCACTGAATGTTTAAATCCAGATAAACAGATATTAAACAAGAGCTCACTGGAAATACTCAGCAGCGTAGAGGCAATTGGCACATTAACATTTCCTGGTTTAGGTCTTTTGTGAGAATGAAATAGATTTGGAAACTGGTATACAAATTCCTCCAAATCAGCATTAGACAGCTAGTAAGCATCTGAAATGTGTGACCAGGTGACTCGCAGACTCTCTGTTTTACTTTCCATTTTGCCTCTTACCCTGTGTGGAATTGTCAGAGAGAAATTAATTCTAACATTTTCTTTTTAGTTCTTTACTCATCAGGAGGCACTGCCTTCTCTGGTACAAAAGCTTCATTCACAAAAAAACATGCAATTATTAAAGAAGATAATAACTTCTCAGAAATCTTGCCAATGCTCCTTGATGATAATCCTGGAGTACACTCATCTGGAATCTCCTGAAATGAACATTTTGTGTCATTGGGTGAAGCAGAAATCTATTTCTTGTATCAACAACACAACTTCAGGCAGTGGATAGAATAATTACAATTATTTAAGAACACAATAACGTACAAATGAGGAATAGGCCATTCAGCCCCTCATGCCTGCTCGGCCATTGTAAAGGATCATGGCCAATCTTTTATTTCAACATCACCCTCCTGCACTAACAGCATATCCCACTCAGAGGTCCTGCTCTTAGCTACAATTGTACGTGGGGTTAGGGACCTGATGTAAACCATTGTTGTCAACAGAGAGGGGGGGAGAGAGAGAGAGAGAGAGAGAGAGAGGGGGAGTGTGTGTGTGAGCATGTGTATGAGCCAGTTGATCTCTGTCTAAAATTTAGACAGAGTGAGGTTTAGTTTGTTTGCAATATCAGGGTATGTTTGTTTTTCTTGGAGTGAAGAAGATGTTGCATGCTGGGCTAGTGATAGACAGAGCTGGAATGTTCCAGGCTTTACCCTGGCATTGTGTGGACATGGAGATGCCAGTCAGGCATAGGGAAGAGGTAAGATACAGGATACAATGGGGTGACAATCCAGAGCTGTCACTTGGAGATCCTGCTCTTGGCTACAAGTGGGAGTGGAGTAAGGGATGTGATGAGGACCATCATTGTCGACAGGATCATGGGGTCGGGGGACACAGCACCGACATGCTGTCTCACCTCACCCTGGCCTCACAAAGTTCATGGAGCTACCTGTGAAGGACCTGTTGTGGTAAACATGTAGATGTGGATTATCATCTGAGATTTGCATTTTACAGTAGAGGCAGGTCAGCAGTTTCAGTTGTGTGAAGATAACTTTGTTTTTAAAAGTGAGAACATCATTTAGAACAGTGACCTAAATACATCATTTCCAAGAAGATAAGTGCTTGCTAGAACATCAAAAATGTTAATGGATAGTGTATTTATACTGCTGAGTTTACAACAGAACTAAGGTCATTACTTCAGGGTTTGACTTCAGTGCGGAAGTATGGTTTCTTAATTTCAGAATGAAGAACTATATTGTAAGTTTAGGAGCACCAGTCACGTTGGCAGGAATAGTTTGATTCTGTGAAGTCTTCAGGTTTTGAGAGGGTATAAACGTAGTCCAGCTTAATGACCTGATGTATCAAGTGTGATTTCATTCTGGGATCTGACTTTTCGGTATTGCCATCAGCTGGGATCACAGCAGAGTTAAAATCTGTGCAAACATTCCTCAGATCAGCTGAGCCCATTTATCATTCCATTGAGGTTGTACAACATGGTGGTCTGTTGATTGAAAAAAAATGAAACACAGGTAAAGGTGATATATGTGAGGTTTGATTGTGAGGGTGATCTGTACGGAGAGGTACGAGATGAGAAATCCAAATGAAAAATAACAAAGATTGTTGTATTGGCCAGATTGATGCTTTATTATTGGTAGGCCTGAAAGAAACAGATGTATACAAACAGTGGAGCTTTTTGAGGTCCCATAATGTTCTGATTACCACTTTCCTTTTGAAGTGAAACTACTGCAGGGAAATAACAACATGGGGACAGGCCATTGGGCCTATCCAACCCCTGCTGGAATTTAAAGAGCCTATAATAATTTACATTGTCTGCCTGGTTCCACATTGCTGCAGCCCTTATCAATCAAACCAATTGTTGCACTTTCTGCTTTTGCAAAGGACAGTGACTACATTACGGAGAAAGTGAGGATGGCAGATGCTGGAGAGTCAGAGTCCGGCAGCATCTGGGGAGCAGGAGAGTCGATGTTTCGGGGAAAAGCCCTTCATCTCAGGGAGGCAGGAGAGTATCAGTATTTTCAGGGATCCGGGGGAGAGTGTGTTGGTATTTGCAGGGGTCCGGGGGGAGTGTGTTGGTACTTACAGGGATCCGGGGGGGGAGGGGAGTGTGTTGGTATTTACAGGGGTCTGGGGGGAGTGTGTTGGTATTTACAGGGGTCTGGGGGGAGTGTGTTGGTATTTGCAGGGGTCTGGGGGGGGTGTGTTGGTATTTACAGGGGTCCAGGAGGGAGTGTGTTGTTATTTACAGGGGTCCGGGGGGAGTGTGTTGTTATTTACAGGGGTCTGGGGGGGTAGTGTGTTGGTATTTACAGGGGTCTGGGGGGAGTGTGTTGGTATTTACAGGGGTCTGGGGGGAGTGTGTTGGTATTTGCAGGGGTCCAGGTGGAGTGTGTTGGTATTTACTGTGTTCCAGGGGGAGTGTGTTGGTATTTACAGGGGTCTGGAGGGAGTGTGTTGGTATTTACAGGGGTCTGGGGGGAGTGTGTTGGTATTTACAGGGGTCTGGGGGGGGGTGTGTTGGTATTTACAGGGGTCTGGGGGAGTGTGTTGGTATTTACTGTGTTCCAGGGGGAGTGTGTTGGTATTTACAGGGGTCTGGGGGGAGTGTGTTGGTATTTACAGGGGTCCAGGAGGGAGTGTGTTGGTACTTACAGGGGTCCAGGGGGGAGTGTGTTGGTATTTACAGGGGTCCAGGGAGGAGTGTGTTGGTATTTACAGGGGTCCAGGTGGAGTGTGTTGGTATTTACAGGGGTCTGGGGGGAGTGTGTTGGTATTTACAGGGGTCTGGGGGTGTGTGTTGGTATTTACAGGGGTCTGGGGGGAGTGTGTTGTTATTTACAGGGGTCTGGGGGGGTAGTGTGTTGGTATTTACAGGGGTCCAGGGGGGAGTGTGTTGTTATTTACAGGGGCCTGGGGGGGTAGTGTGTTGGTATTTACAGGGGTCTGGGGGGAGTGTGTTGGTATTTACAGGGGTCCAGGGGGGAGTGTGTTGGTATTTACAGGGGTCCGGGGGGAGTGTGTTGGTATTTACAGGGGTCCAGGAGGGAGTGAGTTGGTACTTACAGGGGTCCGGGGGGAGTGTGTTGGTATTTACAGGGGTCCAGGGGGGAGTGTGTTGGTATTTACAGGGGTCTGGGGGGGTAGTGTGTTGGTATTTTCAGTGGTCCAGGGGGGAGTGTGTTGGTATTTACAGGGGTCCAGGGGGGAGTGTGTTGGTATTTACAGGGGTCCGGGGGGAGTGTGTTGGTATTTACAGGGGTCCAGGGGGGAGTGTGTTGGTATTTACAGGGGTCTGGGGGAGTAGTGTGTTGGTATTTTCAGTGGTCCAGGGGGGAGTGTGTTGTTATTTACAGGGGTCCAGGGGGGAGTGTGTTGGTATTTACAGGGGTCCGGGGGGAGTGTGTTGGTATTTACAGGGGTCCAGGAGGGAGTGAGTTGGTACTTACAGGGGTCCGGGGGGAGTGTGTTGGTGTTTACAGGGGTCCAGGGGGGAGTGTGTTGGTATTTACAGGGGTCTGGGGGGGTAGTGTGTTGGTATTTTCAGTGGTCCAGGGGGGAGTGTGTTGTTATTTACAGGGTCCGGGGGGAGTGTGTTGTTATTTACAGGGGTCTGGGGGGGTAGTGTGTTGGTATTTACAGGGGTCCAGGGGGGAGTGTGTTGGTATTTACAGGGGTCCGGGGGGGGAGGGTGTTCGTATTTACAGGGATCCAGGGGGGAGTGTGTTGTTATTTACAGGGTCCGGGGGGAGTGTGTTGTTATTTACAGGGGTCTGGGGGGGTAGTGTGTTGGTATTTACAGGGGTCCAGGGGGGAGTGTGTTGGTATTTACAGGGGTCCGGGGGGGGAGGGTGTTCGTATTTACAGGGATCCAGGGGGGAGGGTGTTGTTATTTACAGGGGTCTGGGGGGAGTGTGTTGTTATTTACAGGGGTCTGGGGGGAGTGTGTTGGTATTTACAGGGGTCCGGGGGGGAGGGTGTTCGTATTTACAGGGGTCTGGGGGGGTGTGTTGGTATTTACAGGGGTCTGGGGGGAGTGTGTTGTTATTTACAGGGGTCCGGGGTGAGTGTGTTGTTATTTACAGGGGTCTGGGGGGAGTGTGTTGGTATTTACAGGGGTCTGGGGGGAGTGTGTTGGTATTTACAGGAGTCTTGGGGGTGGGTGTTGGTATTTACAGGGGTCTGGGGGGAGTGTGTTGGTATTTACAGGGGTCCGGGGGGAGTGTGTTGATATTTACAGGGGTCGGGGGGGGAGTGTGTTTGTATTTACAGGGGTCCGGGGGGGAGTGTGTTGATATTTACAGGGGTCCGGGGGGGGAGTGTATTGGTATTTACAGGGGTCCGGGGGGGGAGTGTATTGGTATTTACAGGGGTCCGGGGGGAGTGTGTTGGTATTTACAGGGGTCCGGGGGGGAGTGTGTTGGTATTTACAGGGGTCCGGGGGGGAGTGTGTTGGTATTTACAGGGGTCCGGGGGGGAGTGTATTGGTATTTACAGGGGTCCGGGGGGAGTGTGTTGGTATTTACAGGGGTACAGGGGGGAGTGTGTTGGTACTTACAGGGGTCCGGGGGGGAGTGTGTTGGTATTTACAGGGGTCCGGGGGGGAGTGTGTTGGTATTTACAGGGGTCCGGGGGGGAGTGTGTTGGTATTTACAGGGGTCCGGGGGGGAGTGTGTTGGTATTTACAGGGGTCCGGGGGGGAGTGTGTTGGTACTTACAGGGGTCCGGGGGGAGTGTGTTGGTATTTACAGGGGTACAGGGGGGAGTGTGTTGGTACTTACAGGGGTCCGGGGGGGAGTGTGTTGGTATTTACAGGGGTCCGGGGGGGAGTGTGTTGGTATTTACAGGGGTCCGGGGGCAGTGTGTTGGTATTTACAGGGGTCCGGGTGGAGTGTGTTGGTATTTACAGGGGTCCAGGGGGGAGTGTGTTGATATTTACAGGGGTCCCAGGGGGGAGTGGGTGTTGGTCTTTAGAGGTGTCCACAGGGGGAGTGGGTGTTGGTCTTTACAGGGGACCGGGGAGGGGGGAGGTGGGTGTTGGTATTTACAGGGGTCCCCGGGGGTGTGTGTTGGTCTTTACCGGGGTGTTGGTATTAAGTCACTGAATGAATGGGTCAGTTGCACGAAATGTTAGCAACAAATTAACTTTCTGCAGCCATTCGTAATCCTTGTTGATTGTCAATATCCTTCTGACACCCTCCCCGTTCTCTCCCTGGGTGTTTTCTGAAGAAGCTTGTTCGAATCTCAGGCCTTGCTTTACTTACCACCGGCTTTCGTTCTTTGCTGTAAATACCTGAGCAAATTACTTTCATCCCACTCTCACAGATTATTTCACTCAATGGGTTTAGCATGTTTTGTCAGCAGACTCCGGGATGTCATATAATTAATTATATTAATAATGAATTACCTTCTCATTGGGCAATAAAATGGTAAATAGTTAACAAAACATTAGCAGCAGTTTAATAAATGCCATTGCTGGGCCGTCCCACCTCTGTTAGTGAAAACAGAGACTAGCAGTGACACTTTTTGTGAAATGTAACTAAGAGGGGAGAGGGAAATGAAATTAATGCATCATTTATTGGCTGGTGAGAAATTGCTGGGATCGTCCTCAGAGGTAGCGCTGACTCATCTCGTTGATGTTCATTGCTGTTCTGTAGGGACTAATGATACTGAATCTTCTAGAATATTGTAGGCTGCAGAGGGCATTCTCTGGGTCACTTTCCAAACATTAAACTGAATAATTTGCTTTCACATCAGTTCCAGTTTGTGTTTGGACAATTTCCCGTGAAGCAATCCTTCCCTCATTTTTTTCCCTTCTTTTCCTGTTGCCTGGAAGGCTTTGAACTTTGACACTT
This sequence comes from Chiloscyllium punctatum, assembly GCF_047496795.1. Lineage (NCBI taxonomy): Eukaryota > Metazoa > Chordata > Chondrichthyes > Orectolobiformes > Hemiscylliidae > Chiloscyllium > Chiloscyllium punctatum. The sequence continues at coordinate 3,271,645 of NC_092775.1, forward strand.
CATATGTAGAGTTTCCAGCACAGAAACAGGCAATTGGCCCCAACTGGTCAATACTGGTGTTTCTGCAGTTGGTGGTGGTTAATGGTTAGAATGGACCTTGGGGCAGAACATGTTATGTAGAGTATCCCTTAGCTGTTGTAAAAGCTGGTCCAGAAGACACATTAGTTCACTATCCTACTTTATCTGAGTTGTCCCTCAGGATTGAGGGTAACTTCCCTTTCACTCAGAAGCTGAGAGCCTGGTGATGATTAAATAACCAAAGATCAATCCACAAACCCTGCCTCAGGGGGGCAACTGATGGCTACAATCAGTGTTCTCTAGAAATGAGCCATTTTGTGAGATGAATTGCCCATTAATATTCAGGCTATATATTCTTCGACCATCGCTGTTAGAGAGTGGAATCATTTCCATTGTGACTGTACAATGTCATCATCAATCTCTCCCAGTGTCAATATTGACACATTGTTGTGTCACCTGCAGACTTGATGATAGTACATTCACTTTCCTCATAGTAAGCAATTGTGGCCCCAACACTGATCCCTGTGGCACTCCCTTAGATACAGGATACCATCATGAAACTGCCCCTCCTTATCCTGACTCTTTGTCTGCTATTAGTCTGCCAGTACTCTGTCCAAGCTAATATATTATCTCCAACACCATCTTGTTAAGTTATCTCATGCACAGTACTTTATTGAACACTTTTGGAAATCCTAACCCTACATTGCTATTACAAGTATTAATTTACAATATAAATAATATTGCATCCACAGCTTCCTCTTTATCTACCCTGCATGTGATCTCCTCAAAACATTCTAAAATGTTTGTCAAACATGGTTTCCCTTTAATGAAGCCAGGCTGACTCTGTTTGATCATACGATGTCTGTCTAAATGTTCTGCTACTCCACCCTTTATAATGGACTCGAACATTTTTCCAAAGTCAGAAGTCATACAGCGCTACTCCAAAAGCTTGTGATTTCAAATAAACCTGTTAGACTATAACCTGGTGTGGTGTGACTTCCGACACTGTCTTCCCCAGTCCAACACCAGCACCTCCACATCATGGCTAATATTTTTCCAATGACAGATGTTACCGTAACTGGCCTATAGTTGCCTATTTCTGTCTTCTTGCGAATTTGAATGAGGGAGATGCATTGGCAGTTCTCCAACTCTCCGGGACATTTCTAGAGTCCAAGTATTTTTGGAAGATTACATCTAATGTTTGATTCCCATTAAAAAACACAGTGTCACCCAATATCAGTCCCTAGGTACTACTGTAGCACAGACGCCAGAATGGGAACATTCTTGTCAAAGCGAGGCAGTTAGAAACGGTGGTTGAAAATCACAAGTGTGCTTCTCAGTAAAGGGGGAAGAGATGCTTCGAATAGTTGACATGAGCATTTCAGACTGTCCTTGGGATCAATTCACAACTTTCTATTGTAAACTTATTTTAGTCATGATTTGGAGATGCCGGTATTGGACTGGGGTGTACAAAGTGAAAAATCACACAACACCAGGTTATAGTCCAACAGGTTTAATTGGAAGCACACTAGCTTTCGGAGTGACGCTCCTTCATCAGGTGATAGTGGAGGGCTCAATCCTAACACACAGAATTTTTAGCTCTGAAAGCTAGTGTGCTTCCAATTAAACCTGTTGGACTATAACCTGGTGTTATGTGATTTTTCACTTTATTTTAGACAGATCTTTTTGGGAGTTTATTTCTGGAGAATACTATTTGGAAAGAAGGAAGATAGAAGATGCAGTCATATAGCATGATTATGGGATGCCCTAACCTGATTTGCAACCAATTTAAACACTAGTGAAACAATGATTATTTACTCTGTTTCCATCTTATTGGTTGTGGCTACATATTGGCCAGGACTTGCTTTTGTTATGCTGGGATCTTTACTATCCAGCAGAGAAGTCAGACAGAATTTTGATTTAAAACGCCGCTTCATTGTCAGAATCAACAATCCTGGCTGGTCCATGAGTGATATTGTAAGGCTTATGAACTGTGAAGCTAGATCAGGCAATTCTCATCTTCTGTTAGTTCAACAGGACATGAAAGAGTTGTATCACTTTGATGTAGCTTGTGAGAGATCAATGTGTGAACATAACGTTTATTGCTCTGGGTCTCATCCAGATCAAGGGAGAGATCTGAGGAAGGAAAATCAGTCAAAGCCTATTCTCTAACGTTGGTCCCTGGTTGAGGATGCAGACAGAATTTCAACTGTACCTCCTTCTCTAACTCAAACATTGAAAATTAATGAAGAAAATCAAACGTGTTTACCTGGTGGAAACATTGCCCCACGGTGAAGGGGTCAGCGAAACCCAATGCACCAACATTGACAAAAAAAGATCCCCGAAAGGTAGACACTGAGGCAAGAATTTTCAAAGACAGTGGAGAGAGAGCTTTGACTCTTGAGAGTGTGAAGGGGATGAGGGAAAACATTACCATCGAAAGGGCAGTATTTTGTTGGAGCCTAGGCTCCACGTACAACTGTATGAAGATGCACTGTGCTGGGATTGGATGGACTGTGTATTGAACTGACTCCGGGATCTCTGCAATGTCATTAAATATTGGCAAATGCACCTCAACAACACAAATCCAGTCCAACACCTCTCACTGAATTTCGGGGACAATCCACATTCCTGTTCATGGGAAGAAAGTTCAGTTTATAAAACAGAATGCTATTGAGGATGAAATAATTACACAGAAGTAAGTACATCAGTACAAATACAGTGGCTTTAAGAGCAGGTCCGAAGCCAGGAATACTGCAGTGAGTAACTCACCTCCTGACTCCACAAAGCCTGTCCACCATCTACACGGCACAAGTCAGGAGTGTGAGGGAATTCTCTCCACTTGCACTGGGTGGAGGCAGCTTCAACAACAAACAAAATGCCTGATGCCAATTGTTTGAAGTTCCTGTACTCTAGTCGGTGACTCCATACCTCTACTAGCAATAATCAATATTAATCGGATTGCAGCCTCCATCTCACACTTGACCCTGAGATAGGCCTCTGACCTCATGTATGTGCAATGGCTGGAGCTACCTCTGTAATATTATCCACTTCCATTGCTGCCTCTGCTCGGCCATTGCATGAAAGCCTAATTCATGTCTTTGCGGGCTCCATGTCCCATTTTCTATCTCTTTGTAAACTGAATGTCATCTAAAACTCTGTCCTAACTTGCGGTGAGTCCTATTCCCCTATTACCTTTGTGTTCTCTGACTATATTGGCTCACAATCAAGCACAGAGATGATTTTAAAATTCTCACCTTCACCTCTCTCGCTATCTCTGTAATCTCCGTCTGAGTCTCCTGTGCTCCTCAAAGTCTGATTTTTTTGTACCTCCTCAGTTTGAATTACTCAAACCGAGTGGGCCCAGGTTCTGGAATTTTGTCTCTATAACTCCACCTTGACCTTGAAGATACTGTTTAAATGTGGCCACACCTCAGCCAATGTGATCTCCATTGTATTTCACACAGTTGGTCACTCTGGGCAGTGGGGGTTTGGCCAAAATGAATGGTTGAGGAGGGGTGATCAATACTGTGATTCTTCTCATGACTTTCAATTAATAGAGAGACATCTTCTTCATTTGTTCAACAAATACTTCAGGATCAGGTACAAGCATGTATTAGATGTAACATCTTCTAGTCTGGAACTAAAAGAATAATAAAAGGCAATCTCATTGAAACATACATTTAAGATTTGAGATAAGGATAATTTTTTTCTCGAAAGGGGAGAGAATGTGTGGAATCCTTTGCTGCAGAGGCCTATCAGGGCTGGGTCACTCTGTATATTCAAGGCTGAGATGGACAGATTTTTAATGATGAAGTGAATTGAGGTTATGGGGGAAAGGCAGGAAAGTAGAATTGAGGGTGATCAGATCAACTGTGATTGCGTTGAATGGCAGAGCAGACTCTAGATGGGCTGAATGGCTTCGATCCTAGCTTTTTTAGTTAAATAACTTGTTCAGGGATAGATTGTTCAATAGTGTATCTGTGTATCACCCTGAGAATACTGCAGCCTAAAACACCCAGGAACCTGTTATCCATGGCTCACTCCATCCTGCAATGTCCTTACTCAGCAAGATTGACAATTTAAAGGGGACTATTTTCAGACTGAGGATAAATTTACACTATCAGCATTGCTGTCCAAAGATATTTTCCCTCCATTGTCATCTTCCGTTTCCAGATGTGTGCCCATATTGTTAGCGATATTCTATAAAGTGTCTGTCTTGCCACCACACCTCTGTGTTTAGGAGCCCCTTGGAGTAAAATTGACCACCTCTTGAACAAGCCATCTGAGTACTTTTTGTCTAGTGGAAAAGATACCCAATGACCCAGCTCTTGGATGTTTTCCTAATGAACCTATTCAAGGATGTTTTGATACACCTCCGAACCTATTCAAGGATGTTTTGATACACCTCCAGAATAGTTGGATCTTGAACGCAGGCCTCCTGGCCCAGAGGCAGGGGCAGTACCATGGCATCGCAAATGGCCCTAACAACACGTCTGAGACTGGGTGACTGGTGTGGCATTGCCTGTGACACTCCCTGTTTCATGCTTGGCTCATGTCCAATGTCACCCCCAAGTAGCTCTTAGTCATTTGGGGAATGTTTCTGTATGTTCCTGAAGAGGTTAATGGGAGGAAACACGATCACACAAGTTTCTCATTTTGTTGCACCTGTATTCAGTTTAACTGTTTACCTGTTAAATAGAAGGTGTCAGCTATAAACCAGAAACTTTTTAATAATCTGTAAATACTGAGTGCACTTTGCTCAGTTCCTCAGTTTGCACAACACACATATGATTCACCTTGTCAATCTGTTTAGAGATGCTACTACACACCTCAAGAGCAGGTGGGACTTGAACCTTGACCTCCGAGCCCAGAGCTAGTGTTGAAATCACTGAGAAGGAGGAGATAGTGAAACTGAGCCTCGGAGAGTAGAGACATGTGGATTCTGTATTGAGTCAGCTGACCCCAGCTGAGGGGATGGTCGGCAGACCAGAGTTAGTCATAGTCATGGGAAACTACTGCACAGATAAAGGCCCTTCAGCCCATCACGGTGCGCAAGGGCAAAAACATCCACCTAACTATTCCACTCCCATTTCCCAGTACTTGCTCCATAACCTTGTATACTTTGGCATTTAACTGCACATCTAAATACTCCTTCAATGTTTGGAGGGTTTCTGCCTCTCCCACCCTTACAGGCAGTCAGTTCAAGATTCGCACCACCCTCTGGGTGAAAAATATCCAGCCGTTCCATCGCTGAAATGCTCCATTCCCCCAGGGAACATCCTGGTGAGTCTCTCTCTCTCTCTCTCTCTCTCTCTCCACCCTCTCCAGTGCAATCACACCTCTCCTGTAGTGCAGATACCTGAACTATATACAATTGCAACATATGGATGTTTACAGCTGCTGAATGTCAATGTTTTATAGTCTAGACTGCAGCACGGCATGGGAGGGGCTTTCTAAGTTATTTTTGTGAAGGACTTAATTGTGTATGTTGTATATAGTGTGTGTACATATAATGTACATTCTCTGTACTGTTTCTTATGTACAGTATGTATTGTAAATATTGTATATATTCTACTTAGTGTATGCAGTGTACATTGTATATCATCTATATTGTGTGTTTCACTGAAGAGTGACATGAGTGATTATAAAGTTAAATGTGAGAGAATGAGGTGTAAAAGATCTAAAAACTACTAATGACAATTTGTTTACACAGAAAGTGGTTCATGTGTGGAATGAACTTCGAGAGGAAGTGGTGGATGTGGGTACAGTTACAACATTTAAAAGACACTTGGATAAGTACATGAACAAGAAATGTTTGGAGGGATATAGGCCAAGCCCAGGCAGCGGAGAATAGTTTAGTTTGGGATTATGGTCAGCATGGACTGGTTAGACCGAAGGGTGTGTTTCTGTGCTGTATGACAGGATGTGGAAAAGAGGGTCTACAGAGAGGATGAACTGACAGGTGTAAGGAGAGAGAAGAAGGTGAGTCACAGGTAGAGGCACAGAGAGAGTGAGGGATGGAAAAGTAGATAAAGGGAGGAGAAGTACTCAAGAATCTAAAGCCAAAAGGTTTAGCTAGCACAGAAGAAGAGTCACTTTTCACCCAGTCGCGTTGGCTGTAGATTCAGAAAATCATCTGATTTAGAAAACCAAACTGGAGTAGATGCTCAAAACAGAAAATGATGAGAACATTCAGGAGGTCAGGAAGGATGTGTCACAGACTCCAAACCCTTGTTTTTCTCTCTCTAGTACACACATTGACCACCAAAGTGGGAACCCCTTCACAACTCTGCACTGACACAACCCAATTAAATATCAGGAAAAAAAATAGAATTTTACCATGCCGTAAAAATCAAATTAGATATTTTCCTTTGACATTATGACATCACAAGACAAATTGAGACTCTGCAGAATGATAGTAAATCCATGATATCACTGTGTGTCATCAAATGGTGTCGAAATGTCTGTATCAAAATGAAATCCTGCAGACACTGGGGATCTGAAATAAAAATAGAGCATGATGGAGAAACTCAGCAGGTCTGGCAGTGTCTGTGAAGAGAGAAACAGAGTTAACTCTTCACATCAATCTTTTATCAGATCAGGGCAAGTTGGAAATGAAAGAGAAGTGTGCAAGGTGAAAGGAGTGTGTTGGAACAAAGAATCAATCTCTACCCGTCATCATTTTATACATCCCAATGACATCCCCCTTCAGTCCGCTCTGCTCCAAAGAAAACAATCCCAGTCAATCCAATCTCTCTTTGGGACTGAAACTCCAGCCCAGGCAGCATCCTGTTGAACCTTCTCTGCAACCTCTCCAATGCTATCACATCCCTCCTATAATGTGGATTGCAGAACTGCACACAATATTCTATCCGTGGCCAAATCAGTGTTTTATACAGTTCCGGCATCATCTCCCTGCTGTTAAACTCTGCCTTAACTAATGAAGTTAAAAATCAGAAAACACCAGGTTATAGTCCCAACAGGTTTCTCTGGAAGTACTTTCAAATAAACCTGTTTGACTAAAACCTGACGTTGTGTGATTTTTAACTTTGCCCACCCCAGTCCAACACTGGCACCTCCTCATCTTAACTAATAAAGGCAAGTATCCCAACTGCGTTCTTAAATTAAAACCAGGTCTGGCAACATCTGTGGAGAAAAAACAGAGTTGTCTCTCCACCGATGTCACCAGACCTGCTGAGCTTCTTCGGTATTTTCTGATTTCAGCATTCTGCCAGTTTATGCCATCTTAATCACTTTCTCACTGTCCCAATACCTGAAGGGAGTAGTGTACCCACACACCTCAGATTCTTAGTGTTCCTCCTTTATCCTTGCCTTGATTGTCCTGCCCAAGGGCATCACATAACACTTATCCAGATTGAACTCCATTTGCCAGGGCACTGTATTTGGCCCTCCCACAGCACAGTGCTCCCTCATTACTGACCCATCAGCAGTTCTGCATTGGAGGTGATAGTTTGGATTGTTAAGTAACCCCTTGAGTGGGATTTGAACTTGGACTCAATGTTGCTGGTGATACTAACTTAGCCAGACTATTGCTGCAGGAAGGCCAGAGGTGAATAGGACTCACCGAGGCTATAAATTAGTTCTGTATTGTACAAATGCAAACAACGATTAAGCCAAGGGCACTCCTGTTGTAAAAACAAAATGCTCATTTTGAAATATTTGGGATATAACTTGAATACCTGCTGTAACTGCTCCATTTTATTGTAATCAGTGAAAAATAAATTGAAAGTTGCCCTGTTCATGGACAGTGAAATGATAACTGGTTTATCTTGTGATATTAATCACAGTGACTCGCGTTAACAGCAGGTACAGGGCCGTTTGTTTGTACAAGACACTATAAAAACTTTTAAACAAATAGCAGCTGGCTTTATGACATTGACTTGCTATTGGAACAGCTGGTGAGTCAAAGAGAATTGATAAAAAACTTCTCAGAGTTTGGAACCTGGGAGGCAGTGAGCTGAGACCGGGGGATGGGCAGTGCTGTCTGGTTAGTGGTACCTGCTGTCGTTTACCATTGGAGCCAAGCCTTCATGGCCAGCTCCACACTGGGAGGAGATCATTCCCTACATCGAGTAGCCTTCATGTATCCAGCACTGAGCCTGGAACCTACTTGAGTTAAGTTTGCATCAGCCCAGAGTACGAATGTTGTCAGGATTCCAAGTGCTAAATATCAGACAGATCTGTTCCAAAATAAACATGGAAATTACTGGAGAAATTCAGCAAGTGTGGTGGCTTCTGTGGAGGGGGAAAAACAGAGTTAATGTTTTGAGTCCTGTGACTTTTCGAACAATTCAACCCTTCTGGTCATTATCCAATAGCCACAGATGGCTGCATTAATATTGAAAGGGATTGTTAATTATGGCTATAGAACCATCAGGGAGTGATCAATGGGCTCCAGGGTGTCAGAGTATCAGAGTCTGTCATGGATTCTCCTGCTCCTGGATTGTAGCCTGGCCTCTGGCTGTGAAACCCATCAGCCATGAGGAAAACCTGCTTGGCCTGAGCTGAATAGACTACTGGAGGGTCTTTGGAGAAGGTTCCAAAGACAAACTGGTCACTTCTGAGATTACTAGAGTTGAGTTTGTTGGATTTTAAAAATTGCAGATGGTGCATGGACCAATTGGAATAAAAGACAGTGAGGCATGAGAACCAATCAGTTTAGTTGATCAATGCTGATCGATACATTTTTCATCAAGAAGAAGAATCGAGGGTTATGGGGAAAAGGCAGGAACATGGAGTTGAGGATGATCACATTAGCGACAATCTCATTGAATGGCAAGGCAGACTTGATGGGCTGAATGGCCTGCTTTGGCTCATATGTCTTAAAGCTTATATTGGGAAAGTGGGAGTCTACTCATCAGAACTAGTTAGAGATAGAGAATGGGCGTATGTATCAGATGAGAATGAGTATCAGAGCCAATCAGATTATTCAGAAGGGTAGATCTGGCTAATGTTGATCATGCACAAGTGTAATAAAGAGTAAATCTAAAATGACCATTTAAAATGAAACTGTCCCAGAAATGGCTGTGATTCCAACAAGGTCAGTCAGCTGGTCCTCAGAGACTCTGAGTTCCCTGATTGGGGCTGTTAATCTGGTCCGATGAGGGAGCCCTGGCTGACAGATATAAACAGGAGTGTCAGAGGTTCTGTTCACTCTGAGAGCTGGTTCTGAGGGAGCTGGATCAGTGTCATGGACTCTCCCTGTGCAAATAAAGGGGGACTTGGTGACGGGATACCAACCTCTGTGGAATTAGTTAAGGCACATGTAGGGAATATGTTCCTAAAATTCAGCTTTCAACATCTTTTCCTGTTCTTCAGTCTTTGGGGGTGGTGAGGGCCTTAAAGGGTTACATTTTCAGGACAGATGATATAACCTCGGTTTGTATTCCCTTCACAGTGTGAAGAGTGATCTTACTGAGGAGTTTAAAGCGTTGGAAGGTTTCTCAGGGCAGCTGGAGGAGGCTGGGGGCAACAGTCTATCACAAGGGGCAGACCTTTCATCTTTGAGCAGTGAAAACCTGGAACTCTCACTCCCCAGAAAATTCCGGATTCTGGAGGGTCGACAGGAGTTTGTCAGGAGATTGAGAGAGATGGAGTAGAGAAGAGTGCATAGTTGTTTTAAATCAACTCTGATCAAGCTGAATGGGGGCACTTGTGGGTCAGGGGAGCATGGTGGTTCAATGGTTAGCACTGCTGCCTCACAGTACCAGGGACCTGGGTTCGATTCCAGCCTTGGGCGACTGCGTGGAGTTTGCACATTCTCCCAGTGCCTGTGCGGGTTTCCTCCGGGTGCTCTGGTTTCCTTCCACAGTCCAAAGAAGTGCAGGTTAGGTGAATTGCATGTAGTATTCAGAGATGTGTAGGTTAGGTGCATTAGTCAGGGGTAAATGTAGGGGAATGGGTCTGGGTGGATTACTGTTCAGAGGGTCGGCGTGGACTTGTTGGGCCGAATGGGCAGTTTCCACACTGTAGGGATTCTATGATTGTGGCAAAGTGGTAGTGCCCTACTTCTGAGACAGGAGAGCCAGAATCAAGTCCCACCTACTTCATTACATCTCTGAACAGGTTATTCACACAAAAAGAGCAGTGACCAGGTCATTCCTGTTTGTCACAGCTCCCCAACCTGGGCTGGGACTGGTGTGTGATCCTCAGATCACAGAATGATTATTGTGTAGAAGGAAACCCCCTGGGCCCTGCACTGACTCTTTTACCTAGTGCTAGTCACCAGCCTTCTCCCCATGAACCCCAGATGCAGGGGGTCTTGTGAAAGACCTCTTCTTGCAGGGATCCCTTCTTCTGTTGTGATTCACACAGCTCCTTCCACAGGGAATTTATCCACCTCCATTCGAGGCCTGATATTATTCTGTTAACACAGCAGGAGAGTCAGAAATGACCCCATCGTCATCCTCGGAATCCTCAGGAAGAGGATGGTGAGTTGGTTGAGGCTCTTTGTGAGCTTCCTCAGTCTCTTTCTCTCCTGTAAACCAACAGCACATCTCCTTCCTCAACTCCAGGAGATCTGAGTTTTAAATTCCTGTTGTCTTGCTCTCTCAATCTAAGTGTGAGAGATGCAGCCTGACCTTTCACCATGACATAGATTCTTCCTCTCGGTATCTGACTGCTAGAGAAACCCCACTGTTCACATTATTGCTTCCTGTGACCACAATGACAGCCAGGGACATCCTTATCCCCTGTTTCTGTGTCACTGCCTGAAAAGAGTAAACTTAAAGTTTCATGAAACGGACTGGGAACACTGAGTAACTTTGCAGAGTGAAACACTCTCTCGTTTCTGCTGTCAGTGCCATTCTGATACACAGGGCTGTTAATGAAAGGTATTCAAAACACAATAGTTTCATTATTGTCAGTTTGTGGTCCTAGAACATGAATCACCAAGGTTTGGTGTTTAAAAACACCTCTTTATTGAATAATCTGCAGGAACGTCTGATTTAATCATGATGTGGAGAAGCAGTGTTGGACTGGGCTGTACAAAGTTACAATTCACACAACACCAGCTTATTGTCCTACAGGTTTACTTGGAAGCACTAGCTTTTGGAGTGCTGCTCCTTCATCAGGTGGTCTGGCACTCTGACAACTAATGCTTCCAAATAAATCTGTTGTGTGATTTGTGTTTTAATCATTGCAGTGGTAATGCCCCTACGTCTGGGTCAGAAAGGCCTGGGTTAAAGTCCCACCTGAGCCCATAACCCACAGAGAAGGTTGACTGAAATGTTTTAATCTAATTGCTTGCAAGCCAACAATCTCAGAAAGTTAGTGAGTCTGAGAAATGGCAGTATCCACATGACACTTTCAGAAAGAAGAGTGTTATTCAAAGTGACTTGTTAACTGATATTAATCGAGTTTGTTGCAGTTGGATGATTCATACATTCACACTTGTGCCTTCCTAATCCTGACCCAACTGTGCACTGCTTTGGGGCAGAGGTTGTTGTGCTGCTTGCTATACTTCCCTCAATTAACCAGCTTCTTACCAATGTTCTCAGAAATCTTCCTGAGGCCCCGGTAAATCAGAATGAAAGGATTCTTCCTGAAACTGATACCGGTTTCTCTGGCTGACCTGTATATTTCTGCAGCATTGTCACTAATACAGTGTGAGGTATGGTTGACCTGGTTTCTTAAAATATAACCCAAAATGTTTAGTTGTTGAGATTAATTAGATTACTGTTAGTCAGGGAGCCCAATGGAGAGCTGTGTGATTGTTAAGCAAACTGACCAGTTTCTGCACTTAGAACTCTAGAGCTATGTTCCGTGTCTTAGGACGTTATGGCATTAGTTACGATTACAAAAGAAATGCTGACAAAAGTTAATAGTATTTCAGATTGTGATTCTCTTGTGACAACGTTGTAATTCACTGCCTAAGGTTTGTCAAAACTCTGCTCTTGATAACCACGCTATTCAAATCCACATCTGTAACCATGAAATCTGCAGCTTCTCAAAATCTAAGTGGGCAATTTTGCAAAATGTCCACACGCTGAACTCCCAGTGACAATGAAGAGCCAGCACATTTGACGTAGTCAATAAATTTCTTCCACACAAATCCTGAACTTGGTATTTATTAATTAATCCTAAATGACTCAGTCCACCTTCTCTCACTTCCTGACCTTAGGCTGTTTCCCCTGATTCTAGCGAGCAGCATTAGTAACAATTTCTGATGCTAAACATGTGGAGGATATATTTTTCAATAAGATCACCTCTCACTTTTCTAAACCCCAATGAATATCGACCCAAACGCCTCACGTGGCAACTCCCTTCATTCCTGAACGACCTTGTATGCAAATATATCCATCATTAAATATGAAGACACGAACTGCTCCGGACTCTAGATTAGATTCCCGACAGTGTGGAGACAGGCCATCTGGCCCAACAACACTCCGAAAAGTAACCCACCCAGACCCATTTCCCTCTGACTAAGGCACCTAACACTACAGGCAATTTAGCATGGCCAATTCACCTGACCTGCACATCATTGGGTTGTGGGAGGAAACCAGAGCACCTGGGGGAAACCCACACAGTCACGGGGAGATTGTGCAAATCCACACAAAGTCGCCCGAGGCTGGAATCGAACACAGGTCCCTGGCGCTGTGAGGCTGCAATGCACTGAGGTTAGCACTAACTCTAGGTATGGTCTTATCAAAGCCTGAGTAGCTGTCGGAAGACTGGTACTCTTATACTCCATCCTCTTTGCAATAACAGCCAGCTGCTGTCACAGTTACTTGCTGCACTGGCTTGCTAATTTGCAGAGTGTTAATGTACAAGGGCACCCTACACTCTGTGTATGACAGCAGTCTGCTCTCTCTGACCATGTCAACAATATTTTGGCTTTCTGGTACTCCCATCAAGTGGCTAACCTCCCATCTTTCCAAAGTGTAAATGATTTTCCTGAAATCAATTAGATGTGATTGTAATCTTGACATCTTTGAAGATCAAACAAGATAGTGCTGTTTGCAAAAGTGATAAATCCTGGATGATTACAACTGAACCATTTTAAGTCTGCCATGAGGAAACAGCTAATCGTGTGACTCAGAGTTTACTAAGGTACAATGTATTCACTTCCTCAGGGATTGTGAGTGCTGTGTACAATATTGAACGATGAGTATTGACAGTTACGGATTCCTTTAATTTAATTATTTCATCAAAAAGAATTGAGAAAATAATCAAATTTACGGGTGACCAGAAACCTGGTGATTTTCCATTTTGCTTTATAATCAGTGGAGAGTGTTTTTATACTATTGGCCACTGATCAAAACCTATAATAATAAAAACGTAATGTAGTCTACAGGTTTTAGACAGTTGATAATATTACAGGCACTGCTTCAACATTTAGTTTCCCTCAATTTGACCCTGTGACAGTGCGGCACTCCCTCAGCACTGACCCTCCGACAGTGCGGCGCTCCCTCAGCACTGACCCTCCGATAGTGCCCACTCCCTCAGCACTGACCCTCCGACAGTGCGGCGCTTCCTCAGCACTGACCCTCCGATAGTGCCCACTCCCTCAGCACTGACCCTCTGACAGTGCCCACTCCCTCAGCACTGACACTTCGACAGTGCGGCACTCCCTCAGCACTGACCCTCCAACAGTGCAGCACTCCCTCAGCACTGACCCTCCGACAGCACAGTGCTTTCTCAGCACTGACCATCCAACAGTGCAGCACTCCCTCAACACTGACCCTCTGACAGTGCGGCATTCCCTCAGCACTGACCATCCAACAGTGCAGCACTCCCTCAACACTGACCCTCTGACAGTGCGGCATTCCCTCAGCACTGACCCTCCGATAGTGCGGCACTCCCTCAGCATTGACCCTCCGATAGTGCGGCACTCCCTCAGCACTGACCCTCCGACAGTGCGGCACTCCCTCAGCACTGACCCTCCGACAGTGCGGCACTCCCTCAGCACTGACCCTCCGACAGAGCTGCACTCCCTCAGCACTGACCCTCCGATAGTGCGGCACTCCCTCAGCACTGACCCTCCGACAGTGCGGCACTCCCTCAGCACTGACCCTCCGACAGTGTCCACTCCCTCAGCACTGACCTTCTGACAGTGCCCACTCCCTCAGTCCTGACACTCCGACAGTGCGGCACTCCCTCAGCACTGACCCTCTGACAGTGCCCACTCCCTCAGCACTGACCCATCGACAGTGCCCACTCCCTCAGCACTGACCTTCTGACAGTGCCCACTCCCTCAGTCCTGACACTCCGACAGTGCGGCACTCCCTCAGCACTGACCCTCTGACAGTGCCCACTCCCTCAGCACTGACCCATCGACAGTGCCCACTCCCTCAGCACTGACCCTCCGACAGTGCCCACTCCCTCAGCACTGACCCTCTGACAGTGCCCACTCCCTCAGCACTGACCTTTGGGTTCCTATCAATGTTAGATTTAAGTGCCACCTCAGTGTAACTGAATCCTGGAGTGATTCCTGATTCCAGATAAATCACTAAATCATAATGTGAGCGAGGCCAGTGACATCTTCCAACAGTCTCATTCCACACACAAATGGATACAGTTACTTTTCGAATCCCAGTAACTCTTAATAAAGTGTTTAATTGTCATGAAATATTAGCTCCCCTTTGTCTCACACAAGAGGAAAGCCCTGCAGTACCAGAAATTATCGACTTTGCTTATCATTTGGACCATTTTTCTTTCAGCCAAAACATATTCCACTTTGCTAATCTGCCTCAACTGGAATCGTTAAATGAGATTAAAATGAGAGTTAATTCACAGTGAACAAACCAGTACATTTGTAAACAGAGGGAAATGGTCCTGGAGACACTTGTTAAATGGCTGCAAGTAATAAAGCTCGAATCTCAATGTTAATTATTGAAAGAGAGAGGAACCCAGCATGTTAATCTTCAGAAAATAAACACAAACAGAGACAGAAAATTAAAAAAAACATTCAAATTGACTTCAATGACTAACAAGCAGCTGCTCCGCACTGAGAAAGCGCAGATAATTTAATTTCAATTATATTTTAATTAAATTTCTTTTTACGTGTTTGGCACATAATTAGCTGGTGTATGGTGAACATTATCAATAAAATCTTGTTAAAAAAAGGCATCGTCTAAGGATAGTCTGCAATGCTTCTGTTAATATCACTGTCCCAGTCCAATCTCACTCAAACAGTGGTGGCTTAGGGTCCAATCTAATCTACAAATGAGACATAAAGCAGGACTAGGAGATAGAGACCAGGACTAAACTGTATGGAATAGGACTGAGAGCTACAAGCCAGGGCTGAAAGACATAGAGCAATTTTAAGGAATATAGACCAGGGGCAGGGAGATGTTGGCCACAGTGAGAAATGTAGATGGGGATTGGAGATAATGACCAGGGCAATGATATGGACCAGAAGTTAGAAATGGAGACCAGGATCGAATAGAATGGCCTAAGGCTGAGAGATACAATCCAAAACTAGAGGTGTGAACCAAGCGATATCTGTGATTGAGAGATATAAATGGGATTGAGCGATAGTGACCCAGTCTGAGGGATATAAGTCCATTCAGCCTATCAAGTCTGCTCCAGCATTCAATGAGATCATGGCTGATCTGATAATCCTTAACTTGACATTTCTGCCTTTTCCCCATTGCTCTTGACTCCTGATACTGATTAAAAAGCTGTTTATCTTAGCCTTCAATAAACGTAATGACTCAGCCTCGACAGCCTTTTTCTGTACAGAATCCCACTGATACACTCTCTTTGAGAGTGGCGATTCCTCCTCATCTCTGTCTGAAATGGGTGATTCCTCATTCTGAGATGTTGGTATGTCTGACAATTCACTGGACTAGGTGATATAGACCAGGACTGAGTGATGTCGGTGAAAGATTGAAACTGAGTTAACTGAGTTCTCTGTTAATAAGGCAACTCTATTTGAAAGCTCCACCTAAACACAATCTCTGGTGTTAATTCCTGATGAAGATAACTTGGAACTTGTGGTGTTGCTGCAGAGTTTACCCTCAGCTAATTAACCTAGGGTAGCGCAAGGGTATTTGTGTGAGGGCCACCAGTACTCCCCATGGAGCCTGACACACTGCGGCCAGTCCAGGGACTGAGAGATCGGGTGCATGGATTCTCAGGCATGGGACTAGAGATCTTTTGTGTGAAGGTCTCCAGGCAGGAGTGAACAGTGAAAGGTAATTTACCATTAACATGCCCTTGGAAGCCTCAGGAACAATTTCCCTTCCAATCGGCTGCATTTTAGGAGAGTGAGTTATTTTGGCTTTTTTATTGGAGAGTTTGTTTTGAAGCGACCTGTTCGTACATGTTTATGATCCGCCTCTGGGGCAGGTGGGACTTGAATCTGTGCTCCTGATTCAGATGTAAGGACACTACCACTGCAGCACAAGACCCTAGCCTTGCTCGCATGTGTTACTGGCTGTTTGATGGAGTAATCATCTGCTTCCTGGATTTCCAGGGCCCTGTACCTCACCTGACCTCACCTTGCTGTTTAAACTTTCAGCTTGTCTCCAGCCTCCACAAAGCTTGCAGGACTGAGTTCTGGAGTTTTAAATTTCCTCACCCCAGCTTCACCCTGTGGGTGTGGACGTGATCTGACATTGCCCCACAATGGCCTGTTTTGGATTTTAATGCCCCCTTGTACTGTACCAGCCCCCACCTCCCCAACAGCAGAAACCCTTTCTCTTTATGGGCTCAATCAAATCCTTCAATCATCTGAAACATTGCAATTAGATCATGCTCAAACTTTTAAACTCAAGTCTCATCACTGCAGCGTTGCCTGATAATTGATCAGTAAGATAATGTCTTGCTGTAAACTGTGGCTAAATCTGTGTGTGTTTCAGTTTCAAACCCAACTGGCCTGACTTTGAAGGGTAAAATATATTGGGGAAATCACCCCCATTATCATTGCGATGAAGGGATGTGTGTATGTGTGTGTGAGAGTGCGTGTGTGTGAGAGAGTGTGTGTGTGTAAAGGTGATCAGGATGATTGTGTGTGTTTGTGTGAGAGTGTGTGTGTGTGTGTGTGTGTGTAAGGGTGATTTGTGTGTGACAGAGAGAGTGAGTGTGTAAGGGTGATTTGTGTGTGAGAGATGTGTGTGTATGTAAGGGTGATTTGTGTGAGGGAGAGTGAGTGTGCAAGGGTGATTTGTGTGTGAGAGAGTGAGTGTGTAAGGGTGATTTGTGTGTGAGAGAGTGTGTGTATGTAAAGGTGATTTGTGTATGTGTGTGTGTATGTGTGTGTGATGTGGACATTAAATCAGGACAAGGGTCAAATTTGTCTTTGGCATTCCTATTGGTCTGTTTGCTATCACACAGGAACGAAAGAAAAGGCAGCGAAAAGCCGAGTTAATTCATGAGGATCCTGATATTCAGTTAAATACTAAATAATCTAAAGCTTTTTGCATCCAGTTTGGCAAATGTTCACCATTCTATTTCAAAGACTTTTTCTCTAATATCGTTGCCTATGTTTCTATCTCAACGCTCTCCTTTTAAATGCTCTAGTTCTGTTGTACTCAGCAAACAAAGGAATTAACTGGATTTGTGTTAACTAGCCCTTTGTGATGGGATTGTCTTGCACCTGTTTAATTTGTAATAATCTAGTTTATGTTCCCTGCTCTAATGTAGGTTTGTTTGTGATTAGGCAGTCAGTAAAATCCAGCAGAATGCTCTAAGGGAGCGATCTGAATTGAGTCGATCAGATTAGCATCGACACTTAGTGTTCTGTCTGATTTCACTATCGGTGGATGAATATCAGATGAGGATGAACCACTGTTCCATCTAATCCCCAGGGTGCCACCCAGGAACCTCAGCTAAAATTGCCTAATGAATGTGGTTTGTGTTGATTTATAGACTTGTAATTTCTAGTCCAGTTATCCTGCACTTACCCACTCATTCACTGTTTGCTCCACGATATTAAAACAAGCATATTGTTAGAATATTTAAATAAATTATGTACTTTGTTGTGCTCGGGCAATGCCATTCAGAGGGGCACCTGTTTGCCTCTTGATCTGCCACCGTGGTGTGAGCATTGTGGGCCCACTGGATGTTGCCTCCAGCAGGGTGTTTGAATATTTTGTGCCAGTACACATGTACTGTTGGCACCTGTAACAAAGGAACTGAATGTGGCCCATGTCTTACTGTCTATGGGTCTGGAGTCACATGTAGACCAGACCAGGTAAGAGTGGCAGATTTCCTTCCCTAAAGAACTAGATCAGCTTTTAGGACAATTAAGTATCGTTGTCATGGTCACCACTGCAATCTCCCCTCCCATGTGGTTGACAATACCCTTCAGCACATCTCCTCCACTTCCCACACTTCCGCCCTCAAGCCCCATCCCTCCAATCGCAACAAGGACAGAACTCCCCTGGTCCTCACCTTCCACCCCACCAACCTCCAGATACATTGCGTCATCCTTTGCCACTTCCACCACCTCCAAACGGACCCCGCCACTAGGGATATATTTCTCTCCCTATTTGTGCTTGGAGAGATCATTCCCTCTGCGACTCCTTTGTCAGATCCAGGCCCCCACCAACCCATCCTCCACTCCTGGCACCTTCCCTTCCCAAAGCAAGAAGTGCAAAATCTGCACCCACACCTCCCTCCTTATCTCCTTCCAAAGTCCCAAAGGATCCTTCCATATCCGACAGAGATTTACCTGTACTTACGTCATCTACTGTATGCGTTCCTCCCGATGTGGTATCCTCTCCATCAGGGAGATAGGACACCAACTTGCGGATTGTTTCAGAGAACATCTCTGGGACACCCGCACCAACCAACCCCACTGCCCAGTGGCTGAACCCTTCAACGCCCCCTCCCACTCCATCAAGGACATACAGGTCCTGGGCCTCCTCCATCGCCAAACCCTTACCACCCGACGCCTGGAGGAAGAACAGCTCACATTTACCTTGGGACCCTGCAACCACACGGGATCAATGTGGATTTCACCAGTTTCCTCATTTCCCCTCCCCCACATTATCCCAGTCTCAAGCCTCCAACTCAGCACTGCCCTCGTGACCTGTCCATCACCTTTCCCATCTATCCGCTCCACCCTCCTCTCCGACCTATCACCTTGCCCCCCCCCACCTTCATCAACTTATCACATTCTCAGCTACCTTCTCCCCAGCCCCACCCCCTCCCATTTATCTCTCAGGTTAACCCCTTCAGGTCACAGCCACATTCCTGATGAAGGGGTTATGCTTGAAACGTCGATTGTCCCTCTCCTTGGATGCTGCCTGACCTGCTGTGCTTTTCCAGCACCACACTCTCGACTCTGATCTCCAGCATTTGCAGTCCTCACTTTCTCCTCACTATCATTAAAACTAGGTTTCGATTCCAGCTGCTGTGCTGGTGTACGAGTTCAAATCTAGGCCTCGAGATTACAGAATCTACTCCCAGACGTGGAGTGGAGGACAGCCCCTGACTACATCAATGAGCCAGAGGTGGAGCTGATCGAGAGCATCATGTTGCTGGGAGAGACAATCACCAACAATCTATCCTGGTCCAGCCATGTCGATACGATGGTTAAGAAAGCACAGCAATGCCTCTACTTCCTCAGGAGGCTGAGGAAATTCAGCATGTCCACAATTACTCGTATCAATTGTTAGAGATGCACCATAGAAAGCCACCTATCCGGACGTATCACAGCTTGGTATGGGAACTGTTCTGCCTGAGACTGCACAGCCCAGTCCACCACACAAGCCAACCTTCCATCCATTGAATCCGTCTACACTTCCCACTGCCTCGGGAAGGCAGCCAACATCATCACAGACCCCTCCCACCACAGTTATACTCTCATCCAACCTCGTCCCCAGGGCAGAAAATACAACATTTGCAAACACATACCAACAGATTCAAGAACAGCTTCTTCCCCGCTATTATTAGACTTGTGAATGGACTTCTTAAATGTTAATTCTGATCTCTCTCTCTGCATCTTCTCTGCAGCTGCAGCACTGTATTCTACACTCTGTTCTTAAGGATAGCCAATCCTTTATCCAAAATTCCAAAACCCGAAAAGCTCAAAATCCGAAGTTTTGTCCTAAAGTATTTTTTTCTCATTAACAAGGTTGTTTGGCGTGCAGTTAACGCAACTCCACACTCACTCGGCCCACATCACTCACATGTGACATAGCAGTGTGGCCCAGCACTAGCAGGTGTCAATTCTGTCTCAGTGCTCGTAGTAATCACAGGTGGGTCTGCTGGTTGGTCATTTTTCTTTTATTTTACTATGAAAATGTCATTTAATCCTTTATCTGAAAATTTCTGAAATCCGAAGGATAGCTGGTCCCGCGGGTTTTGGATAAAGGATTGTCCACCTGTACAATCTGCCTGGATAGCATGTAAAACAACACATTTCACTGTATCTCGGTACATGTGATAACAATCAATCAATCAATCAATCACAGTTCCTGGTCCAGGAATATTATCTTCAAAGGGCAGTTGGACCAGTTGATGAAGAGGTGAAATTTGAAGGGCTATGGAGGAAAAACATAGGGAGTGCAACCAATTGGATAACCCCTTCGAAAGGTTGGTGAGACGTGATGGGCGGATGTTGTCTATATGGCTTTCCAGAAGGCAGTTGATAAAGTCCCACATGAGAGATTGTTACCAAAGATAGAAGCCCACAGGATTGAGGGCAAAATACTGACCTGGTTGGGAAATTAGTTGACTGGCAGGTGACAGAAAGTAGGGATAACAGGTAAGTACTCCAATTGGCAGGGTGTGGCCAGTGGAGTCCCATTAATTTTATTAATGACTTATTAATAACATTATTTATTAACGATTTGGATAATGGTACAGAAAGTCATATATACAAATTTGCAGATGATATAAAGTTAGGCATGAGAGATAATGTAGACTACAGCATGAAATTACATAGATATTGATAGACGAAGTGAATGGGCAGGACTGTGGTAGGTGGAGTTCAATGTATGTAGAGGCTATCCATTTTGGAGCAAAAACAAGATAGATCAGGGTAGTTTCTGGATGGTGTGAAGTTAAATACAATGGATGTCCAAAGACACTTTGGGATTCAGGTGCAGAGATCTTTCAAATGTCACAAACAGGTGTAGAAAATAATCATGAAAGCTAGTGGAACACTGTCCTTTACATCTAGAGCATTGGAAAGAAAGGATGCAGATGTTATGCTGCAGTTATACAAAACCCTGGTCAGTCCCAACTTGGAGTATTGTGAGCAGATCTGGGCACTACACCTTAGGAAGGGGATATACAGGCCTTGGAGGTACCACAGCATAGTACAAGAAAATGACTCCTGGACCTCAGGGGTTAAGTTAGGAGGTGGAATTACACAAATTACATCTGTTTTCTTTAGAAATTAGAAGGTTAAGGGTTAATCTGATCGAAGTCTTCAAGATCTTGCCAGGAAAAGGCAGGGTAGACAAAGATAAACCATTTCCACTGGTTGGGGATTCTAGAATTAGAAGCAGAGTCTGAGAATGAGGGCCAGACCGTTCAGGAACGATGTGAGGAAGCACTTCGACACACACAGGGTGGGGGAGGTTTGAAACTCTCTTCCACAAATGACAGATTTGCTGGATTAGTTGCTAATTGTAAATTTGAGATAATTTTTGTTAAGCAAAGGTATTAAGGGATCTGGACCATGGGCAGGTATGTGGAGTTAGGCCACAGAGCAGCCATGATCTCACTGAATGGTGGAACAGGCTGGAGGAGCTGAATGACCTACTCCTGATCCTATGAATGGTACTTTGTTTCGCTCATTCACAGGATGTCAGTTTTATTGGTCAAAGTGAGTATTGACTTTTCCAGAGGCAATTAGGAGTCAACCACATTGCTGTGGGTCTGGAGTCACATATAGGCCAGACGTGTCAAGGATGGAAGATTTCCTTCTTAAAGGACCTTAGTGAAGCTGGTGGGTTTTTCCTGCAATTGACAATCGCTTTATGGTCACCATTCGACTTTTAATTCCAAGGTTTTATGGCATTTCGATACCACCAGCTGCCATGGTGGGACTTGAATCTAGTTCTGCTGATCATGATTAGATTAGATTCCCTACAGTGTGGTAACAGGCCCTTCGGCCCAACCAGTCCACACCGACCTTCTGAAGAATAACCCACCCAGACTCACTTTCCTTTGACTAATACACCTATTGCAATAGGCAATTTAGCATGGCCAATTCACCTGACCTACGCATCTTTGGACTGTGGGAGGAAACCGCAGCACCCGGAGGAACCCACGCAGATACAGAGAGTCGCCCAAGACTGGAATCGAACCTGGCACTCTGGTGCTGTGAGGCAGCTGTGCTAACCACTGAGCCACTGTGCCGCCCCTGCTTATTACCTGGGTTTCTAGATTAACAGTTTCCAGTAATAATGCCAGTGGACCATTGCCTCCCTACTTTACATTGGCCAGATGACCTCCAGCGCTGTTGAATAGCATGAGTCTTACTTCAGCACCAGGAGTGAGTGTGGCCCCACCTGGTGGTGGCAGTGATTAGCTCATGTCTGACATTGTATAAAAGATTGAAGAGAGTGGGTGTGAGAGATACAGCAAACTCAAGATGTGACCGATTCTTATCAATCACCTGTTTTAATAATAACAGCTTTTAAAGGAAATTAATCAGATGCCTTCCTCAGAAAAAAGTCAAATGTTTGTCCATCAACTTTCATGCACAAAAAAATAATTCAAGTTAATTTAAAACCCAACACCAATTTGGTTACTGGTGATATCATTGAGGTGAGAGCTGTCACTAACCTCTTCTCCCTTTTTCTAATTGAAGGGAAGGTTTAGACATCTGATTTTAGCAAAGTCATCACCTCTTTAAATAATTACTAATAGGGTCTATTGCAATCCATTTAATTTGACAGTAAAGTGAAATAAACACACTACAACGGCATGTGTAATTTTTGACATATTTGATATTTATGGTAAGTGTTGGAAGAGGACAGATTGGTTGGATACCAGTCAATGAGTTTATTGAGTATTTCCCATCATTCAGATGATTACAAAGCTGAAGGTTAGTAAAGAAACAGTCAGGTTCCAACTGCAGCATAAATCCAAAAGGGGTCCACGTATTCTTGAGGATGGCACAGATCAGGAGCCACTCAGAGCTGTGCTGTACCAGTTAGGCTGGACAATGGGCTGAATGGCCACAGTGCCCAGAGCCGGTTGTAAAGCTGGACATGAGGTAAAGAGAGAATCAGGTGCAACCACAGCAACAGTTGCTGTCAGATAGAGAGGCAGTAGAAAGCTGAGATCTAAATCGCGATAGGTAATTTATTTCATTTCACTCACTTTTTCTCAAATGCTGCCAAGCTTTGAAATTTCCTGTGAGGTTATTAAACCTGCTCAGGGCATTGAAATGGGGTGAATCTAAGTTTTCTCAGATGCTGCTCTTTCTCAACAAATGGCATCTGATTGCTGTGCTGTTTACTAACAGAAGCATGGAAAGGGCAAACGGATTAACTGAGCAAAAACAGGAAAGTTATTGTACATGAAGATTAATATCATTCAGGAGATATTTTCCTCTGATCTATATATGGATTCAATTGTATTGTCATTGGATAGTGGCACATTGCACAAACCATTTTACTTCAAATTTGGGATATTTTTTAAAAGATTTGTTTATGGGATGTGGGAGTCGTTGGGTGAGGCCAGGAGTTGTTTCCAAGAACTGAGTGGCTTTGCCAATCATGTTGCTTTGGGTGTGGAGTCACATACAAACTGGGTAAGGATGGCAGGCTTCCTTCTCTAAAGGGCATCTGTGACCCAGAGGGTTTGTATGACAATCAGTGGCAATAATGTGGTTACTAGGAGGTGAGCTCTTCAATCCAGATTTCCATTGAATTAAAGTTTTACCATGAGCCAAGATGGGCTTTGAGTTCATGCTCCCAGAATATTAGCCTGGGCTGCTTAGTTACTAGCCCAGTGATATAGCCACAATGCCACCATTGCCCCTCCCCTAGGGGCTGTTACACAGGCTGCATTTGTAGCTCACTCCAAATTGGAAAATATGAATATGACATATTTGAGATTATAGCAGAGTTTATTCAAATATTGTGCTTTTCAAAAAAAAATCATTATAGCTTTAATTTTCTGTCCTTTACAGTTTTCTTGCTGTTTAAAAGCAAATTGCATTTACATTTTAGTAGCAGAGTGGTTGTCCATCAGAATTATTCTGATCCATTCCAGAGTTTTGGAACCACATTCTGTTATTAAAAAATGCAAATTCGCTCCAATCATTTACATCTTTGCATGCTCATATTATTAATGGATTTAATTGGACAGTAAATGGATTTAAAATTATAAATTGTCAGGTTTTTTATTACTTTCTTTCATGGGTGCACAGCAATGACTATTCAGAGAGCTTCACTCATTCTTTTAATCTCGAGATTACTGTCACTGATGTTCAAAATCAAGGACTGATTAAACAAATTGAATGATGCTTCTGTTCTACAGCATGTTCTGGGATTTCAAGTGCCACATGCAACCGCACAGTTAGAAGTTTCCAAATCGGAACACAGTCACTCTCTGAGGAATTCCAAAATGATGGACTTTGAGTGGAACACCTGGTTCTGTTCAAAGTAGCAGTGAAGCATTTGACCCTTAAAGGTGATTTGAACTTCCTGTTGGGATACTGACAGGGAAAAAAGATATTGGCCTCTCAGTTATGCTGTCCACTCTGAGATGGGCTTGTAACTGTAGTTGTGACACTGTACTGGTGCTACATGCTCTTAGTCTCAGAATTGCTTTGTCAACTTCTAGATATTTTCTTATCAACTTGTTCAGAGATGCTACATACCTCTGGAGCAGGTGGGACGTCTACCCAGGCCTCCTGGTCCAGTGGTAGGGACACTACCAGGCCTCCATGACTTGGAGGAGAGAAGTGAATGTACTGAAGCCAAATTTGCAGAAAGAGGTGGAAAGGCAAGTTGCTAGAGGGATACAAAATGTTTACAGCAAGACAACAACAGATTAAGTACCTCTTTAGGGGAGTCAAAGACCAGAGGACATCGTCTCAGAATACAAGAGCACCAATTTAAGACTGAAATGAGGAGGAATTTCTTCTCCCAGAGGCTTGTGAGTCTTTGGAATTCCTTGTCACAGAGAGAGCTGTGGGGGCAGAATCCTTGTGCAGATTTAAGGCCGAGAAAGATTCTTGATCAGTCGGGGAATCGAGGGTTATGGGGAAAGATCAAGAAAGTGGTTGTGAGGAATGTTGTCAAATCAGCCCTGTTCGTATTGAATGGGGGAGCACGCTTGAGAGGCCGAATGGCCTACTGCTACTCCTGTTCCTCTGCACCACCATAGCCCAGCTAAACTGTTCAAAGGCTTCACATCAGAGGCAGAGTTCCAATGTTGCACCATTATTTTTAACCAACCTGTTCAGACATGTTACAGCACATTCATGGAGCAAATGGGATTTGAACTTTTTGGCCAGAGGCAGGAGCACTACCACTGCAACATGAGAACCTTTTTTGGCAAATTTCCAATCCCTGGCCATTTTTTCTCATCGATGTTCTCCAAAGGCCTAATCTTACTGCCAGTGTATGTGGAGCTCATTGAGTTAGAGAGGTCTACAACTCAGAGAAAGGCCCTTTGCCCATTGACTGTGTGCTGATGTATTTAAAACGGAGAAAGGAAGGAAGGATTTGCATTTATATAATGCCTTGCATTTAAAGCCAGCTCCCAGAGGTGACTGGATAACTCAACAGAGTCAAGATTAAAGTGGTGCTGGAAAAGCACAGCAGGTCAGGCAGCATCTGAGGAGTAAAAGCCCTTTGCCTGACATGTTAATTTTTCTGCTCTTCAGATGTTGCCCGACCAGCTGTGCTTTTCCAGCACCACTCTAATCTTGACGCTAATCTCCAGCATCTGCAGTACCCACTTTCGCCCTGGATAACTCAGCTGCTAATCCGAGTGTCCAGTCCCTGGAATGAACATTGGGATTTTCAGACGTTTGTCTGATAATGGATTCAGATCAATTCCAATGTGAGAAACATTTCTAGTGAAGCAGGTGTTCTTTCTTTTTTACATCACGGAGAAACGATTGTTCCGAAATTGGTATTGAGGGTTGCAAACCAAAATCTGTCACTGTTCTGCTGCAGATTATTTGTTGCGCAGTGTAAAGGGACCAAGTGCCTTCGTGTAGTTTTACTGCTGTTTAGACATTGTCAAGCAGTTCCTGTTCTATTCTCAAAATTTGAGGAACCTAAGGAAAGGCAACCTGTGGTTTTCAATTTGTAACCAGATTATTGTTATATTTGAGGTTCAGTCCTCTCACTCTGAGAGACTCCCTCCTGGCAGCAACACTATGACCATTCGAGATAAAGTACCAGGAAAACCCCACAATGTGAAGGAAAGAGCTGTCACAGGACTGAGTAAAAATAGGATGTATGGTACGAGAGCAGGAAATCTTTGCTGTTTTTTTTACTGGAATTTATTCTGCTTGCCTGAGATAAGAAAGTTAACTCTTTCACCCCTGAATGTGTGGCCATTCAAGCTCAGCTTCCAGGAATGAGCCTTAAATATTCACCTGGGGTCGAGAGTTTGAGTCTTGTTTCAGTTGATTCAGCTTCACCAAGTGAAGATACTCTCAGCCATGAGCTAAACGCAGGCAGCCCCTTCCACGTGCATTTACAATCTTTGTCCTGTGAAAAGGAAGCTTCAGCCAAAGTCCAATGGTTTAACTATTCGTGTTCTTGGTGGGGGAAGGGGGAGGGAGTGGAAGCTGCAGCAGAAAGTGACCCAAATTGTGTCAGACTGATCTGTCCCTATTCCCTGCTCCTCGCCACTCAGTTAATGTTGCTAAAATGAGCAGCCAACAGAGGAAAGTGTAAATGTACCTATGCAGTCACAGCACTGCTCTTCCCCTCTCAACTGCCAACTCATTTTGTTGGCACCATTTCTGACGGCAGATTTTAAAATTCATTCATGGGACGTGGTTGTGCTGGTTGGGTCAATCTTTATTGCCTGTCCCTAGTTGCCCCTTCAGTAGGTAAGGGGTGAGCTGCTTCTTGAACTGCTGCAGTCCATGTGCTGTAGGTTGACCCACAATACCCTTAGGGAGAGAATTATAGGATTTTGCACCAGTGACAGTGAAGGAACGGCGATATATTTCCAGTTCAGGACGGTGAGTGGCTTGGAGGGGAACTTGCAGGGGGTGGGGTTCCCATGTACCTGCTACCCTTGTCCTTCTAGGTGGAAGTGGTCGTGGATTTGGAAGATGCTGTCAGATTAGGCTTCATGGCTACCTCCTGTTTGTTCAGTAAAGGCACATGCTTACTAAAGGTCAGGGTCTGCCCTCTGAACTCCAATTGTTTATTTAAAATCGTCCACAGTTACTTCATGATTCAGTAAGAAAAGCCACAACAGCGTTAATCTATCTGCAGCAAACCTGGATGGATCTTCTGCTGCATGCAACGTGTAGTGCTATCAAAACCAGAAGCAAAAATAACAGTTCAGCAACTTTCTGTGCACAGAAGGTTCCAATTTAGTGTTCCTCACTCTTTATTTAGTGTAGTTGAAGGTGAGAATGTTGTCTATAACCAGTCACATGGAAGGAAACGTGTTCTGATAATTTAATTTATTTGGTTTCATTGGTTTGCTAACTTGGGAAAGTACTGATTGAATGGATGATGTCACCAAAAGGAAATTCAAACAGCAGAAAGAATGAATTTGTCCTCCTAGCAGTAATTTAGAATGTCCAGAACTGCTTTATCACCCAACTAATATCATTGTCAGACTCTGGGGCAGCAGGGAAAACTCCTCCCGCTGAAATAGTTACACGGGATCTGATCCCCAAATCCCCAAACCATCTACAAGGTACAAGTCAGGAGTGTGATGGAATACTCCTCACTTACTTGGATGGAAGCAACTCCAACAACGTTCAAGACGTTTGACACCATCCAGGGCAAAGCAGCCCCCGCTTGTCTGGCATTCTCAACACCTCTAGCGCAAAGTGGCAGCAGTGTTTACCATTTCCAAGATGGTTCATCAACGTTCCCTCAACAAAGCCTGCCGGGCCTCTGACCTTTCCAGCCTGGCAGACGCATGGGAACACCACCAACTTGAACCAACATTCCTGACTTGGAATGTGCCTTTGCTGTCCCTGCCTCTGTCCCTGTCCCTGGCACTGTAATGGGTCCCTACACCACACACACCGAAATAATCCAAGAGCACAGCTGAGCACCACCTTCTCCAGGGCAGTTGAGGGGAAATCAATGCTGGCCCACTCAATGAAGCCCACATCTGTTGAAAGAATTTTTAAAAACTGGCCAGCTAAGCAGACAGACAGGGCTTTAGTTTGTTGTCCATTTGAACGCTGGGTCCCTATGTTAGCAGTGACTCTGTCAAGGCTACCTGAAAGTTGAGCTGGAACAGTGAACTCAACTCTCACAGAATAAAACTTCAGCCACAACCACGTGCCTCTGAGGTGAGAGTGGTTAGTCAGTAACCCAGGGCTGGGATTTGTAGTTTAATGGGATACTTACTTGTTAAACAACAACAATTAATAAGGTGCATTGTGGAAGTTTTAATTCAATATTGAACTCTTGAGTTTATTTGTGTAGGTCCTGTTTAAAAATTGTAAAACATGTACAGCATCTGTAAAAATTGTACATCAACTCAGTGAGTGATGTTCTTTCTTATTGCTGGATCACTGATAAACAAAACTCTATTGAGGCATGTCAAACTGAGTCACTGCTTTTCCCTTTCATTTTGTTGAATCCCCATCTCTGACCAGGGAGAGGGGAGTAGGTGGGTAGTGGATGGTAAGCAGTAATCCCCTTTCTTATCAATCTCACTGTGAGAAGAGGAACTAGGATTGATCCCAGATAACATCCCCTTAATTTGATCTTCCAATAGACAGTCCATGCTCTCACCTCATGGGAACACAACTACGTTTGGGAAC
This sequence comes from Chiloscyllium punctatum, assembly GCF_047496795.1. Classification (NCBI taxonomy): domain Eukaryota; kingdom Metazoa; phylum Chordata; class Chondrichthyes; order Orectolobiformes; family Hemiscylliidae; genus Chiloscyllium; species Chiloscyllium punctatum. The sequence goes on from NC_092775.1 coordinate 3,300,536, forward strand.
AGCACTTCTGGAAGGTCACAGAGTGAATCTATGACATACCTTGCCATTGAACTTAATGATATTGGAGAAATCCAGCAGGTCAGGCAGCATCTGTGGCGAGAGAAACAGAGTTAACATTTCACAACTGTGTAATTCTTCAGAGCTTCATATCAGTCTTGAAACATTAACTCTGTCTCTCTCTCTCTCTACACAGATGTTGCCAGACCTGCTGAGTTTCTCCAGCATTCTCTGTCTTTATTTCACATTTCCAGCATCCACAATATTTTGCTTTTATTTGCACTCACCAATATACCCATCACTCAAACTGGTCACCATTTGCCTTTTGGTTTTCATATTTTGAGACACAAATAGGTTTCACAATTGGCTACGGGAAATGAAATTCAGAATTAACATTGACTCTTATAGTCCCAGATAAATAAAAGCAGAGTTGTGTTGCTTTTTGACAAAGAGAAATACTTTTCAGTGAACAGTGAGTGTTTAAATAAACCTATATTTATACAATTGGAATAAATGGCAAAGCTTTCTGAAGGTTTCAGAAGAAATCTATGTCATTATATAGACCAGATAGAGGGCAGCAGTTGTGTCACAGGGCTTGTTGCTGCTTTGCAAGAGGATGTTGTTATTTTTAGAAGTTTTATATATAGTCAGTGGTAGCTTTACACCGTTTAGGTATCTGCAGCAAGTGGCAATTCAACAATCACTCATTGCTCAATTTTCATTGCTGTTTATGAGAGATGAGAGAAAGGTTAGTGCAGTTAACCCAAGCATTTACTGACACATTTACCTGGTGTTCTTGTAGGTAAGTGATGAACATGTTGTGTAATTGATGTTTGCTTAAGTTGCCTTAATGAGAAAACTAGCATGATTTATATTTCACTGATCATTGTTGATGATTCAGTGTGACATTTCCTCATATGCTAAGGTTCCAACAATATTTGTTTTTACTCAATTACATCATATTGGTGTCACTGGCATTTATTGCCCGTCCTTAGTTGCCCCCTTGAGCTGCCTTCTTGAACCACTGCAGTCCACCTGCTGTAGGATGACCCACAATTCCCTAAGGGAGGAAATTCCAGGATATTGACCCAACAACAGTGAAGGAATGGCTGATATATTTCCAGAGGGGGTGAGTGGCTTCGAGGGGAATTTGTAGGTTGTGGTGTTCCCATATATCTGCTGCCTTTGTCCTTCTAAATGGAAGTGATCATGGGTTTGGAAGGTGTTTTCTGTGGATCATTAGTAAATTCTGCAGTGCATCTTGTGGAGAGTATACACTGCTGCTACTGAGCATCGGTGGTGGAGGGAGTGGTTGTTTGTGGATGTGGTGCCAATCAAGTAGCTGCTTTGTCCTGGATGGTATTGAGCTTCTTGAGTGTTGTTGGAGCTGCCCCCATCCAGAGCAAGGGGGGAGTATTCCATCACACTCCTGACCTGTGCCTTGTAGATGGTGGACACACTTTTGGGAGTCAGGAGGTGAGTTACTGGCTGCAGTATTCCTAGCTTCTGACCTGCTCTTGTAGACACTGTTTATGTGGTTGGTCCAATTCAGATCTGATTAATAGTGACCTCTAGGATAATGATAGCGTTTTGAGCTTCTTGTTGCTGTAAGTTGCATTATCTTGAGATCTTTGACATGTTGAGGGATGGGATGAGTCCAGTTTTATCCAGACTGGTTAAGGAGGTTGCTAAAATCAGCCTTTGGTCCTGGAATAAAGAGGGACCACTCACTAACATGTTTACCTGTCGACTGTGAGCCATTCTATATTGGAAAATAAACACTGGGTGAAGACAGGGAACCTCTTCATCTCAATACCCTGTCGATGATAAGCTCAACAGCAATCTCTGTCAGTGTTCTTCTGAGAAGAATGATCATGTCAGTAAGGTCTTAAAGGACTTCCAGTCTCCATACACTTATAAGATAGGATGAGCCTTTGATATTTAGAACCATGTGACAAAATGACTCTGGGGAGGAGAGGGGAGGGGCGAAATTTGGTGGGGAGAAAATGAGAGATAATTTGATCACCTCAAAAGGATATTTGTTGACTGACTGGATATAAAACAAGATGTAGAGATTGCTCCACCCATCTATATATCACAACAGGTCTGATTGGCTTAGGCCTTAGTTAATAATCCTCTCAAAACTCTTCTCAATGTTATTGCTGACAAGTAACATCGATTCACCTTATTTTCAATGGTAGTGGAGTGGAACACTTCTCTGCACATGTCCCAGTTACATTTGCCTCTTAGTATTAATGGCAAGTATACTGTTGTTCCAGAGATGCCAAGGTTAATATGGATAGTGAGCTCAGGAACAGTGACTTCACCATAGCCACAGTCCCCCCAGTAAAGAGAGATGACTAGTGGTGGTTTAATTGGAGGATCAGCAATCTTCAGGCAAGGGGAGGGGCGAAGAAGGAGAGACTTTACGAAGCAGAAATTGAACCCATGCTGTTAGTGTCACACTGGAACACATACCCAGCTATCCAACTGACTGAGCTGACTGACTGCAGTCCTTGTCTGTGGGTGATATGGATTGGTGTATGTAAACAAATCATTGAGAGAGGAGCAGGATGGGTTGATGAGGTAGTTACAGGATGTTTGACTTTATTTGCAAAGATATAAAGTACAAAAGCATGAAAGTTAGGATGCACATTTATAAATCACTGATCTGGTCCAGTCCAGAGAATTGTGTCCATCTTCAGAGGAGTCAGAGAATGGAGGAAGAATGTCAAAGCCTTGGAGAATGTGCGGCAGAGATTGACTACAATGGTCATGGGGATGAGAGATTTCAGCACCCAGAGAAGCTGAGATTGTTATCATTAGAGATAAGAAGGTGAAAGGGAGATTCAATTGAGGAGTTCAAAATGATTGAAGAGTTCAGGGAGAGTAAGTAGGGAGAAGATATTTGGAATAATTGGTAACATCTTCCATAGAGTCAACACAGACACAATGGGATGAGTGGCTGTCTGTAGGTTATGATTGTATGATCTGGAAAAGGCAGCACCAATGCTGAGATTCCCAAACCTTGGGGTCATTTCACAGATCCTTTCTGAACTTTCATAAGGTTCTGAGTAGGTTGTAATTGTGAGTAATTTGGTTGTGTTGTTAGATCACCCTACAATGTGGAACTAGGCCAACTGGCTGCGAGTCCACACTGATGCTCTGAAGGAGCATCTCACCCAGACCCACCCTATAACCCTGCACTCCCCGTGACTACTCACATTTGGACTGTGTGAGAAACTGGAGCACCCGCAGGAACCCCATGCAAACACGGGGAGAATGTGCAAACTCCATACAGTCACCTGAGGTGGAATCACACCCAGGTCCCTGGCGCTGTGAGGCAGCAGTGCTAACCACTGAACCACCATGCCCACCGTGCCACCCTCTGTGTAAGCAGTTTTGTGCTAGTGCCAGTGGGAAACTGCCTACAGGATACTCATAGGCAGTTCCTTACAGCCAAGATGTTACTGATTCTCAGTGACTGTGTGCAGAAGAATATCTGATGGGGTGCCTCTTGAAAGTAACTAATAGTCCATCCTATAAGAGTAAATCTGCTTGAACTGCTGTGGTCCCTGAGGGATAGGTGCATGCACTGTGACGTTAGGAAGAGAATCGATTCTCACCCAGCCAGGATGATTGTAACTTTAACAATGAAAAAGTCTGAAAGGTTGGTTAAATGCCCATTTCAGGAACACACTTTAAAAATTATCTGTGTCTCTTCAATTGCAGCTCACCTTAAATAATCCACATGAGTCATTGCAAAATAACATGAAAGGTCAGTTAATCTCAGCAGAATTGCACACTTCCTGGAAAATCAAATGGAATATTAATTGTCAAACTGGAACGTTCATATGCCATTCAGATATAATTAGTTCTGACTGTAAATGAGAAGCTATCTCACTTAGTACACACCGTGTAAATACAAAATGCATGTTGTAACTCAACAATGCTGACGTGTCCCTTGGTTCAAATTGTGCCTGTTCAGAAGGATTATGACCTGGATACGAGGCAGAGTAAATGACCCTTCTCACAGACCCCTCTGCCCAGTCTCACTGATCCCTCTGTCCAGTCTCACAGACCCCTCTGCCCAGTCTCACAGACCCCTCTGTCCAGTCTCACTGATCCCTCTGTCCAGTCTCACAGACCCCTCTGTCCAGTCTCATAGGCCCCTCTGTCCAGTCTCACAGGCCCCTCTGTCCAGTCTCACAGGCCCCTCTGTCCAGTCTCACAGACCCCTCTGTCCAGTCTCACTGATCCCTCTGTCCAGTCTCACAGATCCCTCTGCCCAGTCTCACAGGCCCCTCTGTCCAGTCTCACAAACCCCTCTGTCCAGTCTCACAGACCCCTCTGTCCAGTCTCACAGACTCCTCTGTCCAGTCTCACAGGCCCCTCTGTCCAGTCTCACAGACCCCTCTGTCCAGTCTCACTGATCCCTCTGTCCAGTCTCACAGATCCCTCTGCCCAGTCTCACAGGCCCCTCTGTCCAGTCTCACAAACCCCTCTGTCCAGTCTCACAGACCCCTCTGTCCAGTCTCACAGACTCCTCTGTCCAGTCTCACAAACCCCTCTGTCCAGTCTCACAGACCCCTCTGTCCAGTCTCACAGACTCCTCTGTCCAGTCTCACAGGCCCCTCTGTCCAGTCTCACAGGCCCCTCTGTCCAGTTTCACTGACCACTCCATTCAGTCTCACCGATCCCTCTGTCCAGTCTCACAGACCCCTCTGTCCAGTCTCACAGGCCCCTCTGTCCAGTCTCACAGGCCCCTCTGTCCAGTCTCACAGGCCCCTCTGTCCAGTTTCACTGACCACTCCATTCAGTCTCACCGATCCCTCTGTCCAGTCTCACAGACCCCTCTGTCCAGTCTCACAGGCCCCTCTGTCCAGTCTCACAGACTCCTCTGTCCAGTCTCACAGACTCCTCTGTCCAGTCTCACAGGCCCCTCTGTCCAGTCTCACAGGCCCCTCTGTCCAGTCTCACAGACCCCTCTGTCCAGTCTCACCGACCACTCCATTCAGTCTCACTGACCCCTCTGTCCAGTCTCACTGACCACTCCATTCAGTCTCACTGATCCCTCTGTCCAGTCTCACAGACCCCTCTGCCCAGTCTCACAGACCCCTCTGCCCAGTTTCACAGACCCCTCTGTCCAGTCTCATCGGCCACTCCATTCAGTCTCACCGACCCCTCTGTCCAGTCTCACAAACCCCTCTGTCCAGTCTCACCGACCCCTCTGTCCAGTCTCACCGACCCCTCTGTCCAGACTCACTGACCCCTCTGTCCAGTCTCATGAGTGCATCCTGCAGACATTGCTCAGCTCAAACAGAAATATTTTATTCCCAGGGCTAAGCTTTCAATCTTTTACTTTAAGTACAACGAGGGGTACGTCTGCTCCCAAGAGATCAATTGTGTTAGGGGATTCTGTAGTCCGAGGTACAGACAGGCGTTTCTGTGACCAGCAGAGAAAAAGCAGAATGGTGTGTTGTTTCCCTGGTGCCAGGATCAAGGATGTCTCAGAGAGGGTGCAGAATGTTCTCATGGGGGAGAGGGGCCAGCAGGAGGTCATTGTCCACATTGGAACCAACGACAGTGGAAGGGAAAAGGTGGAGACTCTGAAGAGAGATTACAGAGAGTTAGGCAGAAATTTAAAAAGGAAGTCCTCAAGAGTGGTAATATCTGGATTAATCCCAATGCTACAAGCTAGTGATGGCAGGAATAGGAGGATAGAGCAGATGAATGCATGGCTGAGGAGCTGGTGTATGGGAGAAGGATTCACTTTTTTGGATCATTGGAATCTCTTTTGGGGTAGAAGTGACCTGTACAAGAAGGATGGATTGCACCTAAATTTGAAGGGGACTAATATACTGGCAGGGAAATTTGCTAGAACTGCTTGGAAGGATTTAAACTAGTAAGGTGGGGGGTGGGACCCAGGGAGATAGTGAGGAAAGAGATCGATCTAACTCGGGTACAGCTGAGAACAGAAGTGAGTCAAAACAGTCAGGGCAGGCAGGGACAAGGTAGGACTAATAAATTAAACTGCATTTATTTCAATGCAAGGGCCTAACAGGGAAGGTAGATGAACTCAGGGCATGGTTAGGAACATGGGACTGTGATATCATAGCAATTACAGAAACATGGCTCGGGATGGGCAGGACTGGCAGCTTAATGTTCCAGGATACAAATGCTACAGGAAGGATAGGGAGGCAAGAGAGAAGGGGGAGTGGCATTTTTGATAATGGATAGCATTACAGCTGTGCTGAGGGAGGATATTCCCGGAAATACATCCTGGGAAGTTATTTGGGTGGAACTGAGAAATAAGAAAGGGATGATCACCTTATTAGGATTGTATTATAGACCCCCCAATAGTCAGAGGGAAATTGAGAAACGAACTTGTAAGGAGATCTCAGCTATCTGTAAGAATAATAGGGTGGTTATGGTAGGGAATTTTAACTTTCCAAACATCGACCGGGACTGCCATAGTGCTCAAGGTTTAGATGGAGCGGAATTTGTTAAGTGTTTACAAGACAATTTTCTGATTCAGTATGTAGATGAACCTACTAGAGAAAGTGCAAAACTTGACCTACTGTTGGGAAATAAGGCAGGGCAGGTGACTGAGGTGTCAGTGGGGGAGCACTTTGGGACCAGCGACCATAATTCTATTCGTTTTAAAATAGTGATGAAAAAGGATAGACCAGATCTAAAAGTTGAAGTTCTAAATTGGAGAAAGGCCAATTTTGACGGTATTAAGCAAGAACTTTTGAAAGCTGATTGAAGGCAGATGTTCACAGGTAAAGGGACGGCTGGAAAATGGGAAGCCTTCAGAAATGAGATAACGAGAATCCAGAGACAGTATATTCCTGTCAGGGTGAAAGGGAAGGCTGGTAGGTATAGGGAATGCTGGATGACTAAAGAAATTGAGGGTTTGGCTAAGAAAAAGAAGGAAGCATATGTCACATATAGACAGGAGAGATCGAGTGGATCCTTAGAAGAGTATAAAGGAAGTAGGAGTATACTTAAGAGGGAAATCAGGAGGGCAAAACAGGGACATGAGATAGCTTTGGCAAATAGAGTTAAGGAGAATCCAAAGAGATTTTACAAATATATTAAGGACAAAAGGGTAACTAGGGAGAGAATAGGCCCCCTCAAAGATCAGCAAGCTGGCCTTTGTGCGGAGCCACAGAAAATGGGGGAGATACTAAATGAATATCGTGCATCAGTATTTACTGTGGAAAAGGATATGGAAGATATAGACTGTAGGGAAATAGATGGTGACATCTTGCAAAATGTCCAGATTACAGAGGAGGAAGTGCTGGATGTCATGAAACGGTTAAAAGTTAATAAATCCCCAGGACCTGATCAGGTGGACCTGAGAACTCTGTGGGAAGCTAGAGACTGGAGGTTGGCAAACTTGATGCCACTGTTTAGGAAGGACAAGCCAGGGAACTATAGACCAGTGAGCCTGACCTCAGTGATGGGCAAGTTGTTGGAGGGAATCCTGAGGGACAGGATGTACATGTATTTGGAAAGGCAAGGACTGATTCGGGATAGTTAACATGGCTTTGTGCGTGGGAAATCATGTCTCACTCCTTTAGATTACTTACAGTGTGGAAACAGGTGCTTCAGCCCAACAAGTCCACACCGACCTGTTGAAGCACAACCTACCCATACCCCCACATTTTACCCCTTCACCTAACACTACGGGCAATTTAGCATGGCCAATTCACCTAACCTGCACATCTTTGGACTGTGGGAGGAAACCGGAGAACCCGGAGGAAACCCACGCAGACACGGGGAGAATGTGCAACCTCCACACAGTCAGTTGCCTGAGGCAGGAACTGAACCCGGGTCTCTGACGCTGTGAGGGAGCAGTGCTAACCACGTGCCACGTGCCACCCACGTTTTTTTTACGTTTCTCACAAACTTGATTGAGTTTTTTGAAGAAGCAACAAAGAGGATTGATGAGAACAGAGCAGTAGATGTGATCTATATGGACTTCGGTATGGTGTTCGACAAGGTTCCCCATGGGAGACTGATTAGCAAGGTTAGATCTCCCGGAATACAGGGAGAACTAGCCATTTGGTTACAGAACTGGCTCAAAGATAGAAGACAGAGGGTGGTGGTGGAAGGTTGTTTTTCAGACTGGAGGCCTATGACCAGTGGAGTGCCACAAGGATCAGTGCTGGGCCCTCTACTTTTTGTCATTTATATAAATGATTTGGATGCGAGCATAAGAGGTACAGTTAGTAAGTTTGCAGATGACACCAAAATTGGAGGTGTAGTGGACAGTGAAGAGGGTTATCTCAGATTACAACAGGATCTGGACCAGATCGGCCAGTGGGCTGAGAAGTAGCAGATGGAGTTTCATTCAGATAAATGTGAGGTGCTGCATTTTGGGAAAGCAAATCTTAGCAGGACTTATACACTTAATGGTAAGGTCCTAGGGAGTGTTGCTGAACAAAGAGACCTTGGAGTGCAGGTTCATAGCTCCTTGAAAGTGGAGTCGCAGGTAAATAGGATAGTGAAGAAGGCGTTTGGTATGCTTTCCTTTATTGGTCAGAGAATTGAGTACAAGAGTTGGGAGGCCATGTTGCGGCTGTACAGGACATTGGTTAGGCCACTGTTGGAATCTTGCGTGCAATTCTGGTCTCCTTCCTATCAGAAAGATGTTGTGAAACTTGAAAGGGTTCAGAAAAGATTTACAAGGATGTTGCCAGGGTTGGAGGATCTGATCTACAGGGAGAGGCTGAACAGGCTGGGGCTGTTTTCCCTGGAGCGTCAGAGGCTGAAGGGCGACCTTTATAGAGGTTTACAAAATTATGAGGGGCATGGATAGGATAAATAGGCAAAGTCTTTTCCCTGGGGTCGGGGAGTCCAGACCTCGAGGGCATAGGTTTAGGGTGAGAGGGGAAAGATATTAAAGAGCCCTAAGGGGCAACTTTTTCACACAGAGGGTGGTATGTGTATGGAATGAGCTGCCAGAGGATGTAGTGGAGGCTGGTACAATTGCAACATTTAAGAGGTATTTGGATGGGTACACGAATAGGAAGGGTTTGGAGGGATATGGGCCGGGTGCTGGTAGGTGGGACTAGATTGGGTTGGGATATCTGGTCGGCATGGACAGGTTGGACTGAAGGGTCTGTTTCCATGCTGTACATCTCTATGACTCTAAGACTCTAACATTTGCAGACAGTATGCATCCTTTCATAAGATGGTTTTGAGGAGGTATGGGCATCTGAATTGTGTTGGAAAAGCTGTATAATTCAATCATTACTTTGTTGCTCAACCTATATTTGGGGCTTCAATGTATCATGTCATGGTACCTCCCAACTGATTGAGTGCCCTCAGTGTACAGTTCATTCAATTTCCATTTAGTTCTCAGCGTCATGTGAGAGAACTGAGCATCATGTGGTAGAACTGGGTACCTTGCACTTCATTTTGGGTGGCACAGAGGCTCAGTGGTTAACAGTGCTGCCTTACAGCGCCAGGGACCTGGGTTTGATACCAGCCTCAGGTGACTGCCTGTATGGCGTTTGCACATTTTTCCTGTGTCTGTCTTTTGTCTGCACACTTTGGTTTCCTCCCACAGTCCAAAGATGTACAGATTAGGTCCATTGGCCATGGGAAATTGCCCATAGTGTGCACAGATGGGCAGGCCAGGCGGACTAGCCATGGAGAATGCAAGGTTATGGTATCTAGGTGAGATGATTTTTGGAGAGTTGGTGTGAACTTGATGGGCTGAATGGTCTGGGGATTCTATGTACTTTTGGAGAGATTCTATGATTTGTGCTTTAGATATTGGTATTTTTAAGTAAGTATTCTCCCATTAAATACCATCCCTTGGGAGTGGGGGGGATGTGCACCGCAGAATTTAACCTTACACGTAATGTTAGGTTGGCTTTGTTAATTTTTTTTCCAAAATTGAGGTTCAAGAAAATTTACAGAACTTTTCATTTGGGAAATCTGTCAGAACCGCTCTCAAAGTCAAATTCGGCATCAGAACCAATCAAGGGCTGGGGCCTGACAACTTGAGAAATACAACAGCAATTGAAATGGAAAGTATAGGTGGGCAGATCTGTGGCAGATGCAGTTCAATGCAGGTGAAGGTAAAGTATTGAAAGGAAAAATATTGACAACATGTGCACTTTATGAATGATGTGAAGTACTGAAGTCAAGGAATGGAGAGAGTCAGAATTCTCAAAATATCAGAACAGAAAAACAAATTACATGAATGGAATATTGAAAATAGATTGATTCGGCTCAATGACCTTTTCTGTAAATTCTATGTAATCACATGTACAGTACAGCATGTCAGAGTTAAACAAATGCAAACTGGATAGTGTTTTAGTGAGTCAGTGAAAAGGAAAGGTTGACTTGTGTTTGCATAGCACCTTTCACGATCTCGGGATGTACTTCAGCACTTTGTAGCCAATGAAATATTCCCAAAGTGGAATATGGGAAACATATTGAGTATGCTGTGTTTTGTTCAGTTGCCAGAGCATCCAGGCATTAGAGGCAAGCACCATCAGTTAATGTCATAAGTCCAAGTAATGAGAGCAGGTGAGAGGCAACAATGGTATATTCTGGTAAATGATCTTTAAAATATCCATGAAAGCAGACAGTGAGGCAAACTCGGTAACCATAGAGAGCAAATTTAGAACTGATACCAGGAGATGCCTCTTCACACCAAGAGCAACCAATACTCAGAATAGTCTCTCAGATAGAGGCAAAACTCATGCAATATTCAGGAAACAATTAAAAGCAACACTTGGGGTGAGGGCCTGAGGTTGCTCTGGATGGTGAAGCTCAGATGAACCAGCCAGCTCTTATCTCCATCACTTCATCAACCAAAACAAATTCTCCCGGCTGCTCCTCAGCGAAGTCAATGGTCTACTTCGGTTTACTGAACAAAGTGTTTTCAAGAAATGAATGATTCATTTTTGAAAAGGACATTTTGTCATTAATAATTAAACCTTTTTACAGAACTTAGACTCAGTTTTAAAACTATAATGGTGCAGCATTACCTCAACAATTGACATCCACCACACCTCACAACAATTATTATTTGTAACCAGACACATTATTACACACCTCCTATTTATGTGGAACTTGAACCCAGACTTTCTAGCCCAGAGGTATGGCCACTACCACTGCACCACAAGATTGCTAGGCTAACTTATCCATCTTACTTTTGTGAATAGAATTGTCAAGTTAATTAAAGTGGATTTTCTGCTTGTTTGCCACTTGATCACTTTTCTACCGCTTTCATCCTCTTGTCACAACTGGGCTCTCTCGTACCCCAGAAAGTTCAGGCAGGTTAAAGGACAATGTTCTAACACAGCATGACAGAAGCCAGCTTGGGAACTGGGACAGATAATCAAATTGACGAAAGCAAGAATGAAGAAACTGGGTCAACTGCCTTGTGGGGCCGTTAAAAGCTGCTCCAATCAGTTATAAAAGATTCATGCACTTTAAAAACAAAAGAACATTGGTTAATGCTTTCTCCCAGTCACTTTCCATTGCTGGTTACATTTACAGAATCTGACACTGTGCAGCAGTTAATGTGCAGTGTGATAAATGTGTTGCTGTAATACTGTAATGCTTTGTTCCTGAAGTTCTAATATCCAACAACGCTGTAGCAAGGTTAACCAGAGTTTATTTTTCGGAAACAATGTTTCTCCAAGTGCTTTTTATTGTTCCTCTGTTCGTTCCTGGGTTGTGGGCCATCACTGGTATAAGGACAGCATCTCTTATCCATCCCTAATTGCCTTGGGACTGAATGACCTGCTATACCATTTCAGGGCGAGGTTAAGAGTCAATGCCATTGGCATGGTTCTGTAGGCACATGTAGGCCAGGCTGGATAAGGATGGCAGATTTCCATGCCAAAAGGACTTTAGGAACAGGAGTAGGCCATTCAGCCCCTTGAGCCTGTCCCACCATTCAATGAGATCATGGCTGATCTGTAGCCTAACTCCACATACCTGCCTTTGACCCATATCCCTTAATACCTTTGCTTAACAAATGTTTATCTACCTTAGATTTAAAATTAACAACTGAACCATTATCCACTCCTGTTTGTGGGAGTTCCAAACCTCTCCCGCCCTTTGTGTGTGTAGAAGTGCTTCCTAATGCCTCTCCTGAATGGTCTGGCCCTCATTCTCAGACTGCTCCCCTAGTTCTAGAATCCCCAACCAGTGGAAATAATTTATCTTTATTGACTCTGCCTTTTCCTGCTAATATCTTGAAGACTATGGTCAGATTAATCGTTAATCTTCTAAATTCTAGAGAAAAATTTATCTAATCTCTGTTCAAAACTTAACCCCTGAAGTCATTCTTGTAAACCTGCATTGTACTCTCTCTGAGGGCAAATTTCCCTTCCTAAGGTGTGGTGCCCAGACCTGCTCACTGTACTCCCAGTGAGACCTAACCAGGGTTTGGTATAACTGCAGCATAACTTCTGTATCCTTGTCACTATTGGGCAGCTTTTTTTTAAATTGCCAATTTTTAAAAATTGAACTCAAATCTACCTGTGGTGGGAACTTGAATCCATGCCTTCAGAGCATCAACCTGAGCACCTGAATTTCTAGCCCAGTGACATTGTTACAACATCACCGGTCCCACTCTGTGATGTTGTTGGAAGGTGGGGCTAGCAGACATCCTGTGCTCGCTCTACAAGGCTACCAGCCATGGAACAGGCCCTTCGGCCCACCGTGTCTGTGATGTCATTCTAACCTAATCCCACTGGCCTGCTCATGGTCTATTTGCCTCTATTTCCTGCCTGTTTAAATCTCTGTCTAAATGCCCCTGAAACATTGCTATTGTATCTGCTCCTACCATCTCCCCTGGCAGTATATTCCAGGCACCACCATCCTCTGTGTAATAACATTGCCCTGCACATCTCCTTTAATCTTGCCCCTCTCACCTTAATTTTATGCCCCTGGGAAAAGGACCCCAATTATCTACCCTGTCCGTGCCTCTCATAATTTTATAATCTTCTATCAAGTCGCCCTCAGCCTTCACCACTTTTGCAAAAGCAATCCAAGTTTGTCCAAGGTTTCCTTATAGCTAATGTCCTCTAATGTAGGCTTTTTCCTGGTAAACCTGTTCTGCCCCCTCTCCAAAACCTCCACATCCTTCCTGTATCGTGGTGACCAGAACACTGTATTCCAGATATGGCCTGACTGAAGTTTCATACAGGAGAAAGTGAGAGCTGCAAATGCTGGAGATTAGAGTAGAGAGTGTGGTGCTGGAAAAGCACAGCAGGTCAGGCAGCATCCGAGGAGCAGGGAATTTGTGTTGCAGACGTTTTATCTCCTGTCTAGGTGACATCCTCAGTGCTTGGGAGCCTCCTGTGAAGCGCTTCTGTGATCTTTCCTCCGGCATTTACAGTGGTTTGAATCTGCCGCTTCCGGTTGTCAGTTCCAGCTGTCCACTGCAGTGGTCGGTATATTGGGTCCGGGTCGATGTACTTATTGATTGAATCTGTGGATGAGTGCCATGCCTCTAGGAATTCCCTGGCTGTTCTCTGTTTGGCTTGTCATTTTAATAGTAGTGTTGTCCCAGTCAAATTCATGTTGCTTGTCATCTGCGTGTGTGGCTATTAGGGATAGCTGGTCGTTTCGTTTTGTGGCTAGTTGGTGTTCATGGATGCGGATCGTTAGCTGTCTTCCTGTTTGTCCTATGTAGTGTTTTGTACAGTCCTTGCATGTGACTTTGGACATGACATTGGTTTTGCTCATGTTGGGTATCGGGTCCTTTGTCCTGGTGAGTTGTTGTCTGAGAGTGGCTGTTGGTTTGTGTGCTGTTATGAGTCCTAGTGGTCGCAGTAGTCTGGCTGTCAGTTCGAAAATGCTCCTGATGTATGGTAGTGTGGCTAGTCCTTTGGGTTGCGGCATGTCCTCGTTCCGTTGTCTTTCCCTTCGGCATCTGTTGATGAAATTGCGAGGGTATCCGTTTTTGGCGAATACATTGTAAAGGTGTTCTTCTTCCTCTTTTTGCAGTGTGTTGTGGCCCTTTTGAATAGTGTCTTGATGCAACTTCGTTTGTATGTGTTGGGTGGTTGCTTTCGTAGTTTAGGACTTGGTCTGTGTGTGTGCCTTTCCTGTAGACCTTTGTGGTGAATTCTCCGTTCGGTGTTCTCTGTACCATCACGTCCAGGAATGGGAGTTGGTTGTCCTTTTCTTCCTCTCGAGTGAATCGGATTCCTGTGAGTGTGGCGTTGATGATCCGGTGTGTGTTCTCTATTTCTGTGTTTTTAATAATTACAAAGATGTCATCCACATATCTGACCCAGAGTTTGGGTTGAATTTGCGGTAAGACTGTTTGTTCTAACCTTTGCATTGCTGCTTCTGCTATGAGTCCAGAGATGGGTGAGCCCATGGGTGTTCTGTTGATTTGTTTGTATATCTGGTTGTTGAATGTGAAGTGTGTTGTGAGGCACAAGTCCAGTAGTTTGAGTGTGCTGTCTTGGTTGATGGATTCACCGTCCTGTTTGTTCTGTATGTCCAGCAGGTTGGCTATTGTTTCTCTGGCTAGGGTTTTGTCGATAGAGGTGAACAGTGCCGTTACATCGAATGAGACCATAGTTTCTTCCTTGTCTATGTGTATATTTCTGATGATGTCCAAGAATTCCTGTGTTGACTGTATAGAGTGTCTGGATCCGCTGATCAGGTGTTTCAGTTTCTGCTGTAGTTCTTTAGCCAGTTTGTGTGATGGTGTCCCTGGTAGTGATACTATGGGTCTGAGTGGGATGTCTGGTTTGTGCACTTTGGGTAGTCCATCGAATCTGGGGGTGTTGTTGCTTTCAGTTTTCATTCTTTGTAGGTCAGACCTGGTTATCTGTCCGATTTTTTGTAAATTCCTCAGTGTGTTGTTTATCCTATTGGTGAGCTGTGGGGTGGGGTCAAACTCCCTCTTTTGGTAGATGTTGGTATCTGCAAGTAGTTGTTGCGCTTTTTGGATGTAGTCTGTGTTGTCCAGGATGACCGTCATTCTGCCTTTGTCTGCTGGTAGTATAATTTTGTTCTTATCGTTTCTGAGTGAATTTAGTGCTTCCCTCTCCTTGGTGTTGAGGTTATGTGTTTGTCTTTTCCTTGTTATAAGAGGTACGATACTTTGTCTCACTGTTTGTTGTGTCTCTTCTGTCAATCCATTGTTCCTTAGTGTACATTCTAGTGCTGCTAGGAAGTCTGCTGTCTTGGCATCCCTGTGGTTGTAGTTGAGTCCCTTGGCCAGTATTGTTCTTTCTGTGTCTGTGAGCTGTCTGTGGGAGAGGTTTTTAACCCAGGTGTGTGTTGTGGTGTCCTCTTCATTGTGTATTAGTTTGGCCATTTTTTCTTTTAGTGCCGTTTTTTTGCGGTGTGTTGTCCTGTTCTGTCCTATGGTGACGGCCTGTTCTATGGTTCAGGTCCATTCCTGATTGGTGATTTTTGAGATTAACGATTTTTGGCGTGCAATTTCTTATCTGTATTTGTGTAGTCTGTTGTGAGCGTCTGTAATCATTACCTGGATCATCCTGAATCCGTTCTGTCTGGCTGTGTCCCTGGCTTGTGGATTGATGACTGGTGGTCTGTATCTGACACATGGTAGAAGGATTCGATTCTTTCGGTATTCATTACCGACCACTGCAGTGGACAGCTGGAACTGACAACCGGAAGCGGCAGATTCAAACCACTATAAATACCGGAGGAAAGGTCACAGAAGCGCTTCACAGGAGGCTCCCAAGCACTGAGGATGTCACCTAGACAGGGGACGAAATGTCTGCAACACAAATTCCCAGCTCGGCGAACAGAACCACAACAACGAGCACCCGAGCTACAAATCTTCTCTCAAACTTTGAGGAGCAGGAGAATCGAAATGGGAGGGGTTGGGGTTGGGGAAAAGGTAGCTGGGAATGTGATAGGTAGACGAAGGTGGGGATGAAAGTGATAGGGTTGGAGGGTTAGGGTTACTGTTAAGGACCCTTCAACCCCATGGCATTAATGTGGATTTCACCAGTTTCCTAATTTCCTCTCCCCCACCTTATCCCAGTTCCAACCTTCCAACTCAGCACTGCCCTCATGACCTGTCCTACCTGCCAATCTTCCTTCCCACCTATCCGCTCCACCCTCCTCTCTGACCTATCACCTTTACCCCCACCTCCATCCACCTATTGCACTCTCAGCTACCTTTCCCCCAGCCCCACCCCCCTCCCATTTATCTGTCTATCCCCGAGGCTCCCAGCTTCATTCCTGAGGCTTTTACCCGAATTCCCCTGCTCCTCGGACGCTGCCTGACCTGCTGTGCTTTTCCAGCAGCACACTCTTGACTGAAGTTTCATACAGCTACAGCACGACTTGTCAACTTTTATTCTCTATCCCCTGACTATTGAAGGTAAGTATGCCGTGTGCCTTCTTTACCTCATCATTCCCTTGTGTTGCCACTGTCAGGGAGCTCAGGTCTCACACCGCAAGATCCCTCTGTATATCAATGTTCCTAAGGATCCTGCCTTTTACTGTATACTTTCCTCTTGCATTTGACCTCTCAAGATGGATCACCTCACACTGCTCTGGATTAAACTCCATCTGTCATTTCTCCGCCCGACTTTCCAAATGATCCATATCTTGCTGTATCCCTTGACGATCTTTCCTACTGTCCATAACTCCACCAAAAGGTAATGTTGTCTGCAAACTGCCCTTTTAATATGTGCTCAACATAATCGATCAATCAACATCCCTTTTTATCCTTAACCTTAATAAGATATTGCTAAACAGAAGGATTTTGCTGAGATTTTCATCTGCAACTCATCAGGACACTTTGCAAGAAATATCAATGTAAAGGCAAATGGACCTTTTCAACTGACTGAGAAGAGAGTACCAACTGTTTGGCAAGATGACTCTGTCTAGTGGAAGAGATGGAGATTACAACAGTTCCATGCACGCTGATAGTTAACTGTCAAATATTGTTCACCGGCACATCTTGGGAGCTGAATGTATTATGATACAGGGTCCTGTCTGTTGCTGACAGAGAGGGATGTGGGTGCCACTGGCTGGGCCAGTATTTATTACCCATCCCTGGTTGCCCTTGTGAAGGTGGGGATGAGCTGCCTTCTTGAACTGCTGCAGTCTACCTGCTGTAGGTGGACCCACATTGCCCTTAGGGAGGGAATTCCAGGATTTTGACCCAGCAACAATGAAGGAACAGCGATATATCTCCAAGTCAGAATGGGCCGTGTTTGGAGGGGAACTTGCAGGGGGTGGTGTTCCCATGTATCTGCTGCCCTTGTTCTTCTAGATGAAAGTGGTCTTGGGATTGGAAGGTGCTGCCTGAGAATCGTTGGTAAATTTCTGTAGTACATCTTGTAAGTAGTAAACACTGCTGTTACTGAGTGTCAGTGGTGGAGGGAATGGATGCTTGTGGATGTGGGGCCAATCAAGTGGCTTCTTTGTCTTGGGTGATGTCAAACTTCTTGAGTGTTGTTGGAGGCACGTGGAGAATATTCCATCAGACTTTTGACTTGTGCCTTGTAGATGGTAGGCCACTCATGAACGCGAGGTGACCTTTTTGAAACATACATGGTTCTATGGGAACTTGTCAGAGTAGGTGTGGAGAGGTTGTTTTCCCTGATGGGAGAATCTCGGATCAGAGCATATAACCTCAGAGTAAGCGGTTACAGATTTAAGACAGTAATGAGGAGAAATTCTTCTCTCAGAGGATGGTGAAATTCTTTACTACAGACGGCTGTCAAGGCTGGCTCATAATGGGTATTCAAGGCTGAGAGAGACAGATTTGTAATCAGTAAGGGCATCAAGGATTATGGCAATAAAGCAGAAAAGTGGAATTGCGAATTTATCAGCTCACCACCACCTTCCCAAGGGCAATTAGGGGCAGGAAATAAATGCTGACCCAACCAGCGACATCCACTTCCCGTGGTTGAATTTTTTTAAAATGCTGATCTTATTGAATGGCAGAACAGACTTGATGGGCTGAATGGCCTCCTTCTGTTTCTATGTCATATGGTCTTCTGGTAAAAGTCTCCCAATAAGCCTCAAGGTTCTATCAAGCTGCTATAGAGTGTTCAAGGGGAAGGCACACGGTCAGGTTCTCAGGTTAATGATCATGGCTGAGGAGATCCTGTCCAGCTGGGATTACCTACAACCTCAGTGTGCATTTCCTGGGCCTATCGATATTGAGCAGAGCAGTTACAATTGAGCAGCTGGTTTGTGTTTGTTGTTAGTTTGAAAGGAATTGGGTATTTCATCTCAACTTATGTGCAATATCCTGAGGTGAGAGTGAAATGCTCTGATATAACAGCATAAGAAGGTTGAATCACCTGGTGAGAAACAGCTATAAAGAAGATACACACTTAAAATGATGATATGGAGATCTTTTGAACAGGATATTCAATCCCATCATTCCCCTGTGGAAAGGGACAGAAACAAAGCTTCTGACATTAAGCAGATCAAGAGCAACTATGTTCAACTATGATTGTTTAATACAAAAACATATTCAGGGAAAAATTACACAATGACAAATGATGGGGAGACAGGGAAAGATCACCTCCGATTAATAGAGCAATTTCTCTGTGAGAACAGTGCAGGAACAGGCTAATGGAAGGTCATAAAAGATAATTAAACATGGCATGTGGAAAAAATTGCCACACACACCCTGAGGCAGCTGTGGCATGAAAGATATGGATGATGAGGGAGTGTAATCAGAAGGCTGCAAGACAAGAAACTAAACAAGAGGGAACGATGAGGTGAGCAATGAATCAGAAAGATAAAATAGAGAATAAATATAATTTCACTTTTAAGATGGTAACAACCTAGATGTTTAATATGGGTGACTGATGAGTGTAAGATGTAAATACTGATTGATGTGTTCTCTACATTACCAGTAAGGTTAATCTAAAGAGACGGTGTGGAAGCTTAAATCATTGAAGTAACAGGCTTGCTTTTATATTCACTTCTTTCATGACCTTTGGAGATCCCAAAGTGCTTCATAGGTTTTGAAGTGAATTATGTTTTAAGTGTAGTCACTGGTGGAGTCTAGAATGGTTGTCAATTTACACAGAGCTAACTAGTGGGGAGAGCAAGACAGGAAGTTCCCTGCTGTTCTCCATGAGGTGCCATGAGGTCTTTGATAAAGCATAATCTCCGTTTAATGTTTCATCTAAAGAACAGTGGCTCTGACCACGCAACGCATCCTCAGTACTGTGCTCAAATGTCAGGAATCGTTTGGTGTTCTTGTCTGGAATGGGATGCAATCTCACAAGGTGTTGACTCTGTAGTAAGAGTGATACCCACTGAGCCACTATAGCAAGCACAACAGTAAAACTGAAATCCCTTGTCCTTTCTGCCCTTGCGAGTGCTCAGTGACAGTTTTATCTTGTGGATTTTATCTCCTGTGAAAAAGCAACAGATATCTAAATGTCAAGGACAACAAGTTATAATGTATGTTTGATTGAGTGAAGTCCTTTACAATTCCATCAAATAGTTGGTGGCGGTTTTGCTGTCTAATGGAAAGAAGCTTGTCATTCAGAGTCACAGGCAATCCTTATGCCAATGAGGAAAATGAACTGGATATTGGAGTCAGGCAGCTTTTGCAGGACCTCATTCGTGCAAGGAAATTTGTGAACATTTTACCCTTTGTTGTCTCTTCTGATTGGGTGAAGATGTGTGGAGAGTTTGCATTCTACTGGCAGTCCCAGAGCATAGACTTGAGAGCAGGAAGGATTTTTAATATAGATGAGTAATGGGGGCAAGGAGTTGGGTGGATCAGATTTGGCTGGGGAGATCAATAGGCAGAAAATTCAAGCACATAGCAAGCAGTATCCAAATGACCAATGTTCCCCTGAGGTGGACCAATGTGCTGGGGGCAGCTAACCCACACCCAGGAGGTGTGCTACCAATTTAGCTTTGATCAGAAGTCACATGACACCAGGTTACAGTCCAACAGGTTTAGCTGAAATCATAAGCTTTCAGAGCAGCTTGTGTTTCCAAACTCTACATTGCTATTACAAGTATTAATTTACAATATAAATGTAATATTACAGACAAATATATTGCATCCACAGCTTCCTCTTTATCTACCCTGCATGTGATCTCCTCAAAACATTCTAATATGTTTGTCAAACATGGTTTCCCTTTAATAAAGCCAGGCTGACTCTGTTTGAGCATACGATACTGGATTAGTGGTGCTGGAAGAGCACAGCAGTTCAGGCAGCATCCAACGAGCAGCGAAATCAACGTTTCGGGCAAAAGCCCTTCATCAAGCCTTTCCTGATGAAGGGCTTTTGCCCGAAACGTTGATTTCGCTGCTCGTTGGATGCTGCCTGAACTGCTGTGCTCTTCCAGCACCACTAATCCAGTATTTGATTTTCAGCATCTGCAGTCATTGTTTTTACCTAGATCATACGATGTCTGTCTAAATGTTCTGCTACTCCATCCTTTATAATGGACTCGAACATTTTTCCAAAGTCCGAAGTCACACCACACTGGGTTATAATCCAACAGGTTTATTTGAAATTACAAGCATTCAGAGCACTGCTGCTTTGTCAGGTGAAGGCGGAGTGTTTTCAAGTAAACCTGTTGGACTATAACATGGTGTCATGTAACTTCTGACCTTGTCCACCCCAGTCCAACACTGGCAGTTCCACATCAGTTTATATTTGTTGGTACTCTGAAAGCCTGAGGGTTAACCTGCTTCAGAAAGTGCTGAAATTGCAGGTAGAGGTTGAGAGCCTTTGGAAAATCTCTCAGACCCTCACACAGTGTTTGACTCAGCTTCCCCCAACTTAGCCTGCAGTGTCAAGTGTTGAAGCTAGCTGATCCTACAATCTGTTCCAAACCCCTCAGACTGGAGGCCATGCCCTGCTGACTTTCAGCCTGACTCCCAGCTGGGGAAACCATCAGTGGCTGCAGAATCACAATTCCTCAAAGGAATGAATATTTCTTTGTGTTCCGTGTTCCACCGGAGCACACATCCCCAGATCCCCAAAGCCACCCTGGTTTCAAAGCTCATGCCATTTCAATGCAAGGAATGGCTACTTGATGTTGCAATCTCCCAGTGTTAACAATGGAGAGATACCCTGGTACTAGCATACCCTGAGCTCGCATTACTTTTGATATTAAACTGGGGGTATGTCCTAAGCTGCCGAGCCACTGTAATGGGAAGTACCTTGGCCTTATCTGCATCATCAGGTACACCCCCCTCTGATAAGGAAATGAGCTGAAGCCACAGAAAGAGGAAGTTTGTATGTTGGTAGACCCTATCAGTGAAGAAGAGTTTGGTCAATAAAAGGTTGCACTGATAACTTCCCTTCAAAAAACGTGATTTCAAATACTTAAACATAACGTGGAGCTGAGAAACATCTGGCTTTATAATAAGAAAATAACAGGACAAAATGATGACTTACCAGACATCATTCAGAATATTACTCCAATCATGGTAACCCTTTGCTAAAAAGCAAAATATTATAACCCCATGAATTTCTGTTGGAAAACTGCTAAGATAGACAATGATAGTTGGATAAAGAGACCGAAGAAGAAGAAACCTTCACATGCCAATTGGTTTATTCGGGGGAATTTTTAAGAAGGCTGAGGGTGAAGGAGGTTGGTCATGTGATAGAAATAAGTGAGAAGGTAGTCACACCATCTCTTCAATCTCTCATCCAGTCCCTAACTCCAGCACGACCTCAGATTGTGTGTCAGAGCTAAACAAGGATGATTGATGATGACAACACCTGAGGGCGAGCAAAGTCACAACTTTTGGCCATTTTTGATTCCCAAAGGAAATTGAAAGAAAAGACAAGTAAATATGAAGAATACATCAGCTCCATGATTTGTTTTTCCAAGTCAGTGAAATGAAGAAAAATCTGAAAGAAATGAATGGACAGTTTTGTCATCTTGTGAAAGAATGAGTTTGAGGACAGAACAATGAACAATCTTGGTTTTAATACTATTGAGAAGACAGAGAAACACCAAGAAAATGTCAGTTGGTATGGTTTTATCCTCAGGGGAGAATGGGAGGAGATTTCAGAGTGACAATGAACATAATTGTATTGATTAGAGCCGGGCAACTGAAAGGGTCTGATGACAAAGACTAAGGTCATAAATACAACTGGCTTTCCAAAACAAGAGTCACTGGAGGTGAAATTGTAAAAGGCAGGAGATTGAATATTTTATTTAACTTCCAAAAGCTTGTTTCAAATATCTGATATCAAATCAGAGAGAATGCAATAGTTTTGGAATGAGTGTATTTATTTTGAGATGCAGGGAGAGGCAACCTGTACAAAGTCATTTCTTTATACAACACAATGTCCAGTAAAACCGTTGATCCACTGATTGAATTTTTTTTTTGTTTGTCTCCTTGCTCTTATGAAATCCTCACAAATAACTTATTTTTGATGGGTTTTCAATGTGACCTTTTTCCATGCTATTTGTTTGCGGTTGCCTGGCTACGGAACACCTGCCTGAGTTTGCATTGGAAGAGGATGAGATTGAAAGACTGACTGTGTTAGCTGTGTAGTTTCTGGGTCTGTTAATGATGGTGTGGACACGCCAGGTAGGTATGAGTTGTATCCTACCACTATAACCCTTCCTGATGAAGATAATGGAGCATCTAAATTCTAACAGACTGCATTCAACCAATGTCCCAGGGATTTGGTCTATTGTCATCACAGTAATGTGTGGTCAGACAATTTATAGAATCATCTAATTACTGGAGTAACATCTCTTTTAAAATTCCCATTGCTTTTAGACCCTACTATCACACTCTAATGCATACCCAATAGCCCTCATTTGCTCTCTGCATTTAATCAATACTTTGTAATTGAGTGACCCCCATGCCACACATCAGGAAAATCAAGGAACAGAATACTTCTGAGCACAAAAAAAGAATCTGCTGAATTTAGACACAATGATATAGAAATGGAAAAGAATTCAAAAGTGGTGAAGTTGTGCTAAATCTGTATCAAAGCTTGGTTAGACCACACTTAGATACTGAGTACAGGTCGACTCATTCTATTATAAAAAGGATGTGGGGCACTGGAGAGGGTGCAGTGAAGATTAACGACATTGATAGCAGTAATGTGTGGGTACACCTATCAGGACTGACAGACTGGCTCCCTCTTCTCTCAAAATAAAGGCTGAGGGCTGGCTTACACAGGCCTTTAAAGTGGTGAAAAGATTTTATCAAGTGGATACAGAGGGAATGTTTCCCTGCGAGGGGAAGGATGAATCTAGAGGCCATCAAGATAAGATAGTCAGCAAGAAATCCAGCAGGCAATTCTATTTTCTGTTTTAGGTTCTAATTTAAAAGAAGCTTTCAAAAAAAAAAAGAGGGTGGCATGGTGGCTCAGTGGTTAGCACTGCTGCCTCATAGTGCCAGGGTCCCAGGTTCGATTCTAACCTCGGGCGACTGCCTGTGTGGAGTTTGCGAATTCTCTGTGTGGGTTTCCCTCCACAATCCAAAGATGTGCAGGTTAGGTGAATTGGCCATTCTAAATTGCCCATAGTATTAGGTGCATTAGTCAGAGGGGGTGGGTTACTCTTCAGAGGTCAGTGTGGACTGGTTGAGCCAAAGGGCCTGTTTCCACACTGGAAGGAATCTATTCTAATCTAACAAAAGCTTTATTACCCAGACAGCAGAACCCACAGGGAGGGGCTTTGTTTTAAATCATGGAATGTGGGTGCCATTTATGTCCATCCCTTAAGAAGGTGGTGTGAGTAGTCTCCTGGATACTAGTCCACGGGACGTATAACAGTGTGCAGTGTTGTTAGGGAGGGAATTCTAGGATTTTGACCCAGCAATAGTAAAGGAATGGCAATGTATTTCCAAGTCAGGATGGTGAGTGCCTTGGAAGGGAACTTGCAGGGGTTGGTGTTCCCATGTACCTGCTACCCTTGCCCTTCTAGATGGAAGTGGTCGTGGGTTTGGAAGGTGCTGTCTGAGGGTCTTTGGTGAGTTTCTGCAGTGCAGCTTGTTGATAGTACACACTGCTGCGACTGAGCATCGGGGTGGAGGGGAGGGAGGGGATGCTGAAGGTAGTGGATGGGGGTGTTGATCAAGTGTGGGCTGCTTTGTCCTGGATGGTGTCGAGCTTCTTGAATGTTGTTGGAGATGTCTCAAAGAGAGGAGTATTCCAAGACTTGTGCCTGGTCGACAAGCTTTGGGGAGGCAGGAGGTGACATAATTACCACAGAATTCCCAGCCTCTGACCAGCTCTTGCAGCTACAGTAATAATATGGCAGACAGTTCAGTTTCTAGTCAATGGTAGCCCCAGGATGTTGCTAGTGGGGGATTCAGTGCTGATAACATCATTGAATGTTAAGGGATGATGAATAGATTCTCTCTTATTGAAGATGGTCATTGTGTCGTGTGAATGTTTGTTGCTCAAATCTGAATATTGTCCAAGTCTGGTCACATCTGGACATGGACTTTTCCAGTATCTGAAGGTTTGAAGTGAATTCTGTTGATCCATTTATGGGGAAACAAGACAAGTGCACAGTAGGCTGAAGAGAGCAGATGGTTTCAAGGTAGGTTTTGATGAGGAAAGACAGGAGGGACTGGAGTGGAACATTAAAAAAAGCATGGAATAGCTGGGCCGAATGGCCTATTTTTGTCCTATGTATACAAGAAAGTGAGGACTGCAGGTGCTGGAGATCACAATCAAAAAGTGTGGTGCTGGAAAAGCACAGCTGGTCAGGCAGCATCCAAGGAGCAGGAGAAT
This sequence comes from Chiloscyllium punctatum, assembly GCF_047496795.1. Lineage (NCBI taxonomy): Eukaryota > Metazoa > Chordata > Chondrichthyes > Orectolobiformes > Hemiscylliidae > Chiloscyllium > Chiloscyllium punctatum. The sequence continues at coordinate 3,325,237 of NC_092775.1, forward strand.
CGATGTTTCAGGCATAAGCCCTTCATCAGGAATCCCAATGAGGGGCTTATGCCCGAAACATCGACTCTCCTGTTCCTTGGATGCTGCCTGACCGGCTGTGCTTTTCCAGCACCAGACTTTTTTGACTCTGTCCTGTGGATTCCATTGTAATCCTGTCGAACTGAGGAGATTGTCTCAAAATGGTATCGTCTGCCTTAAGCAATCATAAAACACGGACGGGAACAACTCATGCTTCATATCATCTCTGACCTTTGGAAAGAGCCCTCTACTCTCTCTACCCCATTCACAGCCTTATTTTGTCACCTTGCAGTATGTGTACTGTGCAATAATCATTCCCACTCCCCCTGTGTTGTCTGGGTTACCGATCGTCCTGCTGGGGAAAACTGTTCCTCCTTTATCAGCACCCCCTCCTAACGTCAATATCTATCTGGCTGTCAGAAAAATTGTCCAAACTTTATTCCATTTGTTCTTGGGATGTGGGCACCATTTATCCAGCCCAACCTTTACTGCCCCATGCCTAATTGCCCAGAGGGCAGTTAAGAGTCAGCCACATTTCCGTGGGTCTGGAGTCATGAGTAGGCCAGACCAGGTAAGGATGGCAGTTTCCTTCCCTGAAGGACATTAATGAACCCAAGAGGTTTTGCACCACCTGATGGTAGTTTCCTGATTACATTAGGGACAGTTTTTCTAAGGAAGCTTTTCATTGAATTCACATTTCATCATCTGTTGTGGTGGGTTTTGAACCCATGATCCCAGGCCATTACCAGGGTCTCTGAATTGCTAGACCAGTCAAAGTACCACTTGGTCAACCTTTCCAGTTCATCCACAGGATGAAAATGAATCTGTGACCAGTGGAGTGCCACAAGGATCGGTTCTGGGTCTACTACTTTTCATCATTTATATAAATAGTTTGGATGTGAGCATATAGTTAGTAAGTTTGCAGATGACTCCAAAATTGGAGGTGTAGTGGACAGCGAAGAGGGTTACCTCGGATTATAACACGATCTTGGTCAGATGGGCAAATGGGCTGAGAAGTGAAAGATAGATTTTAATTTAGATAAACGTGAGGTGCTGCATTTTGGGAAAGCAAATCTTAGCGGGATTTATACACTTAATGGTAAGGTCCTAAGGAGTGCTGCTGAACAAAGAGTTCTTGGAGTGCAGGTTCATAGGTCCTTGAAAGTGGAGTCGCAGGTGGATAGGACAGTGAAGAAGGCGTTTGGTATGCTTTCCTTTATTGGTCAGAGAATTGAGTACAAGAGTTGGGAGGTCATGTTGCGGCTGTACAGGACATTGGTTAGGCCACTGTTGGAATATTACGTGCAATTCTGGTCTCCTTCCTATCAGAAAGATGTTGTGAAACTTGAAAGGGTTCAGAAAAGATTTACAAGGATGTTGCCAGGGTTAGAGGATTTGAGCTATAGGGAGAGGCTGAACAGGCTGGGGTTGTTTTCCCTGGAGCGTCGGAGGCTGAGGGGTGACCTTATAGAGGTTTACAAAATTATGGGGGGCCATGGATAGGATAAATAGACAAAGTCTTTTCCCTGGGGTGGGGGAATGCAGAACTAGAGGGCATAGGTTTAGGGTGAGAGGGGAAAGATATAAAAGAGACCTAAGGGGCAACCTTTTCACACAGAGGGTGATACATGTATGGAATAAGCTGCCAGAGAATGTGGTGGAGGCTGGTACAATTGCAACATCTAAAAGGCATTTGGATGGGTATATGAATAGGAAGGGTTTGGAGGGATATGGGCCGGGTGCTGGCAGGTGAGACTAGCTTGGGTTGGGATATCTGGTCGGCATGGACAGGTTGGACTGAAGGGTCTGTTTCCATGCTGTACATCTCTATGTCTCTATGACTCTAAGAGGTTGAATAGGCTAGGGCTGTTTTCCCTAGAGCGTTGGAGGCTGAGGGGTGACCTTATAGAGGTTTATAAAATCACGAGGGACATGGATAGGATAAATAGACAAAGTCTTTTCCCTGGGGTAAGGGAGTCCAAAAGTTGAGGGCGTAGGTTTAAGGTGAGAGGGGAAAGATATAAAAGAGACTTAAGGGGCAACCTTTTCACACAGAGGGTGGTACGTGTATGGAATGAGCTGCCAGAGGATGTGGTGGAGGCTGGTACAATTGCAATATTTAAAAGGCATTTGGATGGGTATATGAATAGGAAGGGTTTGGAGGGATATGGGCCGGGTGCTGGCAGGTGGGACTGGATTGGGTTTGGATTTCTGATTGGCATGGACAGGTTGGACTGAAGAGTTGTTTCCGTGCTGTACATCTCTATGACTATGTGGTTTATTAGGCTACATGTCATTGAGCCACATGTAGCAAGTATATATTCTTATAAAATCACCTGACAGCAAACAGAGAATGACACCATATGCAAATAGGCAAATTAGGATTGGGCCACTCCGCCCCTTGAAATTGTGTGCTGGTCTGATTACTCTTCATTGCCACCTACACCAGATCATCTTCCATCTCTCTCTTAAAAACATTCAAACATTCTGATTCCACCATCTTTTCAGGAGGAGAGTTCCAAAGTTTCATGACCCTGAGAAAAAAGATTGTCTCAACTCTATTTGAAATGGGGAACACCTGATTTTTAAACAGTGATCCCTTGTTCTCAATTCTCCCAAAACAGGAAAGCTCATTTTCAAATCCTTCCTGTCCACGGATTTCCATTCCTTTGTTCCCAAAGTGTGGTCCTCGGAGTTGGAGGCAGGAACTTACTCTTGAAAACCCTCCCTATACATGGAGGACACTGAGTTGTAGCGATGTGGTGGACACTCCCCACAGAACACAGGCCAGTGAAAGGGTTGTATTAACCCAGATCGTCCCTAACAAACAGCAACCAGTGGGTTGAGCTGTGAAATTCCCTGGTGAAATGTCCCGATGACTCCCTGCTGCCTGGTTTCCAATGTAACCATTTGGACAAAGTGGAAGAAATTAGCTGATTCTCATAGAGAGAACGGGATGGAATAACTGTGTTCAACGTCCAACTATACCGAACAGGAGTGATTCCCAGGCAAGAAGTGACTGACAGGCCTAGTGCTTGTCATCAGTTTCTCTGGAGTCCTGTTTTAATATTTTGCTTCTGGCTTTGTTCCGAGAAGCATGTAATCTAATTGATCCTTTAGTTGTACAATGTCCCTGATTAATATTATCTTGTAGTCAACAAAGGTGAGTTAATTAATTATACACCAACATGACTCACTGCCTTGTAAGATGATTAAAAATGCATTTACAAAGGAATGCTAAACCTCTGCAATAACATTAGTTGCTCCATTTTCTCATCTTATTCCAGCTTTTCTTTACTTGTTTCCTCTGGCTTTCACGGAAGCACCTTTTCCAGATTCCAGCATTTGTTTCAACCCTCAGCACACGTTAACCGTGTGAGCCAACAGGAAATTCCAAAGACAGAATTGCTTCACCGTCATCACCGTGAGCTACCTTTGCTGTTTGTTGTGGGCATGATAATGGGCTCTGTGACGAAGAGCTGAGATTTTAGCCAGGATCTATGGGCTCTCAGTGCACACTCAGAGCTGTAGTTGTGCTATGGGTCTGTCTCAGTGAGAGTGGTCATTGCTAAACAGCCTCAGGACAAGCTGGGCCCCTGCACAGGCCCGGTGTGGACAGACACAGATAATGCTGCTCTTTACTGAGTACTATCCCTTCTGCACACCCAACTCCAATACCCAGCAAATTAGAAGGTTACTGCTTGGCTTTGGGATTTGTATATTTATAAATTTTATAAATTATACATATATTTATATTTGCTAAACAATAAATGGCTGGGAGTAAGACTATAAGATACAGGTGCAGAATTATGCCTTTCGGCCCATCAGGTCTGTCTCCATTCCATCATGGCTGATATGTTTCAAACCCTATTATCCTGCCTTCTCCCTGTAACCCTTGATCCATTTATTAATGAAGACCCTATGTATCTCTGTCTTACACACACTCAATGACTCGTCCTGCACAGCCCTCAGTTTTGCTGTCTCTGACTCCCTTTGACAGCCACGGTTGCCTCATCCTCCCCTTAGTGTGTTATTTCTTCCTCGGGATGAGTTTCTGCTGGGCCTCCCAAATTACGCCCAGAAACCCCTGCCATTTCTGCTCCACCATCTTCCCTGCTTGGCTTCCCTTCCAGTCAACTCTGGCCAGCTCCTCCTTCATGTCTTTACTCAAATGTGATCCCGTCCCATCTGATTCCAGCTTCTCCCTCTCAAACTGCAGGGGGATGTCTATCATGTTACGGTCACTGCCCCCTCGGGGTTCCTTCACTTTAAGCTCCTTTATCAGCTCTGAGTCATTATATATCACCAAATCCAGAATTACCTGTTCCCTGTTGGGCTCTACAACTAATCTAACCTAAAAACTGGAGTTGAAGGGAGATTTGACAGAGTTTATGGGCTTATGATTAGTGCAGATAAGGTAAATGAAAACAAAATGTTCACATTAACTGGGGAACATGGATGATGAGATACAAACTTTTAAAAAAGGGTGGCATGGTGGCTCAGTGGTTAGCACTGCTGCCTCACAGCGCCAGGGACCCAGGTTCAATTCCCGCCTTGTGCAACTGTCTATGTGGATTTTGCTATGTGTCTGTGTGAGTTTTCTCCGGGTGCTCCGGTTTCCTCCCACAGTCCAAAGATGTGCAGGTTAGGTGAATTGGCCATGCTAAATTGCCTGTGGTGTTGGGTAGATTAGTCAGGGGTAAATGTAGGGGAATGGGTCTGGGTGGGTTGCTCTTCGGAGGGTTGGTGTGGACTTGTTGGGCTGAAGGGCCTGTTTCCACACTATAGGGAATCTAATCTAAAGCTGCTGCAAAAAAACATCATGTATTCATTCCACAAATTCCTTTTCCTGGGATCTCCTAATCAACCTGATTTTCCCAGTCCAGCTGCATATTGATTACTGTAATAATGCCTTTCTTATCTGCCTTTTCTATCTCTTGATTTATTTTCTTGCCCACATCTTGCCTACTGATCAAAGGCCTGTACATCACTCTCATCAGGGTCTTTAAGCCGATTATTGCTGAAGTACGCTGGCATCTGACTTGATGGGCTGAATACTCCTTTATTTCATGGTTCCATAATCCTCCGACATTTTTCAGGCTCTTGCCTCCAATTTGTAAATGTTTGCTTTGTTTCAAAAGTAGACTTCATACCGTCTCAGGAGTAACGAAGAGCATTTTTTGAGGACTAGGATTGAAAATTATGGAATTAATCATACCCACTGGTCAATCTATATTCCCAATGGATTGGATTGATCTCATTCTTCCAGCTGTTTAGATCATCTGTGATTGGACAATGGAACTGGATGAACACCTCCAATAAGACCACAGGGAATAGGAACAGGAGTGGGCTATTCGGTCCTTCACTCCTGTTCTGTTATTCAATGGGATCATGGCTGATGTGACATTCCTCAAGTTTATTTTCTTGTGTTTTCCCATAATCCTTGATTCCCTGACTGCATATATAAGATTAATCTCTCTCTCTTGTATTAAAACTGAGCATCTTATGTAGAGACCGAAACTGTTTACAATTCACCCCTCCATGAGCACAGAGAATTGAGAAGTTAAAATCCTGCACTGGCAGCTTCAATCCAAAACATCTGACCCAGGAATGAGAGAGTTCCCAACTCAGTCACTCCAAATCATGGATAGAATATATTTACCAGAGGTTACATTATTAGATCAGATTACTTACAATGTGGAAACAGGCCCTTCGGCCCAACAAGTCCACACCGACCCACCGCAGCGCAACCCACCCAGACCCATTCCCCTACATTTACATTTATTATAATATCATCAAGCTCAAACCTGCCATTGACCATTAAAAATGTTGAAAATAAGATCAAATAAGGATTAACTTGGGTTCTGTTTTGGCGCTGACTGGGCTGAGACACTAAATAAAAATGGAAACAATGCAGATGCTGAAAGTCAGAGACAAAATTAGAAATTGCTGGAAAAGCACACTAGATCTGGTATATATGAAGAGAAATCAGAGTTACCGTTTGGGTTGAGTGACCCTTTCTCTGAACACATTTTGGGGCTGAGACACTATCTCAGTTTTTCTGATCCAGAAAGAGAAACAAATGGAAAACATGTGACATGAATGATGATGCGGTGTTTAGGAATATCTCAGAGGAACATCATTCAATAAGCCCCTCCCAAGCTCCAAAACGGTTGGGAATTGGTAGATTTGTGGTTTGTCAGGGCATCAAGAATGTAGGATAGAGATCAAATGGAAGTGAAGGCAAGATCAGTCATAATCCTGTTACATAGAAAAGCAAGCTCATGTCTGATTGGTCAGTTCCCAGCTAATATACCAACATAACTCTGACACTGAGAGACTATGGAAGAAACTGAAGGAATTGTTATTTTTTTAACATAACCTAAACTGAGGGAGTGGGTGTAAAAGGTCAAACATCTCCAACTGGCGATGTCTATCGAAGGGAACAGGTATAACCGACCAATTAAATCAGGCACTGACACAGCTTGGATGTGCAATTAAGAAGTGACTCATTTATAGCCCTGTGTTCTGTGATCTCTGAAGTGGCAGAGACCAGCACATCGACTCGAGAATGCTTCTGTGGGTGAGTGCAAGCAAAGGGATTTTCCCTGTTCACTCCAGGCTGCCCCAGAGTTTATATGATGTGGAGGTGCTGGTGTTGGACTGGAGTGGACTAGGTTATAGCCTGACAGGTTTGTTTGAAATCATATCCTTTCAGAGCGCTGCTTGTTTGTCACCTGATGAAGGAGCTGTGCTCTGAAAGCTAGTGCTTCCAAATAAATCTGATGGACTATAACCTGGTGTCATTTGACTTCTGATGGAGCTTATAGTCTTTAACCAAGAGTGGACTCAGAAGTGTCTGGGACCAGTTGTTGGTGCTGTCTGTGCCAATAGGACATGATCTCTGGTTCCATCAGATCCAACAGATTTGCATCTTTTGCTATTCTTTCTGGAAGTTACGTGTCACTAGCTGCACCAGTATTTGTTGGCCATCCCTAATTGCCCCTTGAGAAGGTGGTGTCCAAACCAGAAAAACAGCAAAAGAGCAGGAAACACTCAATAGATCAGTCACCTGCTGAGAGAAGGAAGTAAGTTTGTCACCTTTTCAGAGTCATTCTCTACATTGAAATACACAACTTTGACAAATAAAAAAGATCCAATCCTAAACTTTGACAGTCTGTTCCCTAGAGAGAGAGATGGAGGCTGACATACTGATGGATTTTGTTTCAATATTACAGCATTTTCAATATTACAGCATTTTCAGCGTTTTTTCAGTATTTTTCTTCAACTGGCAGCGGTTGCAGAGCTCCCAGGGAATATTACGGTACTGTCCCTGACTAAAACTCAATTAAACTGCTTCACTCTTCACTCAAAACAGTCGCAACAAAAACAGCTCAGCTGCAATCATGTTAATCACGTGACAGTGTAACTGTGCAGCTAATCTTTCAGCTTTTTGTAAAACGTGCAGATCATATTAAGATAACCAATTATATGTTAAAGGAAACCAAAACTTTTTCCATTTAGTTTATCAGATGTGTGTGGTTAACAACCCAATACACAGTAACTCCAAGTGCCATCACAGTCACCCTCTGTGCTTATCACAGCATCTCTGTTTACCAAATTCAGTTAAAGTGGTTTGTCGACATCTTTTCCCTGACCAGTTAACTCTTTGGAGTAAACGCAATTGTTTACAGCTTGCAACAAAGCCCATCTGCTTTGCAGAGACTGAGTGCTCGGTATTGAATGTCATTCACAATCTTCCCCACCAGCCTCACCCTTTCAGTCTTTGTGACTGAATTTCAATCAAAATTGAGAGCTTTGGTTTAATTTTTAAAACAAAGTTCTGCGTTGGATAAAAAAAACCTGAAGCCAAAGTTAAGGTCGTTTGCTGTTGCTGTTCACTTTGGCTGGAGAATTGCATTTCATTGCATCCAGCTGAAGATACATTTCAGGAATTTATCAACTTTTGTTTCCGTCGAATGATTGAACTCTGATGGATTTTGATTTTGAGCCTCTGCTCCCAGCCATCATTAAAAAAAACGAATGTTCTGGTCTGGCAGTGATTGTGGAGAGAAACAGAATGAATGTTTCAAGTCTGGTATAATTCTTCCCCACGACTGGAGAACCCAGTGGTGGACTCGAAATGTTAACTCTGTTTCTCTCACCACTGATGCTGCCAGACCTGCTGAGTCTCTCCTGCATTCTCTGCATTGGTTTCAGTTTTCCAGCATCTGCAGGATTTTGCTTTTATTCAGAGGTTCACCATTTGTCTTCTTCGAATCATTTGATGGTTTAAATATTTCTCCATTCTGCCCCTCTCCCAAACTGCCCATCCCCCAACCTGCTCCTCCATCAAACTGCCCCACACCAACCTGCCCCTCCCCCAATCTGCCCATTGACTAACCTGCCCCTCCAACATTCCTGCCGCTCTCCACCCTGCCCCTCCCCCAGTAATGCCTGGCCTATAACACTAACCCGATATCATTGTATAAACAATCGCATTAGTAACATCAGAGGCTGTTCCACCCTGTTCTAATATTAAAAAGTATGATGGCTAATTTGCAAAGTTACCTCATATCACTCCCTCTGTCTCTTATCCCACAATAAACTCTTGGTACCTACAATCTATTGACCTCAGATTTCAAATTAGAAATTGATCCAGCATCAATTGTGATCAGGGGGAGGGGGCTCCTTTCAGCCTGTATTGAGCTCCTGAATTACTGATGTCCAGAATGTACTTCCAAACAAGATGAACTTTACCTCTGGTGGGCATTCTCTTAGTTCCTTGTTTGTGATCATTTGAAAGGTTAAGTTAATATCATAAACCATGCGCATAAACTTCTGAAAATTTATTGTCATTTCAACCCATGCCACTGCTGTTTCAGAATAAGCTGCAATGAGTCATTTTACAGATTAGATTACATTTCTTCTGCTTTGCTCTCAGAAAGATAATGATTTACGCAGGAAAGCTACTGTGTGTGTGTGTGCATGTGTACGTGTGTGTGTGCGTGCGTGTGTGCGTATGTCTGTGCACATGCATGTGTGTGTATGTTTTGTCTGTCGCTGTCACATTGTTCTAGTGCACCACACAGCTGAACATTTTCAGAAGGTGTTCATGGGGTAATGCTCAGGGACAAGATTCCGGGAGTGTCCTTTCTCTCCTTAAGACACTGAGTGTTGAAATCTCGCTGTGGCTGAGATTATCTGACACACACAGTCCAGACCTGAGCTGAGGACACTAATGTTCAGAAAGCAATTAAAAATCCTTTTGGGGAACAATAGGATTGGTTTTAGTTGTTAATCCCGGATATTCCAATGATTTACTGATAACTGCAGTCCCTCTCACGCATGGAGAAAGATAGCAGGCACCAAAGTGAAAGTTGATGTTGTAATACCAGCCTGGGATTCTGCTAAATGTATTAAACCCTCCAGTGACAGTAGAAAGCTCTTCAGGTGTTTTTAATTGACTATTTAGATGTGTTATGACACACCACTATGCCAGGTGAGGATTAAGACTAGACCTCTGGCCTAGAAGCAGGGACACTGCCTCATGCACCACAACACCCTGGAAGACTTGTTATATTCAGGGTAATGATGGTACGTTCTGAGTTCCAGTTAGCATTGCTATAGCTTGTCACATGTACTGACTGGTCATTGGCCAGTAATAACCACCAGGAGAAATCAAGCAGGAAAAATTGTGCCAAGGTAAAATGACAATCGTTAACATCAGAGAATTTAATAACTTGAGAAGTCTCATAATTGTTTTTAACCATAAGTAGTTACTGAAGCAAAAAAACTTGAAGGAATTGGTTAGGCGTTCTAACTGTAAAGTATATGCGACAATAAATTATTGAATTCATTAGGATAGCTCATCTAGGTGTCATGATCTCAAAGACCTTCTGTGCTGCTCATTATTTAAGTACATTGACCTAATAGCTGGGACTGACCCCTCACAAAGCCCTCTGATTTCACACAGTGAGCAGTCATTTCAAAAGCAGCCCGAGCAGGACGGCCTTTCAGAAGGCTCCAAAACTTTACTGAGACAGTGCAGTATTCAATCTCACTAGGGATTGTGCTGTCTCTCTGTTGTAATATCCCAGAGACAAGCTTGACTCCAAATAGGGTGGGGGCAATCCATCAGGTTGCTTGGTGGTTCAGAGATTCGAACAATGTTCTGGTCATTTCTTACTAAGTGTGGCACCATCTTTGTGCAAATATATTCATAACCAAAGTGCAACTTTTTTTTTTACAAAATGCTATTCAACCTGGAGGGTGACCCTTTCATTGAACAGTACGTCAGATTAGAATGAGCTTGTGCTTTCCAAACAGTTATTTGGAATGAATGTCTGATTTGTTTTCAGTGTCTAAGGATGGACACTGCTGTGTGAGAGGGTAATCCAGCTGGTTGTTGATCACACTAACATCATAAGGCTGTTGCTTTCATGCTGTTTACAATTGGTGTTTTGCATATTAGGACAACAGTGTTTGTCACTGTTCAATTTTATTAATTTATTCTCTGTATCTGTCTCACCCTGAGATGAGGAGAAGTGTCTTCACCCAGGGAGTGGGGAGCCAGTGGAATTCTCTGCCACAGAAAGTGGCTGAGCCGAAACATTAATATGTTTCAAGAAGGAGGTAGATATAGTTCTTAGGGCTAAAGGGATCAGGGTATGGGGGGGGAGAGAGCAGGATCAGAGGAATTGATCCTATTGAATGGAGGAGCAGGCTCAAAGGGCCGAATGGCCTACTCCTGCTCCTATTTTCTGAGTCTTTGTGAATCTTTTTAAATTCAATTGTTTCACATTGGAAATAGGAAAAAAGGTGCACACTGCCCACAGTCATACCAAGTGTAAATGGCTGCTCCGGACAGGTTGTGTAAAGATGATTCTGGATGAGGTGGCGTGTTAAACAGTAGAGGTGAAAGGTCGCTTAGACAGAGTGTGAGCAGGTACTTTTCCAGTCTGAGTTGTATTTTGACCTATGCATCATAGAACTCCAACATAATGTTTACTTACTGTTCTTAGTTATATTGATTTTCTATTTGTTTAATCTATTGGGGCATGGTAAGACACACCTTCAGACAAATGTTTGGACTTGATGTCCTCTGGCTCAGAGATAGGGATACTACTGCTGTGCCACAAAATCCCCTCCTCATACACCTAGTTCCCACCCAATTATCATTCAATTAACGGGAAACCATTGGCTTGTTTCGTTCAGTCTAAGAGTGCCGTACCAGACGCTGTGAGATGATCACAGGGATGAGCTATAGTCCACAACAGGCAGAGCCAAGTCTGACAATTGGTAACCGACAACTCCAGATCATTGATGTGGCAAAGTGAGGAGCTAGGGTGTCTATGAATGGCTACAATCTGAACAAGGACTGAACCCTGAATCTGGGCTTCAATCTGCATCACACTCTCACCATGTCACACTCTTGCCTTTGAATGACTTTAAGGACCTTCCATTCCAATAGTTTGAGACAAGGTTTTGCGAACACACCTGGAACCATCAGCATTAAACATACTGATTGATCATCAGCTTTGGACAAATTGTTCCGCCAAAACACGGCAGGTGTGTTCCTCTGTAAACAGCCCACTATAAACACCCCACTGTAAACACCCAACTGTAAAGACCCCACTGTAAACACCCCGCTGTAAACACCCCGCTGTAAACACCCCGCTGTAAACACCCCACTGTAAACACACCACTGTAAACACCCCACTGTAAACACACTGCTGTAAACACCCCACTGTAAACACATCGCTACAAACACCCCATTGTAAACACCCCACTGTAAACACCCCACTGTAAACACCCAATTGTAAACACACCACTGTAAACACCCAACTTTAAACACCCAATTGTAAACACACCGCTGTAAACACACCACTGTAAACACACCACAGTAAACACCCCACTGTAAACACCCCGCTGTAAACACCTAACTGTAAACACCCCACTGTAAACACACCGCAGTAAACACCCCACTGTAAACACCCCACTGTAAACACCCAACTGTAAAGACCCCACTGTAAGCACCCCACTGTAAACACACCGCAGTAAACACCCCACTGTAAACACCCCACTGTAAACACACCGCAGTAAACACCCCACTGTAAACACACCACTGTAAACACCCAACTGTAAACACCCCACTGTAAACACCCCACTGTAAACACACCACTGTAAACACCCAACTGTAAACACCCCACTGTAAACACACCGCTGTAAACACACCACTGTAAACACACCGCTGTAAACACACCACTGTAAAGATCCCACTGTAAACACCCCACTGTAAACACCCCACTGTAAACACACCACTGTAAACACCCCACTGTAAACACACCACTGTAAACACCCAACTGTAAACACCCCACTGTAAACAGGGTAAAAACAATAACTGCAGATGCTGAAAACCAAATACTGGATTAGTGGTGCTGGAAGAGCACAGCAGTTCAAGCAGCATCTAAGGAGCAGCGAAATTGACGTTTCGGGCAAAAGCCATGGCTGTAAACACACTACTGTAAAGACCCCACTGTAAGCACATCACTGTAAACACACCGCTGTAAACACCCCACTGTAAACACCCCACTGTAAACACATTGCTATAAACACCCCACTGTAAACACCCCGCTGGAAACACACCACTGTAAACACATCACTATAAACACCCCACTTTAAACACATCGCAATAAACACCCCACTGTAAACACATCGCTATAAACACCCCACTGTAAAAACATTCCTGTAAACACCCCGCTGTAAACACCCCACTGTAAACACACCACTGTAAACACATCGCTATAAACACCCCACTATAACACATCGCTGTAATCACCCCACTGTAAGCACCCCACTTTAAACACACCTCTGTAAACATCCCAATATAAACACCCCGCTGTAAACACACCGCTGTAAACACATCGCTGTAAACACCCCACTGTAAACACATCGTTATAAACATCCCACTGTGAACACCCCACTGTAAACACATCGTTATAAACATCCCACTGTGAACACCCTACTGTAAACACATCGTTATAAACATCCCACTGTGAACACCCCACTGTAAACACATCGTTATAAACATCCCACTGTGAACACCCTACTGTAAACACTTCGTTATAAACATCCCACTGTAAACACCCCGCTGTAAACACACCACTGTAAACACCCTGCTGTAAACACCCCTCTGTAAACACACCACTGTAAACACATCGCTGTAAACACCTCACTGTAAACACCCCACTGTAAACACACTGCTGTAAACACACCACTGTAAACCCACCACTGTAAACACCCCGCTGTAAACACCCCGCTGTAAACACACCACTGTAAACACCCTGCTGTAAACACCCTGCTGTAAACACCCTGCTGTAAACACACCGCTGTAAACACACCACTGTAAACACTCCACTGTAAACACCCCGCTGTAAACATGCCGCTGTAAACACCCCACTGTAAACACCCCACTGTAAACACCCCACTGTAAACACCCCGCTGGAAACACCCCGCTGGAAACACACCACTGTAAACACATCACTATAAAAACCCCACTTTAAACACATCGCTATAAACACCCCACTGTAAACACATCGCTATAAACACCCCACTGTAAAAACATTCCTGTAAACACCCCGCTGTAAACACCCCACTGTAAACACACCACTGTAAACACATCGCTATAAACACCCCACTATAACACATCGCTGTAATCACCCCACTGTAAACACCCCACTTTAAACACACCTCTGTAAACATCCCAATATAAACACCCCGCTGTAAACACACCACTGTAAACACATCGCTGTAAACACCCCACAGTAAACACATCGTTATAAACATCCCACTGTGAACACCCCACTGTAAACACATCGTTATAAACATCCCACTGTAAACACCCCGCTGTAAACACCCTGCTGTAAACACCCCTCTGTAAACACACCACTGTAAACACATCGCTGTAAACACCCCACTGTAAACACCCCACTGTAAACACACCGCTGTAAACACACCACTGTAAATACACCTCTGTAAACCCACCACTGTAAACACCCCGCTGTAAACACACCACTGTAAACACACCTCTGTAAACCCACCACTGTAAACACCCCACTGTAAACACACCACTGTAAACACCCTGCTGTAAACACCCCTCTGTAAACACACCACTGTAAACACATCGCTGTAAACACACCACTGTAAATATCCCACTGTAAACACCCCACTGTAAACACACCACTGTAAACACCCCGGTGTAAACACAGCACTGTAAACACATCGCTGTAAACACATCGCTGTAAACACCCCGCTGTAAACACCCCACTGTAAACACATCGCTGTAAACACACCACTGTAAACACCCCACTGTAAACACACCACTGCAAACAGGGTAAAAACAATAACTGCAGGTGCTGGAAACCAAATTCTGGATTAGTGGTGCTGGAAGAGCACAGCAGTTCAGGCAGCATCCAAGGAGCAGCGAAATTGACGTTTTGGGCAAAAGCCATCGCTGTAAACACATCGCTGTAAACACCCCACTGAAAACACACCACTGTAAACACCCCGCTGTAAACACTCCACTGTAAACACATCGCTATAAACACCCCACTAAAAACACATTGCTATAAACACCCCACTGTAAACACAATGCTATAAACACCCCACTGTAAATACCCCACTTTGAACACCCCGCTGTAAACACACCGCTGTAAACACCCCACTGTAAATACACCACTTTAAACACACCTCTGTAAACATCCAAATATAAACACCCCGCTGTAAACACCCCATTGTAAACACCCCACTGTAAACACCTCGCTGTGAACACCCCGCTGTAAACACCCCACTGTGAACACCCCACTGTAAACCCACCACTGTAAACACCCCGCTGTAAACACACCACTGTAAACACAGCGCTGTAAACACCCTACTGTAAACACCCTACTGTAAACACACCACTGTAAACACCCCGCTGTAAACACCCCACTGTAAACGCCCCACTGTAAACACACCACTGTAAGCACACCACTGTAAACACACCTCTGTAAACCCACCACTGTAAACACCCCACTGTAAACACACCACTGTAAACACAGCGCTGTAAACACCCCACTGTAAACACCCCACTGTAAACACCCCGCTGTAAACACACCACTGTAAACACCCCGCTGTAAACGCACCACTGTAAACACACAACTGTAAACACACCACTGTAAACACACCGCTGTAAACACACCGCTGTAAACACACAACTGTAAACACACCACTGTAAACACACAACTGTAAACACCCAACTGTAAACACACTGCTGTAAACACACCACTGTAAACACCCCGCTGTAAACACCCCGCTGTAAACACCCCGCTGTAAACACACCGCTGTAAACACACCACTGTAAACACCCCGCTGTAAACACTCCACTGTAAACACATCACTGTAAACACCCCACTGCAAACACATCGCTATATACAACCCACTGTAAACACCCCACTGTAAACACCCCGCTGTGAACACCCTGCTGTAAACACACCACTGTAAACACACCACTGTAAACACCCCGCTGTAAACACACCACTGTAAACGCACCACTGTAAACACCCCGCTGTCAACACCCCGCTGTAAACACACCACTGTAAACACCCCGCTGTAAACACCCCACTGTAAACACATCACTGTAAACACCCCACTGCAAACACATCGCTATATACACCCCACTGTAAACACCCCACTGTGAACACCCCGCTGTAAACACACCACTGTAAACACACCACCGTAAACACACCACTGTAAACACACCGCTGTAAACACCCCACTGTAAACACACCACTGTAAACACACCACCGTAAACACACCACTGTAAACACACCGCTGTAAACACCCCGCTGTAAACACCCCGCTGCAAACACATCGCTATATACACCCCACTGTAAACACCCCACTGTGAACACCCTGCTGTAAACACACCACTGTAAACACCCCGCTGTATACACACCACTGTAAACACCCCGCTGTAAACGCACCACTGTAAACACACCACTGTAAACACACCACTGTAAACACACCTCTGTAAACACCCCGCTGTAAACACCCCGCTGTAAACACACCACTGTAAACACCCCGCTGTAAACACCCCGCTGTAAACACACCGCTGTAAACACACCACTGTAAACACCCCGCTGTAAACACCCCACTGTAAACACATCACTGTAAACACCCCACTGCAAACACATCGCTATATACACCCCACTGTAAACACCCCACTGTGAACACCCTGCTGTAAACACACCACTGTAAACACATCGTTGTAAACACCCCACTGTAAACATATCACTGTAAACACCACACTGTAAACACATCGCTATAAACACCCCACGGTAAACACCCCACTGTAAACACATTGCTATAAACACCCCGCTGTAAACACCCCGCTGTAAACACCCCACTGTAAACACCCCGGTGTAAACACATCGTTGTAAATACACCACTGTAAACAATCGCTGTAAACACCCCACTGTAAACACTCCACTGTAAACACGCACTTTAAACACCCCCAGTGTAAACACCTCACAGTAAACACCCCGCTGTAAACGCCCTGCTGTAAACACTCCACTGTAAACACTCCACTGTAAACACTCCACTGTAAATACAACGCTGTAAACACCCTACTGTAAACACACCACTGTAAACACCCCGCTGTAAACACCGCACTGTAAACACCCCGGTGTAAACACACCGCTGTAAACACACCACTGTAAACACCCCGCTGTAAACACACCGCTGTAAACACACCACTGTAAACACCCCACTATAAACACATCACTGTAAACACCCCGCTGTAAACACACACTGTAAACACATCACTGTAAACACACCTCTGTAAACACACCACTGTAAACACCCCACTGTTACCACCCCGGTGTAAACACATCGCTGTAAACACCCCACTGTAAACACATCACTGTAAACACCCCACTGTAAACACACACTGTAAACACATCACTGTAAACACCCCACTGCAATCACCCCACTGTAAACACATTGCTATAAACACCCCACTGTAAACACCCCACTGTAAACACCCAACTGTAAACACCCCGGTGTAAACACATCGTTGTAAACACACCACTGTAAACACATCGCTGTAAACACCCCACTGTAAACACTCCACTATAAACACCCCGCTGTAAACACCCCCAGTGTAAACACCTCACAGTAAACACCCCGCTGTAAACGCCCTGCTGTAAACACTCCACTGTAAACACACTGCTGTAAACACCCCATTGTAAACACCCCACTGTAAATACAACGCTGTAAATGCCCCACTGTAAACACACCACTATAAACACACCACTGTAAGTGCCCTGCTTTAAACACACTGCTATAAACACCCCACTGTAACACCCCACGGTAAACACACCACTGTAAACACACCACTGTAAACACCCCACTGTAAGCACACTGCTGTAAACACCCCACTGTAAACACCCCACTGTAAATACAACGCTGTAAACACACCACTGTAAACACACCACTATAAACACACCACTGTAAACACACCACTGTAAACACACCACTGTAAACACCCTGCTGTAAACAACCCACTGTATACACCCCACTGTAAACACCCCACTGTAAACACCCCGCTGTAAACACACCGCAGTAAACACACCGCTGGAGACACCCCACTGTAAACAAACTGCTGGAGACACACCACTGTAAACACCCCCCTGTACACACTCAGTGTAAACACCCCACTTTAAGCACCCCACTGTAAACACCCCACTGTAAAAACACCGCTGTAAACACCCCACTGTAAACACCCCACTGTAAACACCCCGCAGTAAACACCCCACTGTGAACACACCGCTGTAAACACCTCACTGTAAACACGCCGCTGTAAACACCCCACTGTAAACACACCGCTATAAACACCCCACTGTAAACACCACACTGTAAACACACCACTGTAAACACACCGCTATAAACACCCCGCTGTGAACACCCCACTGTAAACACTCCACTGTAAACACCCCATTGTAAACACACCACTGTAAACATCCCACTGTAAACACTCCGCTGTAAACACCCCACTGTAAACACACCACTGTAAACACTCCGCTGTAAACACCCCACTGTAAACACCCCACTGTAAACACCCTGCTCTAAACACCCAACTGTAAACACCCAACTGTAAACAGCCAACTCTAAACACCACACTGTAAACACACCACTGTAAAAACACCACTGTAAACACACCACTATAAACACCCCACTGTAAACACCCCACTGTAAACACCCCGCTGTAAACTCCCTGCTCTAAACACCCCACTGTAAACACCCCACTGTAAACACGCAACTGTAAACACGCAACTGTAAACACCCCATTGTAAACACACCACTGTACACACCCCACTGTAAACACCCTGCTGGAAACACCCCACTGTAAAAGCAGACCACTGTAAACACCCCACTGTAAACACAGCACTGTAAACACAGCACTGTAAACACCCCGCTGTAAACACCCCCACTGTAAACACCGCACTGTAAACACACCACTGTAAATACCCCACTGTAAATACCCCTCTATAAACACCCCACTGAAAACACACGGCTGTAAACACTCCGCTGTAAACACACCACTGTAAACACACCGCTGTAAACACCCCTCTGTAAAGACACCAGTGTAAACACCCCACTGGAAATACCCCACTGCAAACACCCCACTGTAAACACACTGCTGTAAACACACCACTGTAAACACCCCACTGTCAACACCTCACTGTAAACGCCCCATTGTAAACACACCACTGTAAACACCCCACTGTGAACACAGCACTGTAAACGCACCGCTGGAGAAACACCACTGTAAACACCCCACTGTAAACACAACGCTGTAAACACCCCACTGTAAACACATGACTGTAAACACACAGTGTAAACACCCCACTGTAAACACCCCGCTGTAAACACCCCGCTGTAAACATGCCGCAGTAAATACCCCACTGTAATCAACCCACTGTAAACACACCTCTGTAAACACACCACTGTAAACACTCCACTGTAAACACCCTGCTGTAAACATATCGCTATAAACACTCCACTGTAAACACACCACTGTAAACACACCACTGTAAACACCCCTCTGTAAACACACCAGTGTAAACACCCCGCTGTAAATACCGCACTGTAAACACCCCACTGTAAATGCACCGCTGTAAATACCCCACTGAAAACACACTGCAGTAAACACACCACTGTAAACACACCACTGTCAACACCCCACTGTAAACGCCCCATTGTAAACACACCGCTGGAGACACCCCACTGTATACACCCCACTGTAAACGCACCGCTGTAAACACACAGTGTAAACACCCCGCTGTAAACATCCCACTGTAAACACCCCGCTGTAAACACCCCACTGTAAACAACCCACTGTAAACACACCGCTGTAAACACACAGCGTAAACACCCCACTGTAAACACCCCACTGTAAACATACCTCTGTAAATACACCACTGTAAACGCACCGCTGTAAACACACAACTGT
Source organism: Chiloscyllium punctatum (assembly GCF_047496795.1). NCBI lineage: Eukaryota > Metazoa > Chordata > Chondrichthyes > Orectolobiformes > Hemiscylliidae > Chiloscyllium > Chiloscyllium punctatum. The sequence goes on from NC_092775.1 coordinate 3,344,810, forward strand.
AAACACCCCACTGTAAACACCCCGCTGTAAACACCCCACTGTAAATACCCCACTGTTAACACCCCGCTGTAAACACCCCACTGTAAACACCCCACTGTAAACACCCCACTGTAAATGCCCCACTGTTAACACCCCGCTGTAAACACCCCACTGTAAACACCCCACTGTTAACATCCCACTGTAAACACCCCACTGTAAACAGCCCACTGAAAACACACTGCTGGAGAAACACCACTGTAAAAACCCCACTGTAAACACCCCACATTAAACACCCCACATTAAACACCCCACTGTCATCACCCCACTGTCAACACCCCACTGTAAACGCCCCATTGTCAACACCCCACTGTGAACACCCCACTGTAAACACATCGCTGTAAACACACCACTGTAAACACACCACTGTAAACACTCCACTGTAAACACTCCACTGTGAACACCCCGCTGTAAACACCCCACTATAAACACTCCACTGTAAACACTCCACTGTGAACACCCCGCTGTAAACACACCGCTGAAAAAAACCCACTGTAAACACCCCACTGTAAACACACCTCTGTAAACACACCACTGTAAACACCCCACTGTAAACACACCAGTGTAAACACCCCACTGTAAACCCACCTCTGTAAATGCACTAGTGTAAATACCCCACTGAAAACACACTGCAGTAAACACCCCACTGTAAACACCCCACTGTAAACGCCCCATTGTAAACACACCGCTGTAAACACCCCGCTGTAAACACACCACTGTAAACACACCGTTGTAAATACCCCACTGTAAACAACCCACTATCAACACACCTCTGTAAACACCCAACTGTAAACACCCCACTGTAAACACATCGCTATAAACACCCCGCTGTAAACACCCCACTGTAAACACCCCACTGTAAACATACCGCTGTAAACACCCCACTTTAAACACCTCACTGTAAACACCCAACTGTAAACACAACGCTGTAAACACCCCACTGTAAACACACCGCTGTAAACACACCACTGTAAACGCTCCACTGTAAACTCCCCACTGTAAACACACCGCTATAAACACTCCTCTGTAAACACCCCACTGTAAAAACAACGCTGTAAACACCCCACTGTAAACACACTGCTGTAAACACCCCATTGTAAACACCCCACTGTAAATACAACGCTGTAAATGCCCCACTGTAAACATACCACTGTAAACACCCCACTGTAAGTGCCCTGCTTTAAACACACTGCTATAAACACCCCACTGTAAACACCCCACTGTAAACACCCCACTGTAAACACACCGCTGTAAACACCCCATTGTAAACACCCCACTGTAAAAACACACCACTGTAAACACCCTGCTGTAAACACCCCGCTGTAAACACCCCACTGTGAACACACCATTGTAAACACCCCACTGGAAACACCCCACTGTAAACACACCACTGTAAACAACCCGCTGTAAACACCCCACTGTAAACACCCCACTGTAAACACACCACTGTAAACACCCCGCTGTAAACACCCCACTGTGAACACACCACTGTAAACACCTGACTGTAAACACCCCACTGTAAATACCCCACTGTAATCACCTCATTGTAAACACACCACTGTGAACACACCACTGTAAACACCTGACTGTAAACACCCCACTGTAAATACCCCACTGTAAACACCTCATTGTAAACACACCACTGTAAACACACCACTGTAAACATCCCACTGCAAACATCCCACTGCAAATATCCCACTGTAAACACCCCACTGTAAACACACCGCTGTAAACACCCCACTGTAAACACCCAACATTAAACACCCCACTGTAAACACACCAGTGTAAAAACCCCGCTGTAAATGCCCCACTGTAAACACACTACTGTAAACACCCCACTGTAAACACCCCACTGTAAACACACTACTGTAAACACACCACTGTAAACACCCAACATTAAACACCCGACTGTAAACACACCATTGTAAAAACCCCGCTGTAAATGCCCCACTGTAAACACCCCACTGTAAACACACTACTGTAAACACCCCACTGTAAACACCCCACTGTAAACACACTACTGTAAACACACTGCTGTAGACACCCCACTGAAAACACTCCGCTGTAAACACCCCACTGTAAACACATCGCTGTAAACACATCGCTGTAAACACACCGTTATAAACACCCCACTGTAAACACACCACTGTAAACACCCCACTGTAAACACACTGTTATAAACACCCCACTGTAAACACCCAACTGTAAACACCCCGCTGTAAACACACCGTCATAAACACCCCACTGTAAACACACCAATGTAAACACCCCACTGTAAACACACTGCTGTACACACCCCACTAAGCATCCCACTGTAAACACTCCGCGGTAAACACCCCACTGTAAACACACCGCTGAAAACACCCCACTGTAAACACCCCACTGTAAACACCCCACTGTAAACACACTACTGTCAACACACCACTCTAACACACTACTGTAAACACCCCACTGTAAACACAACATTATAAACACCCCACTGTAAACACCCCGCTGTAAACACCACACTGTAAACACACCGCTGTAAACACCCCACTGTAAACACCCCACTGTAAACACCCTACTGTAAACACCGCACTGTAAACACCGCACTGTAAACACCCCACTGTAAACACTCCACTGAACACCCCGCTGTAAACACACCGCTGAAAAAAACCCACTGTAAACACCCCACTGTAAACACACCTCTGTAAACACACCACTGTAAACACCCCACTGTAAACACACCAGTGTAAACACCCCACTGTAAACCCACCTCTGTAAATGCACTAGTGTAAATACCCCACTGAAAACACACTGCAGTAAACACCCCACTGTAAACGCCCCATTGTAAACACACCGCTGTAAACACCCCGCTGTAAACACACCACTGTAAACACACAGTGTAAACACCCCACTGTAAACAACCCACTATCAACACACCTCTGTAAACACCCAACTGTAAACACCCCACTGTAAACACATCGCTATAAACACCCCACTGTAAACACCGCACTGTGAAGACCCCGCTGTAAACACCCCACTGTAAACACCCCACTGTAAACATACCGCTGTAAACACCCCACTTTAAACACCTCACTGTAAACACCCAACTGTAAACACAACGCTGTAAACACCCCACTGTAAACACACCGCTGTAAACACACCACTGTAAACGCTCCACTGTAAACTCCCCACTGTAAACACACCGCTATAAACACTCCTCTGTAAACACCCCACTGTAAAAACAACGCTGTAAACACCCCACTGTAAACACACTGCTGTAAACACCCCATTGTAAACACCCCACTGTAAATACAACACTGTAAATGCCCCACTGTAAACACCCCACTGTAAACATACCACTGTAAACACCCCACTGTAAGTGCCCTGCTTTAAACACACTGCTATAAACACCCCACTGTAAACACCCCACTGTAAACACCCCACTGTAAACACACCGCTGTAAACACCCCACTGTAAACACACCACTGTAAACACCCCATTGTAAACACCCCACTGTAAATACAACGCTGTAAACGCCCCACTGTAAACATACCACTGTAAACACCCCACTGTAAACACCCCACTGTAAACACACCACTGTAAACACCCCGCTGTAAACACCCCACTGTAAACACACCACTGTAAACACCCCACTGTAAAAACACACCACTGTAAACACCCTGCTGTAAACACCCCACTGTGAACACACCATTGTAAACACCCCACTGTAAAAACACACCACTGTAAACACCCCGCTGTAAACACCCCATTGTAAACACCCCACTGTAAAAACACACCACTGTAAACACCCTGCTGTAAACACCCCACTGTGAACACACCATTGTAAACACCCCACTGGAAACGCCCCACTGTAAACACACCACTGTAAACAACCCGCTGTAAACACCCCACTGTAAACACACCACTGTAAACACCTGACTGTAAACACCCCATTGTAAATACAACGCTGTAAACGCCCCACTGTAAACATACCACTGTAAACACCCCACTGTAAGTGCCCTGCTTTAAACACACTGCTATAAACACCCCACTGTAAACACACCACTGTAAACATCCCACTGCAAACATCCCACTGCAAATATCCCACTGTAAACACCCCACTGTAAACACACCGCTGTAAACACCCCACTGTAAACACCCAACATTAAACACCCCACTGTAAACACACCAGTGTAAAAACCCCGCTGTAAATGCCCCACTGTAAACACCCCACTGTAAACACACTACTGTAAACACCCCACTGTAAACACGCCACTATAAACACTCCGCTGTAAACACCCCACTGTAAATACCTCATTGTAAACACCTCATTGTAAACACCTCATTGTAAACACACCACTGTAAACACACCACTGTAAACACACCGCTGTAAACATCCCACTGCAAATATCCCACTGTAAACACCCCACTGTAAACACACCGCTGTAAACACCCCACTGTAAACACCCAACATTAAACACCCCACTGTAAACACACCAGTGTAAAAACCCCGCTGTAAATGCCCCACTGTAAACACCCCACTGTAAACACCCCACTGTAAACACACTACTGTAAACACACTGCTGTAGACACCCCACTGAAAACACTCCGCTGTAAACACCCCACTGTAAACACATCGCTGTAAACACACCGTTATAAACACCCCACTGTAAACACACCACTGTAAACACCCCACTGTAAACACACTGTTATAAACACCCCACTGTAAACACCCCACTGTAAACACCCCGCTGTAAACACACCGTCATAAACACCCCACTGTAAACACACCAATGTAAACACCCCACTGTAAACACACTGCTGTACACACCCCACTAAGCATCCCACTGTAAACACTCCGCGGTAAACACCCCACTGTAAACACACCGCTGTAAACACCCCACTGTAAACACCCCACTGTAAACACCCCACTGTCAACACCCCACTGTCAACACACCATTCTAACACACTACTGTAAACACCCCACTGTAAACACATTATAAACACCCCACTGTAAACACCCCGCTGTAAACACCACACTGTAAACACACCGCTGTAAACACCCCACTGTAAACACCCCACTATAAACACCCCACTGTAAACACCGCACTGTAAACACCCCACTGTAAACACCCCACTGTAAACACACCACTGTAAACCCCCCACTTTAAACACACCGTTATAAACACCCCACTGTAAACACACCATTATAAACACCCCACTATAAACACCCCACTGTAAACACCCCACTGTAAACACACCGCTGTAAACACACTACTGTAAACACCCCACTCTAAACACACTACTGTAAACACCCCACTGTAAACACACCGCTGTAAACACACTACTGTAAACACCCCACTGTAAACACACCGCTGTAAACACACTACTGTAAACACCACACTGTAAATACCCTCCTGTAAACACCCCACTGTAAACACCCCACTGTAAACACCCCGCTGTAAACAACCCACTGTAAACACACCGCTGTAAACACCCCACTATAAACCCCCCGCTGTAAACACACCGTTATAAACACACAACTGTAAACACCCCGCTGTAAACATACTGTTATAAACATCCCACTGTAAACACACCACTGTAAACCCCCAACTGTAAACACACCGTTATAAACACCCCACTGTAAACACAACATTATAAACACCCCACTGTAAACACACCACTGTAAACACCCCACTGTAAACACGCCACTGTAAATACCCTCCTTTAAACACCCCACTGTAAACAACCCACTGTAAACACCCCACTGTAAACACCCCACTGTAAACACCCCACTGTAAACACATCGCTGTAAACACACCACTGTAAACACCCCACTGTAAACAACCCACTGTAAACACACCACTGTAAACACAATGCTGTAAACACCGCACTGTAATGCCCCCACTGTAAACACCACACTGTAAACACACCGCTGTAAACACCCCACTGTAAACACACCACTGTACATACAACGCTGTAAACACACCACTGTAAACACCCCACTGTAAACACCACTGTAAACACACCACTGTAAACATCCCACTGTAAACACCCAACTGTAAAGACCCCGCTGTAAACACCCCACCTTAAACACACCACTGTAAACACACACTGTAAACACCTCACTGTAAACACCCCACTGTAAACACCCCACTGTAAAGACCCCACTGTAAAGACCCCGTTGTAAACACTCCACCTTAAACACACCACTGTAAACACACACTGTAAACACCTCACTGTAAACACCCCACTGTAAACACCCCGTTGAAGAAAATCCTGCTGTAAACACCCCACTGTCAACACCCAACTGTAAACACCCCGCTGTAAACACATTGCAGTAAATACCACACTGTAAACACACCGCAGTAAACACCCCGCTTTAAACACCCACTGTAAAGACACCACTGTAAACACTCCGCTGTAAACAACCCACTGTAAACAACCCACTGTAAACATACCGCTGTAAATACCGCACTGTAAATACCGCACTGTAAACACCGCACTGTAAACACACTGCTGTAAACACTCCACTGTAAAAATCCCACTGTAAACACACCGCGGTAAACACTCCACTGTAAATACCCGACTGTAAACACTCCACTGTAAACACCCGACTGTAAACACTCCACTGTAAACACCCCGCTTTAAACACCCCGCTGTTAACACCCCACTGTAAACACCCCACAGTAAACACCCCGCTGTAAACATCCCACTGTAAACACCCAACTGTAAACACACCGGTATAAACACCCCACTGTAAACACCCCACAGTAAACACCCGCTGTAAACACCCCACAGTAAACACCCCACTGTAAACACTCCACTGTAAACACCCCGCTGTAAACACCTCACTGTAAACACCCCGCTGTAAACACTGCGCTTTAAACACCCCACTGTAAACACTGCGCTGTAAACACCCCACTGTAAACACACCACTGTAAACAACCCATTGTATACACTCCACTGTAAACACTCCGCTGTAAACACTCCACTGTAAACACTGCACTGTAAAGCCCCCACTGTAAACACCACACTGTAAACAACCCATTGTATACACTCCACTGTAAACACCCCACTGTAAACACACCGCCGTAAACACCCCACTGTAAACAACCCATTGTATACACTCCACTGTAAACACCCCACTGTAAACACACCGCCGTAAACACCCCACTGTAAACAACCCATTGTATACACTCCACTGTAAACACCCCGCTTTAAACACCCCGCTGTTAACACCCCACTGTAAACACCCCACAGTAAACACCCCGCTGTAAACATCCCACTGTAAATACCCAACTGTAAACACACCGGTATAAACACCCCACTGTAAACACCCCACAGTAAACACCCCGCTGTAAACACTCCACTGTAAACACCCCACTGTAAACACCCCACTGTAAACACACCACTGTAAACACACCACTGTAAACAACCCATTGTATACACTCCACTGTAAACACCCCGCTGTAAACACTCCACTGTAAACACTGCACTGTAAAGCCCCCACTGTAAACACCACACTGTAAACACCCCACTGTAAACAACCCATTGTATACACTCCACTGTAAACACCCCACTGTAAACACACCGCCGTAAACACCCCACTGTAAACAACCCATTGTATACACTCCACTGTAAACACCCCACTGTAAACACACCACCGTAAACACACCACTGTAAACACACTGCTGTAAACACCCCACTGTAAACACTGCACTGAAAACCCCCAATGTAAACACCCCACTGTAAACAACCCACTGTATACACTCCACTGTAAACAACCCACTGCAAAAACCCCGCTGTAAACACCCCACAGGAAACACCCCACTGTAAACACCCCGCTGTAAAAACACCAATATAAACACCCCACTGTATAAAAACACTGTAAACGCACCACTGTAAACACCCCACTGTAACACCCCACTGTAAACCCCCCACTGTAAACACCACACTGTAAACACCACACTGTAAACCCCCCACTGTAAACACACCGCTGTAAACAACCCATTGTATACACTCCACTGTAAACAACCCATTGTAAACACACCGCTGTAAACACTCCACTGTAAACACCCCACTGTAAACTCACTGTGGTAAACACTCCACTGTAAACACCCGACTGTAAACACTCCACTGTAAACACCCCGCTGTAAACACCACACTGTAAACCCCCCACTGTAAACACAATGCTGTAAACACCGCACTGTAATGCCCCCACTGTAAATACCACACTGTAAACACCCCACTGTAAACAACCCATTGTATACACTCCACTGTAAACAACCCACTGTAAACAACCCACTGTAAACACATCGCCGTAAACACACCACTGTAAACACCCCACTGTAAACACCCCACTGTAAACACCCCACTGTAAACACCCCACTGTAAAGACCCCGCTGTAAACACACTGCAGTAAATACCACACTGTAAACACACCACTGTAAACACACCGCAGTAAACACTCCACCTTAAACACCCCACTGTAAACACATCGCTGTAAACACCTCACTGTGAACACCCCACTGTAAATACACCACTGTAAACACCCCACTGTAAACACCCCACTGTAAACACCCCACTGTAAACACCCCACTTAAAACACCCCACTGTAAACACACCACTGTAAACACCCCAATGTAAACACCCCACTGTAAACATCCCACTGTAAACACCCCACTGTAAACACCCCACTGTAAACACACACTGTAAACACCCCGTTGTAGAAAATCCCGCTGTAAACACCCCGCTGTAAACACCCCACTGTAAACACCCAACTGTAAACACACTGCAGTAAATACCATACTGTAAACACACCGCAGTAAACACCCCACTGTAAACACATTGCTGTAAACACCCCACTGTAAACACACTCTGTAAGCAACCCGTTGAAAAAATCCCGCTGTAAACACCCCACTGTAAACACCCCACTGTAAACACCCCGCTGTAAAATCCCCGCTGTTAACACCCCTCTGTAAATACCCCACTGTAAACACCCCACTGAAAACACTTCACTGTAAACATCCCACTGTAAACACACCACTGTAAACCACACCACTGTAAACACCCCACTGTAAACACCCCGCTGTAAACACCCCACTGTAAACACACCACTGTAAACACCCCACTGTAAACACCTCACTGTACACACACCGTTATAAACACCCCGCTATAAACACCCCGCTGTAAACACCCCGCTGTAAACACTGTGCTTTAAACACCCCACTGTAAACACCCAACTGTAAACACCCCGCTATAAACACCCCGCTATAAACACCCCACTGTAAACGCCCCGCTATAAACACCCCGCTGTAAACACCCCGCTGTAAACACTGTGCTTTAAACACCCCACTGTAAACACCCTACTGTAAACACCGTATTGTAAAGACACCACTGTAAACACTCCGCTGTAAACACTCCGCTGTAAACAACCCACTGTAAACATACCGCTGTAAATACCACACTGTAAACACCCCACTGTAAACACACTGCTGTAAACACTCCACTTTAAACACCCCGCTGTTAACACCCCTCTGTAAATACCCCACTGTAAGCACCCCACTGTAAACACCTCACTGTACACACACCGTTATAAACACCCCGCTATAAACACCCCGCTGTAAACACCCCGCTGTAAACACTGTGCTTTAAACACCCCACTGTAAACACCCAACTGTAAACACCCCGCTATAAACACCCCGCTATAAACACCCCACTGTACACACACCGTTATAAACACCCCACTATAAACACCCCGCTGTAAACACCCCGCTGTAAACACTGCGCTTTAAACACCCCACTGTAAACACCCAACTGTAAACACACCGGTATAAACAGACCACTGTAAACACTCCACTGTAAACACCCCGCTGTAAACACCTCACTGTAAACACCCCACTGTACACATACCGTTATAAACACCCCACTGTAAACACGCCAATATAAATACCCCATTGTAAACACTCCACTGTAAACACACCGCTGTAAACACCTCACTGTAAACACCCCACTGTACACACACCGTTATAAACACCCCGCTATAAACACCCCACTGTAAACACCCCACTGTAAATACCCCATTGTAAACACCCCACTGTAAACACCCCGCTGTAAACACTGCGCTTTAAACACCCCACTGTAAACACACCACTGTAAACAACCCATTGTATACACTCCGCTGTAAACAACCCACTGTAAACACACCGCTGTAAATACCGCACTGTAAACGCCCGACTGTAAACACTCCACTGTAAACACCCCACTGTAAACACCACACTGTACCCCCCCCACTGTAAACACAATGCTGTAAACACCGCACTGTAAAGCCCCCACTGTAAACAACCCATTGTATACACTCCACTGTAAACACCCCACTGTAAACACCGCACTGAAAACCCCCACTGTAAACACCACACTGTAAACACCGCACTGTAAACAACCCATTGTATACACTCCACTGTAAACAACCCACTGTAAACACCCCGCTGTAAACACACCGCCGTAAACACACCACTGTAAACACGCCGCTGTAAACACACACTGTAAACACACACTGTAAACACCCCACTGTAAACACCCCACTGTAAACACCCCGCTGTAAACACACCAATATAAACACCCCACTGTAAACACCACACTGTAAACCCCCCACTGTAAACACAATGCTGTAAACACCACACTGTAAAGCCCCCACTGTAAACAACCCATTGTATACACTCCACTGTAAACAACCCACTGTAAACACCCCGCTGTAAACACACCGCCGTAAACACACTACTGTAAACACCCCACTGTAAACACCCCACTGTAAACACACACTGTAAACACCCCACTGTAAACACCCCGCTGTAAACACACCAATATAAACACTCCACTGTAAACACACCCTGTAAACACACCACTGTAAACACACACTGTAAACACCCCACTGTAACACCCCACTGTAAACACCCCGCTCTTAACACCCCGCTGTAAACACCCCACTGTAAAGACACCACTGTAAACACTCCACTGTAAATCCCCCACTGTAAACACCCCACTGTAAACACCGTACTGTAAACCCCCCATTGTAAACACACTACTGTAAACAACCCATTGTATACACTCCGCTGTAAACAACCCACTGTAAACACACCGCTGTAAATACCGCACTGTAAACACCCCACTGTAAACACCCCACTGTAAACACACTGCTGTAAACACTCCACTGTAAACACCCGACTGTAAACACTCCACTGTAAACACCCCACTGTAAATCCCCCACTGTAAACACAATGCTGTAAACACTGCACTGTAAAGCCCCCACTGTAAACACCACACTGTAAACACCCCACTGTAAACAACCCATTGTATACACTCCACTGTAAACAACCCACTGTAAACACACCGCCGTAAACACACCATTGTAAATACACTGCTGTAAACACCCCACTGTAAACACCGCACTGAAAACCCCCACTGTAAACACCACACTGTAAACACCGCACTGTAAACAACCCATTGTATACACTCCACTGTAAACAACCCACTGTAAACACCACACTGTAAACAACCCATTGTATACACTCCACTGTAAACACACCGCCGTAAACACACCACTGTAAACACGCCGCTGTAAACACACACTGTAAACACACACTGTAAACACACACTGTAAACACCCCACTGTAAACACACCGCTGTAAACACATCCCTGTAAACACCCCACTGTAAACACCTCACTGTAAAAACCCCACTGTAAACACCCCACTGTAAACACCCCACCGTAAACACACCACCGTAAACACCCCGCTGTAAACACCCCAGTGTAAACACACCGCTGTAAACACCCCAGTGTAAACACACCGCTGTAAACACACACTGTAAACGCCCCACTGTAAACACACACACTAAACACCCCACTGTAAACACCCCACTGTAAAGACACACTGTAAACACCCCACTGTAAACACCCCACTGTAAACACCCCACTGTAAACACACACTGTAAACACCCCGTTGTAGAAAATCCCGCTGTAAACACCCCGCTGTAAACACACACTCTAAACACACACTGTAAACACCCCACTGTAAACACCCTACTGTAAACACACCGCTGTAAACACATCCCTGTAAACACCCCACTGTAAACACCTCACAGTAAAAACCCCACTGTAAACAACCCACTGTAAACACCCCACCGTAAACACACCACCGTAAACACCCCGCTGTAAATACCCTGCTGTAAACACCCCACTGTAAACACACCGCTGTAAACACCCCACTGTAAACACCCCAGTGTAAACACACCGCTGTAAACACACACTGTAAACGCCCCACTGTAAACACACACTCTAAACACCCCACTGTAAACACCCCACTGTAAAGACACACTGTAAACACCCCACTGTAAACACCCCACTGTAAATACCCCAGTGTAAACACACCGCTGTAAACACCCTACTTTAAACACCCAACTGTAAACACCGCACTGTAAACACACCGCTGTAAACACACCACTGTAAACACCCCACAGTAAACACACCACTGTAAACACACCGCTGTAATCATCCCACTGTAAACACACCACTGTAAACACCCCACTGTAAACACCCCACTTTAAACACACCGCTGTAAACACCTCACTGTAAACACCCCCCTGTAAACACCCCACTGTAAACACACTGCTGTAAACACCCCACTGTAAACACCCCAGTGTAAATACACCGCTGTAAACACACACTGTAAACGCCCCACTGTAAACACACACTGTAAAAACACTGCGATATACACCCCACTGTAAACACACACTCTAAACACCCCACTGTCATCTCCCCGCTGTAAACACGTACTGTAAACACACTGCGTTATACACCCCAGTGTAAAGACGCACTGTAAACACCCCACTGTAAACACACACTGTAAACACACCGCTGTAAACACACCACTGTAAACACCTCACTGTAAACACCGCACTGTAAACACACCGCTGTAAACATCCCACTGTAAACACACCACTGTAAACATACCACTTTAAACACACCGCTGTAAACACCTCACTGTAAACACACACTGTAAACACCCCACTGTAAACACCCCACTGTAAACACACACTGTAAACACACCGCTGTAAACACACCGCTGTAAACACCCCGCTGTAAACACCCCACTGTAAACACCCCACTGTAAACACATCGCTGTAAACACCCCACTGTAAACACCCCGCTGTAAACACACCAATATAAACACCCCACTGTAAACACCACACTGTAAACCCCCCACTGTAAACACAATGCTGTAAACACCGCACTGTAAAGCCCCCACTGTAAACAACCCATTGTATACACTCCACTGTAAACAACCCACTGTAAACACACCGCCGTAAACACACCACTGTAAACACACTGCTGTAAACACTCCACTGAAAACACCACACTGTAAACCCCCCACTGTAAACACAATGCTGTAAACACCGCACTGTAAAGCCCCCACTGTAAACAACCCATTGTATACACTCCACTGTAAACAACCCACTGTAAACACACCGCCGTAAACACACCACTGTAAACACACTGCTGTAAACACTCCACTGTAAACACCCCACTGTAAACCCCCACTGTAAACAACCCATTTTATACACTCCACTCTAAACAATCCACTGTAAACACCCCGCTGTAAACACACCGCCGTAAACACACTACTGTAAACACCCCACTGTAAACACACACTGTAAACACACCACTGTAAACACACACTGTAAACACCCCACTGTAAACACCCCACTGTAAACACACCGCTGTAAACACACCCGCTGTAAACACACACTGTTAGCACCCCACTGTAAACATCCCACTGTAACACCCCACTGTAAACACCCCACTGTTAACACCCCACTGTAACACTCCACTGTAAACACCCCGCTCTTAACACCCTGCTGTAAACACCCCTCTGTAAACACCCCACTGTAAACACCCCACTGTAAACACCCCAGTGTAAACACACCGCTGTAAACACCCTACTTTAAACACCCTACTTTAAACACCCTACTTTAAACACCCCACTGTAAACACCGCACTGTAAACACACCGCTGTAAACACACCACTGTAAACACCCCACAGTAAACACACCACTGTAAACACACCACTGTAAACATCCCACTGTTAACACACCACTGTAAACTCCCCACTGTAAACACCCCACTTTAAACACACCGCTGTAAACACCTCACTGTAAACACCCCACTGTAAACACACTGTAAACACCCCACTGTAAACACACTGCTGTAAACACCCCACTGTAAACACCCCAGTGTAAATACACCGCTGTAAACACACACTGTAAACGCCCCACTGTAAACACACACTGTAAAAACACTGCGTTATACACCCCACTGTAAACACACACTCTAAACACCCCACTGTAATCTCCCCGCTGTAAACACACACTGTAAACACACTGCGTTATACACCCCAGTGTAAAGACGCACTGTAAACACCGCACTGTAAACACACACTGTAAACACACTGCTGTAAACACACCGCTGTAAACACCCCACTGTAAACACCGCACTGTAAACATACCGCTGTAAACACACCACTGTAAACACCCCACAGTAAACACACCACTGTAAACACACCGCTGTAAACATCCCACTGTAAACACCCCACTGTAAACACCCCACTGTAAACACACACTGTAAACACACCACTGTAAACACACTGCTGTAAACACCCCGCTGTAAACACCCCACTGTAAACACCCCACTGTAAACACCCCACTGTAAATACTCCACTGTAAACACCCCACTGTAAACACGCCACAGTAAACATACCACTGTAAAAACCCCGCTGTGAACACACTGCTGCAAACACCCCACTGTAAACACACTGCTGTAAACACCCCACTGTAAACACACACTGTAAACACCCCACTGTAAACACACTCTGTAAAAAGCCCACTGTAAACACACCACTGTAAACACCCGTTGTAAACACCCCCCTGTAAACACACACTGTAAACACCCCACTGTAAACACACACTGTAAACACCCTGCTGTAAACACACCGCTGTAAACATCCCAGTGTAAACAACCCACTGTAAACACCCGACTGTAAACACACCACTGTAAACACACCGCTGTAAACACACCACTGTAAACAACCCACTGTAAACACACCACTGTAAATACCCCACTGTAAACACACACTGTAAACACCCCACTGTAAACACCGCACTGTAAACACACCGCTGTAAACACACCACTGTAAACACCCCACTGTAAACACACAGTGTAAACACCCCACTGTAAACACACCACTGTAAACACACCACTGTAAACACCCCACTGTAAACACACACTGTAAACACCCCACTGTAAACACCCCACTATAAACACACCGTTGTAAACACCCCACTGAAAACACCCCACTGTAAACACACCGCTGTAAACACTCCACTTTAAACACCTCACTGTAAACACACTGCTGGAAACAACCCACTGTAAACACATCACTGTAAACACACACTGTAAACACCCCACTGCAAACACACACTTTAAACACACACTGTAAACACATCGCTGTAAACACCCCACTGTAAACACACCGCTGTAAACATACTGCTGTAAACACCCCACTGTAAACACCCCACTGTAAACACACACTGTAAATACCTCACTCTAAATACCCTACTGTAAACACTCCGGTGTAAACACACCGCTATAAACACTCTACTGTAAACACCCCACTGAAAACACCCCGCTGTAAACACCCCACTGTAAACACACCGCTGTAAAAACCCTGCTGTGAACACACCGCTGCAAGCACCCCACTGTAAACACCCCACAGTAAACACCGCGCTGTAAACACACCACTTTAAACACCTCACTGTAAACACACTGCTGGCAACAACCCACTGTAAACATATCGCTGTAAACACCCCACTGTAAACACACCGCTGTAAACATACTGCTGTAAACACCCCACTGTAAACACCCCACTGTAAACACACACTGTAAATACCTCACTCTAAATACCCTACTGTAAACACTCCGGTGTAAACACACCGCTATAAACACTCTACTGTAAACACCCCACTGAAAACACCCCGCTGTAAACACCCCACTGTAAACACACCGCTGTAAAAACCCCGCTGTGAACACACCGCTGCAAGCACCCCACTGTAAACACCCCACAGTAAACACCGCACTGTAAACACACCGCTGTAAACACACCACTTTAAACACCTCACTGTAAACACACTGCTGGCAACAACCCACTGTAAACACATCACTGTAAACACCACACTGTAAACACACACTGTAAACACCCCACTGTAAACACCCCACTGTAAACACACCGCTGTAAACACACCACTGTAAACACCCCACTCTAAACACACACTGTAAATACCCCACTGTAAACACACCGTTGTAAACACCCCACTGTAAACACACCACTTTAAACACCTCACTGTAAACACACTGCTGGAAACAACCCACTGTAAACACATCACTGTAAACACTCCACTGTAAACACACACTGTAAACACCCCACTGTAAACACCCCACTTTAAACACACTGCTGTAAACACCCCACTGTAAACACACACTGTAAACGCCCCACTGTAAACATCCCACTGTAAACACAATGATGTAAACACACCACTGTAAACATCCCAGTGTAAACACCCACTGTAAACACCCGACTGTAAACACACACTGTAAACACCCCACTGTAAACAACACACTGTAAACACCCCACTGTAGACACGCCACTGTAAAAACCCCACTGTAATAACATCGCTATAAACACACCACTGTAAACATCCCACTGTAAACACAATGCTATAAACACCCCACTGTAAACGCCCCACTGTAAACACACTGCTGTAAACACCCTGCTGTAAACGCCCCACTGTAAACAACCCACTGTAAACACACACTGTAAACACACCACTGTAAACATCCCACTGTAAACAAACACTGTAAACACACCGCTGTAAACAACCCACTGTAAACACACAATGTAAACACACCACTGTAAACATCCCACTGTAAACACCCCACTGTAATAACATCGCTATAAACACACCACTGTAAACACCCCACTGTAAACACAGTGCGGTAAACACACCGCTGTAAACACCCCACTGTAAACACACCGCTGTAAACATCCCACTGTAAACGCCCCACTGTAACCACCCCACTGTAAACACACCACTGTAAACACCCCGCTGTAAACACCCCAATGTAAACTCCCCGCTGTAAACACTCCATTGTAAACACACCACTGTAAACACCCCAGTGTAAACATCCCCACTGTAAACTCCCCACTGTAAACACACCACTGTAAACACACCACTGTAAACACACTGCTGTAACACCCCACTGTAAACACCCCACTGTAAACACCCCACTGTAAACACCCCACTGTAAATACACCACTGTAAATACACCCCAGTGTAAACACCCCCAATTTAAACACCCAACTGTAAACACCCCGCTGTAAACACACCGCTGTAAACACCCCACTGTTAACACACCACTGTAAACACCCCAGTGTAAACACCCCCAATTTAAACACCCCACTGTAAACACCCCGCTGTAAACACACCGCTGTAAACACCCCACTGTTAACACACCACTGTAAACACCCCACTGTAAACACCCCACTGTAAACACACCGCTGTAAACACCCCACTGTAAACACAAAACTGTAAACACCACACTGTAAACACCACACTGTAAACACACGGCTGTAAACACCCCGCTGTAAACACCCCACTGAAAACACACCGCAGTAAACACCCCGTTGTAAACACTCCACTGTAAACACACTGCTGTAAACACCCCATTGTAAACATCCCACTGTAAACACACCACTGTAAACACACCGCTGTAAACACCCCACTGCAAACACACCCCTGTAAACACCCCACTGTTAACACCCTGTTGTAAACACCCTGTTGTAAACACACTGCTGTAAACACCCCACTGTAAACACCCCACTGTATACACCCCACTGTAAACACACTGCGGTAAACACACCGCTGTAAACACCCCACTGTAAACACACCGCTGTAAACATCCCACTGTAAATGCCCCACTGTAACCACCCCACTGTAAACACCCCAATGTAATCACCCCGCTGTAAACACTCCATTGTAAACACACCACTGTAAACATCCCACTGTAAACACCCCAATGTAAACACCCCGCTGTAAACACTCCATTGTAAACACACCACTGTAAACACCCCAGTGTAAACATCCCCACTGTAAACACACCACTGTAAACACACTGCGGTAAACACCCCACTGTTAACACCCTGTTGTAAACACACACTGTAAACACCCCACTGTAAACACCCCTTTGTAAACACCCCACTGTAAACACCCCTTTGTAAACACCCCACTGTAAACACACCACTGTAAACACACCTCTGTAAACACCCCACTGTAATCACACCGCTGTAAACACCCCGCTGTAAATGCCCCATTTGTAATCACCCCATTGTAAACACCCCAATGTAAATACCCCAATGTAAATACCCCACTGTAAACATACCACTGTAAACACACCACTGTAAACACCCCGCTGTAAACACCTCACTGTAAACACACCGCTGTAAACACCCCATTGTAAACACACTGCTGTAAACACACCACTGTAAACACCCCATTTGTAAACACCCCATTGTAAACACCCCACTGTAAACACCCCACTGTAAACACCCCGCTGTAAACACCTCACTGTAAACACACACTGTAAACACACCTCTGTAAACACCCCGCTGTAAACGCCCCATTTGTAATCACCCCATTGTAAACACCCCAATGTAAATACCCCAATGTAAATACCCCACTGTAAACATACCACTGTAAACACCCCATTGTAAACACCCCACTGTAAACACCCCGCTGTAAACACCTCACTGTAAACACACACTGTAAACACACCTCTGTAAACACCCCGCTGTAAACGCCCCATTTGTAAACACCCCATTGTAAACACCCCAATGTAAATACCCCATTGTAAACACACCACTGTAAACACTCACTGTAAACACACTGCTGTTAATACCCCACTGTAAACACCCCACTGTAAACACACACTGTAAACAGAACACTGTAAACACACCTCTGTAAACACCCCGCTGTAAATGCCCCATTTCTAAACACCCCATTGTAAACACCCCAATGTAAATACCCCACTGTAAACACACCACTGTAAACACCCAGCTGTAAACACCTCACTGTAAACACACCGCTGTAAACACACCGCTGTAAACACCCCATTGTAAACACACCGCTGTAAACACCCCACTGTAAACACCCCACTGTAAACACCCCACTGTAAACACCCCACTGTAATCGCCCCATTTTAAACACCCCACTGTAAACACCCCACTGTAAACACCCCATTGTAAACACACCGCTGTAAACACACCACTGTAAACACCCCACTGTAAACACCCCGCTGTAAACACCCCACTGTAAACACACCGCTGTAAACACACCGCTGTAAACACCCCATTGTAAACACACCGCTGTAAACACCCCACTGTAAACACCCCACTGTAAACACCCCACTGTAAACACCCCACTGTAATCGCCCCATTTTAAACACCCCACTGTAAACACCTCACTGTAAACACCCCACTGTAAACACACCGCTGTAAACACACCGCTGTAAACACCCCACTGTAAACACACCGCTGTAAACACCCCACTGTAAACACCCCACTGTAAACACCCCACTGTAATCGCCCCATTTTAAACACCCCACTGTAAACACCTCACTGTAAACACCCCACTGTAAACACCTCACTGTAAATACCCCACTGTAAACACCCCACTGTAAACACCCCGCTGTAAACACCCCACTGTAAACACCCCGCTGTAAACACACCGCTGTAAACACCCCACTGTAAAAACCATGCTGTAAAAATCACGCTGTAAAAACCATTCTGTAAAAGCCATGCTGTGAAAACCATGATGTTAAAACAGTGCTGTAAAACTCCTGCTGTACAAATACCTGTTCTAATAACTGTGTTGTGAAAACCGTGCTGTAATAACCCCGCTGTAACAACCGTGCTGTAAAAATCTAGTTTGAAAAACCCTGATGTAAAAACAGCGAGGTAAAAATCGTGCTGTTTAAAACATGCTGTTTGAACTGTGTTGTAAAAACCCCACTGTAAAAGTCCCGCTATATTACCCGTGCTGTAAAAACCTTGCTGTAAAAACCGTGCAATAAAAACTGTGCTGTAAAAACTGTGCTATTAAAATCCCTCTGTAAAAACCGTGTTGTAACAACCGTGCTGTAAAAACCCCGCTGTATAAACTGCGCTGTAACAACCGTGCTGTAAAAAACACCGCCATAAAAGCCCCACTATAAAACACGTGCTGTAAAAATCCCCGCTGTAAAAACCCCGTTGTAAAAACCCCCTGTATAATCCCCACTGTAAAAACCATGCTGTAAAAACTGTGCTGTAAAAAACATGCTGTAAAAACTGGGCTATAAAATCCCCATTGTAAAAACCCAGCTACAATACGCGTGCTATAAAAACCCCGCTGTTAAAAACCCCGATGTAAAAACCGTGCTATAAAAACCGTGCTGTAAAAACTATGCTATAAAAATCCCTCTGTAAAAACCATGTTGTAAAAACCCCGCTGTATAAACCCCGCCATAAAATCCATGCTGTGAAAACCCCACCATAAAACTTGTGCTGTAAAAACCCCGCTGTTAAGCACGAGTTGTAAAAACCCCGCCGTAAAAAAGTGCTCTAAAAACCCTGCTGTAAATGCCCGCTGTAAAAACCACTCTGTAAAAGCACGTGCTGAAAAACCCCGCTATCATACCCATGCTATAAAATTCCCACTGTAAAAACCATGCTGTAAAAACTGTGCTGTAAAAACCGTGCTGTAAAAACACCGCTGTAAAAACGTTGCTGTTAAAACCCTGCTGTAAATCCCCGCTGTAAAAACCGTGCTGCAAAAGTCCGCTGTAGAGATCGTGCTGTAAATCCCAGCTGTTTAAACTGTGCTGTAAATCCCCACTGTAAAAACCCCGCTGTAAACACCCCACTGTAAACATCCCACTGTAAAGTCCGTGCTACAAAAACCGTGCTGAAAAAATGGTGTTGCAAAACGTCCGCTGTAGAAATTGTGCTGTAAAATCCCCGCTGTTTAAACATTGCTATAAATCCCCACTGTAAAAACCCCACTGTAAAAACGGTGCTGTAAAAACCGTACTGTAATAACCCCACTGTAAAAACCGTGCTGTAAAAACCATGCTGTAAAAACACTGTTGTAAGAATCCCATTGTAAAAACCCCGCTCTAATGCCCGTGCTATAAAAACCGAGCTGTAAAAACCCCGCTTTAAAACCGTGCTGTAAAAAGCTTGCTGTAAAAACCGTGCTGCTAAAAACCCGCTGTAAAAACTGTGCTGCAAAAGTCCGCTGTAGAAATCATGCTGTAAAATCCCCGCTGTTTAAACCGTGCTGTAAATCCCTGCTGTAAAAACCCCACTGTATAAATCCCGTTGTAAAAATCCTGCTGTAATGCCTGTGCTATAAAAACCGTGCTGTAGAAAACCCGCTGTAAAAACAGTCCTGTAAAAACCATGCTATAAAAACCCCCCTGTAAAAACCATGCTGCAAAAATCCCGCTGTAAAAACCCCACTCTAATGCCCATACTATAAAAACTGTGCTGTAGAAACCATGCTGTAGAAACCCCCCTGTAAAAACTGTGCTTTAAAACCCCCTTGTAACACTTGTGTCGTAAAAACTGTGTTGCAAAAACTCCACTGTAAAAACCCGGCCTTAAAACCATGCTGTGAAAACCCCGCTGTAAAAACAGTCCTGTAAAAATCCCGCTGTAAAAACCGTGTTATAAAAACAGTCCTGTAAAAACCATGCTGTAAAAATCCCGCTGTAAAAACCGTGCTGTAAAAACACTGTTGTAAACCGTGCTGTAGTATCCCCACTGTACAAATCTTGCTGTAAAAACCGTGCAGTAAAAACCCCACTGTATAAATCCCGTTGTAAAAATCACGCTATAATGCCCGTGCTATAAAAACCGTGCTGTAGAAACCATGCTGTAAAAACCCCGCTGTAAAAACCATGCTGTAAAAACCCCGCTGTAAAAACACTGTTGTAAAAACCCCGCTGTAAAAACACTGTTGTAAAAAGCGTGATGTAAAAACACTGATGTAAAAACTGTGCTGTAACACATGTGTCGTAAAAACTGTGCCGCAAAAACCCCACTGTAAAAACCCCGCTATTAAACACGAGCTGTGAAAATCCCACTGTAAAAACCGTGCTGTAAAAACACTGTTGTAAAAACCCCGCTGTAAAACCAGTCCTGTAAAAACCATGCTGTAAAAAGCGTGTTGTAAAAACTGTGCTGTAAAATCCCCACTGTAAAAACCCCGCTTTAAAACCGTGCTGTAATATCCCCACTGTAAAAACAGTGCTGTAAAAATACCGTTGCAAATTAGGTGCTGTAAAAACCGTGCTATAAAAACAGTGCTGTAAAAACCATGTTGTTAAAATCCCGCTGTAAAAATACAGTTGCAAAATACGTGCTGTAACAACCCCGCAATTAAACACGAGCTGTAAAAGCCCCGCTTTGAAACCATGCTGTAAAATCCCCGCTGTAAAAATACCGTTGCAAACTACATGCTGTAAAAGCCATGCTGTAGAAACACTGTTGTAAAAACCCCATTGTAACACGCGTGTCGTAAAAACTGTGCTGCAAAAACCCCACTGTAAAAACCCCGCTTTAAAACCGTGCTGTAAAAACCCCGCTGTATAAATCCCGTTACAAAAATTGCTCAATAATACCCATTCTATAAAAACCATGCTGTAAAAACCCTGCTGTAAAAACCTTGTTGTAAAAACCATGTTGTAAAAACCGTGCTGTAAAAACACTGTTATAAAAACCCCGCTGTAACACTCGTGTTGTAAAAACTGTGCTGTAAAAACCATGTTGTAAAAACCCCACTGTAAAATCCCCATTGAAAAAACCCCGCTATAATATCTGTGCTATAAAAACCCCGCTGTTAAAACTGTGCTGTAAACACCACACTGTAAAAATGATGCTGTAAAAACCCCACTGTAAAAACACCTTTGTAAAAACCCCACTGTAAAAACAGAGCTGTAAAAACACCATTGTAAAAACCGTGCTGTAAAAACCCCACTGTAAAAATGATGCTGTAAAAACCCCGCTGTAAAAATAGTGCTGTAAAAACACTGTTGTAAAAACCATGCTGTAACAAGCACGCTGTATAAACCTTGCTGTAAAAACCCCACCATGAAAACGTGTTGTTAAACCCCGTTGTAAAAACCCCACTATAATACCCGTGCTGTACAAACCCCACTGTAATAACTGTGCTGTAAAAACCCCGTTGTAAAAACCCTGCCATAAAACCCTTGCTGTAAAAACCCCGTTGTAAAAGCCCTGCTGTAATACTCGTGCTGCAAAAACCCCACTGTAAAAACCTGGCCTCAAAACCATGCTGTGAAATCCCCGCTGTAAAAACAGTCCTGTAAAAACCATGTTGTAAAAACACCGCTGTAAAAATACCGTTGCAAAATACGTGCTGTAAAAACAGTGCTGTAAAAACCTTTCTGTAAAAACCCTGCTGTAACACGCGTGTCGTAAAAACCCTGCTGTAAAAACCCCGCTGTAACACGCGTGTCGTAAAAGCTCTGCTGTAAAAACCCCGCTGTAACACACGTGTCATAAAAACCCCGCTGTAAAAACCCCGCTGTAACACGCGTGTCGTAAACACTGTGCTGCAAAAACCCCACTGTAAAAACCATGCTGTAAAAACCGTGTTGTAAGAATCCCATTGTAAAAACCCCGCTCTAATGCCCGTGCTATAAAAACCGAGCTGTAAAAACCCCGCTTTAAAACCGTGCTGTAAAAAGCTTGCTGTAAAAACCGTGCTGCTAAAAACCCGCTGTA
The DNA here is from genome assembly GCF_047496795.1 of Chiloscyllium punctatum. Classification (NCBI taxonomy): domain Eukaryota; kingdom Metazoa; phylum Chordata; class Chondrichthyes; order Orectolobiformes; family Hemiscylliidae; genus Chiloscyllium; species Chiloscyllium punctatum. The sequence continues at coordinate 3,368,788 of NC_092775.1, forward strand.
AAAACCGTGCTGCAAAAGTCCACTGTAGAAATCATGCTGTAAAATCCCCGCTGTTTAAACCGTGCTGTAAATCCCTGCTGTAAAAACCCCACTGTATAAATCCCGTTGTAAAAATCCTGCTGTAATGCCTGTGCTATAAAAACTGTGCTGTAGAAAACCCGCTGTAAGAACAGTCCTGTAAAAACCATGCTATAAAAACCCCCCTGTAAAAACCATGCTGCAAGAATCCCGCTGTAAAAACCCCACTCTAATGCCCATGCTATAAAAACTGTGCTGTAGAAACCATGCTGTAGAAACCCCCCTGTAAAAACTGTGCTTTAAAACCCCGTTGTAACACTCGTGTCGTAAAAACTGTGTTGCAAAAACCCCACTGTAAAAACCGTGCTGTAAAAACACTGTTGTAAACCGTGCTGTAATATCCCCACTGTACAAACCTTGCTGTTAAAACCCTGCTGTAAATCCCTGCTGTTTAAACCGTGCTGTAAAAACCGTGCTGCAAAAGTCCGCTGTAGAAATCATGCTGTAACATCCCCGCTGTTTAAACCGTGCTGTAAAAACCCCGCTGTAAAATCCGTGCTACAAAAACCGTGATGTAAAAACTGTGCTGTAAAAATCTTGTTGTAAAAAGCGTGCTGTAAAAACACTGATGTAAAAACTGTGCTGTAACACACGTGTCGTAAAAACTGTGCCGCAAAAACCCCACTGTAAAAACCCCGCTATTAAACACGAGCTGTGAAAACCCCACTGTAAAAACCGTGCTGTAAAAACACTGTTGTAAAAACCCCGCTGTAAAACCAGTCCTGTAAAAACCATGCTGTAAAAAGCGTATTGTAAAAACTGTGCTGTAAAATCCCCACTGTAAAAACAGTGCTGTAAAAATACCGTTGCAAAATACGTGCTGTAAAAACCGTGCTGTAAAAACCGTGCTATAAAAACAGTGCTGTAAAAACCATGTTGTTAAAATCCCGCTGTAAAAGTACCGTTGCAAAATATGTGCTGTAACAACTCCGCAATTAAACACGAGCTGTAAAAGCCCCTCTTTGAAACAGTGCTGTAAAAATACCGTTGCAAAATACGTGCTGTAAAAGCCGTGCTGTAGAAACACTGTTGTAAAAACCCCGCTATTAAACACGAGCTGTAAAAACCCCGCTGTATAAATCCCGTTGCAAAAATTGCACAATATTACCCATTCTATAAAAACCCTGCTGTAAAAACCTTGTTGTAAAAACCATGTTGTAAAAACCGTGCTGTAAAAACACTGTTATAAAAACCCCGCTGTAACACTCGTGTTGTAAAAACTGTGCTGTAAAAACCATGTTGTAAAAACCCCACTGTAAAATCCCCGTTGAAAAAACCCCGCTATAATATCTGTGCTATAAAAACCCCACTGTTAAAACTGTGCTGTAAACACCCCACTGTAAAAATGATGCTGTAAACACCCCACTGTAAAAACTGTGCTGTAAAGACCCACTGTAAAAATGATGCTGTAAAATCGCCATTGTAAAAACCGTGCTGTAAACACCCCACTGTAAAAATGATGCTGTAAAAACCCCACTGTAAAAATGATGCTGTAAAATCACCATTGTAAAAACCGTGCTGTAAACACCCCACTGTAAAAATGATGCTGTAAAAACCCCACTGTAAAAATGATGCTGTAAAATCACCATTGTAAAAACCATGCTGTAAACACCCCACTGTAAAAATGATGCTGTAAAAACCCCACTGTAAAAATGATGCTGTAAAATCACCATTGTAAAAACCGTGCTGTAAACACCCCACTGTAAAAATGATGCTGTAAAAACCCCACTGTAAAAATGATGCTGTAAAATCACCATTGTAAAAACCGTGCTGTAAAAACCCCACTGTAAAAATGATGCTGTAAAAACCCCGCTGTAAAAACAGTGCTGTAAAAACAATGTTGTAAAAACCGTGCTGTAACAAGCACGCTGTATAAACCCTGCTGTAAAAACCCCACCATGAAAACGTGTTGTTAAACCCCATTGTAAAAACCCCACTATAATACCCGTGCTGTACAAACCCCACTGTAATAACTGTGCTGTAAAAACCCCGTTGTAAAAACCCTGCCATAAAACCCTTGCTGTAAAAACCCCGTTGTAAAAACCCTGCTGTAATACTCGTGCTGCAAAAACCCCACTGTAAAAACCTGGCCTCAAAACCATGCTGTGAAATCCCCGCTGTAAAAACAGTCCTGTAAAAACCATGCTGTAAAAACACCGCTGTAAAAATACCGTTGCAAAATACGTGTTGTAAAAACAGTGCTGTAAAAACCTTTCTGTAAAAACCCCGCTGTAATACGCGTGTCGTAAACACTGTGCTGCAAAAACTCCACTGTAAAAACCCCGCTGTAAAAACCCCGCTGTAAAAACACCGTTGTAAACCGGGCTGTACTATTCCCACTGTACAGACCTTGCTGTAAAAACCCCTCTGTAAAAACAGTGCTTTAAAACCCTTGCTGTAAAAACTCCGCTATTAAACACGAGCTGTAAAAACCCCACTGTAACACTTGTGCCGTAAAAACCGTCCTGTAAAAACCCCACTGTATAAATCCCGTTGTAAAAATCCCGCTATAATACCCGTGCTATAAAAACCGTGCTCTGAAAACCGTGCTGTAAAAACCCCGCTGTATATACCCCATTGCAAATATTGCGCAATAATACCCGTGCTATAAAAACCTTGTTGTAAAAACCTTGTTGTAAAAACCGTGTTGTAAAAACCCCGCTTTAAAACCGTGCTGTAAACACCCCACTGTAAAAATGATGCTGTAAAATCCCCGCTGTAAAAACACCTTTGTAAAAACCCCAGTGTAAAAACAGTGCTGTAAAAACACCATTGTAAACACCGTGCTGTAAACACCCCACTGTAAAAATGATGCTGTAAAATCCCCGCTGTAAAAACACCTTTGTAAAAACCCCAGTGTAAAAACAGTGCTGTAAAAACACCGTTGTAAAAACCGTGCTGTAACAAGCACACTGTACAAACCCCGCTGTAAAATCCCTGCTGTAAAAAGCCCACTATTAAGCACGAGCTGTAAAAACTCCGCTGTAAAAAATTATGCTCTAAAAACTGTGCTGTAAAAACCCCACTGTAAAAACCCCGTCGTAAAAACCCTGCTGTAATACTCGTGCTGTAGAAACCCCGCTGTAAAAACCTGGCCTCAAAACCATGCTGTGAAATCACCGCTGTAAAAACAGTCCTGTAAAAAACCATGCTGTTAAAAACCCGCTTTAAAACCGTGCTGTAAAAACACCGCTGTAAAAATACCATTGCAAAATACGTGCTGTAAAAAGCATGCTGTAACACTCATGTCGTAAAAACTGTGCTGCAAAAACCCCACTGTAAAAACCCCGCTGTAAAAATACCGTTGCAAAATACATACTGTAAAAACTGTGCTGTAAAAACACTATTGTAAAAACCCCGCTATTAAACACGAGCTGTAAAAACCCCACTGTAACACGCGTGTCGTAAACACTGTGCTGCAAAAACCCCACTGTAAAAACCCCGCTGTAAAAATATCATTGCAAAATACGTGCTGTAAAAGCCCCACTGTATAAATCCCATTGTAAAAATCCTGCTATAATACCCGTGCTATAAAAACCCTGCTCTGAAAACCGTGCTGTAAAAACCATGCTGTAAAAACCCCACTGTAAAAACTGTGCTGTAAAAACACTGTTGTAAAAACCCCGTTATTAAACAGGAACTGTAAAAACCCCACTGTAACACTCGTGTCATAAAAACTGTGCTGTAAAAACCATGTTGTAAAAACCCCACTGTAAAATCCCCGTTGAAAAAAACCCCGCTATAATATCTGTGCTATAAAAACCCCACTGTTAAAACTGTGCTGTAAACACCCCACTGTAAAAATGATGCTGTAAAAACCCCACTGTAAAAACAGTGCTGTAAAAACACCGTTGTAAAAACCCCGCTGTAAAAACAGTGCTGTAAAACCCCGTTGTAAAAACCCCACTGAAAAAACCGTGCTGTAAAACCCCGCTGTAAAAACAGTGCTGTATAAACCCCGCTGTAAAAACCCCACCATGAAACCATGCTGTAAAACCCCGTTGTAAAAACCCCGCTATAATACCTGTGCTGTACAAACCCCGCTGTAATAACTGTGCTGTAAAAACACCGTTGTAAAAACCGTGCTGTAACAAGCACACTGTATAAACCCCACTGTAAAAACCCCGCCATAAAACCCGTGCTGTAAAAACCCCACCATTAAGCACGAGCTGTAAAAACTCCGCTGTAAAAAGTCATGCTCTAAAAACTGTGCTGTAAAAACCCCACTGTAAAAAACGTGCTCTAAAAACCATGTTGTAAAAATCCCGCTGTTAAAACCCCTCTGTAAAAACCCCGCTGTAGAAAATCACGATACTTTTTCAGCAGGACGTTTGCATTATTCCAAAGTGTCCACAATTTGTGAATCGTATTAAAGCCAATTTGCTTTGACAACACACGTGTTACACCAGTACAACCTGTACTTATAACATTCTTGTTCATTTTACGGTTGCGAACAATGGGGGACAGCTGTTTGTGCCTTTGCCTGAACCTGTGCTGAAGATGTTGATTCTCAGCTTTTGCATCTTACACCATCCCTTTCAACCTGAGTCTCATTTGATTTTCTCTGAATGCCTGATGCTGTGGTGTGTGTGTATATGCGTGTGTATGTGTGGTATGTTTGTTGTGTGTGGTGTGTGTGTGTGCGCGCCTGTATGTGTGTGCGTCTGTGCGCGCGCCTGTATGTGTCTGCGCGCGCGCGCCTCTATGTGTGTGTGTGTGTGTGCGTCTGTATTCGTGAGTGTGTGTGTGCATGTGCGCCTGTATCTGTGTGTGTGCGCACGCGTGTGCGTCTGTATGTGTGTGCATGTGCGCCTGTATCTGTGTGTGTGCGTGCCTGTATGTGTGTGTGTGTGTGTGTCTGATCATTGGGCTGTGAAGGATTCAACCTGCACCATCTGAATGGATACTGACAGATTGTATCTTAAAGCAATGTAACTCAACTGGTCTGCTCCTCCATCCTCTCTGCCTGATCTTCAGGAGATAGATTGGAACCCAGTCTGACTTCCTGTAGCAGCCAATCAGGTAAAGCAAGATTGAAGAAGTGGGGGAACAATTGCTCCAGGGTGTGTGGATAAATTGTAGGCCTTAGTTTAAAGTCTTACTTTGTTACCTTAGTTTAGAACAGGGGTGGGCAATTAATTCTTCCAAGGGGGCCACATGAGAAACCTGAGTTGTGTTGGAGGGCTGAAACAACAATAAGTTAAACATAACTTTGCTCAGTATTAATTTTCTCCCATTGTAAAAAGTACTAAATTATATTGTTTTGCACTGAAACTTATAATCAAAAGAATAAGGATATTCTGTTACAATAAAGATATGAAATTGTGGAGTAGGTCAAATATAGAAGAAATAAGTAGTAAAAACAATAATTTCAGTATTTCATTTTATTTTTAACATGTTAATCTCACAAATCAATATTGAAAAGTTGTTTCATTATTGTTCAGTATCACAAACAACAAACAACTCTATACAAAAAGCAATAAGTGCTTTTGACATTTTTCAGTTCATTTTACTTGTTTAGTGAGAAAACTCCTGTCTGTTTTGGGCTTGAACAAGTGCACTGAATGTCTGAGGTGGATATGCGAAGGACAGCTGAGAGGTGATTATCAGTGATAGAGGATGGGGATTTGGATTTGTTGAACTTCATCACTGAGAATGTCTGCTCGCAGATATAGGTAGATCCGAAGAGGACTAGAATCTTCTGAGCATGCCTGCTCATGTGGGGAAAGTTCTCCTCTTTGAGGGAAGAGTAAAAATCAAGCAGTGAGACTGACCTAAAGTACTCTGCCAGAAGTGTGTCAGACGGCAGGTCAATGAGTTCAAGCTGAACATCACTAGGTGCATTCTCCACATTGCATGTAAATGGGGAAAAAGTCATGTGCATTTCATTCTTAACCGTTTTAAAGTCTTGAAATCGCCTTGAAAATTCACCATGCAGTGCTTCTAACAGAGATGCGTACCTGTGGAGGTGATCAGCTGAAGGTGCAGCTTCCTTCAGTGTTGGCAAGTGAGTGAGAATGTTGTCCTCCATTTGGCTTGAGAGAAGGTGCAACTTTCTCCTAAAAGCCTTCACCAAGTTGTACATTTCATGCACAAAAAGGCCCTTCCACTGCAGTTTCACATTTAGTTCATTCATAAGTGCAGTCACATCAACAGCAAAACCAAGGTCTGCAATCCAGTCTGCATCTGAAAGCTGTGGAATGCCATTCCCTTTCTTCACACAGAAATCTTGAATCTCTTCTCTCAGGTCCCATACACTTTTCAGCATTTTGACCAGGCTGAACCACCTGACAGCTGTGTGGTAGTCTATGTCACGATGTTCAGTCTCATTTTCCTTCAAAACTGCAACAAACTGCCTGTGATTCAAAGCTCTTGCCCTGATGAAGTTAACTATTTTAGTTACAATATCAACCACATGGTTCATTTTTAACACTGACTTACACAGCACTTTCTGATGTATAATACAATGCAAAAATACCAATTTCTGTTCAGGGTCAATTTCTGTCACTTTATCCTACATTCTCTTTAAGAGTCCAACATTTTTTCCCGTTAGATTTGGACAACCATCCATTGTCACACCCGCCAGCTTGTCCCATTTTAGTCCCAACGTGTCCAACGTTTACCTCCTTGAACAAATCATTACCAGTTGTTGTTCCTTTCATTGACTGCATGGCTGCCAGCTCCTCCGTGATTTTAAAGTCCGTAGTTATCTCACGTACGAAGATGAGTAACTGGGCTGTGTCACGTACGTCACAGCGCTCATCCAAAGCCAAGGAAAAAAAGTCAAAGTTGACCGCTGTGTGCTGCAGCTGAAGCTCCAGATTTCTCGCGATGTCCCCAGTCCTTCTCGTTACAGTGCATCAGGAGAGGGGCACATTCTCAAATGCCTCCTTTTTCTCCGGGCATATTAGTTCTGCAGAGTCCAACAAGCGCTCCTAAATAAACTCTCCATCAGAAAACGGTTTACTGTTTCTGCCGATTTTGTGGGATATGACATGACTTGTCTTGGTGTGAGCTGACATTTTGAGGACTAGCCAGCAAGCATCACTTTTAGCTGTTCGCGCACATACACGCGCATGTGCGTCCATACATAAATTTAAAAAACATCCTTTTCAAAACAAAAGCAACACAGTTGTATTGTGTGCATGGCAGAAATACTTTTTCATTTATGTTCTAATTTAAGATTGACCTCATGTGGGCCGGACAGGAATGACCAAAGGGCCGGATATGGCCCGTGGGCTGTAAAATGCCCAGGTCTGGTTTAAAATATGAATTCCTGTGTGTATGGAAATCATCGGTGTTAGATTGTCAGCTGTAATTCCCAGTTTATGTCATAATGATGCTGTGGTGACCACACTGGCAGGAAGATGTAATTGCACTGTGACATATTTACATAGCAATATCCATTATCAATGCAAAGGTTGGAACTGAAAGTGGAAGAAGTTGACAGGAAATCTGTCTGTGTCTGTGTATGTATCTGTCTGTGAGTGAGTGCATGTGTGACTGTGTGTGTGTGTCTGTGAGTGTGGGTCTGTGTGTGTGTTTGTGCAGTATGTGTATGTTGCTGTGAGAGTGTGAGTATGTGTCTGTGAGTGTGTGCGTGTATATGTTTGTGTGTGTGTTTGTGTGGCTGTGAAATGTTTCTATGTGTCAAATGGGTTTGAAATCTATCCATCAGATTTTTTAAAAAATTCAGTTCTGAATTTAGTGATTTGATTTGCAGAATGACTCACTCTTGTCACTTTCAAACCAAACACCATCCTGTCCATGTGATGCAGATAAAGTGTATCACATCCTTCAGCCTGTAGTAACCCGTCTGCATTGCTTTACATTCAATTCCTGCCTCATTTCCCATCCAGCATCACCTTGGGGCAGCTTTCACTCTGAAGGTGTTTTGTGAAATTCAGCACTGCTCCCCAGCTGATGAACACAACGTCCAACTGAAAAGTCAGTACTTATAAAACCATGGCCGATCAAGCATGGAGACAGTACCAGTGCAGTTAGGCTGTTGGGTCTGTTAGCCTGGACATTCAGGGAGAGAATGGTTGAGAATATCTGAACTTTCAAATGGACTTCATGAGAAAGAGTAAAACTCTGAAAGTTAGTTGTGTCTGTGATTTCAAGCTGGTAATCTTGGATTTTGATTGGACAGCAGCCATTCTAAAAGCCATGGAAACAGAAACTTGGAGCACGAGTAGGCCATTCAGCCCTCTGAGTCTGGCCTGCCATTCAATATGATCATGGGATGTGGGTGTCTCTGGCTGGTCCAGCATTTATTGCCCATTCCTAGTTTCCCCTTGAGAGGGTAGAGGTGAGCTGCCTTCTTGTACTGCTATTGGTAGACACTGCACCAAGGGAGGGAATTCCAGGATTTTGACCCAGTGACACTGAAGGAATGGTGATATATTTCCAAGTCAGAATGGTGGGTGGTTTGGAGGGGAATTTGCAGGGAGTTATGTTCCCATGTATCTGCCAACCTTGTCCTTCTAAATGAAAGTGGTCTTGGGATTGGAAGGTGCTGCCTGAGGATCATTGGTGAATTTCTGCAGTGCGTCTTGTAGATGATACACACTGCTGCTACTGAGCGTCAGTGGGGGAGGGAGGGGATGCTTGTGGATGTGGTGCCGATCAAGTGGGTTGCTTTGTCCTGGATGGTGTCGAGCTTCTTGAGTGTTGGAGACAGTTGGAGAATTCCAGGATTTTGACCCAGTGAAATTGAAGGAACGGCGAAATATTTCTAAGTCAGGCTGGTGAATGAATTGTAGGGGAATTTGAGTGGTGTTCCCATGTGTCTCCTTCCAGATGAAATTAGATTTGAAAGCTACAATCTAAGGAACTTTGGTTATCATCCAATTCAGTAGCCAGTTACCACTTTCTCTTTGATTCCTTTGAAATGTATCTACCTCCTTCTGGAACAACATTCAATATTTTGGCCTCAGCTGCTTTCTATGGTAGAGAATTCCAAAGGCTCCCCCCTTTCTTTGGTGAAGAATTCTCTCCTTTTGCCCTTCGGGATGTAAGGGGGGTAATTAGCACTGAAAGGCACCTTCTGCCATGAGACCACTGCCCGTGTGAAAGTAGCATGAGGGAACGCTGTCACCTTGTATGACGAGGGAGGGCTGGTAGGCGTGGGCCATTGTTGACGAAGTGGAAGCAAACCTAGACTCTTAGCAAAGCCAAACCGTGATGGCACAAACCATTTCAGAGAGGTCTTTCCAGAAAAGAATCACAGGTTTCTGCTGAATCCTGACAAATTGATGCTGACTTTGAAGGATTCTGAAAGCAGCAGAATAATGCCTCATCAGCACAGCCCCTGCCTGGCCCTGACTAGTGGTCTCTGTCTGACCAGGACAGCAATGGCTCAGTCATGAGGCTGATACAGAGCATGTGCCATGGTCAGAAGTTAAATAGATAAACGTCACAAGGGGGAGCGACTGGATAACTGACAAGTGCCAAAATGACCAATGATTTATGATGTCTTCATGGCTGGAGATTTTCATCAAACACTGGAACTAGGTTTTCAACTGAATAGAATTAACCCAACTGTTTTCATTAACTTTTTGGCCAAAGTTAACCAGACGAGGCTCTTTTGAAATGTTATACTTGGCTGGAATCGGATTGATATTTTCATTGCTAACTTGTCACACTTTTTGTTACAAATGCGGACTCCCACAGAGAGGTTTCTGCACTCACCTGGTGACATGAAGCTTTCCTTTAAACAGTCTGGAGCTGACTTTTATGGGATTTGGCACACACTGTCTTGTGCAACTGTGTGACATGGGGGTTTAACAAAAAGGCCCGCCTGGATTCGGGACTGGGTGTTGAGTGTCTGTTGAATATCCCTCTTCCTCTTTGTGAAGGTGACTCACACAGACTGGTTCTGTTGTTTTACTTTACAACTACAATGGCAGTGACTTGGTTCAATTTGAACACCTTGTTTTGCATAATTAAAACTGAAATAATGAATACCATACACTTTTCCCTCATCAGGGAAACAACTTGATTGACTTTTCAGTGAATTTGCAACTCACTCTTTCTCTCTCAGTGCTGCACAAAGTTGAAGTTTTCTGCTGCCAATGTTTCCCTGCAATTGGACACCAGTCAGCCCCAAACCCCCAACCCCCACTCAACCCTGCCCCCCCCCTCCCCAATCTCCCAGAGTATTGCTAAAACCTAACTTGCTCATTAACTTTCATTTTGGAAGGAAACCTGTTGACCCACTCTTGGCCTTTACATAAATATTCAGGGACATGTCATTTCTTGAAAGGAGAGGCAGGAAGGAAAAAGTGAAAGGGGTAGCATTGTTGGTACAGGTTGGTATAAGTACAACAGCAAGAAATGATCTTGCGTCAGATGATGTAGAATCCATATGGTTGGAGGTGAGAAGTATAAAGGGAAAGAAGACTCCAGTCGGAATAGCCTATAGGTCCCTAACAGTAACTATACAAGGGGACAGAGAATAAATCAAGAGATAATGAGGGCAGTTAACAAAGATAATCCACTGATCAGGGATGACTATAATTATGGTGCAATTAGGCAAGATTTAGGATGCATAGGATGAGGAAGGAAATTGCAGGAGATGGACACACTTGAAATGTGGAGCTTATTCAAGTAGCAGCTACTGTGGGTCCTTGGTAAGTATGTACCTGTCAGGCAGGGAGGTAGGTGTTGAGAAGAAGCCTTGGTTTACTAAAGAAGTTGAAGCTCTTGTCAAGAGAAAGAAGAAGGCTTTTTTGAGGATAAGGCATGAAGGCTCAGTTAGGGGGCTTGAGAGTTATAAGTTTGCCAGAAAAGATCTAAACAGAGCGCTAAGAGCCAAGAGGGACATGAGAAGTTGTTGGCAGATAGGATCAAGGAAAACCCTAAGGCCTTCTATAGCGATGTGAGGAATAAACGATTGACTAGAGTAAGATTATGGCCAATCAAAGACAGTTCTGGGAATTGTGTGTAGGATCTGAGGACATAGGGGAAGCGCTTAATGAATACCTTTAGTCAGTATTCACATTGGAAAAGGGCGATGTTAGTGAGAATACAGAGATACAGGCTACAAGATTAAATGGGATTGTAGTTGACAAAGAGGAGGTTTTAGCAATTTTGGAAGATCTGAAAATAGATAAGACCCCTGGGCCTGGTGGGATTTATCCCAGGATTCTCTGGGAAGCCAGGGAAGAGATTGCTTAGCCTTTGGCTTTGATCTTTATGTCATCGTTGTCGACAGGAATAGTGCCAGAAGACTGGACAATGGCAAATGTTGTTCCCTTATTCAAGAAGGGGAGTAGAAATAACCCTAGTAATTATAGACCAGTAAGCCTTACTTCGGTTATGGGTAAGGTGTTGGAAAAGGATTACAGTCATCTGGAAGGGAATAATTAGATTAGGGATAGCCAACACGGTTTTGTGAAGGGTAGGTCATGCCTCACAAACCTTATTGAGTTCTTTGAGAAGGTGACCAAACAGGACGATGAAAGTAAAGCAGTTGATGTGGTGTAAATGGACTTCAGTAAGGCGTTTTATACGGTTCCACACAGTGGGCTATTGCACAAAATACGGAGGCATGGGATTGAGGGTGATTTAGCAGTTTGGATCAGAAATTAGCTAACTGAAAGAAGACAGAGGGTGGTGGTTGATGGGAAATGTTCATCCTGGAGCACAGTTACCAGTGGTGTACTGCAAGGATCTGTTTTGGGGCCACTGCTGTTTGTCATTTTTATAAATAATCTGGATGAGGGTGTAGAAGGATGGGTTAGTAAATTTGCAGATGACACTAAGATAGGCAGAGTTGTGGATAGTGCTGAAAGATATTGTGGGTTACAGAGGGACACAGATAAGATGCAGAGCTGGGCTGAGAAGTGGCAAATGGAGTTTAATGCAGAAAAGTGTGAGGTAGTTCACGTCAGAATAAGTAACAGGAATGCAGAGTACTGGGCTAATGGTAAAATTCTTGGTAGTGTAGATGAACAGAGAGATCTTGTTGACCAGGTGCATGAATCCCTGAAAGCTGCCACCCAGGTTGATGGGGTTGTTAAGAAGACATGTAGTGTGTTGGTGTTTATTGGTAGGGGGATTGAGTTTCAGAGCCTCGAGGTCATGCTTCAGCTGGACAAGACACTGCTAAGGCCACACCTGGAGTATTGCACGCAATTAATTAGTAATAAGTACCGTATCTATTATTTGATCAGGTTTTCTAATAGTTAAGTTATTCTAAATTCCTCTTTTTTCTTTGTATTTTAACAATAGGGTTTAAATAAGTTGTGTTTGGTTTAACGTCGAGTGGATTGACCAGTCGCATTGCATTGGAAACACACCACTTCACGTCTACCTTTAAAATAAGAAAATGTTAGGAGCAGCCCCTATCCAGGCAAGTGGGGAATATTCCATCACACTCCTGACTTGTAACTTGTAGGTAATCGACACACTTTGGGGATTCAGGAGGTGAGTTACTCACCGCAGTATTCCCAGCCTCTGACCTGCTCTTGTAGCCGCTGAGTTTATGTGGTGAGTCCAGTTGAGTGTCTGGTCAATGGTAACCCCAGGATGTTAACCAGCCTATTGACCTGGACCACAGTGTTCTCACTATCAATACGAAACCCCAGGATGTTGATAGTGGGGGATTTCAGTGATAGTAATGCCATCTATTGTCAATGGGCGGTGGTTAAATTGTTTCTTATTCGTGAAGACAATAGCCTGGCATTTGTGTGGCATGAATGTTACTTATCACTCGTCAGCCTGGATATTGTCCAGATCTTGTTACATTAGAACATGGACTGCTTCAGTATCTGAGGGGTCACAAATGGTGCTGAACATTGTACAATCATTGTCAAACATCCTCACTTCTGACCTTACGGTAGAGGAAGGTCATTGATGAAGCAGCCAGAGATGGTTGGGCCTAGGACACTACCGTGAGGGACTCCTGCAGAGATATCCATAAGTAAAGCAGATACTCGATGTCATGGATTAAGGATGATGTGGAGGTGCTGGTGTTGAACTGGGGTAGACCAAGTCAGAAGCTACATGACAACAGGTTTATTTGAAATCACAAACCTTCGATGCACTACCCCTTTGTCAGGTGAAGCAGGGGTCTGAAAGCTTCTGATTTGAAATAAACCTGTTGGATTTTAACCTGGTGTCGTGCGATTTATAGATGAAGGAAATTCAGGTGGAAGTGAGTTACACCTGTTATTACGGCCTGATAGATCTCCTGTTTACACCTTGACCCCTGTCTGTTGACCTGCCCCTGATTACACTGGGCTCAAGGAACTCTGCCTCCAGGGAACTAGCTGTAAAGGTGCAGATATCAGTGCAGAGATCATAACACAGACTGAAACATTCTTGTGGTATTTTATTGCTACTATTTAAAGCATTTCAGAAAGAATGATTCTCACAGAGACTCAGAACTTTCTGTTTCTATGAATGTGACCCTTCAGAAAAGGTTTGGGTTACAGTGTCATAAATTGTACATTTTTGTGAACATAGTGCCTAATGTGAATGAGGAATGGCTTTAATCGGAGTCTCCAATTGAAGGAAGAAAGCATGTGGGTTCAGCTGTTTCTATTTGAGCACACTAATTTCAGTGCTTTATTTTTTCATTATTTCACTTGTTCACACTGATTTCCTATCATTCACTTTTTTAAGTTTTCAAACTGGCTGTCAATTATACACACTGCTTTTTAAAATTATTCTCACAGGTTCTCAGTTACTTGCTGATTTCCAATTCCTCACACTGGTTTCCCAATGATTTGCACAAATTTCTGCTTGCTCACGTTGATCTCTGAAGACCCACAATAAATTCAATTCTGTTATACTCATTCTTCCGTACATTGTTATAGTCTAGTGTTTGTTAATCAGGTTGATAGTAATGTGGACGTGAGCAGCCATTGTCAAGGGAGTGAACAAACGGATGGAATTTCAGCTTATAATCGGGAATTTTCCAGTTACTGGAATTTCTCCCCTCCCCTCACAAACACCCAAACTGCATGGATTTATTGTAATCTATCAGGAGATTCTGGCTGGGCTTGACAGGGCTGGTTGATATTGCTGTAGTTTCAGAGAAACAGGCACAAATAACTGAAGACAGTCCCATTCCAGCCCCCTGGTTGGATACCTGTTCCTGGAAACCTGTCTAGCGATGCACTCAGCAGTAATTATTTCCTCTAACAAGACACTACAGAATGGCCTCAGACCATGGGACCTACACCCAACAACCACAACCCACTCAGGAGAGGAAGGAAGCTGATTAAAAACATTCATACTTTCTTCATACATTGGGTGCCTCTGTCATGAATAAAGAAGCAAAAACATAATTATCACTCTTGGTTTCTTGGTAGAAAGTCAGACTTTTCCATCTTCTAAGGTATTTTCCAGGAACAGACTGTTTTACCAGCCTGTCGTTCTTGGTGTTTTAGGATATTTTTTCAGCTGTGGTTCGCCACAACCAATTATCACATAGCAATTCATGCTGTGCGCGATGCTATTTTATTTAATAACTTATAATTTAAATGTGAGAAAATTACTCTTCCAGCCATTTACCTTGTCATCATAAACTTAATCACAGACCACAGACCTGAATCCAAAACAGACACACAGCAAAGTTGAACACAAAATGATATTGGAGGCAATTGGCTTTCCTGCAATCAAACTCCTGTTTCAGGAACACAATTACCTTTTAGAAACATCTCTTAATTATTTCCTGAAAGACAGCAGTGATTACACTTCTAAAGTAACCCATTGGTTTTGATGCATTTTAGATTGTCCTAAGGATGCAAAAGGTACTACATAAATGCAAATGCATTGACAGTTTGTATGATACATTACCTACCCTATATTTATCAGGTTAGTGATAACTGGCTCATAACCAATTGCTCATCAGGGATTGATTAAGTCTGTGCGTTAGTTTATTTGAAACAGTAAAACACGTTGTAAGGATATGAAGCAGACATTACAGAAAACCAACTTGTCTCTTCCGGCAGATTACACAGCTCTCTTAGACTACCTGCCAGGCAGAGTCTCAACATTGTATACTCACAACACATGGAATCCTTACAGATAAACACTCACTTCAACACATACAACATAGTGGCTGAAATAAATAGAAAGCCCGTTATTCTGCAATATTCAGGGAGATGTAACTTTGCAGAACAGCATATTGCACCTCTGGGGCTTTAGTGCTGATTAATGGTGAGACTCTCAAAAGAAACATTTGATTAATTTCAGCATTCAGCAATACCATTCTGCATCGTGTTGTTCCAAACTCCAATTGTCTCAGCTTGTGGCTGGACAGAATATTTCCAGCTGTTTGTCACTATGGCAAAGTAAAGATCTGTCAGCAGAGGTTGGAGTTGGGCTGAGAGTTTTGCAGAATCACTTTCAGTAGCTCTCTCTGCCTAACGTGATGCCCAAATATCGGTGCCTTGGAGCCGCTAATTGCTGTGGGGGTTTAGAAAAAAAGATGTTTGAAGGTTTCTGAGGCAAGAGCAGGGCTACACACGTCTGACTGGAGAGCTTTTTCAGAGAGCTATCACCAGCACGATGGACCAAAGGGTAACTGTCTTCAGACGAAGTGGGGAAAAGGCTGAGGGGTGACATAAAAGTGAAAATCTCTCTCTCATTGAGGGCTTTGTTACCTTGAGTCATGTAGAAACCAATATGAATATGAGAGAAGCTTTCATGCTTCATTGGTGCTGCTACATACCTGCAAAAAAACACAGTTGAGTATAACCACAAACCTAGCTGCATGACTCGTCACCCCCACTCCACACAATCGAACAAAGAATTGAAAAACACTTCAAACTCTGTGTGAAAATAAAGTTATATAGAGAATGCAGTCATTGTACCTGTGGCTCACTACTTGATAGTTTCTGATACCTGGGAGGACAGGTTCTACTAATTTCTGGTTAAATATGACAAAATGCATTGGAAGCAGTTGGTGCAAAGGATTTTGTTTGCTTTCTAGAGCATGTTGCAATGGTGTAAATCTCACCAAACTACATTGACTGTGAAACCAGCGTGCAGTTCAGACCATGGGGAATTCACACACAGCCCAGTCTAAATCAGCTGGTCCCCTCACGCTTATCTCCAGGCAATGGGAATGGTCGTACAGACTAGTGTGGAATCTGTGGCAGCATCTCCCAATCCCATCATGTTTCTGGCCTCCCAATATACCAGTCACGTGGAAACAGCCACAACCCACGTTCCCTTCCCAGTCACACATCATCTCCTTCTGGTCTCATATGCAATGCCAGCCCTTCATTACTGACATATCCAGTCTCTGGATTCATTTTGGGAAGAGTTGGATAGAGCTCTCAAGGATAGTGGAATCAAGGGTTACAGAGATAAGGCAGGAACAAGATACTGATTGAGGATGATCAGCCATGATCATAATGAATGGTGGTGCAGGCTCGAAGGGCAGAATGGCCTACTCCTGCACCTATTGTCTATTGTCTATTATCCAGGTCCCTCTGCACCTCAGAATTTCACAGTCTTTCTCTGTTTAAGTAATACTTTCTTATTCTTCCGGACAAAGTGAACACTCCACATGTTCCCACATTGTACTGCACCCATCAGTGTTTACCGCTCACCCAACCCACAACTCCGTGGGTGTTTGCTTGCTCATCTGGTTGTGAGCCAACTCTGCAAGGTTGCAGGAACCTCAACAAAATTTTATATTCCATCAAAGAACCTTACAGCACGGCATGTGACCATTCAGCCCTTTGTGTCTGTGCCAGCACTTTGAAAGAGGCATCCAATTATCCCACTCCCACTGCTCTCTCTCAATTACCCTGGGAATTCTTTCTCTTGAAGTACTTAGTACTTTGGAAGGTAGTGTTGGATCTGCTGCCACCATCCTGTAAATTATCATTCTGCGATGAGTTTCACACGCAAGTTGCAAGTTTCTCACACAGCATTTCTCTATGAATGATCAGCAGCACAGCAAGAGTAAAATGGGCAGGGCAAGCCTGACAGGTCAATAGATTCTGCTTGGACTGCCATTCTAGTAAAAGGTGACTGATTGATGAAGCCTCATGAGGGAGATTCCTGCTACCCCTTAATGTCTGAGTGTATCCCAAAATATACTGTCATAGAGCCAGGGGTGGGAGAGAGGGGGAGAGAGATGTATCTGAGGGGGGGGGTGGACAAATCTGTTTGCCTCCCTGGCATTGTTCACCCTTACCATTGTTCACAAACTCAAAATACAATCTTATAATAATGACATCTTAGAAACTCTTCACAGGTCAATCATTGCATCCCACTGGGTTTCCAATTTCCAGGAATTAAACCTTCTCACTTTTTGTGAGTCACATCTATGTGAATAAGTTACTGTTCAGATAGGACTGATGTTTAATCCTTAAAACCAATAACAATTTATATTAATATCACAGTTTTATTACAAGGAAACATCCCAAAGTGTTTCATAAAACATTATGAATCAAACAATGATATAATGTCACAGATAAAAGCATACTGGGGAGGAGATGGTGTAGTGCTATAATCACTGGACTGTTAAACCAGACATGGAAGGAATGTTCTGGGAATATGGATTCAAAGCCTCCCATGGTAGTTGGTGGAATTTGAATTCAATAAAAATAATTCAGGAATGAACAGTCTTAACAATGACCATGAATCCATTATCAATTGTCAGAAAAAAACCATCTGGTTCACTAATGTCCTTTAGGGAAGGAAATCTGCCATTCTCACCTGGCAGATGTGGGGCCTACATGTGACTCCAGACTCACAGCAATGTGGTTCTCTCTTAACCACCCTCTAGATGGGCAATAAATGTTGGCATCAGTGCTTAGATCAGAGTGGTGCTGGAAAAGCACAGCAGGTCAGGCAGCATCCGAGGAGCAGGAAAATCGATGTTTCGGGCAAAATTCCCTTCATCCTCACTTTTGCCTAATAAATGTTGGCATAGCCAGTAGCACCCTTATCCTGTGAATGAATTTTTAAAAATTAAGAGAGGTGACCAAAAGTGTGGTTAAAGAGCTTAGGTTTTATCAAATCTTCTCAAAGAGGGAGTTAGTGTGTGGCGAGAATGAGAGGTGTAGGAAGGGAATTCCAACATGGAGGTAAAATCTCTCATTATCGTTCAAGCTCAGGCACCACACAATCAGCATGTTTGCCCAACCACAAACTACACAGAACATGGCTGCTTTATCAGAGGGACTATCTCTAGTTATTGTCCACTAATACAATAGAAAACAAGACCCAAACCAAACAGCTGTCAAAGTCTAGAAACAGAACCAGGCTTTCCTGTCAGGCTGCTTTCAAGGTAGTGACGTTAAAAATGAAACAGTCTGGAAATAGTGAGCCAGTCAGAATTGTTCTGGCTATCTTCAGCAATTTCTGTTTTGATTTCATATTTCCAGCATGCACAGGTCGATCCAAAGTTTCTGCTCCATCCTGTGTGAATGTGTGTGTGAGTGCATGAGTGTGTGTGTGTGTATATATATTTGAAAGTGTGTGTATATGAGTGTGAGAGTGTGGCTAAGAGAATGTGTGGGTGAGTAAGGGTGTGAGGGTTTTGTACATGCATGTGTGTGTGTGTTGTGTGTGAAAGAGAGAGTGTGTTTATGTGTGTGTGTGTGAGAGAGACAGTGTTTATGTATGTGCGTGTGAGAGAGAGTGTTTATGTGTGTGTGTGTGAGAGACAGTGTTTATGTATGTGCGTGTGAGAGAGAGTGTTTATGTGTGTGTGTGTGAGAGACAGTGTTTATGTATGTGCGTGTGAGAGAGAGTGTTTATGTGTATGTTTATGTGTGTGAGAGAGAGTGTGTGTTAATGTATGTGTGTGTGAGAGAGTGTGTGTTTATGTGTGAGAGAGAGAGTGTATGTTTATGTATGTGTGTGAGAGAGAGACTGTGTGTGTGTGTGATACCTGGTTGGGATTGCTGTGATGTTATGATCGCACTCTTCTTCCTGATGATACCTGTGATTTGTTCCTCTCTGTTGTGTGAGAGGTGTTTCTTCATTCCCCTGTCATGATTCAGAAAGTTGCAATGGGAATCCTTGCAAACTGTGACTCAACCTTACCCACTCGCTGTAGATAATTGCTTGCAGGGAAGTTGTTCATTGTTGCTCTGTAAGCTTGTAATTACATGGCTGTTTAATGAACTCCAATTATTGATTCACAGTTATTTAACACTAGGTAATCTGTCTAAGTGTTTAGTGAGAATATTACAGAGAGAGTAATGATTCACTGGGTTAGTTGCATGTGAACTGCTGTTTGTGGTTCTCAGTCACTCAATGGAGCAGGAAAATTTTAATGATGTTCATTCTCTGAAACATGATGTGTTTGTGGTTCCTCAAATGCTGAAACCTTTTTGTTTCTATTCTAATTTCAGTTTGATGGGGACAATATGTACATGAGTCTGACTGATGCAAACCAGGATTACCTTCCTGCCAATCAGGTGAGTGAACAGAAGCTCATCATTCCCATCCTTCCCAAGTCTTCTTTCCTTCTCTCGTGTAGAATCCACATTGTGTAAATTCCGAGGAGTTCCTGTTTCCTGTTTGGTTGGAGTGTGGATCAGTTTCACAGCGGGACACACCACATTCAGTCCAACTGGGAGCAAGTCCAGCTGCTGCAACTCATGCATCTTGTTTTTAGATTAATCCGCAGGTTCCTAAAGATCAGGGCTTTGCATCCTTAAAGAAAAGCAACTTCAAAGCACTTTGATAATGTGCAGCAAATTGCTGCACACACTGTTACCCTCTGTGACCCTCTGTTACCTCGCTCCACAATTACTGTCCATACCCAGCCAAGAACCGGCTCAGCTAACCCACTCTGAAAGGGGCTGTGTATGGGCCAGACAGGCACAGGACCTGATCTGTGTGAAACAAAAGGACCAATCTCCATCAGTATCCCGGTTGAATCGTCTCCAGCACTTGCTCATCAATCCAGCCTCCAGAACCAAGATTTGCAGGTTTTCTCTCCTTAATCAGGGTGCTAACTCTCCAGAACTGCCCTGGAATCTCCAGGAGTTAAAGATACATTGCAGGAACCACAAACATGGTGAAGAAAACCATAGATCAGGCACTAAAGAAACTGGCATCTTTTTTTCGCCAAACAGTTTTGGCTTGTGGTTATAAATAAACTGGCAATCCAATAAAGCTCGCTTATCTCCAAAGTACAAGATTTCCAATCAGTCGGCTTGGTTTCCAATGTCCAGGGAAGGGGCGTGCGTGACTGATGGCTGGAGGGGCAGTGTCGGGGATGTTGGGGGGGAGGCAGTGGGGTCAGTGGTGGGGAGTGTGCACCTCTAGGGATTAGTGCAAACAACTAACATCATCAGTAATTTAAAATCCATGTGAGTTTCTGGGTCGTCTTCTCTGTGCTTACACACTGCCTTCAGGGAGCTGTCTGTACTCCTCTGCACTTAAGAAAGTTTATTTGGAAGACTTAGATTTCAGATCTTAGATTTAAGACTCAGATCTAAGACTTAGATCTTAGATTTGGAAGAGTTGGAAGGTTAGATCTCATGGAATACAGAGAGAACTAGCCATTTGGATACAGAACTGGCTCAAAGGTAGAAGACAGAGGGTGGTGGTGGAGGGTTGTTTTTCAGACTGGAGGCCTGTGACCAGTGGGGTGCCACAAAGATCGGTGCTGGGTCCACTACCTTTCATCATTTACATAAATTATTTGGACATGAACATAGGAGATATAGTTAGTAAGTTTGCAGATGACACCAAAATTGGAGGTGTAGTGGACAGCGAAGAGGGTTACTTCAGATTACAACAGGATCTTGATCAGATGGGCCAATGGGCTGAGAAGTGGCAGATGGAAGTTAATTCAGATAAATGTGAGGTGCTGCATTTTGGGAAAGCAAATCTTAGCAGGATTTATACACTTAATGGTAAGGTCCTAGGGAGTGTTGCTGAACAGAGAGACCTTGGAGTGCAGGTTCTTAGCTCCTTGAAAGTGGAATCGCAGGTAGATAGGATAGTGAAGAAGGCGTTTGGTATGCTTTCCTTTATTGGTCAGAGTATTGAGTCCAGGAGTTGGGAGGTCATGTTGCGGCTGTACAGGACATTGGTTAGGCCACTTTTTAAATATTGCAATTCTGGTCTCTTTCCTATCAGAAAGATGTTGTGAAACTTGAAAGAGTTCAGAAAAGATTGACAAGGATGTTACCACGGTTGGAGGATCTGAGCTACAGGGAGACCCTGAACAGGCTGGGGCTGTTTTCTTTGGAGCGTCGGAGGCTGAGGGGTGACCTTATAGAGGTTTATAAAATCATGAGGGGCATGGATAGGATAAATAGACAAAATCTTTTCCCTGGGGTGGGGGAGTCCAGAACTAGAGGGCATAGGTTTAGGGTGAGAGGGGAAAGATATAAAAGAGACCTAAGGGGCAACCTTTTCACACAGAGTGTTGTGCACGTATGGAATGAGCTGCCAGAGGAAGTGGTGGAGGCTGGTACAATTGCAGCATTTAAAAGGCATCTGGATGGGTATATGAATAGGAAGGGTTTGGAGGGATATGGGCCAGGTGCTGGCAGGTGGGACTAGATTGGGTTGGGATATCTGGTCGGCATGGACGGGTTGGACTGAAGGGTCCGTTTCTGTGCTGTACATCTCTATGACTTTATGACTTTGGCTTTAAAAACATGGCATTTTTGCAAGTTTGGGTCGAGATGATAGTTTATTCAGTCCCTCATGTGGATTGAACCCGTTCCCATTCACACAGTGATTTCTGTTCTGAGTCCCTCTCTCCCTCTGTCTCCAATGAGGGAGAATGACAGGTTCCACAATGGCAGAGGTCCCATAGATTAAACAGGGATACCCAAACATTTCATCCATGCAGTCACATCCTGTTGCTGGCAGTACCCTGGAGAATTCATCTGCCAGAATCTGACTGTGATGACAGGCTGCATACCCCATGCTGTTGTCAGCTGTGATTTTGACAAGGGACGGGGGAGCATGTAACAGTGGGTGCCTGGCCGGCTCTCTTGCCTTAGTTTGTGAATGTGGTGCCAATCATGGGGGTGCAATTGAATGATCACAGTGTTAACTGCCCACTCTGTCAAGCCGGAAGATGAGAAAGCCAAGGACTGCTCATAACACTGTATAATTGTCGGAAGACCTCCTTTTTCTCATACAGTCTGTTCTTCTATAGTGCGATAGTTGTGTTCTTGTGCAACCACGCGATATAGAAAAATCACACTTTAGAAACAGCGTGAAGTAATTGTCTTACAGCCAGCGTGCATTTTAAAAGTTCACACTTTAGAAACGGTGTCCCCAGTTCATCAATCGTGTTACAGCAAATTCATGTTAACGAAACACGCATTATAGCAGAATGATCTGTACTCAAATCCTTTAGAAACCTGATGTTTGTTTTCCTGATTATTTCTGTAATTGCTTGCAAATTTGCAGTATTGCTTATATGTACCTTTATATGAACAGCAACATTTAGAAGATTTATAGCTTTGAAAAATAGTCCACGTCTACGTTTTTATTTTTACTGCCTAAGTGAATCGAGTCATATTTCCCCATACTATTCTCTACTGGCAACTCACTTCGCACATTCATTTAAGTTGCTGATATCTCTTTTTGCAGCCTCCTTACAGGTGTGTACTTAACGGCTTTGTCTTCCAGTAAACCTGGTGCATTACTCGTGTCTGCTTCATCTGTGTCATTATTATCGTCGAACAGTATCTCAGACTGCAGCTCTGCTCCCTGAGGCACTCAACCAGTCACATCCTATAAACCTGAAACTGCCCATTTATTATGCTCTTTGATTCCTGCCCATTAACCAATCCTCTTAGTCTTGCTCAGATATCACCCCACCACCAATTCCATGAACCTTTAATAAAAACCGAAAGCGCTGAGGATGCTGTAAATCAGAAACTAAAACAGAAATTGCTGGAAAAGCTCAGCAGGTCTGGCAGCATTTGTGAAGAGAAATCAGAGTTAACGTTTCAGCTCACAATTGACCCAGAACATTAATTCTGATTTCTCTCCACAAATGCTGTCAGACCTGCTGAGCTTTTCCAGCAATTTCTGGTTTTGTCCATGAACCTATATCTTGTGAATTAATCTTTTGTGGCACCTTACCCATTATCTTTTGGGATTTCTAAGTGTACTACATCATCTGGTTCCCCCTTATCTAACCATCTTATTACGTCCTTAACAAAAGGCTAATAAATTTAGTTAACATAATTCTCCCCTTGGAAAGCTGTATTGATTTTTGACTGGTTGCACAATGGTTTAGTAAGTGGACTGCAGTGGCTCAAGAAGGCATCTCACCACCAGCTTCTCAAGGGGGCAACTAGGGACGGGCAATAACTACTGGGTCCAGTCAGCAACACCCATGCCCATGAATGAACAAAAATAGATTAAAACACCCTTAAGAATAGATTCCAGACAGAGTAACGTCACCCTAACTGGTTTGTAATTTCTGAATTGTTTTGACATTGCCTGGAAATGTGTGCAAATTTCTTGAAGCTTTAGTCTGAGTTTTTGTTGGCTTCTCAACTAATTTCTCAGCTGTTGAGAAAATCTCAACTTTCCATGCTTCAAGTGATCTGAGGTAAGGTGGAGAATGAGACCTTTAACATGCTCAGTTCACATGCTAAGATATAGTAATGTTATCATGAACATGTCTCTTAACTATATACTGGTTATGCTGACTGTGAGATATAACACTTCTCCCATTTTCCAAAAATAAAAAAAAATCCCAAACAAATGTACACTGTTGTACGTAGGCAAGATAAATAGCCAAGGTCTTTTCCCTGGGGTGGGGGAGTCCAGAACCAGAGGGCATAGGTTTAGGGTGAGAGGGGAAAGATATAAAAGGGACCTGAGGGGCAACGTTTTCACACAGAGGGTGGTACGTGTATGGAATGAGCTGCCAGAGGACGTGGTGGAGGCTGGTACAATTACAGCATTTAAAAGGATCTGGATAGGTATATGAATAGGAAGGGTTTGGAGGGACATGGGCCAAGTGCTGGCAGGTGGGACGAGATTGGGTTGGGATGTCTGGTCGCCGTGTTGGATCAAAGGGTCTATTCCCATGCTGTACATCTCTATGACTTTATGACATGTTGTCAGTTTAATAATAATACAAGCATGTTCATAAAGATTGTTGTTGGTGTTGAAGATTAAACATCAGTTCTATCTGAATAATAGTCCATCCATTTCAGAATCTCCGAATCACAGTCATCTTGTGGTACAGGAGGAGATCTATTGTCCTATTGTACTGGCTCTTCAAACTAGCATCGTTACCTTGTACCAATTTCCTGCCTTTTCCCCATGCTCCTGCTCACTGTTTCTATCCAAATAGCCATCCAATGCCTTTTTCGCTGCCTCCACCGTATTTCCAGGCAGTGTATTTCCTAACCACTCATTGCGTGAAAGTGTTTATTCCACATCTCCCTTGCTTCCTTTGCACATTATGTTAAATCCATGCCCACTAATTTCAAACTGTAAAACAATGAGATGAGTTGGGGTACTATCACTGAAGGATGGTCCTTACCCAGAAGGGTAACCCTTCCTTCCACCCAGCACCCTCCATACGTGCCCCTGCCCCCTTCCTCCCCCCCAACATGCTGAAACAAGCCCCGACCAAAGAGCCCGATGGATCTGAATCCATGGGGCCATGGTCTCCTGAGCCTGCCTGCAGTCCTGGCACTCACCACTAGGCTGCCAGAGCTTTTGGGCCAATGAGACTGCATTCCCCTGCTCCCCACCACCACCCCCCAACCACCACCATCACCCCACATTACCCACCCTACAAACCCCAGAGCCCCACCCACACTCTGCCAGATCAGGAGCTTGTGTAGTCTGGAGTCGGTGTCACTAGGGTCCTGTGTTGGCAAATGTACAAACTGCATTTGTATAGTGCCTTCAACACAAGGGTGTAGAATGGGGGAAACAGGATAAGAAGGATAATGAAACGGGTTGATGATTGGGCAGGCAGCCTGATTGGAGGTAACCTCACCAGCACTTGTCAGACAATGAAGAGGGCATGCTGGGGATCTTGCCTTGCCTTGCTTTGAATCTGGCGCAAACAGAGTACAACATTGGAGGATCAAACAGACCCTTGCCCTTCCTCCCCCTGGAGCTGACCCTTTGTTTCTATGTCTGACCTGGGCACCCAATCTCCAAATACCACCTGGACTCACAATTCAACCGTTTAAACTTCACTCAACTTCGAAAGATACAGGCCGTCCACAGGTTTAAAAATTGGCAGGAAAATGTGAGAAATGATCAGATCGATATTGTTAATAAATTGGAACAGTTACCCTGCTTATCTGCTGAAAAAAATCATAGCAATTCCTTTGGATAAAGCAGACCCAGAGTGTGCTACAGAGCCCTCCTCCTGGTCCACTCCCTGTTCTCTCCTGGGACAGAAAGGGACATTAATGTACCTTCAACTCCACCTTGTGGAAAATGGGTGATTAAATCTCAGTAAATTGCAACCCACTGAGACTTACTAATTATTTCTATGACCTTGCTGCAGTCTTTTCTCTCTCCTTTAAGCAATTCAACCAAAATGATTGACCTTTTTGCTGGGAAGTAGGAACAGTTCCAAACGTTTATTCTTGCAACAACAATCTCCTGGTGTAAAACATCCAGCAGAGACTGAGGGCTCGCCATTCCTCTTCATTCTTTTTGACTTTTTCTTTCATGAGGCCCACCCTGCTCTCCTGCCCAGCTCCAAGACACTGTCATCGCCTGCTCCCATTAATATTATAGGCGATGGAGGCCATTTGGTCCATTATGTCAGTGCTGGCCCTTTGAAGGAACTCATCAATGAGTCCTCCTTTCCTGGTTCCCTCCCACTGCAAACCTTTCCCTCTTTGAATCCCTTTTTAAGAAATGTACTGAAGCTCACTGAAAAAAGGGACATCTTGTCAAAAATAATTGTCTTACATTCATCAGGACGAATACAAGAATGCCAAATTTCAGACCATCATTATAAGTTATAATACCAGAGAAAAGGATGCTGAATGGTTACCAGGTCAGCTCTAATTGGCCAAGGTGTTACTATGGCGAAAGTAATGGGGATCTATGGACTCCCCAAACTGCAGGGTAACTTTTTACATAAGTGCAAGGCTTGGCCATTTTCCTTTTGTTTTCAGAGAATGAGTGTCTACGTTTGAAAGAAATCACTTTGAACACATGTTAATGAGCTTGACGAAAGATATTTAATTGGTTGTTAATGTAGCTCTTAGTGCATTTAGGATTACTTGGCAAATGTTCTCAGTCACGGAACCATCTCTAACAGCAGACAGCTTGTTTTAGGGTTTGTGAGCTGAGCTGTGTTGAGGAGGTACACTGCCTATAGCAGAGGCAGTAATGCAGAGACTCAAACAAACAGCTCTACCAACCATCCAACCCAAACTTTGGGTCCACTAGGTGGATGACACCTTTGTTATCACTAAATTAAACAAATTTGAGGAAATCTTCAAGACCATCAACAATACCCTTACTGGCATAAAATTCACTAAGGAGGAGGAAAACAACAACAAACTGCCATTCCTAGATGTCGCAGTAGAACAAACAGCCAATGGGGAACTTCAAACCAGCACCTACTGGAAAACAACACATACGGACCAAGTGCTTGAACTACTGAAGCAATCATCCCAACATCCACAAACAAAGCTACATTAGAACATTATTTCAATGAGCCGACACACACTGCAGCACAGAGGAACTACAAAGAGCCGAGGAAAATCCCCTATACAATGTATTCAAAAAGAATGGGTACCCAATGAACACAGTCCACCAATTTCTCAGCAACAAACCCAAACAAGCAGACAAAACACATCCAGAAACCCGAGCCACTCTCCCCTACATCAAAGACATCTCGGAAATGACTGCCAGACTACTCCGACCCCTTGGCATCATGGTAACCCACCAACCCACCAACACACTAAAACAGCAGCTAATCAACTTGAAAGACCCGATACAGACAACAAGCAAAACTAATGTCATTTACAAAATACCTTGCAAGAACTGTAACAAACACTACATTGGACAAACAGGCAGAAAACTACCCACCAGGATACATGAACATCAACTAACCACAAAAAGACATGACTCTCTCTCACAAGTATCCTTACATACGGATGAGGAAAGACACCACTTCGACTGGGACAACACATTCATTCTCGGACAAGCCAAACAGAGACACACACGAGAATTCTTAGAAGCATGGCATTCCAACCGGAACTCTATCAACAAACACATTGACTTAGATCCCAAGTACCATTCCTTGAGAAAAAAAACTGGAAATAACATCACCATAGGAAATGATGTCACCACAGGAAATGACATCACCAACCGTAGTAAGCTCAAACACGTAAATGGAAAGCAGGCCATACCACCTGTGCTTCATCCGGAGGCTCACTGAAGATGTTACCTAGTATGGTGACGAAACATCTGAAGATGAAACTTCCAGCTCAGCGAGCAAACCTACATCCAGAACCTCAATCTTTACTACAAATCTTTTCAAAACTAGCTAACACTACGAATTATAATCAAAGGAGAAATCAAAAGGGATCTTGTGCTCAATGGTAGTGTTCTGTTATGACGAAGGTCTAGGTTCAAATCCCACCTGCCCCAGATCTTTGTCATCATGCATCTCAACAGGTTAATGATAAGTTACATACAAAAGCTCACAAATCGCCATACATTTTCTATCTCTCAGAGTGGAGTGAATCTGTCGAGGTCTTTGCTGCAGAGCGCTATCAAGGCTAGGTCATTAAATATATTTAAGACTGAGATGGACAGATGTTTAATCAGGAAGGGGAATTGAGGGTTATGGGGAAAAGGCAGGAGAGTGGGCGTAAGGATTATCAGATCATCCATAATCTCAGTGAATGCTAGAACAGACTTGGTGGGCTGAATGGCCTACTTCTGCTCTTGCATCTTATGAATATGCTGCTTTTTTGATCAGCCATGCTCCTGCCCTCATACCCAAATTGAAACCCATGCACAGTCTCTCTCCATGGTGTGGTAGGCCTGGTTTGGGACTAACTGCTGCCTCCTGCTGGTGGTATTGGCTCCCGTGCCCATGTGTTGATCAGCCCCAGATCCATCCTTGGTGCAATCCTCACCTTCATCAATACATCATCATGTATCTGTGGATGTGATCGGGAATGACGTTGGTGTTGACGTGTCCACTCCGAGAACATCACAGCCCAGCCTCACACATACAGAGTGAGCACCATCTTTCGTTAATGCAGGGAAGACCAGCTTTTGCTGAGCTGGGAGAAGGGTTAGGCCATTCAGCCCCTCAAGCCTGTTCCATCATTTGATACGATCATGGCTGATCTCATCTTAGTCTCAACTCCACCTTCTAGCCTGCTTCCCATTACCCTTTAACCCATTTCTAATTAAAGATCTATCTTAATAGAATATAGAACATAGACGAATACAGCGCAGTACAGGCCCTTTGGCCCTCGATGTTGCGCCGATCCAAGCCCACCTAACCTATACTAGCCCACTATCTTCCATATGCTTATCCAATGCCCGTTTAAATGCCCATAAAGAGGGAGAGTCCACCACTGCTACTGGCAGGGCATTCCATGAACTCACGACTTGCTGAGTAAAGAATCTACCCCTAACATCTGTCCTATACCTACCACCCCTTAATTTAAAGCTGTGCCCCCTCGTAATAGCTGACTCCATACGTGGAAAAAGGTTCTCACGGTCAACCCTATCTAAACCCCTAATCATCTTGTACACCTCTATCAAATCTCCCCTAAACCTTCTTTTCTCCAATGAAAACAGCCCCAAGTGCCTCAGCCTTTCCTCATACGATCTTCCTACCATACCAGACAACATCCTGGTAAACCTCCTCTGCACCCGTTCCAGTGCCTCCACATCCTTCCTATAGTATGGCGACCAAAACTGCACATAATACTCCAGATGCGGCCGCACCAGAGTCTTATACAACTGCAACATGACCTCAGGACTCCGGAACTCAATTCCTCTACCAATAAAAGCCAGTACGCCATATGCCTTCTTCACCGCACTATTTACCTGGGTGGCAACTTTCAAAGATCTGTGTACATGGACACCAAGATCCCTCTGCTCATCCACACTACCAAGTATCCGACCATTAGCCCAGTACCCCATCTTTTTGTTACTCATACCAAAGTGAATCACCTCACACTTACCCACATTGAACTCCATTTGCCACCTTTCTGCCCAACTCTGCAGCTTATCTATATCCCGCTGTAACCTGCCACATTCTTCCTCACTGTCAACAACTCCTCTGACTTTTGTATCATCCGCAAACTTGCTCACCCAACCTTCTAACCCTTCCTCCAGGTCATTTATAAAAATGACAAACAGCAATGGTCCCAAAACAGATCCTTGTGGAACACCGCTAGTAACGGCACTCCAAGATGAACCTTTGCCATCAACTACTACCCTCTGTCTTCTTCCAGAGAGCCAATTCCTAATCCAAACCTCCAACTCACCCTCAATGCCATACCTCCGTAAATTCTCTTAAATTTACTCAATCTCCCGGCATCCACCACACTCTGGGTAATCAATTAAAACAGATTCGCTCCTGTTTGAGAGAAGTAATTCCTCCCCATCTCGGTTTGAAATCTACTGCCCCTTGTCCTAAAGCAATGACCTCTTGTTCTGATTGCCCCACATGAGGAACCATCCTCTCTGCACCTACTTTGTCTTTACCATCCCCTTTTTCTCAATTTGACCTCCTCTTATTGTTCTAAACCTCAGGGAGTATTGGCCTAAACTGCTCAATCCCTCTTCGTAAGACAATGGAATTAATTAAAATGTTGCCCTTCCAAAAGCATATTTCCAAACCACCCTGTTCAGAGGTATTGTGAAATGAGCCAAGACCACCTGGCTGAGAGGTAGGGACACTACCACTATTCCACCAGAGCATGTTTGTGATGAATGGTCACCTTAACATGGAGAAGAACGCTGTTTATCTCACAAAACATTAGGAACTGTAAGATTATTTCTCGACCAATCCTAGGATTAAATGGCAATGATATCATCTCGAGTAACCCAATTAAGTCTTTGTGAATCTTGGGTCTCTGAATTGACTGACTCGTAAAATCAGATATGACAGTTTGAGAAAGAATCTCTCTTGATAGTATCAGAAGTGACATCTGATCAAATTAAGGTGAACTTTTAACCCCACTCTCCCCAAGATACCCATAGTCATTGAAGTGCATCTGAGGCTGGAGCAGGGTTGCTATGACAACAATGTCAATCATGGAAGCTTACCCTGTATCCATCCCAATTAATCCAAATAAAAGGAGGTTTTATCTCAGTTAATGTTACCAATTCTGTGCCACTTGTATTTCATTGTTCAATTGGTTCCTTCTACACCATTGTGTTCAGAACTCCTCAGTCCCCCTGTATAAGGAGGTGGGAAAGATAAACCAGGAATTGATAGACCTTTTAGTCCAGTAACTGTTCTAGGACATAGTGAATGAAAACTTGAACAAGTAGGAGCTGATTGGAATCAGCACAGATTTGTAAAGGATGAATTAAGCCAAATGAACCTCACTGCATAATTTGAGGATGAGATTAACATGGTAGATAAGGGACAGAAACAGAAATTGCTGGAGAAACTCGGCAAGTCTGGCAGCATCTGTGGGGAGATATCAGAGTCTATGTTACAGGGATGACAAGATTGTGGCAGGACAAGCAGAGTGAGCAGAAAATGGGATATTGAGTTGGGAGTTCCATTCCATCTCGGATCTGGTTTCAGGGTTAAACAAAGCACTGTTCCTGCCCAGAGGGACTCTGGTATTTTCAGCAAATCAGTCTTTGAAATGTCAAATGTCAGTTCAAAAGACAATATCCATTTCTCATTCAGCTGAGATCATGTTTTTCAAAACATACATGAAACAATCTAATCTTCTACACATCACAAGACTTTAATTATTATTGTCCAAGTCAGGAGACATTTTTTAAAAATTGCCTGGCCATGCAGCAGAACAGCGGGAGAGCTTCAGGGACTGAGACAAGAAACAAATCTTGTAGTTTTTTAAAATTCATTCACGAAGATGTGGGTGTTGTGGCTGGGCCAGTATTTATTGCCCATCCCTAGTTGCCCCTCAAGAAGGTGGTGATGCACTGACATCTGGAACTGCTGCCTTCCGTATGCTCTTGGTAGACCCACAATGCCCCTAGGGAAGGAATTCTAGGATTTTGACCCAGTGACAGTGAAGGAATGTCCGATATATTTCCAAACAGGAAGCCAGGACTGCAGGTGCTTGAGAGTCAGAGTCGAAAAGTGTGGCATTGGAGAAGTACAGCAGGTCAGGCAGCATCTGAGGAGCAGGAGTGTCAATGTTTTGGGCATAAGGAACAGCCTTGACTTTGACATTCACATGCCAAGTTTGAATTTTAATGTGGCTCTGATTATCAAACAAACCCTGTGGAATGTCCAGCCTCGCAAATATTTCAGAGGCTCAGAAATCAAAATGTCAGCTCAGGATATTCAGAATTGACATGAGAATTCACCAATGAGCCTCGCTTCTGTTTTAGCGAGCCCATCGTCTCTGGGCACAGATCGAAGCTCCATTCTCCACCTTTCTGCTGGGGATAGGGATCCACCCCAGAAATCACTCTGAGAGATTGTAACTCACTGAGACCCCAGTTCCAGGGAGACCAACTGCTCCCCTCCGCAGAGACAAATAGCTCAGAGCTGCCAAACGGAACCTGAGGCACTACAAGCTCTTCAGGAAGTGCTCACAAGGGGCAAGTTCTATTTCCTTCCAAGAATTATGAGAAAAATTCAATCTCAGGAAATGTTGTTTTCTCCAGGATTAGATGAAACAATGGTTTCTGTCCGACAGCAACGTTAACCACTTTACTGAGAGAGACTTCAAATATCTTCCAGACAATGTGACAGGGAATAAAGTGAAAGGATTTACTTCCTGCCTCTTGTTTGGTTGCAGTTTTAAGTTTCATTATTGCCATTAACTCTTTCATGTGACTAATTGGCACATTCCATTCATATTCTTTTCTCTTCAATCATTCATGAGATGAGGGTATCTCTGGCTGGGCCCAGTTTTCATTGTCCATCTCTTGGTGGGGGTGAGCTGCCTTCTTGAACCATTGCAGTCCATGTGCTTGGTTGACCCACAATGCCCTGAGGGAGACAATTCCAGGATTTTAACCCAGCAACAGTGAAGGAATGGCAATATATTTCCAAGTCAGGATGGTGAGTGGCTTGGAGGGGAACTTACATAGAACATAGAACAATGCAGTGCAGTACAGGCCCTTCAGCCCTCAATGTTGCGCCAACCTGTGGAACCAATCTGAAGCTTATCTACCCTACACTATTTCATTTTCATCCATTTTTTTTCCAACAGTAGGATTTCCAGATCATTACTACATGCCTCTGGGTTATTAATCCAATAACTTGAGTTCTCCATCAATGCAACAATCCAGCACTCATAGAATGCTGGCTCACACTGGTCCAGTCAGTTTCCAAAGCCAGAACTTTGTTCCTGATGGCACACGCAAACTTTAACTGTTTGGGAAGATGGGCCATTTTCACCTTCCCTGGACAAAGCATGGGCCAAGCTTCAGTGCTTCCCTGATCCCAAACAATGATTAGAGAAAAGATGAAATTGCTCTCAGCCACCTCTCACGACAGGGTACATCACAAGTGGTGCATGGACCAGAGAAGTGAACTCAACCCGATGTGATTTGAGAGTTCATGATTTCCGAATGAATCACATGCCCAGATTCAAAGCTCCACTTCCACTGAGGAGGCTGGCAACATTGACTCAGATGTTCTTACAACAGTCCAACAAAAACTAGCTGTGGAGAGGACTTAAATGATGGAGCGAGAGATGGAGAAAGTCTCAGACTCAAAAGGGGGAGCAGGGCTCATAATATTGAAGAGATAGAAGCAGGAGAATGAGCTGGAAATAAAGAAAAAGAAAAAAGAGGGTCTGGGGGAATGCTAAGAGATTTTATTTAAAGTTGTTGCAGTAAGGGACAATGAATATTAAAATAACAGGAAGACAACTGGAGTCAATGTTCCAAAGAATTGATGTCAGGATTGAGTAGTTAGAACATAGAACATAGAACAATACAGCACAGAACAGGCCCTTCGGCCCACGATGTTGTGCCGAACTTCTATCCTAGATTAAGCACCCATCCATGTACCTATCCAAATGCCGCTTAAAGGTCGCCAATGAATCTGACTCTACCACTCCCACGGGCAGCGCATTCCATGCCCCCACCACTCTCTGGGTAAAGAACCCACCCCTGACATCTCCCCTATACCTTCCACCCTTCACCTTAAATTTATGTCCCCTTGTAACACTCTGTTGTACCCGGGGAAAAAGTTTCTGACTGTCTACTCTATGCATTCTGTATACTCTATAGTTCTATGCATGAATGCACAAATGAAACCTGCAGAGGTGCAGGCGATACTAACCCTAGGGTGGTATGACAACGGAGACTGTATGAGAGATTTTAATACATTCAAACGCACTTCATTCTATGGGGTTTTAACTAAACCTTAGGGCTCTGGTTTGGACAGATTTAGATTACATTAGATTACTTACAGTGTGGAAACAGGCCCTTCGGCCCAACAAGTCCACACCGACCCTCTGAAGAATAACCCACTCAGATCCATTCCCCTACATTTACCCCTTCACCTAACACTACGGGCAATTTAGCATGGCCCATTCACCTAACCTGCATTTTTTTTTTGGATTGTGGGAGGAAACCGGAGCACCCGGAGGAAACCCACGCAGACACGGGGAGAACGTGCAAACTCCACCCAGAGAGTCACCTGAGGCAGGAATCAAACCCAGGTCTCTGGCGCTGTGAGGCAACAGTGCTAATCAGTGTACCACCGTGTCCAGGGTGGAGCAAAAAGGAGGAAGTTGATGTTAGTGAAGGCTTTTCTTCATGGGGCTTATATGTCACATTGTGCTCGAGTGCAGAATTAAGGCAGGGTTTATCCAGATAGTGTTCAGAAATAAGAAAGGGAATTGTGTCAATCTTGCTGCGTTTTGCAGACTCTAGATAATAAAATTGAAATAAAACGCGGGGATGAGCAGCTAGCTTGGAGTGGAGATACATAAACCTTGACAAGTGTTAACAGCACTTTCATAGAAACAAGTAATCAGATTGATCGAGGAAATTATCAGACATCAGAATGGAACACATTCAATTTTAGATGGCATCTCGGGAGATATCTCAATAGAGGCTATTTAGATAAATGTAGATAGACATAAAAATTCTAATCAAGAGCATAGAAATTATTTGATGAACAAGAAACAAAGTAATAAAGGCAAAATACTGAGAATGCCAGATATCAAAAACAAACACAGCAAATGGTGGAGAAATTCAGCTAGTGTGGCAACATTGGTGGAGAGAAATAGAGTTAACATTTCGAGTCTAGTATGATTCCGTCTTCAGAACAAAATTTGAAACGTTAACTCCATTTCTCTCGCCAAAGAAACCAAGTGTCTGTGTATTAGTTTCCACAGGACTGTAAGACAGTGTAGCACAGACTGGGGACAGTGCTTGGTTTGTGTTTGACCTCAATATTCAAACACACTTCGAGATCTGAAATTGCAAATGCAAAGTTTCAATGAACAGACACTGACAAATCAAAAGCATGTTGTGTGTGTAAGGCCAGAGGAACTAGTTGAGGCAGAGACCATAAAGAGAAATCTGTCTAAATGTGTGTGCCAGAGAATGGTGCATGGCTATACTGAGAGTGAGGACAGAGAGGTTAGTTTGGAATTGATACATGGCTATGGGGAGAGAGGGATATGTTTGGGATTTGTTCAGCAGAGAGTGATGGTTCTGCAGGTAATTTTAATTCAATGCTGATGGGTGTGCGGACAGTGTATTCCTATTCACTGCTGATCCAAGATGAGATATTGATATTGATTCTCTAGCCTGGCAGAAACTGGACAGTTTAAATTGAGTGACTGTCTCATTGTCAGTTATGCCAATCCGTCATTAATATCTGTTTAATGAGGAAATCTATTGGTTAATTACAACAGAAACAAACATTAAAAGCCTTAAAGGCTGGAGAGGTCACTCCAGTCATAGAATCAGAGATGTACAGCATAGAAACATTCACTTCAGTCCAACCCGTCCATGCCAACCAGATATCCTAATCTAATCTAGTCCCTAAGCCAGCATTTGACCCATATCCCTCCAAACCCTTCCTATTCATATACCTATCCAAGTACCTTTTAAATGTTGCAATTGTACCAGCCTCCACCACTTCCTCTGGCAGTTCATTCCATACACGCACCACCTTCTGCATGAAAACGTTGCCCCTTACATACATTTTGTGTATTTCTCTCACCCTAAACCAATGCCCTTTAGTTGTGGACTCCCTCACCCCAGGGAAAAGATCTTGTCTATTTATTCTATCCATGCCCCTCATAATTTTATAAACCTCTATAAGGTCACCCCTCAGCCTCTGACGCTCCAGGGAAAACAGCCCCAGCCTGTTCGGCCTCTCCGTATAGCTCAAATCCTCCAACCCTGGCAACATCTTTTCTGAACCCTTTCAAGTTTCAAACATCTTCCCGATAGGAAGGAGACCAGAATTGCACACAATATTTCAAAAGTGGCCTAACCAATGACCTGTACAGCCACAACATGACTTTCTAATTCCTGTACTCAATACTCTGACCGATAAAGAAAAGCATACCAAACACCTTCTTCACTATCCTATCTACCTGCGACTCCCCTTTCAAAGAGCTATGAACCTGCACTCCAAGGTCTCTTTATTCAGCAACACTCCCCAGGACCTTACCATTAAGTGTATAAGTCCTGCTCTGATTTGCCTTTCCAAAATGCAGCACCTCACATTTATCTAAATTTAACTCTATCTGCCACTCCTCAGCCCATTGGCCCATCTGATCAAGATCCCATTGTAAGGTGAAGTAAACTTCTTTACTGTCCACTACACTGCCAATTTTGGTGTCATCTGCAAACTTACTAATATTACTTCCTATGTTCACATCCAGATCATTTACATATATAACAAAAAGTAGAGGACCCAGCACCAATCCTTGTGGCACTCCACTGGTCACAGGCCTCT
Source organism: Chiloscyllium punctatum (assembly GCF_047496795.1). NCBI lineage: Eukaryota > Metazoa > Chordata > Chondrichthyes > Orectolobiformes > Hemiscylliidae > Chiloscyllium > Chiloscyllium punctatum. The sequence goes on from NC_092775.1 coordinate 3,404,906, forward strand.
AGTCTGAAAAACAGCCTTTCACCACCACCCTCTGTCTTGTACCTTCAAGCCAGTTCTGTATCCAAATGGCTAGTTCTCTCTTTATTCCATGAGATCTAACCTTGTTAACCAGTCTCCCATGAGAAACCTTGTCAAATGCCTTACTGAAGTCCATATAGATCATGTCCACTGCTCTGCCCTCATCAATCCTCTTTGATACTTCTTCATAAAACCTAGTCAAGTTTCTGAGACATGATTTCCCACGCACAAAGCCATGTTGACTATCCTTAATCAGTCCTAGCCTTTCCAAATACATGTACATCCTGTCCCTCAGGATTCCCTCCAACAACTTGCCCACGACTGATGTCAGGCTCACTGGTCTATAGTTCCCTGACTTGTCCTTACCACCCTTCTTAAACTGTGGCACCATGTTAGCCAACCTCCAATCTCCCTGACCACTCAAAGTTACTCAACTCTCAGTAATAGCCTCAACAGAAACGTCTTGGCCTTTGTTCCCACTCCCACCCCCCCCCCCCCCCCCCCCACCCTTCCCCCAGGCTGGATTTTCCTGGGGGCTACACATTAACAACAACACTAACCCCTACAGCACTACACTATTCACTGAGTCTACCTAACACTGAAAGGTAAACACAGTTGCTTATGGGGAGGTGATGGTCTAGTGATATTCTCATTAGATCTTAATCCGGAAACCCAGGTAATCTTCTAACTGGAGATCGAATCCAACAAGGGCAGATAGTGGACTTTGAAATCTGGAATTAAGAATCTACTGATGACCATGAATCCACCTGGTTCACTAATGTTATTGAGGGAAGGAAAATGCCATCCTTACCTGGTCTGGCCTACATGTGACTCCAGACCTACAGCAATGTGGTTAACTCTTAACTGTCCTCTGGGCAATTAATGATGGATAATAAATTCTAGCCAGTGTTCTGAGGAAGGACATTTTATGAAATGTTTATCTTTAAATTCAACTTTGAAGAGCAAATTTCAGTTCGAGAAGGTTCAGCAGTTGTTCCATTGTGACATTGATCAGGAGCTCACTGGACCATTGGAGTGTTTTATATCTGACATTCATTCACATCCAAAACTAAATTGCTTGCATGTTGCCATGGAGACAGTGTTTGTGATTGACAGCAGTGACACATTAATGTAGATCCATCTTCACTGACAGATGATGTCAACAATTGCAGTCATGTGACTTGCTAGCATTGACCGTCTCTGAGCCTATTGACTAAGCAACCTCTGAGTGACCCCCACCTCACAATTACTGACTGATTACCAGGATATTACTGAATCGTTTCTGAGAAATTCACATTCATATGCCAAGGAGTATTTTCATAGAACACAAAATATAAATTTTACATCAGCTTCTCCCTATGCTTTTGTACTTTGTGAATAGATTTAAGGGTGAGAAAGTGAACCATATCCAGTGCCATTGGGGTTAACTGGGAGTGTGATAGTGCAGGGTATGGGTGGTTGGGTGCTGGGGGAGGGGTGGCAGGGTGTTGGGGGAGGGGTGGCAGGGTGTTGGGGGAGGGGTGGCAAGGTGAATGGGGAGGGGAGGCAGGGTGTTGGGGGAGGGATGGCAGGGTGTTGGGGGAGGGGTGGCAGGGTGTTGGGGGAGGGGAGACAGGGTGTTGGGGGAGGGGTGGCAAGGTGAATGGGGAGGGGAGGCAGGGTGTTGGGGGAGGGGTGGCAGGGTGTTGGGGGAGAGGAGGCAGGGTGTTGGGGGAGGGGTGGCCTGGTGGTGGGGAGGGGAGGCAGCATGTTGGGGGAGGGGAGGCAGGGTGTTGGGGGAGGGGAGGCCTGGTGGTGGGGGAGGGGTGACAGGGGGTTGGGGGAGGGGAGGCAGGGTGTTGGGGGAGGGGAGGCCTGGTGGTGGGGGAGGGGAGGCCTGGTGGTGGGGGAGGGTTCGCAATGTGTTGGGGGAGGGGTGACAGGGGGTTGGGGAGGGGAGGCAGGGTGTTGGGGGAGAGGTGACAGGGTGTTGGGGGAGGGGAGGCAGGGTGTTGGGGGAGGGGAGGCAGGTTGTTGGGGGAGGGGTGACAGGGTGTTGGGGGAGGGGAGGCAGTGTTTTGGGGGAGGATTTTTTGGATGACCGATGGATAGTCAGAGAGAGGTCAACCTCTGACTTCAGGTTTGAAAAGTTCTGAAAGCATTTTGATAAGGTACACTTTCTCAATGTTTTCGAAACAGAGAAAATAGGAGCAGGAGTAGGCCATTGGCCTTTAAGCCTGCTCCTCCCTTCAACAGGATCATGCCTGATCATCCAACTCAGTCCCCATTCCCACTATCTCCCTATACACTTTGATGCCTTTATATGTAAAACTTTCAAGTTTTTCAAGTAAAGTACCAGTAGACATGTGGAGTGGGTGGAGTGGGAATAATTAACTCTGTCAAACTAATCCCAGAATCTCCTTTGTGATATCATATTTCAATTCTCAGGAAAGATTTACTGCTTAACCAAAACATCATGACCAATGTTGGGTTTGGAAGTAAACACTCTATGATATGTTTAACATACACTGGGACATAAATTATTTAATCCTTAGCAACATTCTGTTTGTGAAGTTATTAGTGAAGCAATTAATTAAGTAATTCACCCAGGTTCCTTAGACAGCACTTTCCAATCCTACCATCGCTTCTAGCTAGAAGGACAAGGGCAGCAGATACATGGGAACACCACCCCCTGCACGTTCCATCCAAGCCACTCTCCTTCCTGACTCGGAAATATATCATGATTTGGAGATGCCGGTGTTGGACTGGGGTGTACAAAGTTAAAAATCACACAACACCAGGTTATAGTCCAACAGGTTTATTTGGAAGCACTAGCTTTCAGAGCACCTGATGAAGGAGCAGTGCTCCGAAAGCTAGTGCTTCCAATTAAACCTATTAGACTATGACCTGGTGTTGTGTGATTTTTAACTTTGGAAATATATCGCCATTCCTTCACTGTCACTGGATCAGAATCCTGGAATTCTCTCCCTTAGGCATTGTAGTTCAACCTACAGCATATGGACTGCAGCGGTTCAAGAAGGCAACTTACCCCCACCTTCTCAAGGGGCAACTAGTGACGCGCAATAAAAACTGGGCCCAGCCAGCAAAACCTGCATCCTATGAATGAACAAAAACAAATTAGGACCAATACAATACAGCAGAGAGCACTAGGAAACAGCAAGGAGAGAGAGTTTTAGAGGGGAAATTTGTGAGCAAAATGGCCACTTGCTGAACCCTTCACAATGATGCATTGTGGTAAAGCCCACTTAATGTCATTTCCAATTTACTAATCAAAAACCAGCAGCAAACTGGAAATGACACAGTAACTGTGTTTGAGTGCAATATGCCTGACTCTTCCCTTCACGATTCCAGGGCATTTTATAGCGGAATTATAACCTCACTGTTGTATGCAAACATTCTCATCACTTTGCCAATCTTTCTTCAGCTGAAAGCTGGAATCTCTCTCTGCAAGTGTTTGCACAGAATCTGCTGATTAAACTGGAAACGTATTCAGATTGAGGACATGGGAAGTGACTCACTGAGTTTGGATGAAAGTCTGAAACTTCACCAGTTTGAAACTGCCGTAAAGAATTTGGTCCATCTCATAAACATCAGTTTTGTAAGAAAGGTTACTTGAGGATGGCCTACTTTAATTAAGTATCAATGAACACACATTATCTGTAACTGCTTGTTTTTTGACTAGTGGAGGCTGGTTGGTCTGAAGGGTTGTTTTCTGTGCTGTAGCCCTCTCTGTTAGAAATTTAAACAAGCAACAGGGTAATTCTGTTTCCTGCTATATTCTATTTGAAAGTGAATTTTGCCTGCAGCATAAATGTCTCCTTCATTCACTATGCCCCAGACTTTATAAGGCACAGAGATTATGAACGCCATATGGCCTGTATTATTCATTAGATCCCAATCTGTGCTTCATTGTAACATCGACTAGATCTTGGTATGAATTCAGGAGCTTCTCTGTGCTATGATTTCACACCCTGGCTAGGAATTTCCTAAAATGGTGGAACTTGCAAGTTGCACCAAAATGAAATTGTGTGCTCAAAGGTTACAGTGAAGATTTCAAAATATTAGCGTGGAAATTCAACAAAAACCTGACGTAAGTCACAAGTTCCCATCGATATACAATCAAAAATCCCCAGTGTTGCTGGGCATGTGGCTCTGCAACACTGCAGCTTTCTGGGAAAATAAAACCAGAGGTTGCTGGAAAAGCTCCACAGGTCTGGCAGCATCTGTGCAGAGAAATTGGTGTCTCTGGAAACGTTGGCTTTTGTGTGAAATCTCCTCCTTTCTGTCCTAGAGATTCTGGGTAATCCAAGATGGAGGATGGGAAAAATATCTGGCTGTAACAGTTGCTCCTTTTTTGAGGTATTTTAGGTGCTGGAGGTGATTTCCTCGAATTCCAGGAGCAGTAATTACTGTTTTACATGCTGTTGCATTGTTTTGGAACTTTGGAAAAAAAAGTCCAAACAACAGCAGTTTTAAAAGGGAGAGGTACAGACAAAGGCAGTACATGGTGAAGTCAACGCAAGAGAGAGAGAGAGAAAGAAAGAAACCCACACTGCTAACTGACAAAGCAGTGAACCTGCACAGTTTGAATTCATGTATCACTGGACATTAGAGTGCATCTAGGAAAATTAACAAACAGTAAAATACACAACTAATCTTGGAGGAACCTGTTTGGGAGAGGTTACAGCACGGAAACAGATAAGTGGCTGTACAGGACATTGGATAGGTCACTGTTGGAATATTGCGTGCAATTCTGGTCTCCTTCCTATCGGAAAGATGTTGTGAAACTTGAAAGGGTTCAGAAAAGATTTACAAGGATGTTGCCAGGGTTGGAGGATTTGAGCTACAGGGAGAGGCTGAACAGGCTGGGGCTGTTTTCCCTGGAGCATTGGAGGCTGAGGGGTGACCTTATAGAGGTTTATAAAATCATGAAGGGCATGGATAGGATAAATAGACAAAGTCTTTTCCGTGGGTGGCAGAATCCAGAACTAGAGGGCATAGGTTTAGGGTGAGAGGGGAAAGATATAAAAGAGACCTAAAGGGCAACATTTTTAGCAGAGTGTGGTACGTATATGCCAGAGGAAGTGGTGGAGGATGGTACAATTGCAACACTTAAAAGGCATTTGGATGGGTATATGAATAGGAAGGGTTTGGAGGGATATGGGCCGGGTGCTGGCAGATGGGAGTAGATTGTGTTGGGATATCTGGTCGGCATGGATGGGTTGGAAGGGTCTGTTTCCGTGTTGTACATCTCTATGACTCTATTAGTCTATGATTACTGTGTATTCGTTTGGATCTGTGTTCTCCAGTTCTGCTCCTATACCTCAAAGAAATATTCTAGACTAACGCTTTCTACAGTGTTAACAATTTTATTCATACTGATTTGGCCATTTCCTTCTCTATCTGGGTGTATTTGCGCTCTGCAGGTCAGGAAGAATACGCTATGAGATGTTCCTCTTTGATGGGCCATCTGTGAGCCAACACTATCCCGCCACTTCTTGCTTGAGATCACTTTGTGCCAACACCTTAGACAACAATAGCCGCTTCTTCATTTCTCTAAAGGCTATATCTTGGCTACAAGACCATTTCCAAGGCTGAAGCTTTTTCAATAGCAGATGTAAAGGGCCAGGGTGGAGGCTGAGATTAGAGGCCAGGGTTAGAAGCTGGGGTTAGAGGCCGGGTTAGAGGCCGGGGTGAAGGCCGAGGTTAGAGGCCGGGGTGAAGGCCGAGGTTAGAGGCCGGGGTGAAGGCCGAGGTTAGAGGCCGGGGTGAAGGCCAAGGTTAGAGGCCGGGGTGAAGGCCGAGGTTAGAGGCCGGGGTGAAGGCCGAGGTTAGAGGCCGGGGTTACAGGCCAGGGTGGAGGCCGGGGTTAGAAGCCAGGGCTAGAGGCTGGGGTTAGAGGCCAGGGTTAGAGGCCGGGGTGGAGGCCGGGGTTAGAGACCTACATGTGAACTTTCCATTATAGTTCACCAAAGAGGGACCTAAGTTCTGGCACAGACCTGGCTCCTTTGATCACCCTCACTTTATATTCCAATGGGTGTAACACAGCCTTGTCAACTCTGTAGCCAAAAGTAGGACCACTTGAGGTGTCTTGAACACATTTTCCCTTCTAAGGTGTACATCTGCCTGGGAGAAATGACTAAGGACTCTATCCAAATGCTCTCAGTGCCTTTCCTGGCTGAATAGCCCTGATTTCTGCAGGCCTTTCCCATAATTCATCCTCCTCACTCTGTAGTTCAGCCTCTTCTCTCATTGTCTGCATCACTTCAATACATTCCTTGTGTTGTCTGATTCGTTGCCTGGAGTTGGTCAGTCTAATGGACTGTCTGATCTTCAAGGACTGTTGTTCAAAAGCTGCTTCATCAATGACCTTCCATCCAAGATAAGGTCAGAAATAAGGATGTTCACTGATGATTGCACAATGTTCAGTACCACTCATTACTCCTCAAATACTGAAGCAGTCCATGTTCAATTGTATCAAGATCTGGATAATATCGAAGCTTGGGCTGAGACGTGGCAAGTAAGATTCATACCACACAAATTCCAGGCAATGACTATCACCAATAAGAGATAATCTATTCACTGTCCTTTAACATTCAAAGGTGTCACCACCACTGAATCCTCCACTAACAATATACTGGAGGTTAACATTGACCAAAAACTCAACTGGACTTGCCACATAAACACTGGCTACGCGAGCAGGTCAGAGGCTGGGAATAGTGCTTCGAGAAACTCACCTCCTGACTCCCCAGAGCCTGTCCACCATCTACAAGGCACAAGTCAGGAGTGTGATGGAATACTTCCCACTTGCCTGGATGGGGGCAGCTTCAACAACACTCAAGAAGCTCAACACCATCCAGGACAAAATAACCTGCTTGACTGGTACCACATCTACTTCCTCTCCCACTGATGCTCGGTAGCAGCAGTGTGCACTATCTACAAGATGCACCGTGGAAATTTACCAAGGTTTCTCAAGACAGCACCTTCCAAACCCAAGAATACTTCCATCTAGAAGGACAAAGGCAGCAGATACATGGAAACACCACCCCCTGCAAGTTCCCCTCCAATTTACTCACCATTCTGCCTTGGAAATATATCGCCATTCCTTCACTGTCACTGGGTCAAAATCCTGGAATTCCCTCCCTAAGGGCGTTCTGGATCCACCTACAGCAGGTGGACAGCAGTGATTTAAGAAAGCAGCTCACCCCCACCTTCTCAAGGGACAACTGGTAATGGGCAATAAATACTGACCCAGCCAGTGGTGCCCATGACCCATGAATGCATTAAAAAAACTTCTCAAATTGTTGAATGTGGTATGGAAGGGTGGAGGACTGGATAAAGAGGCTGATAACTGTTTTAAAACCATAAGACTATAAGACATAGGAGCAGAAATTGGGCCATTCAGCCCATCGAGTCTCTTCCTCCATTCAATCATGACTGGTAAATTTCTCAATCTCACTTTCCCACTTTCTCCCTGTAACTCTTGATCCTCTTGATACTCAAGAACCTACCTATCTCCATCTTAAATATACTCAATGACCTGGCCTCCACAGCCTATGTGAATTCCATAGATTCCCCACTCTCTGGCTGAAGACGTTTCTTCTTATCTCTATTCTAAAGGATCTTACCTTTACTCTAAAGCTGTGCCCTCAGGTCCTAGTCTCTCCTACCAATGGAAACATCTTCCCAACATCCACTCTGTCCAGGCTATTCAGTAAGTTTCTATTAGACCTCCCCCCACCCCCATATCCTTGTAAACTCCACTGAGTATAAATCCAGAGTCCTCAAATGTTCCTCATGTGTTAAGCTTTTCATTCCTGGGACCATTCTTGTGAACCTCCTCTGAACACACTCCAGCACCAATACATCCTTCCTGAGATATGGGGCCCAAAACTGCACACAATACTCCAAACGTGGTCTGACCAGAACCTTCTAGAGCCTCAGAAGTACATCCCTGCTTTTATATTCAAGTCCTCTCAAAATGAATGCCATCATTACATTTGCCTTCCTACTTACTCAACCTCCAAGTTTACATTGAGAGAATCCTAGACTAGAACTCCCCCATGTCTCTTTGCACTTCAGATTTCTGAATTTTCTCCCTATTTAGAAAACAGTCCATGCCTCTATTCTTCCGACCAAAGTGCATACCCTCACACTTTCCCACCTTGTACTCCATCTGCCACTTTTTTGTTGATTCTCCTAACCTGTCCAAATCCTGCAGCCTCCCTGCCTCCTCAATGCTACCTGTCCCTCCACCTATCTTTGTATCATCTGCAAATGTAGCCAGAATGGCCTCAGTTCCTTCATCCAGATCGTTAATGTATAAAGTGAAAAGTTGTGAACCCAACACAGCCTTGTGGAACACCACATGCTGCCATCCTGAGAAAGATCCTTTTATCTCCACTCTCTGCATTCTACCAGACAACCAAGCCTCTATCCATGCTCGCACCTTGCCTCTAACACCATGGGCCCTTACCTTACTCAGCAGCCTCCTGTGCGGCATCTTGTCTTGTTAAAGGCTCAGAGTGCAAATACAAGCAAGTTATGACGAACCTTTAAAAAGTGAAGATTTAAGGTTTTTTCACTGATTTAAAGGAAATAATCAAAGAAGTTAAAGTGATATGTGGAAACCCTTTCTCCCACAGTGAGTGGTTCAGGTCTTGAGAGTGTGGGAGAGGCAGTTCAATTAAGCCATTAAAGGATGTCATCTAGGATTTGTACAATGCACAGGATCATGGCACTAAGTGAAATAGCCCTCTGAAGTATTGGTGTAGACAAGATGGGCTGAATGGAGTCTTTTTGTGCTGAAACAATTCAGCCAGCCCTGACTGGATGGATGCTGAGGGGCTGTTTGCTCCTCATGAGGGTATCTTGAACTGGGCACAGTTTCTGAATAAGTGTTCTCCCAGCAGAAAGTTCCTCTGAGTGTCATTACTCTCTGGAACTCTCTTCCACAGAGAGCAATGGGGGCTAAGATCACAGAAATTTTTATTCTTTCATGGGATGTGGGTATCGTTGGCAAGACCAGTGTTTGTTGCCCATTCCTAATTGCCCCTTGAATGGAGTGGGTTTGCTCAACCATTCCAAGGGACTATTAACAGTCAACCACATTGCTGTGGGTCTGAAATTATATGTAGGCCAGACCAGGTAAGGATGGAGATTTCCTTCCCTAGTGGACATTAATGAACTAGATGGGCTTTTTTTTTAAATAACTTATCTTTATGATCATCATTGTGGAGGCTAGCTGCTTTTTTATACTCAAGGGAAAAAGCCGATTTAAAAATGAAGATAAAACTTGGAAATGAATGTACTGGTCAAACTGGGCCTCCATTTTGAGGAATGTAGTGTAATTTAGATCTGTACACATCATTCACAAATGTTACTGTTTCTTCCCCGAGGGATATTCTAGATTTATTAACTGAATTTATATAGATAATTTATATGAACAAATACTTCCAGTGATTGTGGTGTGATTCAGACCATTGACGCCAGAACATTAAGCTAGGCCTCTGGATTACTTGTCCAGGGACATTACCTCCATCATCTCTAAATGTGTAATTTTGAGTGAGACAGAATTTTGACCGAGTAGGGAGTCAAGGACAATGGAGAACTGACAGGAATGTGGAGTTGAGGACACAATCAGATCAGTCGAATTGAATAGAATTAACTTTATTGTCACATGTACTCAGATGAGAACAGTGAACAGGTCGCATTATAGCACCATCTTAGGTACAAAGGTACCTAGCTACAGATACTTAAGATTAAATTCCTGGGAAACAAAAACAAATTAGAGAAGTAAAGAAATAAATAGCCTAGCATTTTAGGTCATAAGAATAAATTAGAAAAATAAAGAAGAAGTTCAGAATATCAGTCTTTCGCAGCCTGTCTGTGCCAGCACCGAGCCCGAAGGGAAACCCCCACTGCCTGCTTCCCCCAGCCCCCACCCCCACCCCCAATGTAGGAGTTGCCTTACATCAGTCACTAACTCTTTATCACTGGACCCACACTTGCCCTGCAACCAGGTCATGACCTTATTGAATGGTGCAGTCAGCTCAAGCAGTCAAATGGCTTACTCCTCCCTCTAAATTCCACCTGCCATTCTCCCTCCCATTCCCTACCTCCCTCTGTATTCTATCATCGCTGAACTCTTCTTGTCATTTCCAGTGTACTCCTGGTTTGGTTTCATTTTCAAATTTAACAAATTTGAGATGAGTTTGAAAAATGAAAAAACCATCCCTCTCTAACTCCCACTATCTCCTGCACAAGCCTCTCAGTTCCCAACATCAGGATCTCTTTTGAGGTACACAATGGGAAAAGATTGTTTCCTGCACAATGAGAGCAAAGTGTTTAAAACAGCAAGCAGGGCAGCATCGGGAAGCCTTACACTGGGCAAAGAGAACGGATTCAGCTCCCTGGAGAGCTCTGACCTTCAAACAAAAAGGTTAAATCTTAAATTGAAGATTTTAAAATTTACGATTCATATTTACTTAAATGGCAAGTGAGCACATCAAAGCTGCCTGGCTAAATATAAATAATCTGGGAACGAAAATGAAAAACAATATCAGGCATCTACAAGATGGCACAATCGAAATGATATGTGCTCTGCAGTGATACACAGCAATTCCCAATCTGCGTGGGCTGAATTGAAAAAACTCTATTAAAAAACACTTGAATGAGTGAGCAGAGAATTCATTGCTGGTGATCTATGTGACTGAGCCAATATTAAGAGTCAGATTGTTACCAACAAAATGACTTCTTTGTATTCATCTGTCTTTCCTGAAAAACCCAGGGAATTATTTGAAATCTTAACCGCGCCCTGATATATGCACAAATGAGCCTCCAATTTGCATACATATTTTGAGGAGTGTTCACAATTGGAACGGACAATGTAGCAGAGAATTGATCTGTGTTAACAGAATTAAATTTTCCATTTGATGACAATTTTCCACTAATTTAGTTCTTGTTGTTTAAGCCTGTAGTGGGGAGGGCCCTCACTCTCGACTCTCTCCGAATGTCTGTTCTGTTTGGGGTTTTTTTGTTGTTTTTCTCTGCACCTCCCCCATTCGCTTTGCTTTTCCAATTACGTCCACACACTGCATCAAGAGCCTGAAATCACTATGGCAACAGCTGATTCCACTCCACAATTCAACGGCTTCTTAAAGCCAACAGCTTTTTCCTGCAATTGGTTATTGTGGGCCTTGACTTGTGTCCACAGATAGTGTGGATGCAAAGTGTAGAATCCACTTACTCAGAAACTTCTGAGAAAGTGCCAACAGCAGTGTTTTTGAGAAAGGAGACAAACAATCTAACATCCCAAAACGATCAAATCTCCACCCGAAATGACCTCTGCAGATACTTGGCTATAACAGAATCAAAAGCAGCCAGTATACAGTGCCTATAGTAACGTGGACAGTCTGGGATCAGTGACCCTGAGTAAAGTTAGGAAAGGCATGATGGTTGTAATAAGGTCAGCCAGCTGGCCATTCCCTGATTGGGCATTTATCTGGTCCAATCAGGGAGCCCTGGCTAACACATAAAAAGGTTGACAGTCAGAGATTCTGACACCTTTGTGACTGTGACTCTGAGTGAGGCAGTACTATCGTCAGGGACTATTCATGTATAAATACAGGGTGACAGGATATCATAGAGCACAGAACATAGCACATTACAGTGCAGTACAGGCCCTTTGGCCCTCAATGTTATGCCGACCTGTGGAACAAATCTGAAGCCTGTCTATCCTACCCTATTGCATTTTCATCCATATGTTTTTCCAATGACCATTTAAATGCCATTAAAGTTAGCGAGTCTACTACTGTAGCAGGCAGTGTGTTCCATGCTCCTACTATTCTCTGAGTAAAGAAACTACCTCTGACATCTGTCCTATATCTATCCCTATGCCCCCTTGTGCTCACCATCACTATCCAAGGAAAAAGGCCCTCACTGTCCACTATATCTAATCCTCAAAAGCCCATGTAGAGTCAATTTCAATATCAACCTGGGTTCTCTCAAATTACTTCTCCCAAAGGGTTGTGAATCGATGGCATTTACCACCCTAGAGTGCAGTGGATGCTGGGACATTGAGTAAATTTAAGGAGGCGATAAACAGATTTTTAATTAGTGACGGGTTATGGGGAACGGGCAGGAAAGTGGAGTTGAGGCTGAGATGAGATCAGCCATGATTGCATTAAAAAGGAGGAGGTTCAAGGGGCTGAATGGCCTCCTCCTGCTCCTTGTTTTTATGTTCTCATGTTCCTGCACTTGATCATTATCCAACTGCCAATGACACAAAGCTGGTCCATGCTGTTGTGAGAAACAGGAGAGAATACAGATCAGCTGTTAACTGACCCAGGGACATTCCAAGTGAAACCATAAAGACCAAGCTCTCAGGAAGGGTGACAGGGTGACTGACATGGAGGGGAGGTGAGTAAAAGCAAGGAAACAATGACTTCGCTTCATTCTGTTGGCTCAGAGTTCACTGGATTCTCTACAGCCTTACATTCGAAATCAATGGGCATTCCCTACAGTGAGTCACCTGTACCCAACATAGTACAGAAAACCCCAAATTGTAGAATGCTTTTCCACAGTGAGCTGTCGAGTCTGGGTCATTCAGTCTATTTAAGGCTGAAAGAGACAGGTTTTTATTCAGGAAGGGGATCGAAGGTCAGGGGAAAAAAGCAGGAAAGTGGAGATGAGGATGATCAGATCACCAAGATATCCTATATCCAAGATAGATGGTGGGCGGCGCGGTGGCACAGTGGTTAGCACTGCTGCCTCACAACACCAGAGACCCAGGTTCAATTCCCGCCTCAGGCGACTGACTGTGTGGAGTTTGCATGTTCTGTGTGGGTTTCCTCCAGGTGCTCCGGTTTCCTCCCACAGTCGAAAGATGTGCAGGTCAGGTGAATTGGCCATGCTAAATTGCCCGTAGTGTTAGGTAAGGGGTAAGTGTGGGTCGGTGTGGACTTGTTGGGCTGAAGGGCCTGTTTCCACTCTGTAAGTAATCTAAAAAGACCTCACTGAATGGTAGAGCAGACTCGATGGGCTGAATAGTCTCACTTCCTTTCTTACTTAACAATATTGATACATCCCTTCATGTGACTTAGAGATCTTCCTCCTATTTAATGTCTGAGCTCACAATATATTGCTTTGAACTCCCTTCCTTAGGTGGATGGTAAATTTCATTCCCGCAAGTCAATCCCTTTTCTTGTTTATTCTTATTTGTTTCTTGCTTTTGTCAGGGACAGCACAGTGGCTCAGTAATTAGCACTGCTGCCTCACAGCTCCAGGAATCCAGGTTCAATTCCAGCCTTGGACGACTGTCTGTGTGGAGTTTGCACCTTCTCCCCATGTCTGTGTGGGTTTCCTCTGGGTGCTCCGGTTGCCTCCCACAATCCAAAGATGTGCAGGTCAGGCAAATGGGTCATGCTAAATTGCCCGTAGTGTTAAGTGCCTTAATTAAGGGGAATGGGTCTATTTGGGTTACTCTTTGGAGTGTCAGTGTGGACTAGTTGGGCTGAAGGGCCTGTTTCCACACTGTAGGGACTCTAATCTAATCTAATCCATGTCAAATGCACATGAATAATTAAGCAACAGCCATTACAATCCACACAGCTGGATTGAAAGGTGAGGAGTCTGGTTTCACAGCACTGTACACCCCAGCACTGTACACCTCAGCACTGTACACCCCAGCAATGTACACCTCAGCACTGTACACCCCAGCACTGTATACCACAGCAATGTACACCTCAGCACTGTACACCCCAGCAATGTACACCTCAGCACTGTACACCCCAGCAATGTACACCTCAGCACTGTACACCTCAGCACTGTACACCCCAGCACTGTACACCTCAGCAATGTACACCCCAGCAATGAATACCTCAGCACTGTACACCTCAGCAATGAATACCTCAGCACTGTACACCTCAGCAATGAATACCTCAGCACTGTACACCTCAGCATTGTACACCACAGCATTCTAGAGCTTAGTACCGTACAAACCTGCACATGCGTCGTTGTGTGATAGTGTTTCGTCCATTGTAATAATGGACCTTTAGAATAAACACTGAATTAAAGGAAAAAATAAATATTGGGATGAGGAAGGGCTGGCAGAGGGCCGTTGTAAATTGAAGATTCAAACCGGTTGAATTGGCATTGAAAGGGTTACCAATGAATTGCATGGTTGTGGCAGATCATTGTATCATAGAATCCCCACAGCGTGGAGGTTGCCTTTCAGCCATCGAGTCACACTGACCCTTTAAGGACCATCCAACCCAGAACCACCCCTCCAACGTTATTCTGTAACCCTGCACTTCCCATTGGCTAACCCACCAAGCCTGCACATCCCTGGACACTATGGGCAATTTAGCACAGCCAATCCACCCTAACCTGGACATCTTTGGACTGTGGGAGGAAACCAGAGCACTTAGAGGAAGCCCACACAGACACAGGGAGAATGTGCAAACTCCACACAGAGTTGCTGAGGCTGGAATTGCACCCGGGTCCCTGGCACTGTGAGGCAGCAGTGCTAACCACTGAGCCACCGTGATGTGAAAACCAAATTTCTGAGAGTCAGGTGCTCCCCAGCTGTGAGTCGGTTGAAGAGTTGATGAGAGCTCAATGCAGAGTCTGTCCCATGACTCTCTGAAATAGGGTCTTTAACACTGAGGCACACTGGTGCCTGAGGACAACTGACAACACCAACACTGCAGCACCTCTGTCAGAGAGGCACGGCCAACAAAGCAAGGAGGTCCAATGGTGCTGCACCTACAAAAACACAACAACACCAACAGTGTCTCAAAACAATAGATAACAAACCCATATTCACAACCAAGGGAGGATAAACAGCTCTCCCTTTAGTGAGTACTGATATTGAGACAGAACACAGAGTAAAGAAATATTCACAATAAAAGCCAGAATGTTTCCTTCTTTCAGGCAGTCTGTACTCAGGTTTCAAACTGGGATCTGATCTCCTTGTGGTCTCGTAGTCACAGGGAGCTGTGGTTAACATTTTGTAGCCTCTATCTTTCCATTTCGGTCACTGGAGAGTGACAGGCAGTGGTTTTGAGATCTCCCTGAGCACTGCAGCCCTGCAAGATGTGTTCAATCTAACTGTATTTACACAGTCTTTAGAAAGGCCCAGTTCAATACTAAACCTTGAAGCTAACATATGTGTTCAGTATCCCTTTGACCAGCTGCTAGTGTTGTCGTAGGACAGGTTCTGAATTTCATCCCAACTATTTTGTTCTCAGACCCTGGAGCCCAGGGATGTAAAATGAGACTGGCCAATACAGATCACAATAGCATCCAGCACCTTCCAAACCCAAGACCACTTCCATCCAGAAGGACAAGCAGCAGATACACAAGAACATCACCCCCTGAAAGTTCCCCTCCAAGCCACTCACATAGAACATAGAACAGTACAACACAGCACAGGCCCTTCAGCCCTTGTTATTGTGCCAACCTTTTATCTTACTCTAACATCAAACTAACTTACATCCTGACTTGCGTAGTGCTGGAAAAGCACAGCACCGCTCTAATCTAGAATCTGGCTTCCAGCATCTGCAGTCCTTGTTTTTAACCTACATCCTGACTTGGAAATATATTACCGTTCTCTTGGTGATACTGGGTCAAAATCCTAGAATTCTCTCCCCAAGGGCATTGTGGGTCAACCCACAGCAGATGGACTGCAGCGGTTCAAGAAGGCAGCTTACCCCCACCTTCTCAAGGGGCAATTAGGGACAGGGATTAAATGCTGACCTAGCCAACAACAGCCAAGTTCTGTGAACAGCCAGAAAAAAGTGACGCTGAGCTTCAGAATTGGAATATCCATTAGCAAAAACACAAACCTAAAATCTTCCATAAGCCATTGCGCTCTCTCAGCACAACAGGAGCATAGAGTCATAGAGATGTACATCATGGAAACAGCCCCTTCAGTCCAACCCGTCCATGCTGACCAGATATCCAAACCCAATCTAGTCCCACCTGCCAGCACCCGGCCCATATCCCCCTAAACCCCTCCTATTCATATACCCATCCAGATTCTTTTAAATGCTGCAATTGTACCAGCCTCTACCACTTCCTCTGAAAGCTCATTCCATATATGTACCACCCTCAGTGTGAAAAGGAAACCCCTTTGGTCTCTTTTATATCTTTCTCCTCTCACCCTAAACCTATGCCCTCTAGTTCTGGACTACCGGGGAAAAGACTTTCTCTATTTATCCTATCCAGGCCCCTCATAATTTTGTTAACCTCTACAAGGTCACCCCTCAGCCTCCGACGCTCCAGGTAAAACAGCCCCAGCCTGTTCAGCCTCTCCCTGTGGCTCAAATCCTCCAACCCTGGCAACATCCTTGTACATCTTTTCTGAACCCTTTCAAGTTTCACAACATCTTTCCGATAGGAAGGAGACCAGAATTGCACGCAATATTCCAACAGTGGCCTTACCAATGTCCTGTACAGCCGCAACATGACCTCCCAACTCCTGTTTTGTTATTTGCACTAAACCGATCTCCTTAATGTATTTAAGATTAGTAACCTGCTTTGGCTTTATTAGTGAAACTGGAAATAGGTTTACCACAAAAAAATAAGCATTTAAACTCATATTCTGTTCTTGACCTGCGAGTAACCTGATTTTAAATCAATAAAGATAATTTTGGTAGTTTGATATACTGAGACAGTACTGTACACTAAACATTAAACTCGACAGCTTCATGGCAAATCATATACTTTTTAAAATATGTAATCCTTGATTGACCAGCTCCAAAATAATTTACTCAGATGTGAAGTCTTGTGAGGAGCAGAACCTGTTCAGAATGCCTGGAGCTGAATTCTGAACCGATTCTCTTCAATTTCAGCTGTTCCGGACAGAATTTGCTGTAATTATAATAATTGTTCACTATAGTTTTAAGTTCTAACATTTTTAGAACACCTTTTTAAAAGCTAACCCCTGTATCTCTGAATTAATTGGATTCATGATAATTCTTTGCAGTTTTTGACTTCTCCACAATTTTAATGCATTTTCATTTGATCTGGAAGGTTCAGATTAGCTAAATGCTAAATTTTTTGCTTCATTGTTTTTAGTTTTCCAGAATTTTTAATGTGTTTTAACTTCTTTAAAAGCCAACGTGTTGATGCTGATGAATAATTTACCTGTGCTAGATTCTTAACATTCTTATTTTAAATTTGGACATTTTAATATGTACTTCAATAGGATTCGAGAAATAACTTGGTGGAATTACAAACCAAGGCTTTTCCCTTTTTGTTGTCAGCAATTTGAAGCTCTGCTCATGCAGGGAACATTTGGCACATACCAACAAAAATAACTTTAGAATTCTGCCATTTTTGGAACTCGCGTCCCTCAATCCAACGTGTGAGTTACAATGCTAGCAATGACTCATTTAATTCCTGCCCTGTATGCATTCAATGAAAATAAAACCACAACAAATCAGAAATGTGATGGAATACTCCCCCCTCGCCTGGATGGAGGCAGCCCCAACAACACTCAAGAAGCTCGACACCATCCAGGACAAAGCAGCCACTTGATTGGCACCACATCCACAAGCATCCACTCCCTCCCACACCAATGCTCAGTAGCAGCAGTGTGTACCATCTACAAGATGCACTGCAGAAATTCGCCAAAGATCCTCAGGCAGCACCTTCCAAACCCACGGCCACTTCCACCTAGAAGGACAAGTGCAGCAGATACATGGGAACAGAAACCCCTGCAAGTTCCCCTCCAAGCCACTCACCATCCTGACTTGGAAATATATCATCGTTCCTTCACTGTTGTTGGGTCAAACTCCTGGAATTCCCTCCCCAAGGGCATTGAGAGTCAATCCACAGCACATGGACTGCAGTGGGTCAAGAAGGCAGCTCACCCCACCTTCTCAAGGGGCAACTAGGGGTGGGCAATAAATGCTGGACCAACCAGCATTACCCACATCCCAAGAGTGAATTTAAAAAAGACTTAAAGTATAACTCTGCCCCATATTTGGGCTATCCTGGTGGGGAATGACCCTCCTTCTTCCTCACTAACGTGAGACATGAATATCAATTGAGAGAACACTAATCCAGAGAAGGTGCACACAGCTTACCCCAGGGCTGGAGGACATGTCTGGTGAGGTGGGCTTGAGTAGTTTGGGCTTGTACTCATTGGACTAGAGAAGAATGAGAGGTGGATTACATGCTATCTAGGAAAGGAAATCCAAAACAAAGAGACAGTGTAAATCAACACTAAATAACCCTCAACTCCAGTTTCCTGTCTTTTCTCCAGAATCCTTGATTCCCCTTCCTGATTAAACATCTGTCTCTCAGCTTTGAATATCCTGAATGAGCCAGCCTCGACAGCCCTCTATGAGAAAGAATTCCACAGATTCACTCCACTCTGAGAGAGGAAATTCTTCTTCATCTCTGTCTTAAATGGGTCACCCCTCACACTGAGTTTAAATCCTCTGATCCAAGACTCTCCCAAAAGGGGAAACAACTTCTCCACCTCAACTGCTTAAGTTCCCTAAAATTTGCCAATTTGTTTGTGGTGCAGGTAGTAACCCAGCAACAGTTACCTTTCTGGTTCGGCTTTTTAATTTAGTCTGAGCTACTCATATTCCCTCAGCAGAATCTTTTTCCTCTTCCTGCCAATATCATTGGTACCTACATGGTCCACAACTGGATCTTCCCCCTCCCACTCCAAGATCCTCTGCAGCCCAGATCAGACATCCTGAACCAGGGCACTAAGTAGGCAGCACAGTATTTGGGACTCTCGATCCTGGCCACAGCGAACAGTGCCTATTCCCCTGACTATACTCTCCCTGGTCACAAAATCATTTCTCTTTTCTCCCACCTCTTGAATGACTCCCTGTATGTTGTTGCTGCGGTCAGTTTGTTCATCCTCCCTGCAGCCCCTACTCTCTCCCCCATGGGGCAAGAATCTCAAACCTGTCAGACAAGCTCAAGAGCTGAGGCTCCTTCATCATTACCTCCCGGATCCCTCTACCTGCTTGGCTGGTAGTCGCAGTCTCCTGTCCCTGATCACTGACTGGATTTGAGGTAGTTAATGTAAGGGATGTAACTGCCTCCTGAAACACAGCATCCAAGTAACTCTTTCCCCCTCCCTGATGTGTGGCAGAGTTCGATGCTTAGACTGCGGCTCATACACTTGGAGCCGGAGTTCCTCAGGCACTCAGCACTTATTCCAGCTGTGGTCACCCTGAACCCCAACGGGGTTCACCATCTCTCACATCATACAGGCCACGACATGTTGCCTGATCTGGCCTCTCTGTTTTAATTACTTAGTTCTTAACTTTGTTTTTAAAATAAATTTGTAGTACTGTTCTGTAGTGAAAGGGGGAGTGCAGGAGGATTAGGGAGAGGTGTGAGGAGGGAGTATCAGTGAGTGATGTCCCAGTGAAGGAGTGGGAACGAGCAGAGAGAGACAGAGAGAGACAGAGACAGAGAAAGACAGAGAGAGAGAGAGAGAGATGGTAGTGACCCTTCCCCTTACTGAGTGTGGAAGGTCAGTGACCTTGCTCCTGGTCTGCTACTTGTCCTGATTGTCCTGGGTCTCAGCAGGGACCGACCCAGGTTGGAGTCTGGATCCAAGCTGACTGGCTCAGAGGCTCTGGCCTCCTGTGGTGCTCCACAGGAAAAGGTCCTGGCCTCTTCTCCAGCAGCTGTCCATCCCAACCTCCAGGTCCCTGTCCATGGAGCAGGCTCTGAGCTTCCCTTTCCCTGGGACATCTCCTTGGTTGGAACAGAGGGAGGGGCTGTTCCTGCATCGCAGTGTTTGATGTGTTCCCCAGCTGGGCTATCGAGATGGTGCCAGAGGCGTGAACGCTGGAGGGTACCAGGGAAGGTGAGTATACCCACCTCCTCCCCCCCCACCACACGATTCTCTGAAGAGTGGTACCCAGGGGCCTGGCTGATTATCGTGGAGGTGATGAGTGGCAGATAATGAGAGGGAGTCACTCTGAGCCTGGTGGACCTTTCGTGAAGCTGATTCGACAAAAAACTCTCGAACTGCAAAATAGGAAAACTCTGCCCTGAGTCTCAGACAAAAGGAGGGGTTAGGCTTATTCCTTGATTCCTGTTGTCAGTAAACCCAGATGTCTCCTGGGGCCAAAAGATGGGAATCGACTAGAATTCCCTGCTCCAGAGCAGCGGTCAGTGAGCAACACCAGAAAATCAGGCATTGTATAGATGTGGGTTGTCTGTGATCAGGAACACGAGGCCCTCACTGATAGATTCACACTTGAGCAACACCATTCGGATGATATTTTGTCTCGTCAGGTCAAGAGTCTTTGACATTAGAGCCACCCTCCCTCATGCTGCTTCTGAAAATAGTGCTCAGTTACAGCATATATCCTTTTGAGGAATAGTCTCAGTCTAAAACAAAGCCGAAGCACCGCCCAGATGTTTCCTTACTCTTTCCCATGTGTCCATCTCTCTCATCAATGTTGCCTGTAGTCGGGCACTTTTTCAGTCCCTTCTCTGCAAGTACTAACTTGTCATTTCTCTCCTAATTGACCAAGAACTGTCTGTTGGAACATGTGGACACACCTACATAAGGAGTGAAAGGTTTTCATTCTCATGTAGTGCGCCTCAATCTGTCAAGCACAAAAGATGTGAATCCCAAGTGCCCTTCCACAAGCAGAGATTCAACACAATTCATTTGCCTGTCCATTTCACAATAATAACACACCATTGAAGTCAGGCACAGAAATCGGAAAGGAATGATTTGAGAAGGATTAGATTGCTGCTTATAATCTGGATTCTGCAGATCGAATGTGAATCATTGTGGGGTTTCTGAGGAAATATCAATTTAAGAAATAACCTCAGACCACGACCTCGGGCAGTTACACAGCCTCACAATCCGGAAGTGGTTTAATTCCTGTACAGCCACACACATCATTTCACCAGTTTGTACCACAGTTTTCTCAACAAGTTATTCCCTCAATGTTTTACAATAAAAAAAACAACTGTGGTGCACCCACAAGGGATGATAAAAAATATTCTCAATGTATTGCCATGAATAAGGCTGATTTGCAATAACATTAGGAATGTTGGAATAGTGGAGGCTATTTAGGTAATAACTGATCTGTGTGCCAACTCCCATTTCCACACCTTTGTTCAATGTCCCTTAATATCTTTGACTAACAAAACTCTATTCATCTAATATCAACTGATATTTGTGGATTATTTAAACTACCCCCTCGGTGTGCACAAATGTTTTTAATTTCACTCCTGAAAGACAGTCTCCAAAATTCGGACAGTCTCCTCATCCGTGGCTTCCTAAGCAACTTCTCCTGATTTACACTATCAACTGGCCTTAAGATCTTAAAAATCTTCAACCCAATCACTCGTTAACTTACTAAAATTCCAGGAAATACACCCCTAGTTTGTGTGTTCTCTTTGTGATTTAACACTGCACTTAGGTATCATTCCGGCCAATTTACACTGCACTCTGCTCAAGACCAGTTTGTATTTGCAATGTTGCAGTGCCCAGAACTGTGTGCACGTAACTTTGAATGGCTGGAGCATGACTTCTCCTCCTAATATTCCTATATTAACTATCTTATTTTGTATGCTTCTGTTGTGATCCATTTTAAATTCTTAAGTCTAGATTTATAATGGGAATTACAAGAATATATGTCACCCTGAGATTGCAACCTTTCCCTGATCAAGGTACTGGTGCATTTACAGAGGCTGTTTCTAGACATTTCTAATGGGAATATATTAACACAAAGAACAAAGTGGTAAAAATGGCACCCGATTAACAATGTGTATCGGGTCCAATGATTATCCAACATTTAGAATCCATTTCACCTGATATGTATGCTTATTTCTGATTTCCTGTGTGCAATGTTATGGAATAAGAAATCTTGCACTGGTACATGTTTTATTCAAAACAAAAATTGCTGGAAACGCTCAGCAGGTCTGGCAGCATCTGTGGAGAGAAAACAGAGTTAATGTTTTGGGCTGAGTGACCCTTCCTTGGGACATTCTGGGGAAGGGTCACTCGACCTGAAATATTAACTCTGATTTCTCTCCACAGATACTGCCAGACCTGCTGAGCTTTTCCAGCAATTTCTATTCTTGTCTCTGATGTACAGCATCCACAGTTCTTTCAGTTTTTACATTTTTTACTCAATGAAAATTTCAAAGAAACAAAAACATTCTTTTTCTTCGTATGAAATTTAAAACAATCAATGTGTTATGACACACCTCTTGCATGGGTGAGACTTGAACTTAGTCTTTCTGCTTCAGAGATAGAGATTCTAATACTTTGCCCTCCTTACCTGATCTGGCCTATACGTGACTCCAGACCCACAGCAATGTGGTTGCCTGTTAAGTGCCCTCTGAAATGGCCGGGCAAGTCACTCAAGTCAAGCGGCAGTTAAGGATAACCCAGCCAGTGACATCTTCATCTCATTAATGGATTTTTTAAAAATTAAAGCTCTATTCCTTTAGATATTTTTAAACATTGAACAATTTTAAATTTAATTCAATTATGGAATTCTGTATTTGAAACAATTTTGTCTTAGTGAAGATATTTCCAGATATATGCTCTATTATAAATCGTCACTTCTTTTCTTTTTCCTTCTTGTAGTCCTTTGCTGGCCAGGGACTTGGTGATGAAGACTACGAGATTCCACCAATCACTCCTCCAAACCTGGGAGACCCATCCTTTCTTCATCTGATGGATCCTCATGTGGGTTACCATTCACTGTGTCATTCAGTACCTCCCAATGGGCTGCTTCCTCAGTACCCTTACCAGGGCATCGACCTCCCAGCAGTCATGGTATCCAACATGCTGGGCCAGGATGGCCATCCGCTGTCAAACCAACTACCTATGGTCAGTGTCAACCCTTTCGTAGGAACTGGCGGGCAGGAGGGATGGGCTGGTGGGATCTCTCTTGGAAGCTTGTGTGAAATATTTCAAACATTGATTTCAAGCATGGAGTTCAACCTGGATAATGCCAAGTGATTCATTTTGGAAGATCAAATTTGAATGCTGAATACAGGATTAAAGACGGGATTCTTGGCAGTGTGGAGGAACAGAGGGATCTTGGGGTCCATGCCGATAGATCCCTCAAAGTTGCCACCCAGGTTGATAGGGTTATTAAGAAGGCATATATGGTGTTTTGGCTTTCATTAACAGGAGGATTAAGTTTAAGAGCCGCGAGGTTATGCTGCAGCTCTATAAAACTCTGGTTAGACCACATTTGGAATATTGTGTCCAGTTCTGGGCGCCTCATTTATAGGAAGGATGTGGAAGCTTTAGAGAGAGTGCAAAGGAAATTTTCCAGAATGCTGCCTGGACTGGAGGGGCATATCTTATGAAGAGAGGTTGAGGGATCTTGGGTTTTCTCACTGGAGCAAAGAAGAGTGAGAGGCAACTTGATAGGGAGGTACAAGTTATTGAGAGGCAGAGATAGAGTGGATAGCCAGAGACGTTTCCCCAAGGCAAAAATGGCTGTCACGAGGGATCAGAATTTGAAGGTGATTGCAGGAAGGTTTGGGGAGATGTCAGAGGTGGGTTTTTTATACAGAAAGTGGTGGGTATGGAATGCACTGCCAGCGGTGGTAGTAGAGTCAGATACATTAGGGACCTTTAAGCAGCTGCTGGACAAGTACAAAGACAGCTGTAAGTTGCAGGGGGTGTAGGTTTGGTTGATCTTAGATTAAGATAAATGCTCAGCACAACATTGTGGGCCGAAGGGCCTGTCCTGTGCTGTACTGCTCTATGAATATATGCACAGTCCTACCTGGAGACAGTGCCATACAGACAGTAAGTGCACATTCCTGCAAAGTTGAGTTCAAAGTTCAGCGATGATTAAATTGAATATGAAATAAGCTTTGAGGGGTTGGGTAATTTGGCCCTGCTCTCATTTCCCATTTCCTATGTCCCCGCAAATATGATCTTGTTACATTCTCTCGACCCTTGATAGGGTGTTGACTATTTAATTCAAACCCGCTTCTGAAAACAAGTCAGGTCAGATAACATATTTCTGTAATAATTCCTCATTTGAAATGCTGAATGAAAAGACATTTTTAGGTGAGTCGATTTCTGGTTTGATGAACCAAGCTTGGGAGCTCCCCTCAGGTCTGTGATTCACTCCTTTCCCCATTCCCCACACCCCCCAGTTTCATTGACACAGGGACACGGCCCAGTTTTAAGTTTCATGCAAATTATATGTAAAATAAAGCAACCTTTTGGAGACCAGCAACAGTTAAGACAACAGAACAGAAGGGGAGCTGGATGAACTGATTTCTACACATATTCCATCACTGTAACAGCCTTTTTCTGCCTTGAATCCATTTATTGGAGCCCAGTCCTCAGGGTAATGTACCTTTTCTCATTTCCAGCTCCTCTTTATTGTAAATGAAGCATCACTCCAATAAATCATTTACCAATACAGAGAGAGGACTGTGTGCAGTCTCTGAGTCCTGAAAATTTAGGTTAAGTGCTAATATTCTCCATTTTATTGCTTTGTTAGTAAGGGTCTGCTTATAAAAGCCAACATTAATATTTTTTTCTTGTTACCATGGGCAACAACAGAGGACAGTGATCATTCTGATTAGGAAAATGTCTGTCTCTCCTGTGCACTTACACACACACATGCACACGTACACACGCACACACTCTACTACAAATAATACAATACATGTTATTCACTTTTATACAGCATCTTTAATGTTGGAAAACAATCCAATAGAAATATTCACAAACAAAATTTGACAAAAGGCTGGGAGGAGACATTAGGAAGGGCGATTAAAAACTTGGTCAAAAGGGCAGATAAAATTGTACAAGTTGGGAGCAGGAGTTGGCAATTCATTATTTTATCCATACACGAGATGTAGGCACCTCTGGCCAGGCCAGTATTTATTGCCCATCCCTAATTACCCAGAGAGCAGTTAACAGTCAACCACATTGCTATGGGTCTGGAGTCACATGTAGGTCAGACTTGGTGAGGACGGCAGATTTCCTTTCCTCAGGGATGTTAGTGAACAGATGGATTTTTACAACAATCAGCGATAGTTTCTTTAATAATGATTCCATCATGGTCACCATTAGACACTTAATCCTAGACTTGTTAAAAAAATTGAATTCACAATCTGACATGGTAGGATGTGAATCCTGGATATTATCCAGACCAGGGGGCCTAGTGATGGTACCATTATGCCATTGCTTCCATTCTACAGGATTGTGGGTGGTCTGATTGTAAACTCAAATTCACGTCCCTGGCTGGCCCTACTCCCTTCAACCCTCTTGTTTAATCATAAGCTAGTCACCTCTGCCTTAAAAGTCTTCCAGGAATTTGCTTCCCGTGTTTACATGGAGAGTTCCAAAGATCCACAACCATCTGAGAGAAACGATCCTCCCCATCTCTGTCATAAATGAATTACCCTTTGTTTTTAAACAGTGACCCTAAGTTCTAGATTTGCTGTGAGATCCCTCAGGACCTTCTATGTTTCAATCAAGTCACCTCCAACTCCTCTAAACCCCAATCGATATAAACCAAGTCATGTCCATCTTCTGCAGACAACCAGCCCATTCCAGGTGTTAGTCCAATTTTAAGAAATATTTTGAAGAGGTTGAGCAAGATAGAGAGACTAAGAGGCTTTGTCAGGGAATTCCAGAATACAGGGGTCCCAGGCAGCTGGGAACATGGACACTAACGATGGAGTGGAGGATGTTTGTAAGACTACAGGTAGAGGAATGTCAGAATTCCAGACAGCTGCAGCATCGGACACAGGTACAAGAGCAGGGAGCTGTTTGAAAATGAGAGTGGGAATTTCAGATTGGAAGCACTGGTGCATTGGCAGCCAATGTTGGTCAGCAAGGAGTAGACCCGGGGTGATGGACAGAAAGGATCTGGTGAAAATAATGGTCAGAAGAGCATTGGATTTTTACAGAGACAAGAAGGGCAGGCCTATCAGAAAAGCATGGGGTCCAAAGGCGGTCCTGAGTGTTCATACAGCAAACGGAGATAGGACAGCTTCAGGCTTTACTATAGGGGTGGGCGTGGCTGGTCTCAGTGACTGAGTGGGACTGGTGCAAAGATAAATCTCTGGATTATTTGAATATTCAGTCTGCTGCACAGAGTCTCAGTGTCTCTCCCTTCCAAGTGTCAGGAAGCACACTGTGGTGCTTACATTCGTCACTGGCAAAGCAAAGGATCGGGCACCATTCGTGATGCTGCACTGATTGGCTGACCTGCTGAAAATCACTGACTTTGTTTAGACATGGACAATGGTTGAAATGGTCTAAAGTCATCCAGAACAAAACTACAGAGGTTCAAAGCACTCAAGATGGCCCTTCATCCCATTGTGTCAATACTATCTCCTTACAGGAGCATTCCAAAGGAGTAATCTGTCCTGCGATCTCTTTTCTTTTCAATTAATACACAGAATGAGGGTGTCACTGGCTAGGCCCAGCATTTATTTCCCATCCTTAATTACCCAGAGGGCAGTTAAGTGCCAACCACATTGCTGTGGGTCTGGAGTCACATGTAGGCCAGACCAGGTAGGGATGGCAGTTTCCTTCCCTAAAGGACATTAGTGACCCAGATGGGTTTTTATGACAATCAGCAATGGATTCACAGTCATCATTAGACATCAAAACAGGAGTAGGCCATTCAGTCCCTTGAGTCTGCTATGCCATTCCATATGATCAAAGCTGGTCTGGCATTCCTCATGTTCCCTCACTACATTCTCCCCTTAAGCTTTGATTCACTTTTCGCGGACAATTAGATCAGCTCTCTATATTTAAATTGAATTCAAGTTTTAACCATCAAACCCCCATGTTATCAGGGCATTACCCTGGGGTTCTGGATCACTAGCGCAGTGACATGACCACTCCACTACTGCCTCCCCCCTCTATATCTTTGCGTTTCTGCATCCATCAGATATTGATCCAATTTCCTCTTTAAAGCTGCAGCCGTCTCAGTTTGAGCCTCACTTGTAGCCAGCACATTCTACGAGGTAAGACGGCAGTTCCTCAGCTCTCCACTTCAACAACATTCCCATCTTCCCAAGAGTCCAGACTTAGGAAGTTGCTGCGTGTTACATTTTTTTAAGGAGCATTTGCAATTAGCCTTCATTTTATGATTTCCATATTCATGAGATATCAGTTTTAATTATTGGAGACTGTTAGCCCACCAGATGATTAATTAAACTACTGTCGCCATGTAATACTGTTAGAAAAGCCTCCAGGGAACACACAGCAGAGTTTCAGAAAGAAATCTGTGGTAAGATATACTATATACCTGAATGTATAATGTAGCTCCAGGAGGGTTAATGACCTCTCACATGGCCCAAGTCCAGCTTAGCTTTGTCCTATCCCTCACCACTTCACTCAGCGTCTTATTTCAGAATGAGGAGACAGGCCACTTCCCATCCACGGCAATCCTGGACAAAGCTCAATGATTTGACGCTAGATCAAAACATAGAAAATCCAAGCGGGAGTAGGCCATTCGGCCCTTCGAGCCTGCTCCCCCATTCAATATGATTGTGGCTGATCATCCAACCCAGACCCCTGTTCCTGCTTTCTCCCCCATACCCTTTGATCTCTTTAGGCCAAAGAACTGTTATCTGGTTCCTTCTTGAATATATTCGGTGACTTGGGCCTCAAACCGTTTCTGTGGCAGAGAATTCCACAGGCTCCCCACGTACTGGGTGAAGACATATCTCCTTATCTCGGTCCTAAACAGCCTACCTCATTTCTGTAAACTCTGACCTCTAGTTCTGGTCATCAGGAACCTGAATGGACACACCAGCAGGTTCAGGAACAGCTCCTTCCCTGCAGTTATTAGACTATTGAATAGACTCTCTAGCCTCCAATAATGCTTATCTTGCAAATGTTCATCTCTCCTCTGCAGCCTGTGCAATGTACCCTACATATCTAAATCTCTCAGATCTGTATATCCTTGCTTCCCATGATCTATCACAAACCAAGCTTCTCACTGTACTTTGGTACACATGGGAATAAATCAATTCATCAATCCTTTCTGTGTTTATCCTGTCTAATCCTGTTAGAATGTTCTAGGTTTCTATCAGTGCTCCCCCCCCCCCAATATTCTGAACTCCAGTGAATATAATCCTAACTGATTCAGGCTGTGGGGCGGGGTTGAATGGATTGGGGTTCAACAATTCAGGTTATGCTGTTTTATAGAGAAACAACACATCCTGCTCCATTGCTCCATTCTCCTGTACTTTCTCCCACCCACTCCTCACCTCACCCTATCCCTTCTGTCCCTCCCTTCCACATGTATTTATCCAGCTTTTCCCTAACATGTATCCATAGTATTCACCTCACCCATTCCCTGGGAAAACTTATTACTCATTACCCCACCCCGGGGGAGGGGGGGGGGGGGGGGCTGGTGTGGGGGGGGGGGGAGGGTTTATCCTGAATTCCCTGTTTGATTTATTAGGGTCACCGTAAATGGAAAGATCCTCCCCTCATCTACCTGTCAAACAGATTCATTGTATTAAAGACCTCCATAAAGTCACTCCTCAACCTTAAAAATCACACAACACCACATTAGCTTTCGGAGCGACACTCCTTCATCAGGTGATACTGGAGGGCTCAATCCTAACACAGAATTTATAGCAAAAATTTACAGTGTGATGTAACTGAAATTATACATTGAAAAAAAAGATTGAGCCCTCCACTATCACATGATGAAGGAGCATCGCTCCGAAAGCTAATGTGCTTCCAATTAAACCTGTTGGACTATAACCTGATGTTGTGTGATTTTTAACTTTGTACACCCCAGTCCAACACCGGCATCTCCAAACCTCAACCTTAATGTTTGCTAGAGAAACCCTGTTCTCTCTCAGTTCACTCTTGTGAGTCTATTCCCCCTGTGCCCCCCTGTACATTTTAAAATATGGTACTGAAACAATAAATGTGCACCTGTGAGATGTAACTAAGGTTCTGTGTTAGTTTAATATATTTTCCCACTTCCTTCTTTCACTGGAACTGGGGGGAAGGGTTTCTCATTGACTGGGCTCCCCTGAAAACTCTGAGAAGATTCATGAGGAGCTTCTTTAGACAATCCACAACAACATTGCCCTCTGATGGTGGACACTCAATATTACACCTCCCCATAAAATAAATATTTAAAACCCTGCAACCTCATCATTTGATAAAGACCATTGTTGACATTGTTTTAGTTTTTAAAAAAACTAGTTTGGGGCAAATTGCAGTTTATTTTGATTGGCCAATCCCTCAGCCACTGCTGGTCACTTGGACAGCTGGTGTCTGATACAGAGTGTGGGTTCTATTCCTGCACTGGCTGAGGTTACCTCACCCTCAACCTCTCCCCTCACCTGAGGCATGCTGACCCCCAGGTTAAACCAGTCCCCTCCCCCTCTCTCTAACATGAGAACAGCCTGATGGGGCTTTACCCTTTACACAGTGTATTAAGTGAAAATTCAGATAGTCACTTGTTTGTGCAGAACCTGAGTATTACTGAAAGAAAGGTACATTTTGTCTATATTTTCCATCTTGTACTCATCAGGATGATTGGCAAGAAATACCAAATTAACAGGAAAGCAGCATTCACACTGCACAAGAGGACAGAGCTGAATTGATGGAAAATGCCCACTGACTGTTCGAGGGATTGCAGCTCAAAATGAATGGGTTAATGATGGCTGATAGTTAGCCGCCAAACTGCTTGTCTGAACTCCCAGTCCATGTGGTATAGGAACACCACAATGCTGTTCGGGAGAACATTCCAGGATTATGATTCACCAATAATGAGGGAATAGCGATACAATCCACAGTCAGGATAGGGAATGACTTAGATGGAAACGTGAGGTTGTGGTGTTCTGATGTATCTCATTCCCTGTGGTCGAGCTTACAGGTTTACTGTTTAAGGAGCCTTGGTCAGGTGCTGGACTGTGTCTTGTATCTTGATGTGTACAAGTTGATGCTACTTGAAGATTACTGTGGGCATTATATATTGGTGGAGGGATTGGATGCTTGTGAATGTTTGTGGATGTGATGCCAGTCAAGTGGCTGCTTTGTCTTGGATGGCCTCGAGCTCCTTGAGTGTTCTGGATGTAGGTTTGCTCACTGAGCTGGAAGGTTCATTTCCAGACATTTCGTCACCCTACTAGGTAACATCATCAGTGGGCCTCCAGGTGAAGCACTGTTGATAATTCTTGCTTTCTATTTATATGTTTGGGTTTCTTTGGGTTGGTGATGTCATTTCCTGTTCTTTTTCTCAGGGGGTGGTAGATGGGGTCTAACTCGATGTGTTTGTTGATAGAGTTCCAGTTGGACTGCCATGTTTCTAGGAATTCTCGTGCATGTCTCTGTTTGGCATGTCCGAGGATGGATGTATTGTCCCAATCAAAGTGGTGTCCTTCCTCATCTGTATGTGAGGATACTAGTGAGTGAGGATCATGTCGTTTTGTGGCGAGTTGGTGTTCATGTATCCTGGTGGCTAGTTTTCTGCCTGTTTGTCCTACCCACCAGGATCATGAACATCAACTAGCCACAAAACGACATGACCCTCTCTCACTAGTATCCTCACATACAGATGAGGAAGGACATCACTTTGATTGGGACAATACATCCATCCTCGGACAAGCCAAACAGAGACATGCACGAGAATTCCTAGAAACATGGCATTCCAACCAGAACTCTATCAACAAACACATCGAGTTAGACCCCCATCTACCACCCCCCTGAGAAAACGAACAGGAAATGACATCACCACAGGAAATGATATCACCAACCCAAAGAAACCCACACATTTAAATAGAAATCAGGAATTATCAACAGTGTTTCACCCAGAGGCCCACTGAAGATGTTACCTAGTAGGGTGATGAACCTGGAAATGAACCTTCCAGCTCAGCGAGCAAACCTACATCCAGAATGTCAACCCGAGCTACAAATCTTCTCAAAATTCTTGAGTGTTGTTGAAGCTGCCCCCAACCAGGCA
Source organism: Chiloscyllium punctatum (assembly GCF_047496795.1). Lineage (NCBI taxonomy): Eukaryota > Metazoa > Chordata > Chondrichthyes > Orectolobiformes > Hemiscylliidae > Chiloscyllium > Chiloscyllium punctatum. Next base: position 3,435,880 of record NC_092775.1, read on the forward strand.
AGTGGGAAGTATTCCATCACACTCCTGCCTTGTGTCGTGTAGATGGTGGACAGACTTTGGGGACTCAGGAGGTGAGTTGCTCACCACAGTATTCCTAACCTCTGACCTGTTCATGTAACCACACTATATATACGGCTGAGGTAAAAACAATGACTGCAGATGCTGGAAACCAGATTCTGGATCAGTGGTGCTGGAAGAGCACAGCAGTTCAGGCAGCATCCAAGCAGCTTCAAAATCGACGTTTCGGGCAAAAGCCCTTCATCAGGAATATGAAGGGCTTTTGCCCGAAACGTCGATTTCAAAGCTGCTTGGATGCTGCCTGAACTGCTGTGCTCTTCCAGCACCACTGATCCAGAAATATATATACGGCTGGTCAAGTTGAGTTTCTGGTCATTGGTAATCCCCAATACGTTGATAGTGGGGAATTCAGTGATGGTAACACCTTTGAATGTCAAGGAGTGGTGGTTAGATTGTTTCTTATTGGAGATGGTTATTGCCTGGTATTTGTGTGGCGCGAATGTTACTTACCACTAGACAGCCCAGACCTAGATATTGTCCAGCATTTGGACAAGGACTGCTTCAGTATCTGAGGAGATGTGTGAAGGCATGTGATTGGTTCAGTATCTGAGGAGTTGTATGAAGGTGTGTGATTGGTTCAGTATCTGAGGAGCTGTGTGTAGGTGTGTGATTAGTTCTGCTCAGTAAGAAGCCAGGTGCTGGTTTAGCCAGATTCTGGGTGCATCAGCATTGAAAAGGGTAACCTCTGTGATGCCCGACATTCCAAGGCTGCTTCATTCCCAATTCTGATTTGCTGTGCCCTGTCTTGATTGGAATTAAAAACTTGGGAAGCTGCTTGAGGGAGTTCCCCTCCTGAGATATTTGGAGATATTGCCCAGTAATACCAAGTACCAGTGCTTTCTCCCTTCCATGGGCAACATGTTATAACAAGGTTAACATTTTTAACTGTGTTAAAGATGACATAACACCAGGTTATAGTCCAACAGGTTTACTTAGAAGCACTAGCTTCCGGAGCTTGTACTTCCAATTAAACCTGTTGGACTATAACCTGGTGTTGTGTGATTTTTAACTTTGTACACCCCAGTCCAACACCAGCTTCTAGACAATATTTTTAACAGTAATTAGGCACCATGGTGATTGTTTTAAAGACTGTAAGGAAAATACTGAAACACTTTCCAATTGGAATGAATCAGAGAGTGAGGTCATTATCAGTAAAGATTGAGCAGGTTAGAGAGTGTTGCATGAGAACATTATTCTCCAGTCTCATTCACTCACCTCGTTAGAACATAGAACAGGCCCTTTGGCCCACGATGTTTGGCCGAGGTTTAATCCGAATGTAAAATACAATAACTTAACCTGTGCCCAGCAGCTGCTTAAATATCCCTAATGACTCTGCTTCCACCACCACCGCTGGTAACGCATTCCATGCATTGAATTATCTCAACAAAACGGTGAGAGATTTAATGGGTGGATCGTGTGAAACAAAGACACAGAAGGAATTGGCCATTCAGCCCCTCAAGCCTGCTGCTCAGTACAGTCAGACTGTGTGAAAGTGGGTACTGCAGATGCTGGAGGTTAGAGTCAAGATCAGAGTGGTGCTGGAAAACACAGCAGGTCAGGCAGCATCCGAGGAGCAGGAAAATCAACGTTTTGGGCTAAAGCCCTTCATCAGGAATGAGGCAGGGAACCTCCAGGGTGGAGAGATAAATGGGAGGGGGTGGGGCTGGGGAGAAGATAGCTGAGAGTGTGATAGGTGGATAGAGGTGGAGGTGAAGGTTATAAGTAAGAGAGGAGGGTGGAGCGGATAGGTGGGAAGGAAGATAGGCAGGTAGGACAGGTCACGGGGGCGGTGCTGAGCTGGCAAAATATATCCCTGGCGGTGTGGTCCATTCGTAGGTGGCAGAAATGTTGGCGGATGATACGGTTTATGCAGAGATTGATAGGATGGAAGGTGAGGACCAGTGTATTCTGTCCTTGTTGAGGTTGGAGGGGTGACCCCACCACCAGGGATATATTTCCCTCCCACCCCTTTCCACTTTCTGCAAAGACCGTTCCCTCCGTGATTACCTGGTCAGGTCCACACCCCTCTACGACCCACCCTCCCGGCCTGGCACCCTCCCCTACCACCACAGGAATTGCAAAACCTGCGCCCACACCTCCTCCCTCACCTCCATCCAAGGTCCTAAAGGAGCCTTCCACATCCATCAAAGTTTCATCTGTACATCCACCAATATCATTTATTGTATCCGTTGCTCCCGATGTGGTCTCCTCTGCATTGGGGAGACTGGACGCCTCCTAGCAGAGCGCTTTAGGGAACATCTCCGGGACACCCGCACCAATCAACCAAACCGCCCCATGGCCCAACATTTCAACTCCCCCTCCCACTCTGCCGAGGACATGGAGGTCCTGGGCCTCCTCCACCGCCGCTCCCTCACCACCCGACGCCTGGAGGAAGAACGCCTCATCTTCTGCCTCGGAACACTTCAACCCCAGGGCATCAATGTGGACTTCACCAGTTTCCTAATTTCCCCTTCCCCCACCTTACCCCGGTTCCAGCCTTCCAGCTCAGCACCGCCCTCATGACCTGTCCTACCCCTGCCTATCTTCCTTCCCAACTATCCGCTCCACCCTCCCCTCTGACCTATCACCTTTACCCCCACCTCCATCCATCTATCACACTCTCAGCTACCTTCCCCCCAGCCCCACCCCCCTCCCATTTATCTCTCCACCTTGGAAGCTCCCAGCCTCATTCCTGATGAAGGGCCTTTGCCTGAAAAGTCGATTTTCCTGCTCCTCGGATACTGCCTGACCTGCTGTGCTTTTCCAGCACCACTCTGATCTAGACTCAGTCAGACTGTGACTGATCTTCCAGACAACCTCCTTTTCCCATACCCACTGATTCTGCCAGTTTTCTCACAGTTACCAGGCTCAGTCTTGATCAAATTCCACAGCCAGGCAGCCAGCTTTCTGGGGAGAGAATGCCAAAGATTTACAAAAACAAAATTCCTTCTCATCTCAGTCAAAAATGATTGAGACAGTGACCCCGGGTTCCACACTCACCAGCAGCAAGTGTCATAGAGTGCTACTGAATGGAAAGAGACTCTGTCATGTTTGTGCTGATCATTGAGCACCTGTCTGCTCCAATTCCATTTTCAGCACTGCTGTAATCTCGAATGCTGTGGTGTACTTCCTATCCCACTTCCATCTCGAAGATCAAGGGCAGCAGATACATGGGAATACCACCACCTTCAGGTTCCCATCCAAGCCACTCACCATCCTGACTTGAAAATATATCCCTGTTCCTTCAGTGTCACTGGGTCAAAAGTCTGGAATTCCCTCCCTAAGGGCATTGTGGGTCAATCCACAGCAGGTGAACTGCAGCAGTTCAGGAAGGCAGCTCACCCCCACTTTCTCAAGGACAATGGGAGGTGGGAAATAAATGCTGCTGACCCAGCTGGGAGTTTGCTCATTTTCCTCATGTCTGCGTGGGTTTCCTCCGGGTGCTCCGGTTTCCTCCCACAACCCAAAGATGTGCAGGTCAGGTGAATTGGCTATGCTAAATTTCCCATAGTGTTACGTATATTCGTCAGGGGTAAATATAGGATAGGGGAATGGGTCTGGGTGTGTTATTCTTCGGAGGGTCTGTGTGGACTTGTTGGGCCTAAGGGCCTGTTTCCATACTGTAGGGAATCTAATCTAATCTAATCTATATCCCATGAAAGAATAAAGTAGAGCTGTGCCTTTCATCCAAGTTATTGATGCAGACTGTAAGGAATTGCAGCTCCGATATCTTTGCTGTTACCATTAGTTGATAGTCAGAGGAAAATGGGTTTGGGTGGGTTACTCTTCGGACGGTCAGTGTGGACTGGTTGGGCTGAAGAGCCTGTTTCCACACTGTAGGGAATCTAATCTAATTAAAGTTTGCTGACCTGAAAATTACCCGTTTATCCCAACTCTGTTTCCTGTTAGTTAATGAATTCTTTATCCATGCCAATATAAATTCCCCCAGCACCCTGAGTTCTGAATTAGTGTAATAACCTTTGGGAAATTCAAATGTACTACCTCTACCAGTTTCCCTTTTCCCCACTCTGCTTATTGCATCCTCAAACATGATCCCCCTTTCACAAGACCACATTGTCTTTGACCCTTAACTTGAAACTCAGATTGATGACCCAATGTATAAACATCGCTCCCCTTACTAATAATTCACCAATAAATCCGAGCAAATCAAATCTAATGACAATTTATACTTTGAAGAAGAAACATTATATCCCTGCAGATTTACAAATGGAAAGACAATGAGGTAAGCAGCATTTTTGTGTTCAGTGAAGCAGTTATAGAGGAGTGGTTGAGAGATTATATTTGGAGAAATTTGAAAAACTATCAGTTTGTTAATGAATCCTCTGTTAGAGTGTACAGGAGATCCCTGATTTGCAATTGTCCTACTTAAGAACTCTCATTTTTAAGAACAAGATCCCATAAAGGGGTGTATTAATATTAATTTTAAAGATCCAATATGCAAATGCTCTCCGGTTATTTACAAATGGCTATTTTATCGTTTACTATATAGTGTTCCAACTTGTGTACAAACCCACTTACACACATACACTGGAGCACATCCCTTTCATAACATGGGGTCTGCCTGTACTGTGCCAACTGTAGGCACACTAATGCAAGCAAGATAACAACAGACGCATCTGCTTTGACTTCTGTGTGTAATATTCTGAAAGAAGAGGGAATCAGAGCAGTGATTGATGTTGTCAGTCAGGAAGCTGATTGTCACTGAGCTGTATAACAGCTGGGTTATGGACCGAGAGAGTGTTACATCAGAACCGTTTGCATTGATAATGCTTCAGGCTTGGATCAGAGCCTGGGCTGGAATGTGGTACATAGTTCTGACCACTTCATCACAGGATGGTCCTTGAGAGCTTACAGAGGTCAGGTATTCAGCTGGACATCAAAGGCAGGAATCGACTGTCATGAGCAGCTTCTAAAGGTGTTCAGTCTGCAGACGCCAACAAAAAGCAGATGTCAAGGTGTTGTCAGGGCCATTCTCACCACCAACGGGGGAGATACTGAAGTGAATCCAGGAACCTGTTTCCCGAGGTAAAGGATGAAAGACCACAACACAAACCCAACATTGCAGAGTCAGACTGGAGAGTGTAGAGCCTGGAAATTGTCATTTATATGAAGGGCTACAGCATTAATGATCCAGGTCTCAGGGCAGCTCAGTGAAGTAACAACAGATTATATTCATTTAGGACAGTGAACAATAAGCTTAAACAATGAGCTAGCTCTTAAGGAGCTAGAGAGATTTAGGGACTGAGGTCTTGTGCTTAGGGCAGAGATAGTGAAGGCATGGCCATAAATAGCTCGATCGTTATAATAAGGAGGTGCTCGAAAGGTTGGAATTAGATGGTGCAGGTATCACTGAGAGTCGGTGTATTCAGGTGTGAGAAAGAAATGAGGGAACTGATGAAGGGACAGGCAGTGTGGGGTAGATCTAGGAAAGGCTAATTGTCCAAAATGTTTTTCCTAAAACCATTCTTCCAACTGCTTCAATACCATTTTTAAAAATCGACCAATTGACTATCGATGAATAGTTATGAACAGTTAAGTTTCACACTGGGCACCAGATCCTGTCAGATGTTTCTCAAATGCTTATCCCAATTGCAAACACATACTGTGAAGGCAAAATGGCCAATTCTGGAAACCTCTTCAGAACCTATTGTCATAGCAGCCTGAAAACTCCAAGGTAATTTCAATCGATTGAACCATCCCGAAGCCTGAGAGAGAGCACTGTAATCCCTCAGCCATCGTCCAGATAGTGACCTGACCTCAGACAACTCTGGGATTGAGCTAGTGATCATTTTGAATTTCAATTTATCGCTGTGAACTTTTTGCGATAATGATTTTTTTTCAGAAGCATGTAGAAACCAGTTCCTAGCCCACGCAACTAATGTGCTGTTAAAAATTCATCTTTATTCTCCAGATGCATGGAATGGGTCATCCAGAGGGTCCTCAATACGATTCAGGACCTCAACACCCATTGGTCAGTCGGTCAGGAATCATGCCGCCTAGTCACATGTCTGCCATTAGCCATTCACAACTGAATGCACAGGTCAGTCTGAATGTAGCTAGGAGCGTTCTGACTCACGGCTCTCCCTCGCCCCCTGGAAGCAACTCTGCCACTCCCTCGCCCTCAAGCTCAGCACATGAAGAGGAGTCTGACCATCTGTCCAAGGTACAACTCAATCTTTGCTTCTACCTGCCTCGTTCCTTTGTTCCTTAGCCACTGTGTGCATACCTGTCCTAACATCACCATGCTGAGGATATGGCAAGGACAAGGCCTGCTATTCTAGCTCACTCCATAATTGAGTTCAGTCATTTCTGAATCCTTTGTAAACATCGTGAGTGTAGAATGTTAAATCTCTTCTCAGAAATAAAGTGCTATAAATATTCATAATACATTAGGGTCTAAATTCCAAAATTGGAACAGAGTTGAAGTTTCAATTACAAGGGGACACAGGTTCAAGGTGAGGGGGGGAAGGTTTACGGGAGATGTGCGAGGGAAGGTTTTCACGCGGAGAGTGATAGAAGTCTGGAACACACTGCTCGAAGAGATGGTGGAAGCAGGCACGTTGGCTACATCTAAGAGGCATCTGGATGGTTACATGAATAGGGAGGGAATAGAGGGGTATGGACTGAATAAGGGCAGAAGGTTTGTTTCCCAGTTTAAATTGGGCATGATGATCGGCACAGGCTTGGAGGGCCGAAGGGCCTGTTTCTGTGCTGGGCATCTCTTTGTTCTTTGTTCTTTGACACATTATTTGAATAAGACAGATTCTTTTTATGTTGTGTCTAATTTATACTGAGTAAGACACCAGAGGTTAATGTCACAGGTTGGAACAGTTCCCGTTTGGTGTTGGTAGTGAGTACTGCTGGGCTAACTCTTCAGCTGGTTAGATCCACTAGCTCTGACTGAAAGAACTCCAGATGCTGGAAACCAGAATCAAACACAGAAATCGATGGAAAAGCTCAGCAGGTCTGGCCTCATTTGTGGAGAGAAAGCAGAGTTACGTTTCGGGTCCAGTGACCCTTCCTTAGAGTTCTCTCGATCCAAAATGTGAACTCTGATTTCTCTCCACAGATGCAGCCAGACCTGCTGAGCTTTTCTCACAATTCTTGCTTTTGTGTCATATTCATCAGGCTTTCAGATGTCGATTAGTGCGGTCTCTCCTGTCAGCCCTCACCTGACCTGGATCTCCCAGGAGCTGCAAGTCACGAGCTGCAGTCACTCAGAGCAGGAATGTCCTATTGGAGGGGAGCTCTAACAACATCATTAGAGTAGGAAAGGGATCCAGTGTTGGAAAGAGAGGGGAAGGGAAAGGGAGAGGAGGGAAAAGGGAGAGGCTAGTGCTTTCGTTTTCTTTGTTAGACACTTTAAAAAACTGTGTCTCTTTTCTCCAGTCACAAATTATTTTCTGCTGCTCAGAGAGAATTTTCTAATCCATAAGCTTCATTCATGCAAGTAGCAAATAGAGCATTTTTTTGTCAAATTCAATAAATTAGTTTTGCTTTTTAGAAGAATATTTGTATTTTAGCACACTAGCCAGAGTAATCTTTGTTTTAAATGGACGGCACCATATTTTTAAACTCTAATTCCTAGTTCTGGATTCCATCAAAAGAGGAAGCATGCTTTCCACATCTGCCTGGGCCCTTAGTCACTCTTACCCAAGCCCAGTCTGTCCAACCATTACTCATAAAACCCGCCCTCTCCGGATATTAGGCTGGTGATCCTTCTCTGAGCTGCCTGCAACATGTTCGTGTCCTTCCCTCAATGAGACCAGTACGGTACCCAGTCTCACTAATGTCCTGTATAACTGAAGCAGAATCTCTATTCTTCAATTCCCCTCGCAATAAGTGATAATATTCCTTTAGCTTTCTAATTACTTGCTGCATCAGCGTACTAACCGTTTTGTAATTCATGCATTAGTTCACTCAGATCACTCTGTAACTCAGCACTTTACAATCTCACCATTTCCATAATATATGTTTTCATTCTTTCTGCCTACATGGACAATTTCACATTTTCCCAGTTTACACTCTCCATTTGCTATGACTTTGTCCAAACACTCATAGGGTGGTTAGCACTGCTGTTTCGTAGCGCCAAGGACCTGGGTTCGATTCCAGCCTTGGGCGACTGTCTGTGTGGAGTTTGCAAATTCTCCCCATGTCTGCACGGGTGCTCCAGTTTCCTCCCACAGTCCAAAGATGTGCAGGTCAGAATGGATTGACCATGGGAAATTGTCCATAGTGTCCAGGGATGTGCAGGTTAGGTGGGTTAGTCACGGAAAATGCAGGGCTACAGGGATGGGGTAGGGGGCAGCTTCTAGGTGGGATGCTCTTCAAAATGTCAGTGTGGACCTGACAGGCCGAATGTCACCTTATTTATACCTCTCATTGTTTTATAAAACCTCATCACCTCATGATTCTCTGCATTGACCCTCACCTACCACCCACCTGCACCATGTGGGCAGAGACTGGGGGAAGGAAGTGATCAGATTTGGCCTTCTGTGTAATGGGTTTGATTGAGGGTGACAGGGTGAATTGAAGTTGGGGAGTGTACATGGGGCAAGAAACGAGGATAAGAAAGCACCGACCACAGTGAGGAAAGCACATGATGAATGGGGGAAGAGCAGGATAAATTAAAGTAGACCATAAATCCTCCACGTGTGCGATTGATTCAGCTCCATTACTGGCTCAGGAGCAGTGAAGATAAAGCATTAGGTACACCAGAGGAAGACAGTGCCAACCTGACATGTCAGCAAACTGGAGGCTGGGAAGTCACTACCTGTGGAAACAGAGACACAGTTTTGAAAGGCCTGCCTTTTCTGGGATTAAAATGCAATCAATGTGGCCAGCCCTCTCAGAATGGCCAGGGGTTTCTAAGAATTGCCAGGGGTTGGGGGGGGAGGGGGGCGGGGGTGGGATGGGGGGATGTTGTGTGGGCGGGGTGATGAGTTGCAGGGGTGTTGGGTGAGGGGGTAATGGGTGAGGAAGATGGGGTGGGTGGGGTGATGGGTGAGGTGGGTGATGGGGTGAGGGGGTGATGGGTGAGGGGATGGTGGGTGGTGGAGTGATGGGTGACGGGGGGATGGGTGAGGTGGGTGGTGGGTGAGGGGGTTTTGGGTAAGGGGGATGACGGGGTGGGTTTTGATGGGTGAGGGGGCGGTGGGTGTGAGTGGGGGTGTGGGTTGATGTGGATGAGGAGTGATGGGTGTGATGAGGGGTGGAGTTGAGGAAGTAGGTGATAGGCGAGTGGGGTGATGTATTGGGGATGGTGGTGATGGGTTGAGGTTGGGAGCTGATGAGGGTGGGGTTATGGGTGATTGGTTTATGGGAGGGGATGAGGGTGACAGGGCTATCCCATATACTCATGGATTCCCCTCCACAGTGCAGAGTCAATTAGCAATCAATTTATGAACAAAGTAACATCAGTAGACCATTCGGCCCCTTGGGGATGCAATGTCATAGAACATGATCGTGGTTGATCAAACATATCTCTTACCCACACCATTCCATTAGTCAGGAATCTCTCAGTTTATTCCCATAGTCAGGAATCTATCAATCTGTTCTTTAACCATAAGGTTACATATACCTCAGGGTCTGAGCTTCCACACTCTCTGTGGTAGACCATTTCAAAGTGTCACAACTCTCTGAGTAAAAACCTTTCTCAATCTGAAATGGCATCTCCTTGTTTTTATCTTGGGCCCCCTGCTTCTCGACCCTTCGACCAAGGTAACGGTAAACCTCTGACCTGCATCAGGCCTGTCAATCCCTTTCTGTATTTTGTAGCTGTCAGTGAGATCACCGCTCATTCCTCAAAATTCCCGGGGTTACAGATTCAAGTTAGCTGATCTCCCCTCACAGGACTGTGCTCCTATCCAGGGAAGGAGTCTCCTAGATCTTCAATTTATGAAGAACCTCTTCACTTTCCTGTGGGTTTTAGAAGTCGGACAGGGTTGAAATGGTTGAATAGTGGGAGCATTGAGGGTGGAAGGGAAGTTGGAGGCTGGTGTCTCAGTGGAGAGCAAGACCACCTCAGCATTATAAACTAACCCATCCACTGAGAGCTATCACAGTGAAAGGGATCAGGTCAAAATTAATCAACTCCTTCCCTTACAGATTACCGGAGAGAAGAGACCGTCCATGGACGTCGGGAAGAAGATGAAGACACAGAAAAAGAAGAAGAAGAAGGATCCAAATGAGCCACAGAAGCCAGTCTCTGCCTACGCTCTCTTCTTCCGAGATACACAAGCAGCAATTAAAGGACAAAATCCCAACGCCACCTTCGGAGATGTTTCTAAAATTGTCGCCTCAATGTGGGATGGTCTTGGAGAGGAGCAAAAACAGGTAGGGAGAGAAAAGAAGGAATGCTTAAGCTTCTGTTCTGGGTTCCGCTTATTATAGATCTGTGCAAAACAGGAAACGGAAAGGTATTAAAAACAGGTACTGGGAGAGTAAAAGCTCAATGCCATTGCACCCATTGCCCTCAGTCAGCCTCAGACATGGACACCAGTGTCTCTGAGTTGCTCTGTTCGATGTGATTATGCTCTCTGAGGCAGAAGACTCTGGATTTGAGGTTCCCTTATTGGCCACAGAATGTGGGTCGTCGATCAATCTGCACGCTCATTACTGTGCTCCAGGCAGTAGAAAGGGTATGAAGAGATACAAAACAAAGGCACTCACTCAGAAATATTCAAGCTGCCCTGTGGTACAGGAAAACAGAAAGGAGTTTTCAGTGCTTGGAGTATTTCAATGCTGGAAATATCAAAATCAACGATTAACCAATGTCCACATTAATGAAATTAACCTGATACATCAACTCAGCAGATAGTACAGGAATGAAGGTTTGGAAAGATTGAAGCATGAGGCGAACTGACTGGATAATGCACTAAGTGAACTAAGGATTAGTCCAGTCAATTGTACAACCAATACTCTCTGTGGTGGTTGAATCTGTTTGAGTGTAAGTGTTTAATAATCAATAAGAGGGATTGGTTACAAAATTATGAGCACTTACATCTGTTGAATGAATGAGACAGATACAGGAAACATCATTGTATAATCTTCATAAATGTGATTGAGAATTAATTCCATAACAGGAGCCTATCACGAGAAGCAGCAATCTCACAGACTGAGGTGACCTCAGGTTGCAGGAACTGAGCTTATTCCCTCAGCTGGAGTGGAGACAGATGGAAGGCGTTACATTTAAATATCAAATCATATCATATCCCAAAACACAAACCTCACAGTCAACGGGCAAACAAGACTGCCGTGTTTTCTTTAAAATTCACTCATGTGCTGTAGGTGTCGCTGGTTGGAACAGTATTTTATTGCAAGTCTCTAGTTGTCCCTCGAGAACATAGAACATGGAACAATACAGCGCAGAACAGGCCCTTCAGACCTCAATGTTGCGCCAACCTGTGAACTATTCTCAGCTCATCCCCAACACTATCCCATCATCATCCACATGCTTATCCAAGGATTGTTTAAATCTCCCTAATGTGGCTGAATTGGAAGGCAGGGCATTCCACACCCTTACCACTCTCTGAGTGAAGAACCTGCCTCTGACATCTGTCTTAAATCTATCACCCCTCAATTTATAGTTATGCCCCCTCGTACAAGCTGACGTCATCATCCTCAGAAAAAGACTCACTGTCTACCCTATCTAATCCTCTGATCATCTTGTATGTAGAAGGTGGGGGTGAGCTGCCTTCTTGAACCATTGCAGTCCATGGGATGTAGATACACCCACAATGCCCTTGGGGGAGGGATTTCCAGGAATTTGATCCAGTGACAACGAAGGAATGGTGATATATTTCCTAGTCAGGATGGTAAGTGGCTTGGAGGGGAACCTGTGACAGAGGTTGGTATTCTGTTACCAAATCACTCTTTATACAAAATGGTCCCTAATTCTAGTACTGTCTGTTCAGAACCAGCTCTCAGAGTGAACAGAACCTCTGATCCTCCTTATATCTGTCAGCCAGGGCTCCCCGATTGGACCAGATTAACAGCCCCGATCAGGGAAATCATTCTATGAGGTCCAACTGGCTAACCTCATTACAGTCACTACACAGAGGGTGGTGTTTCCATGTATCAGCTGCCCTTGTCCTTCTAGATGGAAGTAGACGTGGGTTTCGAAGGTGCTGTCTGAGGATCTTGTGTGAATTTCTGCAGTGCATCTTGTAGATAGTACACATTGCTGCTACTGAGCATTAATAGCAAAGGGAGAATATACAGTAAGCAATCTTGCATTCATGAAGTGCTTATCTTACAAAGGAACTTTCTAAGATGCTTCCCAAAGCACCATTTGACATCAGGCAGAGGGGTTTAAGGAGGAGTTTGAGACACTGGCAGCGTAGGCACTAATATTTGATCTGATGTGGAGATGCTGCTGTTGGACTGGGGTGGACAAAGTTAAAGATCACACTACACCAGGTTATAGTCCAACAGGTTTATTTGGAAGCACTAGCTTTCAGAGCACTGCTTCTCCATCAGGTGGTTGCCTGATGACCACCTGACAAAGGAGCAGCACTCTGAAAGCTAGTGCTTCTAAATAAACCTGTTGGACTATAACCTGGTGTTGTATGATTTTTAACCAATACTGGAGTGATATAATTACAGCTACTTGGGAGGCCAGACTTACAGGAGCACAGAGGGGGTCTCGTAGGGGTGAAGAACCAGGGAGATCACAGTTCTTGGGAAGGATAAGACCATGGAGGGATTTGTAAGCAACAATGAGGATTTTAGCATTCAGGCATGACCAGATGGTGTTCTGTGTTCAGTAACACTGATTGGTGGGATCTCAATTGAATGTCCTACCTGAAAAATGGCACTTACAAATCACAGTCCTCCCTCAGTCCTGTACCAGCACTGGAAACCATAGCTCCCAGAACCAACATTCAAAGGCAGTTGACTGACCTCCTGGGAGTGAGGAGTGGGAGTGAAGTGACACCATCATCCTGAAGCTACCTGACTGCAGAAACAGTAAGCAAGGAATTCACTTAAAGCTGAGTGATTCCTGGCCATAACTCTGTGATGACATAGAATCATTGAGTAGTACAACAGGCCCTTCGGCCCAAACTGGACCGTGCTAACCATGGTGCCCACTCAGCTAGTTCCAACTGCCCACATTTGGTCCATATCCCTCTCAACCCTTCCCATCCATGTCCCTATCCAAATGTTTTTTTTAAATGTTGCTACTGTACCTGCCTCAACCACTTTCTCTGGCAGCCCATTCCATATGCGCACCACTCTCTGTGTGAAAAAGTTGCCCTTCTGGTCCTTTTTAAATCATTCCCCTCTCTCACCTTAAACCTATGCCTTCGAGTTTTAAATAATCCATCCCTGAGGAAAAAAGACTATATGCATTCATCCTATCTATGCCCCTGATGGTCTTATACACCTCAATAAGGTCACCCCTTATGTGGGAGAGGGATTTATCTGGGGGATCCTGAAGTTTTCCCCCAGTGAAAAAGCGTGTCACTTGGCTCACAGTGAGAGAGAAGGGGATTCACACTTGAGACACGCCTCCCCCAGTGTTCTGACAATGGCCTTTGCAACCAGCTCTCTCTGGTAGAAGCCATGATGTGGCGGGGGGGGTCAAGGTAATTCTAGCCCTGAGCTCCTTCCCTAACCTGTCCCAGCTCAGGAAGAGGGCATAGGGCCAGGGTGAAGGTGTGAAGGTAGGGTATGGGTGCTCTAGGCGCTGTCCACCTCCAATCTTAGAAATGGCTATTCAAACTATTTTGAAACAGCTGTTTGAAGCATTTAGGTGCTCCTGCCTTTTTCCCCGTGGAATATCTCTGAGAGTAACTGAGCAGACACAAAATGCCACCTGAACCTGACCAAAACAGAACAGAAACCAGGTCAATATTCAATCAGTCCAATCACACTCTCTCTTCTCATTAGCTCTGTTCCCACCAACACATTACCTCGGGGTTTGGCCTCCACCTCTAACTCCAGCATTGGTTATACAGCTCACTGTCACCCTGAAACCCCACAATCCCACAATCCCTGAGCTGTCCCACTCCTGAGGCAGTTGCTTCCATCACCCAGGTCAGCAGTATGAAGCTGGGTTTGACTGGATAAGCCTCACAGGTCCCAGTGATCAGCAGACTATTGTCTTGGTATGATTCCGATTTTGAGTCCTTCCTTGTTGATTCAGTCACACATTTGAGAAACCACCGCATAATGAAGAGATTAATTTTCTGAACAAGAGTCACCGGACTCAAAACATTAACCGTCTCCACAGATGCTGCCGATCCTGCTAAGTTTCTCCAGCAATTTCTGTTCGAATTTTCCAGTTGGTTTAGCAGGTACACAACCCCTGTGTGACGATGTGTCTTAGTCACAAAAACCACTTTCCCAGTGCCTGCTGGGTACTGAGTGTGTCTATTTAATGTTTACCTGTCTTTGTTCGAAAGCAGAATGAGGCCAATCTGCGTGTTCTGTTTTTCTGTCTGTCTACATTGTCCATTGCCCCTCATTAACTGCTGTGTTTACACAGGGTAGATTTGCACAGTCACGTCCATGCATTGTTCACTTATACTCCAGCATGCCAAATCTTTCTCACCAAAGATTCAAGTTTGTCCTGAGAGACTCTGCTAATGTCCTCATTCCCTGGTTTTTATTTGTGCTGTTGCCTAGTGATTTGATTCATGCTCAGGAATACGGGATTAGCAATTTGCCTGCCCTTCCATTCTCTTCAAGGACACCTGTTCTGGAAATTACACTCTGCAGCTTTTTAACCATTTCAGGCCTGCGCAGTTCAGTTAGTTCCCAGTGATGGTTAGTTCAGTCACCTCCTAGTGATGGTAAGCTCAGTCAGCTCCCAGTGATGGTTAACTCAGTTACCTCCTAGTGATGGTTAGCTCAGTCAGCTCCCAGTGACGGTTAGCTCAGTTAGCTCAATGGTGAGAATATGTTGCAGTGTGGCTTCAGTCCTCACCACCAACAGTATTAGCTTAAGGGCAGCAGTATTGGCACAGGCTGCCTCTGAAGGATCCATTTTGGCTTTGATCAGTGAGCGTTTGCCAACATTACAAAGCTCCCCCTAATCAATGGGTTTACTCCAAGTCCATCGTCTCTCAGCGATGCAGATGTACTGACAATATTTGGACCTTCAGTCAGGCTGGTTATAGTTGATCGCTGAAGCTAATAGTCAGAGTGATGACCTGTAAATGAGACTCTGTCGTGTGTTTGTGTGTGAGCTCCGTTATCCTTATCTTCATCCCTAGAGAATGGCGAGTGGTAGCTTCCTGAATCTCACTCTCTCTGGAGCAACCTGCACTTGTTGCATTTTTAATCACTCTGCCTGCCTTCAGCTGCTTGGACCCGAAGCTTGGTAACTGTCTCATGTCTCTATTGTCGAATATTCCTTGTGCTCTGATCTTTCTCTGACTTTTCCTTCTGAGACACTTGCTCCTCGGTCTTTCTCTAACCTGTGATGTTCCCAGCAGATGATCATATTGAACATGTTGATCCCAGAGTAAAACCTGGCCAGATAGATTAGCATTTTTATTTTTGAAATTTCATTAGGGCGGTGCTCAATCACTGAACACAAGAGGCTGCCACTGTACTTTTATCAAGAAAAATCATTAGTTTATTGCTCAAAATAAAAGATAAAAAACAAAGCTATCCATATATGCACACCTATATATTATAATTTTGCAAGATCTTATCATAAACAGCAAAATGAAAGATTCAATCCTTTACCAAATATATCCTTTAAACTATAAGACCGTTAAAGATATTTGAGCAGTAATAGGCCATTCAGCCCATCTAGTCTGCTCCACCGTTCAATAATCTGGTAATCCTTTAATCCACTTTCCTGCCTTTTCCATGTAGCTGAAAATGTGTTGCTGGAAAAGCGCAGCAGGTCAGGCAGCATCCAAGGAGCAGGAGAATCGACGTTTCGGGCATCAGCCCTTTTCCATGTAGCCCTTGATTCCCTTCCTGATTAAATCTGTCTATCTCAGCATTTGATATGCTTCTGGATCCATCTGTATCCCTCTGAAGTAAAGAATTCCATTGATTCACTACCCCCGAGGGAAGAAATTCCTCATTCCTCAAGAAACTGAGAGTATTCAAAATGAAAGCCACCCACTTGATTGGCATTCCACCCACTACCTTCAACATTCACCCCAGACCCCTCGCCATGCACTGTGACCACACTGTGTTCTGCTTACAAGATGCACTGCAACGACTCCCTGAGGCTTCTCTGAAAACACAACCCAATCTTGTAGCCTGTATCACTTCGATAAACAAAGACAGCAGATATAGGGGAATGTCATTCTACACACTTTACAAATGCTCACCCAGAAGTTAAAATCCTCCCTAATACTGAGAGCAGTGAGCTCTCTGCTGTCTCTGTCCCACACCTGGTCCATCTCAAACTCAAGCCAAGTGATCATTGAGGCTTCAGTCCCCACTAAAGTGATTGCTGCTCGGTGCATCTGCTGTCAGCTCTGAGCCCAGGTCTCTCATGCTGCTAACTACACGTGTTCCTTCTGGAGAACTAGACCAAAGATTATAAAGTTAATCATAACTTGATGAGTCCTAGGACTGAGTCAGTTTGAAAGAATAACAGAAGAGAATGGTTGAAGGCTTCAGTTCAGATGTAGGGGGTTCCACAAGTGTTGTCTGATCTTAGAGTTAGTAAGTTGTCTTTTGCGTTCACTGGATATGTCCTGTCAGCACAGGGTGACTGGCTGCATGTTAAATCCCCACTTCAGACAGCAGCACATCACACAAAGTCATGTACCTTTTATTTCAGATCCAGAAACACTGTCTGTTTAATTAATATATCATAAAACAAGAACATTTCATTAAACTCTAATTAACAGGTAATTCTATGGAGATTTTATCAGATCAGCAATGTGACCCCAGCATATGCTCAGTTCAGCTGTGTTTTACCCTGTACTCAGTGACCCTTTGGTGGTGGAGCTCCTTGTGATGATTTGCATTGCTTCATTCTAATTAGAAACCATCAGGCATGATAATTTACGGGAACATTCTGTCATTCTGAATCTCATTAGTTACACCGTGCAATTTTGGAATTAAAACGTGTTCAGTTTATGTCAGTTTTATTGAGCTGGTGTTTATTTCCTAACAGTTATGGGATGGGAAACCGTCTACTATTTCCACCGCTGCACTGTGAGGGGCTATGTGGAGAATTTCACTGTTCAGTCTGTCCCACTCCCACAATCCATGGACTCATTACCTGTGCCCAAATCTCATCCACGATGACCTGTTGGTCTGCAAATGTAGCAACACGATTTATTCATTTTGGTTCAGTGTCCTTTTGGATAAAAAAGAATCCATTGATGGTAAAGATTCAACCATCCATCCGCTGACCAGCCAGATGACAGTTCTCTGTCAGGAGCACAGTTTGATGAGTGGAGTTCATCAGTTTATGTGACCTTTGCCTCGCTTGCATGTCGCAGAATGCATTCTGAGAAATACTTAGGAATTAGATTAGATTCCCTACAGTATGGAAACAGGCCCTTCGGCCCAACAAGTCCACACCAACCCTCCAAACAGGAACCCACCCAGCCCTATATTTACCCCTGACTAATGCTATGGGCAATTTAACATAACCAATTCACCCGACCTGCACATCTTTGGATTGTGGGAGGAAACCTACGCAGACACAGGGAGAATGTGCAAACTCCACACAGATAGTCGCCTGAGAGTGGGATCGAACCTGGGTCCCTGGCACTATGAGGCAGCAGTGCTAACCACTGAGCCACCTTGACACCCCTCAAGGGAAGACGTCAGAGAGGATGTAGAAAAAAATTTACAAACGTGGTTCGAGGGACTTTGGTAGATTGGAGATAGTTCCCTCAGAGAAGAGAAGTTGAAGGGACATAATAAGCCCAAACAGATACTGTGTGTATGGACCACATTGGGCTCAGAATTGATCAGCTTTGATTTCCACCTGTCACCCTCAGCAATCCAAAAAAACCAACCTTTTCAGACACTGACTCCCTGTTGATGGTGACAGAAGGCACCAGTATACCCTCAGGGATATTGTGGCTGTGTGGGGTTGTTGGGTATGATGGTGGCCAGGAAATGACCACTATCACAAAATGTCCTGTCCATTCGGCAGCTGGAGAGATGGAGATCCTTACATTCAAACTAATTGTGGATCAGGCACTCTCTATCCCAGCACATGAGGTGCAGTATGGATCTCAATGAGTTCTCCAGACCATAGGATATGGGAGCAGAACCAGACCATTCAGCCAATCGAGTCCTGCTCTGCCATTCAGTGAGATCATGGCTGATCTGATCATACTCAACTCCATTTTCCTGCCTTTTCCTCATAACTATCAATTCCTCTTCCTATCTCAGCCATGAATATACTTAATGACTCAGCCTCAGGTTCTACAGATTCACTCCCCGCTGAGAGAAGATATTCCTCCTTATCTCTGTCTTCAATGTCTGAGATGATGCTCTCTGGTCCTAGATTCTCTCACAAGGGAAAACAACCTCCCCACATCTACCCTTTAAAGCCCCCTAAGTATCCTGTGCATTACAATAGGGTCACCTTTCATTCTTCTCTATTCCAATGGGCATAAGTCCCTACTCAGGAGACAGTGTGGCCCACCCCGTGCTTGTTTGTTAGTGAGCTCTAACTCAACCTGATTTGGTCAGCTTTTCCTTTGCTTCTGTTCCTTGTGGTGACCCTGTGTGTTATGACGGGAGTGCTGGATCATTGTGGTGTGAAGTTTCTGAGTACACACTATCCCTGTGTGTGTTCACCATCCACATCCGCTCAATAGGAGAAAAGCAAAGGACAGCAAGGAGATGGTCGTGGAAAGTGATGTGAGATGGTTCAGTGTGACCAGGCACTTTCTAAACATGAGTAATGTTCATTCAGAGACTCAAGAGATATCACCAGATTGCCAGCAAGCCAGGAGTCACCTACAACAGCAGGTACCCACACTCACCATCAGAGCCACCTCTGGGGGTGGGTCTCTGCTCATCCAAATCCACAGCCTCTGTGTCACTCCTGTGACAGATGGCTTATGTGAGATTAAACTTCTCAACAGCCATCCAGGACCCTCCTGTGATGAGTCACAGGGCATGCCATTGAATAGATTGTGTTTCGAATAAAGTACAGAAGAGGCCTTTCAGTTCATTAAGACTGTACCGCCAAAAATACACGACCATCTACACTGGTCCCACTTTCCAGAATGACATTTCAAATGCTCATCCAAGGACTTTCTGAAGGCTGTGAGGTTTTCGTCCTCAGGTAGGTCGAGAGGAGACTACTTTACCTTGGTACGCCCAGCACTATGGGGTGTACAATCTAAAAATTAGACCCTGTCCTTTCCAAAACGAAAAGAGGTCATTCCTATTATTGGTGGTAGAGGTTTGGAACCCACTTTCATGATTGGCAATTGACGTTAAAGCAATTGTTAATTGATAGATTCTTGTCAACTAATGGTTTTAAGAAGATGCGAGGCTCCAGTTGGTAAATGGAGTTAGTCCAGAGATGAGCCATGATCTCATTGAATTGGAGACCTATCACTCAGGACTGGAGTGGTCTCCACATGGTGGCATGTTTGTCCCAATTCAGCCCATCCCTCACATAAACCAGATTTTGAAAGTATTGACTTTCAAGCAAATCCCAAGGGGTATCAGGCTGTGGCAGAGGGTCTTCAAGTTTCTGCTGCATCTGATACCATACCTCGAGAGCTCTTTCTAATTCTGTACTCATTATTTCTGTGCCACGCAGCAAAAGAAAATTCTGGAAAGGAGGTAGTCCTTTTAAGAGCAGAAAATGATTTTCAGTCATTAGCTCTCCAACAGTCTAAAGTTAACATAGAATCTTAGTTCTTCAATATAAAGCTCCCATTCTCTGCTGCTGTGAGATGGTTTCTCCAGCCAGAGTGAGCTGCTTCAATGTCACAGAAAGTGCTGGAAAAACTCAACTTCAGAAAGTTTCTGAGGAAGAATCACCAGACTCAGAACATTAACTCTGATTCTCTCTCCTCAAAGTTAGGTGGACAGGCAGGTAGTACTGAGGAAGTGGGGAGGCTGCAGAAGGATCTAGACAGTTTGGAAGAGTGGTCCAGGAAATGGCTGATGGAATTCAATGTGAGCAAATGCGAGGTCTTGCACTTTGGAAAAAAAGAATACAAGCATGGACTACTTTCTAAACAGTGAGAAAATTTGTAAAGCCAAAGTACAGAGGGATCTGGGAGTGCTAGTTGAGGATTCTCTAAAGCTAAACATGCAGGTTGAGTCTGTGATTAAGAAAGCGAATGCAATGTTGTCACTTATCTCAAGAGGGTTGGAATATAAAAACACCATTGCGCTACTGAGACTTTATAAAGCTCTGGTTAGGCCCCATTTGGAGTACTGTGTCCAGTTTTGGTCCCCACACCTCAGGAAGGACATACTGGCACTGGAGCGTGTCCAGCGGAGATTCACACGGATGATCCCTGGAATGGTAGGTCTAACATACGAGGAACGACTGAGGATCCTGGGATTGTATTCATTGGAGTCTAGAAGATTAAGGGGAGATCTAATAGAAACTTACAAGATAATACATGGCTTGGAGAGGGTGGATGCTAGGAAATTGTTTCCGTTAGGCGGGGAGACTAGGACCTGTGGACACAGCCTTAGAATTAGAGGGGGTCATTTCAGAACAGAAATGCGGAGACATTTCTTCAGCCAGAGAGTGATGGGCCTGTGGAATTCATTGCCGCAGAGTGCAGTGGAGGCCGGGACGCTAAATGTCTTCAAGGCCGAGATTGATAAATTCTTGATGTCACAAGGAATTAAGGGCTACGGGGAGAATGCGGGTAAGTGGAGTTGAAATGCCCATCAGCCATGATTGAATGGCGGAGTGGACTCGATGGGCCGAATGGCCTTACTTCCACTCCTATGTCTTATGGTCTTATGATCCTCAAACAGTGCCAGATCTACTGAGTTTCTCCAGCACTTTATGTTTTTGTTTCAGATCTTTGGCATCTGCAGTTCTTTGTTTTATTTTAGAGTAAATGTCACACTCAATTACAGATACTTCAGTGCACTGCTTATTAACACCATTGGGAATCTCTGGCACTCCTTATCACAGCATCTCTCACCCTCCTTAACTTTGAACTTATTATCATATATACATGGCCTGTAATAATGAACGAAGTCATGTGCTAGCTGAGAAATTGGAATAATGGATCATTCCTGGTGTTACATCACTTTGCAGCATCCCTGGGGAGGCAGAGAGTGAGATAAAAACTTGTAGAAACCTTATAGAGCTCCACACTGCCTTCAGAGGCTCCGGGCGGAGCAGTATCATTGGAGTGCCACTGTTGGGATGTATAGGGTGAATTGTGTTTTAATTTTACAATAAACATAGCCTGGATGGACTCAATGGTGTAGTTTTCTTCAGAATAATGAGTCTGTGCGGAGTGTTTGTGGGGATATGTGAGTGTGTAGGAGGGGGCTGTGTGTGTGCATCTGTGTATGAGTGTGTGTGTGTGTGGGGGTGGGGGTGGATGTGAGTGGGTGGGTGTGAGAGAGTATTTGTGAGTGGGTGGGTGTGAGTGTGAGTGGGTGTCTGTGAGTGGGTGGGTATGTGGGTGTGAGTGGTTGTGTATGGGTGTGTGTGTGTGAGTGGTTGTGAGTGGTTGTGTGTGGTGTGTTTGAGTGGGTGGGTATGTGTGAGTGGGTGGGTGTGTGTCTGTGTGTGTTTGTTTGGGTGTGTGTTTGGATGTGATTGGGCATGTGTGAATGACAGACACTGAGAACATAAACCAATCAGTGAGCTGATAGAGTCATAGTGTCATAGAGATGTACAGCATGGAAACAGACCCTTCGGTCCAACCTGTCCATGCCAACAAGATATCCCAACCCAATCTAGTCCCACCTGCCAGCACCTGGCCCATATCCCTCCAAACCCTTCCTAATCATATACCCATCCAAATGCCTCTTAAATGTTGCCTCCACCACTTCCTCTGGCAGCTCATTCCATACACGTACCACCCTCTGCGTGAAAGAGTTGCCCCTTAGGTCTCTTTTATATCTTTCCCCTCTCACCCTAAACCTATGCCCTCTAGTTCTGGACTCCCCGACCCCAGGGAAAAGACTTTGCCTATTTATCCTATCCATGCCCCTCATAATTTTGTAAACCACTATAAGGTCACCCCCTCAGCCTCCAACACTCCAGGGAAAACAGCCCCAGCCTGTTCAGCCTCTCCCTATAGCTCAAACCCTCCAACCCTGGCAACATCCTTGTAAATCTTTTCTGAACCCTTTCAAGATTCACAGCATTTTTCCGATAGGAAGGAGACCAGAATTGCACACAATATTCCAACAGTAGCCTCACCAATGTCCTGTTCAGCCGCAACATGACCTCCGAACTCCTATACTCAATACTCTGACCAGGAAAGGAAAGCATACCAAACACCTTCTTCACTATTCTATCTACCTGCGCTCCACTTTCAAGGAGCTATGAACCTGCACTCCAACGTCTCTGTTCAGCAACACTCCCTAGGACGAAGGGCTTTTGCCTGAAACGTCGGTTTCGAAGCTCCTTGGATGCTGCCTGAACTGCTATGCTCTTCCAGCACCACTAATCCAGAATCTGGTTTCCAGCATCTGCAGTCATTGTTTTTACCTTACCATTAAGTGTATAAGTCCTGCTAAGATTTGCTTTCCCAAAATGCAGTGCCTTGCATTTATCTGAATTAAACTCTATCTGCCACTTCTCAGCCCATTGGCCCATCTGGTCCAGATGCTGTTGTAAGCTGAGGTAACCCTCTTTGCTGTCCACTACACCTTCAATTTTGGTGTCATCTCAAACGTACTAACTGTACCCCTTATGCTCGCATCCAAGTCATTTATGTAAATAACAAAAAGTAGAGGACCCAGCACCAATCCTTCTGGCACTCTACTGGTCACAGGCCTCCAGTCTGAAAAACAACCCTCTGTCTTCTACCTTTGAGCCAGTTCTGTCCAAATGTCTAGTTCTTCCTGTATTCCATGAGATCTAACCTTGCTAATTAGTCTCCCATGGGGAACCTTGTCGAATGCCTTACTGAAGTCCATATAGATCACAACACTGCTCTGCCCTCATCAATCTTCTTTGTTACCTTTTCAAAAAACTCAATCAAGTTTGTGGGCAGCACAGTGGCACAGTGGTTAGCACTGCTGCCTCACAGCGCCAGAGACCCGTGTTCAATTCCCACCTCAGGCGACTGACTGTTTGGAGTTTGCACATTGTCTGTGTGGGTTTCCTCCCACAGTCCAAAACTGTGCAGGTTAGGTGAATTGGCTTTGCTAAACTGCCTGTAGTGTTAGGTGAAGGATAAATGTAGGGGAATTGGTCTGGGTGAGTGGCGGTTTGGTGTGGACTTGTTGGGCCAAAGGGCCTGTTTCCACACTGTAAGTAAGTAAACTAATCTAAAGTTTGTGAGATACGATTTCCCACACACAAAGCCATGTTGACTATCTCTAATCAGTCCTTGCCTTTCCAAATAAGTGCACATCCTGTCCCTCAGGATTCCCTCCAACAACTTGCCCACCCCTGAGGTCAGGCTCACCCATCTCTTATTCCCTGGCTTGTCTTTACCGCCCTTCTTAAAGAGTGGCATCACGTTTGCCAACCTCCAGTCTTCCAGCACCTCACCTGTGACTATTGATGATACAAATATCTCAGCAAGAGGCCCAGCAATCACTTCTCTAGCTTCCCGGGTACTTCTAGAGTTCTTGGGTACACCTGATCAGGTTCTGGGGACTTATCCACTCTTAACCCTTTCAAGACATCCAGCACTTCCTCCTCTGTAATCTGGACATTTTGCAAGATGTCACCATCTATTTTCCTACAGTCTATATCTTCCATATCCTTTTCCACAGTAAATACTGATGCAAAATATTCATTTGGTATCTCCCCCATTTTCTGTGGCTCCACACAAAGGCCACCTTGCTGATCTTTGAGGGGCCCTATTCTCTCCCTAGTTACCCTTTTGTGCTTAATGTATTTGTAAAAACCCTTTGGATTCTCCTTAATTCTATTTGCCAAAGCTATCTCATGTCCCCGTTTTGCCCTCCTTATTTCCCTCTTAAGTATACTCCTACTTCCTTTATACTCTTCTAATAGTTTTACTCTGTTCACTCTCTTATGCTCCGTCTTACCTTAATTAATTTTTCTCCGCTGTTTTATCCAACTTATTCCCTTTGGTTCCTCTCTTCCGTTTGTCTTCCCTAAAGTTAAAATGCTGGAGGGTCCTTCCTTTCTCAGGCCTCCCTGTTCCCAGTTAATTAAAACTCAATCCATTCAATCATCCAAAGACTGTGTGAGACTGAACTCAGTCTCTGTCCTGCTCTTGTGAGTCATGGTTTTCTCAGTAGAAACTAAAATGATGACGATGGAACTCTATGTTGTTTTTACAGGCATACAAGAGAAAAACCGAGGCTGCGAAAAAGGAATATTTGAAAGCACTTGCTGCCTATAGAGCCAGTTTAGTGTCCAAGGTAAGCAATGGCAGATAGTTCAACAAGATTACAGACAGGAGTCACTCGCCAGAAAAAAACCCCGCTTTCCTACAGCCTCAAGCTTCAGCAGAAACCTCACACTGAGTCAAAAATCAGGACCATGAACACAAGACAGTCACTAATAAATACAATCAGGAACTCCAGAGAGCAATTTCAATTTGTTTTATAGTCCATTTCAGAGGACAGTTATGAGTCAGCTATATATATTGTTGTGGGTCTGGAGTCATATGAAGGCCAGACCAGGTAAGGATGGCAGATTCCCTTCCCCAAAGGACATTAGCGAACTAGATATGTTTATATGACAGCTGTTTCATGGTCAACATGAAATTTGTTTTTCCAGTTTATTTTAAATTGAATTTAGATTTCACCAGAATTTGAACCCAGGGCCCCAGAATATTTGTTTGGTCTCTGGTCCCCTGACAATGCCTCTAGGCTATAACCTCCTCAATGGGAAAGTACTTACACCGGACTCAAAGACACTAAGTTTTCTGAAGAAATGTCCTTTCAAATTGATGCCTTTTAATTAAAAAGATGAAGTTGAAACAAAAACAGAAAGTGCTGGAGAAACGCAACAGCTCCGGCAGCATCTGTGAGAGAGAGAAATAGGTAACGTTTTGAGACTGGTATGACCCCTTTCTGAAGAAGGATCATTGGAATTGAAAGATTAACTCTGATTCTCTCTCCACAAATGCTGCCAGAGCTGCTGAGTTTTTCCAGCATCCACAGCTCTTTGTTGTATTTTACAGTTGAAGGTGAATCAACACAATTTGTCCTTTCACCTGTGGAACAAGCAGAAATGCCAAGGTTGACTAGCCAATGGAAACATTGCCTTGTGCTGATTATAAATGTTCACTGAAGACAAACCAGGTCACAACTTGCCCAGTTAATGGTAGGGCCCTGGGGCGTGTTGCTCAACAGAAAGACTTAGGGGTGCAAGTACATAGTTCCTTGAAAGTGGTGTCACAGGTAGGCAGAGTGGTGAAGAAGGTGTTTGGCATGCTTGCCTTCATCAGTCAGAGTGTTGAGTCCAGGAGTTAGGAGGTCATGTTATAGATGTACAAGACACTGGTGAGGCCACATTTATAGTACTGCATGCATTTCTGGTCACCCTGCTGTAGGAAGGATGTTATTAAACTGGAAAAAGTGCAAAAAAGATTTATAAGTATATTAGCGAGACTGGAAGGTTTGCGATATAAGGAGAGGCTGGATAAGTTGGGACTTTTGTCCCTGGAGTGTCAGAGGCTGAGGGGTGACCATATACAAGTTTATAAAATCATGAGGGGCGTGAATAAGGTGAATTGCAAGACTTTTTTTACCCTGAGGTGGGGGAGTCCAAAACCGAGGGCATAGGTTTAGGGTGAGAGGGGAAAGATTTAAAATGAATCATTCTCTGTACCAGAACATTCTCTGATTGAGGAGAGCATCAGGCTAACTCCTGACAGGAATCGAATTATCATTGTCCACTGTAACCCACAGGTTTTCCTGTTCAAAAGACACAGTAATCTAACAACCTTTCTCATTTGTCTCCCTTCTGCAGAGCTATGGTGACCAAGTGGAAACAAAGAATGGCCAGACATCTCAACAATCGCACATGATTCCCCCTAAGCAGCCTCTCTATAGCCTGCCCCCCCACACCTCAGCGCCTTACATTGGACCAAATTCCTTCCTCCCTCAGTCGGAGTTGCAAACGTACTCGGGCCCCTCCCACCATGGCCTTTCTCGGACCCTCAGCTCCAAGTCGGTCATGTCACAGATGCCCCTGAGTGGCTCTCCACCCCCCTCGCTGCAGATCAGCCCCCCCTTGCACCAGCAGCTCTCCCTCCAGCACCATCACCATCAGGGACAGCAGCAACAGGCTAACGTCCTCCAGCAGCCTATCTCCATGCAGTCAGTGCAGAGCCAGCCAATCATCTCTCACCAGATGCCATTGCAAGTCCAATCGCAGCTTCATTCTCCAGCAGGCCAGCAGGTGAGGTTCGGTGGATGGTAGAGAGAGAGCTATGAGAATATCCTTCATCAGCTGCAGCCCAGTGACTGGGAAACTCCCTTCAACAGGAGCCCCACTCTCTGACCTGCTGCACACTATTATTGGGTGAAAGTGAGGACTGCAGTTGCTGAAGATCAGAGTCTAGATTAGAGTGGTGCTGGAAAAGCACAGCAGGTTGGGAAGCATCCGAGGAGTAGGAATATCGACGTTTCGGGCAGGAGCCTTCTTCGATATTAGGCAAGTGTCAGGATTTGTTCACCATGGAAGATTGTATGGATTTAGAGCCCCAGGCATGCAATTCATCAACTGAAACACGTTTTAAATGTTCCTCAAGCAAAAACAAGTGACTCAAAGATCTCCTTTCTTCTTACTCAAAGGTCCATCAAGTATCAATGACTAGGAATTCCAGAAATACAAACGCTGACGTCTCTGAAATTCCTCTTGTTCTCTTACAGGGATATGCTCACATGCAGTCGGAATTTCAGAACACGGTTAGTGCCCAGTCTCCTGGTCCAAGTGTTTCGAATCCGAACGTACAGAGCAGCGAGTGGGAGAATGAATACTGCAACAATGAGTGTGTCATTAACCACTGCAGGTAAATGACAGTAAATAGTGACTGAGTCATCCAATCAACCTTTTTGCAATTTATATTAATGACTTAGACAAGGGGAACAGAGGAACAGTGGGATCTTGGGATACTTGTCCACAGATCTCTGAAGGATAGAGTAATAGGGTGGCTAAGAAGGTATACAGGACACTTGCCTATCAGTCGTGCCTTGGATTATAAGAGCAGGGAGTTTATGTTAGAGCTGTATGGGACTTTGGTCAGGCCACAGCTGGAAAACTGTGGGCAGTTTCAGTCCCCGTGCTATAGGAAGGACGTGATTGCACAGGAGGGAGTGCAGAGGAGATTCCTCAGGATGCTGCCTGACCAATCACAGTCAACTTGCCTGATTCAAAACGTAAACAAAACCAGGCTGTTAACTATCAATCTTCATTACTGGGTGCATTCCTCATAGCAACTCTACCAATCAGAATCCACTTGCCATACAAATGGTTCACTTCCCACCTCAATGGCGTTCTTGAAGATTAACCTGCTGAATGCAAGATGAAAATCTTTAAGAAAGACTAACTGTTAAAGGCAATAAGGAACTCATTTGCAGTTTTCCAGATATCTTCTTTGTGGTATCCACTGAGTAATATTTATGACCAGAAGGTGGTGACAAATTTAATGTAATAAGACTCTCCAAAATGTAGAAATGGTTAACAGTATGGACTGGAACTGCTGGTCTGTAACTTGATCCTAAGAGCACTTACTGCGTTCCCAATCTAATTCACACAGTCTGCTGTTTCAACAAAGTGCAACAATTAGTCTTACTTTCTTCCTGGCTGTGGTCAATTCATCTTTGCTGCATTTTATAATTGCATTAAAACCTCTGTTAAAATATCAACAAAGGGGCAACTGAACACTCGCATGATAATTGCTGGGATTGAGGAATTCTGCAATGAGGAAAGATTGAGGAGATTGGTCCTATCCTCTTCGGAATTTCAAAGAAAGAGGTGATCTCATTCAAATGAACAAAATTCATACAGAGTATGATGGGGTAAATATCAGCAAGGTGTTCTCCCTGGGTGGGGTGAGGAAGTGGTCTAAAGCCAGGAAAGACCATCTCGGAATGAGGATCACGGGTGAGATGAGGAGGAATTTCTTCAATCAGATCGGGGTGCAAGTTTGCAGTTCCCTGAGCCAGAAGCTGTGGAGGTTCTGTCATTGAGTATGTTCAAGACTGAGATTGATAGAATTTTACAAATTAAAAACATCATGGGATACAGGGATAGTGAAGGAGAACGGTTGAGATTGAAGATCAGCCATGATCTATTTGAATGAGAAAGCAGGCTCAAAGGGGCTGAAAGGCATCTTCCTGTTCCTATCTAATGAAATGTTCATACGGTAACACAGTATGGTCATGAGGTACAGATCTCTGTTGGGTTTTGTTCAGATACACTGAAACTAATATTTTCTTTTTCTTCTTTTGATGAAGCATGTTACCAAGGGACAAGCCACTCTACCTCACCTGAGCCCACACGACCTCCTGTATTTGGACTTTCCCAAGGGAGTCACCAGCCCAAAAGATGCCCGACCCCTCAAACACCCACATCAGTAGCAGTGAGGACTTTAGCTGAGCCAATTGCCAAGGACTTGGAATCATTGACACAACACCAGCCTGTGAGCTCCCTCACGTTATCATCCAATTCTCACCCTCTTTCTTTCCAAAAAAAAAAGTTTAAATTAAAGTAAAGGGGGGAAAATAAATTGGATCCTATCAAGGAAATATTTTTTGCTTGCCCCAAGCCTGGCCCTCTACTGTAGTAAACTGGCTTTTGTGGTTAATATAGGACCCTTGGCCTAATGTGTGTGGGACATTATTACAATAATTAAGATGACTCTGCAGGCAGGCAGACTGAATACACAGTCCACATTGGTCCTGCCACAAAGTGGATCCTTAAATACGATCAAGATGCCTTTTCTACCACCAGAGTCCTGATAAATTGAAATGCTGAGGACGTAAAATATTAAATGTGAAACAGTTTGTTGAAGAAAGCGTATATTTAGGATATTGTTTTCTGTAGTTTTATTAAATGTTCTAGATGTATTGATAATTACAGAAGCTTTGTGTGTTGGAAGATTATTCTGTGATTTACTTTATAGAAAAGAGAGTTTTTTTTTGTCTCTGATTTTATTGTAGCACACTTGGATCACTGTTTAGCTGGGAAGGTAACATTTGTGTATAAAATGCCAAATGTATTTGTTTTCCTTAAAGACCACTGACTGGGGCCTTTTATAGTTGCATTCTGTAGCTTTTAATATTAATTTTCTGCCATGTGCTCAATTATTTAATATTTTTTGACTGACAATGTTTAGTCTATTTAAAAAAGGACACATCAGTATGTTCCTAATAGGTTGGTGACCTTGTGGAGGTATTTTACCATCAGGTTTAGCACCAACTGTCAGATTTTATGTTCTTATGTTTCTTGTCTGATTTTTATATTTTCCCCGTCAGTAAATAAAAATAATAATTTTATACTCATTGAATGTGTAAAGGTCACTTCTTCCTTTCAACACTTGCACTCGATTATATTAAAGGTACTTTGTATGTTTTGTTCTGTGTGTTAAGACCATTTGTCCCCCTGAGACTAATTCACTGGAATGCTTTCTTAGCTCCATTTAAACTTAAAAAGAACAGAAATGTTATGCTATGATGAGGCATTTGCAAAGGGGAGCAATACACACTTTACAAGATCAGGCAGTGATTGTTCACATTGTTTGTGGTATTCTCATTGTTTTCTTTGGAGAATTGGTCAGTCAGACTGGGACCCCATCCCCCCCTAGGATAGTGGGACTGACATATGAAGAGGGCTGGATCTGTCAGGACCATACTCACTGGAGAAATATTCGCACCGGACTAGACAGGGTAAACACTAGGAGGGTGGTCCCAATGACCAATGTGTGGGGGGGGAGTTTCCAGAACCAGGGCTCACAGTATAAGGGTATGGGGTAGGTCAGTTAGGACTGAGATGAGGAGAAATGTCTTCCCCCTGTGGAATTCTCTGCCCCAGAAAGTGGTTTAGGGTAAAATGTGGAATATTTACAAGAAGGAGATAGATATAGTTCTTAGAGCTAAAGGGATCAAAGGATCTAAGGGAGAAAGCAGGAACAGGGTACTGAGTTAGATGATCAGCCATGATCACATTGAATGACAGAGCAGGCTTGAAGGGCTGAATGGCCTACTGCTGCCCCTAGTTTCTATGGCAGAGAATGGTTAGTACACTGTTGTTTCAGCTCCTTAGTGTCAGTTCGATTAGAGACTGTCTCCTCAGTTGTGGGCCTGTCAGAATGCAGCGTGACATCATTTTGAAGAGGTCTCAATGCAGTTGCTGGCAAGTACCTGCCCAGTTTATCGTTTACCCTCAGGTGACCTGAACCAGCAATCTCACTCAGTACTTACAATCCCTTTAGAGACCAATAACATTACAAAAGAACTTTAAGCTTCCAATTAACAGTTTAAAAGGATGATGTGGCAAGATTTCATATTTTATGATCTTTACTGTAACAAATCATTAAACACACAAACAAACAAACATGGAACAGGTGAAGGACGTTTGACAACTTGAATCTGTTTCACTGGGCTGTGAATTCCACATTTCCAACCACCCCCAATAGGCTTCTATTCCTCTGCCTTACAATAATTTAACTATCACCAACTTAAAAATATTCAATGACCCTGCCTCCACTATCTCTGAGGCAGAGAGTTCCAAAATCAGTGTTAGAGCTGCGCATGACTGAGTGGCACAAAATGGTTGGTGCTGCCCATGGCTAATGAGGCAGAACATGGCTGACTGCAGATAGAGCACTTGAGAAAATATTTACTTCTTCACAAGTAGAACAGCAGCAGCTCTGTAGACCCAAGGATACTGGCCAAGACAGAATGTGCAGCTGCAATTGCTTACGCATAAGACATGATAAAAGCATTTCACACTAATTAGTTGTTTCTCTTGAAGTATTTAATCAATCTGTTATAATATTTACAATAGGTTTTAGTTAGAGTTCTTCAGCTAATCATAGATATAGATTCTGAAGTAGTTATAGATCCACATATATTCAAAAAAATCACTAAATGCATTAGAGGAAAAGATTTAAATCACATTCAGACAGTAAACACAGCTTCCTGATCATTACAGGAAGGAATTAATACAGAAATTAACAGACATTGGAATGTGGACTGAATGAAATCATTGAGACACAACTTGTTAGCTAAAGAATTCTAACAATAGGTGTAATCACATAACTTTGTTGGAACTGATCAAAACTCAATACTCTTTTGCATTTCCTGTAATGATAAATTTGAAAGGTTCTGAAGAGATCGACAATGTGAACTATGATGGAACCAGTTTTGGCAAATTGTACAGGTACGGTTATAGGTAGAACTTTAAATGAATAGATGGGTAACAGATCAGTGGGGGGAGGGGAGTGAGGATTCAACTGAGGGTAATTTTTTGTTTAAATCAAAAAGACGTGAGATCAGAAATGCCTGATACCAAAGTGGCAAATGAAATCAAAGTGTGACAGGAAGGAGCAGAACATATAAACAGAAGAGTGCAGCAGAAATTAAACCGAGAATCCCTACGGTATGCAAGCAGGCCATTCAGTCCATCAAGTCCACACCTACTCTATCCCTGTAACCCTGTTTTTTCCTCATGGCTAATCCACTGAGTTTGAAGATCCCTGCCTAACTTAGCATGGCCAATCCACCCAACCTGCATGTCGAATCACAGAGATGTACAGCACGGAAACACATGTCCATGCCGACAATCTTTGGACTGTGGGAGGAAACCCAGGTAGACAACATGCAAACTTTACACAAACAATCGTCTGAAGATGGATTTGAACCTGTGCTAACTACTGAGCCACCATGCCATCTGCAAAACCCGAAGTTTAAAGCTCTTCCCCTGAGGGCATGCAGCATTTGCCACAGGATTGATGATTTGACAGCACAAGTAGAAATAAATGGATATCACTTGAGAGCTATTACAGTGATGTGGTAGCTAGGTGACCGAGACTGGGAACGCAGTATTCAATACTTCCAAAGAGCAGACACAAAGGAAAGAAATATGGGAAAGCTTTATTAATGATGGGAGTTGGTGATGGGTGATGGGTAATGGGAGTTGGTGATGGGTAATTAGAGTTGATGTTGGGTAATGGGAACAGGTAATGGGTAATGTGAGCAGGTGTTGGGTAAAGGGAGCTGGTGTTGGGTAATGGGAGCTGGTAATGAATGATGGGAGCTGGTGATGGGAGTTTGTGTTAGGTAATCAGAGTTGGTGTTGGGAAATGGGAGCTGGTGTAGGGTAATGCAGCTGGTGATGGGTAATGGGAGTTGGTGTTGGGTAATGGGAGCTGGTGTAGGGTAATGCAGCTGGTGATGGGTAATGGGAGTTGGTGTTGGGTAATGGGTGATGGTGTTGGATAATGGGAGCTGGTGATGGGTAATGGGAGTTGCTGTTGGATGATGGGAGCTGGTGTTGGGTAATGGGAGCTGGTGTTGGGTAATGGGAGTTGGTGTTGGGTAATGGGAACCGCTAATGGGTAATGGGAGCTGGTGATGGGTAATGGGAGCTGATAATGGGTAATGGGAGCTGGTGATGGGTAATGGGCGCTGGTGATGGATAATCAGAGTTGCTGTTGGGTAAAGGGAACTGGTATTGGGTAATGGGAGCTAGTGTTGGATAATGGAAGTTTGTGTTAGGTAATCAGATTTGGTGTTGGGTAATAGGAGCTGGTGATGGGTGATGGGGGTTGGTGATGGGTAATGGGAACTGGTAATGGGTAATGGGAGCTGATGATGGGTGATGGGAGTTGGTGATGGGTAATGGGAGCTGGTAATGGGTAATGGGAGCTGGTGATGGACAATGGGCACTGGTGATGGATAATCAGAGTTGCTGTTGGGTAATGGGAACTGGTATTGGGTAATGAGAGCTGGTGTTGGGCAATGGGAGTTTGTGTTAGGTAATCAGAGTTGGTGTTGGGAAATGGGAGCTGGTGTTGGGTAATGGGAGTTGGTGTTGGGTAATGGGAGCTGGTGTTGGGTAATGGAGCTGGTGATGGGTAATGGGAGCTGGTGTTGGGTAATGGGAGCTGGTGTTGGGTAATGGGAGTTGGTGTTGGGTAATGAGAGTTGGTGATGGGTAATGGGAGCTGGTGTTAGGTAATGGGAGTTTGTTTTAGGTAATCAGAGTTGGTGTTGGGAAATGGGAGCTGGTGTTGGGTAATGGAGCTGGTGATGGGTAATGGGAGTTGGTGTTGGGTAATGGGAGCTGGTGTTGGTAATGGGAGCTGGTGTTGGGTAATGGGAGCTGGTGTTGGGTAATGGGAGTTGGTGTTGGGTAATGAGAGTTGGTGTTGGGTAATGGGAGCTGGTGTTGGGTAATGGGAGTTGGTGTTGGGTAATGGGAGTTGGTGTTGGGTAATCAGAGTTGGTGTTGGGTAATGGAGCTGGTGATGGGTAATGGGAGTTGGTGTTGGGTAATGGGAGTTGGTGTTGGGTAATGGGAGTTGGTGTTGGGTAATGGGAGCTGGTGTTGGTAATGAGAGCTGATGTTGGGTAATGGGAGTTGGTGTTGGGTAATGGGAGTTGGTGTTGGGTAATGGGAGCTGGTGTTGGGTAATGGGAGCTGATGTTGGGTAATGGGAGCTGGTGTTGGGTAATGGGAGTTGGTGTTGGGTAATGAGAGTTGGTGTTGGGTAATGGGAGCTGGTGTTGGTAATGAGAGCTGATGTTGGGTAATGGGAGCTGGTGTTGGGTAATGGGAGTTGGTGTTGGGTAATGAGAGTTGGTGTTGGGTAATGGGAGTTGGTGTTGGGTAATGGGAGCTGATGTTGGGTAATGGGAGCTGGTGTTGGGTAATGGGAGTTGGTGTTGGGTAATGAGAGTTGGTGTTGGGTAATGAGAGCTGGTGTTGGGTAATGGGAGTTGGTGTTGGGTAATGGGAGTTGGTGTTGGGTAATGAGAGTTGGTGTTGGGTAATGGGAGCTGGTGTTGGGTAATGGGAGCTGGTGTTGGGTAATGGGAGCTGATGTTGGGTAATGGGAGTTGGTGCTGGGTAATGGGAGCTGGTGTTGGGTAATGGGAGTTGGTGTTGGGTAATGAGAGTTGGTGTTGGGTAATGGGAGCTGGTGTTGGGTAATGGGAGTTGGTGTTGGGTAATGGGAGTTGGTGTTGGGTAATGGGAGTTGGTGTTGGGTAATGAGAGTTGGTGTTGGGTAATGAGAGCTGGTGTTGGGTAATGGGAGTTGGTGTTGGGTAATGGGAGTTGGTGTTGGGTAATGAGAGCTGGTGTTGGGTAATGGGAGTTGGTGTTGGGTAATGGGAGTTGGTGTTGGGTAATGAGAGCTGGTGTTGGGTAATGGGAGTTGGTGTTGGGTAATGAGAGTTGGTGTTGGGTAATGGGAGCTGGTGTTGGGTAATGGGAGTTGGTGTTGGGTAATGGGAGTTGGTGTTGGGTAATGGGAGCTGGTGTTGGGTAATGGGAGCTGGTGTTGGGTAATGAGAGTTGGTGTTGGGTAATGGGAGTTGGTGTTGGGTAATGGGAGCTGGTGTTGGGTAATGGGAGTTGGTGTTGGGTAATGAGAGTTGGTGTTGGGTAATGAGAGCTGGTGTTGGGTAATGGGAGTTGGTGTTGGGTAATGAGAGTTGGTGTTGGGTAATGGGAGCTGGTGTTGGGTAATGAGAGTTGGTGTTGGGTAATGGGAGTTGGTGTTGGGTAATGGGAGCTGGTGTTGGGTAATGGGAGCTGGTGTTGGGTAATGAGAGTTGGTGTTGGGTAATGGGAGTTGGTGTTGGGTAATGGGAGCTGGTGTTGGGTAATGGGAGTTGGTGTTGGGTAATGGGAGCTGGTGTTGGGTAATGAGAGTTGGTGTTGGGTAATGGGAGTTGGTGTTGGGTAATGGGAGTTGGTGTTGGGTAATGGGAGTTGGTGTTGGGTAATGAGAGTTGGTGATGGGTAATGGGAGTTGGTGTTGGGTAATGAGAGTTGGTGTTGGGTAATGGGAGTTTGTTTTAGGTAATCAGAGTTGGTGTTGGGTAATGGGAGTTGGTGTTGGGTAATGGGAGTTGGTGATGGGTAATGGGAGCTGATGTTGGGTCATAGATTGAGGTGAAGTCAGCTTGGGTGGATAAGGGAATAGCAAGGGAAAGAATACAGGTGTGGGAATTACCTAAAGGTCTCTAAAGAGTTGCTTCACCTAGGTCAAAATATAAATCAGGAAATAATGGGGGCAAGTAAGAAGGGGACTAACATTCTCATTAATAATTTTAATTTGCATATTGGAGGAAAAATCAAATGGGCAAGGGTAACATGGAGAAGAAATTTCTACAGTACATCAGATTGTTTCTGAGAACAATGCATTGCACAAGCACCCAATACCCAGTCTCCTTCCGACCTAGTGATGGGTAACGAGGGCAGGTATAAAGAGCTCCCAGAGAATCCTCCAGGGGGGTAGCAATCATTACATGGCAGAATGTCAAACTCAGTTTAAAATAAAGTGGCTCATGTCTCCAACCAGTGCCCTCAACGTTAGCCGCAGCAGTTACACAGCAATCATGGAAAATAGACAGAAGGAAAGCAAGGATGAGAACTTTAAAATAGAGAGCTTGATGTAAAATTGCGGCCAATGAGCTTTTTTAAATTCAATGGGATTTGGGATGTGACATCACAGGCTGGACCAGCATTTATTTCCCATCCCTAATCGCCCAAAGGGCAGTTAAGAGTTAACCACATTGGGTGGAGTTACGTGTAGGCCAGACCAGGTAAGGATGGCAGATTTCCTTCCCTGAAGGACATTCGTGAACTATGTGACCGACTCAACACTGACATCTTCTACAAACCCGACTCCCACAGCTACCTGGATTACACCTCCTCCCATCCTGGCTTCTGCAAAAATGCTACCCCTTATTGCCAATTCCTCCGCCTCCACTGCATCTGCTCCCAGGAGAACCAGTTCCACCACAGACCAACACCAGATAACCTCCTTCTTTAAAGACCACAATTTCCTTTCCCACGTGGTTGAAGATGCCCTCTAATGCATCTCATCCATGTCCCGCACCTCCGCCCTCGAATCCCACTCCTCCAATTGCAACAAGGACAGAATCCCCCTGGTGCTCACCTTCCACCCCACCAACCTCCGCATAAATCGCATCATCCTCCGCCATTTCTGCCACCTCCAAACAGACCCCACCACCAGGGATATATTTCCCTCCCCACCCCATTCCACCTTCTGCAAAGACTGTTCCCTCCGTGACTACCTGGTCAGGTCCACGCCCCCCCTTCAACCCACCCTCCCATCCTGGCACCTTCCCCTGCCACCGCAGGATTTGCAAGACCTGCGCCCACACCTCCTCCCTCACCTCCATCCAAGACCCTGAAGGAGCCTTCTACATCCATCAAAGTTTTACCTGCACATTCACCAATATCATTTATTGTATCCGTTGCTCCCGATGTGGTCTCCTCTACATTGGGGAGACTGGACACCTCCTCGCAGAGCACTTTAGGGAACATCTCCAGAACACCCACGCCAAAGAAACCACACACCGCCCTGTGGCCCAACATTTCAACTCTCCCTCCCACTTTGCTGAAGACATGCAGGTCCTGGGCATTCTCCACCGCCGCTCCCTCACCACCAGACGCCTGAAGGAAGAACGCCTCATCTTCCGCCTCGGAACACTTCAACCCCAGGGCATCAATGTGGACTTCACCAGTTTCCTCATTTCCCCTCCCCCCATCTCACCCCAATTCCAAACTTCCAGCTCAGCACCGCCCTCATGACCTGTCCTACCTGCCAATCTCCCTTCCCACTTATCCACTCCACCCTCCTCTCTGACCTATCACTTTCATCTCCACCTCCATCCGCATATAACACTCTGAGCTACCTTCCCGCCAGCTCCACCCCCCTCCCATTTATTTCTACACCCCTGAGGTCCCCAGCCTCATTCCTGATGAAAGGCCAGAAACATTAATTTTCCTGCTCCTCAGATGCTGCCTGACCTGCTGTGCTTTTCCAGTACCACTCTGATCTTGACTCTTAATATCCAGCATCTGCAGTACCCACTTCCACCTAGTCCCACTCTCCAGTCCTATCTCTGTAACCCTCTAATTTAATCCCTTTCAAATATATCTCCAGCTCTCTTCTGAAACCTGTGATGGAATCTGCCTCCACCACTCTCCCAGGCAGCGCATTCCAAATCCAAACAATTCTCTGAGTACTGAAGTTTCTCTTCATCTCACATTCCTAGCTCTCTTTCTGACAATCTTGAAATTGTTGACACATCTCATTCTCTCAATTGCTCATTGTAATAATAGTACTAATTTCAACAACAGCTATTACTTCTTGCATTTATTTGGAATGTGCAATTTGACAGCAAAAAGGCAGTGGAAGATATTGAGGAAGGGTGTTGAAATTCGGTGAGTATCTAAGGGTTTGG
Organism: Chiloscyllium punctatum; assembly: GCF_047496795.1. Lineage (NCBI taxonomy): Eukaryota > Metazoa > Chordata > Chondrichthyes > Orectolobiformes > Hemiscylliidae > Chiloscyllium > Chiloscyllium punctatum. The sequence continues at coordinate 3,473,491 of NC_092775.1, forward strand.
TTTGACAGACTACAAAGGCTGGATCTTTAGTTCCTGAATATGGACAGTGAGCTGATTGAGGTTTTATGGACTTTTGAAGGAACTGATGAGGTAGTAGAGGGGAACATCCTCCAGTAATGAAGAGATTAGGTTAAGGATTTATCATCTGATTATCAGAGACAGGCCATTGAGGGAAAAAACTTAGGAAATGGTTCATCCCACAAAGCAATAGAGTTTTAAAAGATTTATTCATAGGTTGTGTGCATTGTGTCAAGGATTGACATTATTACCCGCCCTGAACTGCCCTCAGGAAGGAACTGGCTCAACTGAAAGGTGTGCTTTCCCATTGCAGAATCAGTCCCATTGCTATTGGTCTGGACTCACATGTAGGGCAAACCAGGTAAGGATGGCAGATTTCCTTCCCTGAAGGACAGTCGTGAACTATGTATATTATTTTTTCTAATAATCGTCTGGTGATCACTATTACTGAAGATTTAATTATTTTATAAATTGAATTTGCATTCCCCGTTTGCTGTGAGATTTTGGAGGGAAGGGTGAGATTTTGGAGGGATTTACAGGTAAATAAGCTGTTAAAGGGGTTTGACAAAATAGACATGGGGAGGATGTTTCCTCATGGGGGTAATCGAGAGGTCACAGTTTTAGGACAACTGGTAGCAGATTTCAAACCATGATGAGGAAAAATTACTTCTCTCAAAGGGTCGTGAATCTGTGGAATTCACTCTCCCAGACTGCGATGAATGCTAAGACATTGAGTAAATTTAAGGAGGAGCTGGACAGATTTTTAATCACTAATGTGTTGGAGGATAATAGAGAGCAGTGGAGCTGAGGCCGAAATGAGGCAATGATTGTATTAAATAGGAGCAAGCTTGAGGGGTTGAATGGCCTCCTCCTGCTCCTAATTCCTATGTTGTTATGATTTGAAAGTACGCTGATAATTTTAAAATAGAGAGCTTGATATAAAATGGGAATCTGGAGAAAACATGAGCAGAGTGATCTGATCTATTTGGGATTTTCAGGAGAGTGCAGCATTTAAAATGAATCTTGGATTATTTGTAAAATCCATCAGAAATTTGTTGCTGCAGCTTCAGCCCATGGCCTTTGTTCTGTCAAGACAATCTCTGAACATTTCTGTCACCTTGTGTTCTACACAACGTTACAAAACAAAACTCAATGTTACGCTTTCTGTAGTCACTGTAAATACTGTCTTCACTGTGGGACTTGGCTCTTGATCCAACCCAGACAGAAGTCCTGAAGGTACACCCTCTGTTACAAATGAAATGAGTTGTGCTAGGTTTAGGGCCATGGCCCCAACAGATGTCAGAACAAAGAACAGAACCTCTGGTCATGAGAGATTAGTTCATACTAATGGGTCCATTCACTCAGACAGATGGCAAGGTGACGCTCTTGTGGTGCAATGGTGGACTGCCTACCCCCTGGGTTCAAGTCCCACCTGCTCCAGGGGTGTGTAATAACATCATTGAACTGGTTGATTAGAAGAATAGTTTTTTTAAAGGTCAAAAGAAAGAACTCTGTGGCACAGTTACAGTGTCCCTACCTCTGAGCCAGAAGGTGTGGGTTCAAGTCCCACCTGCTCCAGAAATGTGTCAGAGCATGTCTGAACAAATATATAAAATGATCCCTACAGCCTTAAGTCAACCACAGGTATCTTGCCAAAATAAAGGGAAAAAATAAAGGACAGATGATGTGAGAAATGGATGATATGTGGAAAATTGACAGAGACATTGTTGAAGCTGGACTGTGCCTGATCCCTGCAGACCCTATTACCAGCACAGTGCACAAACTCAGAGGTTTCAAACTCTCCAACTCCTGATTCTTACAAAAACATTAACTGCATTTCTAACCGCCTCCTTCTGTCCCAACAGGAACTCTCCATTCCAACCCCAACTCTCTCCTCGTGGGATTGAAGGTGACATATTGAGCAGGTTTGGAAATGGGACTGAGTTACAGAAACAGAGGCAAAATGGGCACAGCAAATTTTGAGAAGATTTGTAGCTCAGGTTGAGGTTTTGGATGTAGGTTTGCTCGCTGAGCTGAAAGGTTCATTTCCAGACGTTTCGTTACCTGACTAGGTAACATCTTCAGTGGGCCTCATGCGAAACAATGCTGAAAATTCCTGCTTTCTATTCATATGTTTGGATTTATTTGGGTTGGTGATGTCATTTCCTGTGGTAAAGTCACTTCCTGTTCTTTTTCTCAGGGGGTGGTAGATGGGATAGAATGGGCACCTTCTCAAATTCTCCTCATTCCTGATGAAGGGCTCCAGTCCTGAAACATTGATTTTCCTGCCCCTCAGATGCTGCCTGACCTGCTGTGTTTTTCCAGCACCACACTGTCAACTCTGATCTCCAGCATCTGCAGACCTCACTGTCTCCTACATTTTCAAATTGGCTGAACCTGTGTGTGGTCTCCCACAAGGATCTGTGTTGGAGCCTCAACTATTCATCATGTTTATTAATGATTCAGAGGATGGAGGAGAAAACCTCAAGACTTTACTTGCCAATTTTAGCATACAAGAAATGTAGATGGAAAGGTACAGAGAGATTAAGATGAAGGTTTCTGAAATTAAAAAGGCAAACTGTGGCAAATGGATTTATATGTCAGCAAATGGGAGGTTTTTATGTTGAAGCTTCAATAATGGATCAATCTATTTTCTAAAGATAAAAGGCTAGAGGCAGTGGAGTTTCAAAGTACTGGAAAAACTCAGCTGTAAAAACAGAAATTGCTGGAAAAACTCTGCATCTGTGAAGAGAAATCAGAGTTAACGTTACGGGTCAAGTGACCGCTCCCCAGAACTGGTTGTGTTGTTGAGTCCACCATTGAGTGGATCATTAAAAAGTCAGGAACAGTTACAGAAAATAATTGAAAAGGTAACTGGAATGTTAGCCTTTGGCTGGAAGCCGAGAAGACAAGGGAGTAGAAATCCTCCTGCAGTGATACAAAGCCCTGGTTAGGCCATACCCTGGAATCAGAGTAGGCTCTGGGCCCACACTCAGGAAGGAAAGACTGATCTTGGAGGGAGAGGTGTCTCAGTTCCCCAGAATGGGACCCATCTAGATTAGATTACTTACAGTGTGGAAACAGGCCCTTCAGCCCAAGGAGTCCACATCGACCCTCCGAAGAGCAACCCACCCAGATCCATTCCCCTACATTTACCCCTTCACCTAACACTACGGGCAATTTAGCATGGCCAGTTCACCTGACCTGCACATTTTTGGACTGTGGGAGGAAACCGGAGGAAACCCACGCAGACACGGGGAGAATGTGCAAACTCCACACAGTCAGTCACCCGAGGCAGGAATTGAACCCAGGTCTCTGGCGCTGTGAGGCAGCAGTGCTAACCACTGTTCCACCATGCCGCCAAAGAACAGGAGGAGGCCATTCAGCCCTTGACCCCTGCCTCTAGCCTTTCAAAGATCTACAAAGAGAGAATATCCCAAATAGGAGGTAGGAAGGTATTTCTGTAGGTTGAGTCTAAAAGTAGAGGCATAGGCAAATATATCAAGGCAGACCTTTCAGGATTGAAATTAGGAAACATTTTGACACACAAACTGAGAGGTTTGGAACACTTTACAAACGTCAATCCATGCAAGATCAATTGTTCATTGAATCAGAGATTGGTAGATTTTTTTTATTCAATGGTGTTAAGGGATATGGGGGTGAAGGCAGGTTGGATCATAGTCATCATGCCCTCATTGAATTCTGGGATTGGGGTCAAGGGCTGAATGGCCTCCTCCTGTTCTTAAGTTCCTTTAATTGCCATTCAGAAAGATCATCTGCAGGAGCACTCAATGGCAATGGACATCAGCAACCCCAACCCTTTGCAATAAAATGTTCCCTTTTCTTCTTCTCTAAAGTTATTGAGTGTGTATTTGTCCATGGAATCAATTCAGCAAACTGTTGGAAATGTCCTCTTCAGCATTTACCCTTTGCTCCTTCCTTCTTCATCTCCTCTGATTGAAGTTGGATGAAAGGTTCTTCCCCCTCCTCGGGTATCACCCATCAGTTGACATTGAACCTTTCCATTTCTCTCTGCAAATGGACTGCCCTTAGTGTCACATACAGTTCTAACTGTGGCCCCAGCTATACCCTGGTACAAGCCCTTCTTCCTTACAAAGGGAGCTCATGCTGAATCTGAAAGTAAGGTAGGTTTCCATGTGTACTTTCCTTTGGGTTAGTGTGTGGTTTAACGTGCAAAATACTCATTCTTACAGTAAACAATCAATGAAAGGGTTTATTGTAAATACCTTTGTTTTTGGTCGTGGTTATGCAATAACCAACCACTGAGATCCGGTTACAACACACAGCTTGGTGGAGGCAGCAGCGATAAACCAACACCATTCTCTAACCACATGTGATCTATAGGTCATCACAACCTTTCTTGCAACTTGATGCACTGCTATATTTGTAAAATCTGAATGACTACGTGGCAGTTTATTGCAAACGTTGTGGCGAGAACTCAAGCAGGAAATCAGTGGGTGGTTACAAAAATGTTCCACCAGCATCTAAAAAGGTTCACAACGCGAATGAGGAGCTATCTCACACTCAGAATTAAATATGTGCACAGACAAAGAATGTTCACTAAAGGGCAGCCAGCCAACCTTCAGCATTAAGCTGCCAGATATCTTATTCTCTTGAAGTAGGGTCTGTCTTCAACAAGAATTGAAATGATCACAGGTTACCTGTTAGAGACTTCACCATTCTTGATGTTTCCTTCTTGTCCAGGTCCCACTTTCATTTAGAGTCATATAACATGGAAGCAGACCCTTCAGTCCAACTCATTCATGCTGACCAGATATCCCATTTGCCAGGACTTTGTTCATATCCCTCTAAACCTTTTCTATTCACATACCCATCCAGATGCCTTTTAAGTGTTGTCATTGTACCAGCCTCCACCACTTCCTCTGCCAGCTCATTCCATACACACACCACCCTCCATGTGAAAAAGTTGCCCCTTTGGTTTTTTTAACATCTTCCCCCTCTCACCTTAAACCTATGTCCTTAGTTTTGGACTCTCCTATCCTGGGAAAAGATATCTTGTCTATTTATCCTAACCAAGCCCCTCATGATTTTATAAACCTCTATTATGTTATCCCTTGGCCTCCGACACTTCAGGGAAACCAGCCCCATCCTATTCAACCTCTCCCTATAGCTCCAACCCTCCAGCCCTGGCAACATTGTTGTAAATCTTTTCTCCGCCCTCTCAAGTTTAACAGCATCTTTCCTACAGAAGGGCAACCAGAATTTCTCCACCATTGATGGCCTTTTCATCAGATGCCTGGGTCCCTAAGTAATTCTGCCCACCATGTTCTTGCCTGCTCATGCCCTCGCACCCCCCCCCCCCACCCCCCAACTCCCGGTTATTTCATTTGGATGGTGGCTTTGTAAAGCTGGGTGACACCAACAGAGTGGCTTCAATCCTTATCCTGGCTGAAGTCACCCTGAAGGATTTATCCTCTTATTCCTTACCTGAGGTGTGCTAGCCCTCAGGTTTAATTCACTACCAGACATCAGTCTCCAGTGTTCCAGCAGGCCCTATGGTACTCTGGGACAATGGTGGGGGAGCTGCCTGAAGTGGTTGAATCACAGTACTATCACAGCATGGAAGGAGGCCAGTCAGCCCATCATACCTGCACTGGTTCTATTACCTCGTGCCAATCTCTTGCCCTTTCTCCAAATCCCTACACACTACTTCAAACCAAGAAACCATCCTGTGCCCTCTTGAATGCCTCAGTTGAGCCTGCCTTCAGGCAATGCATTCCAGACCCATAGTGACAATGTATTTTCTCACATCACTCTTGCTTCTTTTGCAAATTGCTTTAAATCAATTCCTCTTTCTTCTTGCTTTTATGAGCGGGAACTGCTTCTCCCTATCTACTCTACCCTACCCATTCATGCTTTAGAAACCTCCATCTAATCTCCTCTCAGCCTTCTCTTCAATGAACAAACAGTCTGCTCCATTCCCTAACTCACATATTCTTATAATGCACTGTGGATATGAGACTTCATTGAGATGGTGCTAAAATACTCTCCTTGAGCTGGGGATAAAGATATATCTCATGTCCTCACACCATTCATCTTTCGTCAATGTGTGACTCACAGTGCGGTCACGGCATGCCCTCATGATATGGTTTCTTGGGTTGAACATTATTCCCAGTGTGATACAGTCTGAGTGCTGTCCTATATGTCAGCCCATGTAAGATATACCACAAGTTTCAAGTACTTAATGAGACAGATGTCATGAAGTTTAGTAATATCACTACCCATTTAAATTGCTATAATAACACAGGCCTATTATATTTATAGTATATGATATATATACATATAGTCTAGGTTTTGAGCTTACTGATTATTACAATACGTTAAAACTACATAACTGAATACATTAAACTGACTCCATGAAGATGAGGTGGGAACTTTTATACTGAACTGTTAAATGTTGCGGTGCCTGATATCATTCTCAGTGCCTGCAATCTCTGACATAATGAAACTTTCCCCTTTAAAGAATGGGAGTTTTTATCTAATAAAATACACAAGGATATATAAAGGTAGAGTGTATCTGTTGGGTTAGATAATGCAAGAGATAACTCAGAGAAGACCCATTTCAGGCTGGAAATGTTACCTCTGTTTCTCTGTTTCAGATAGTGTCAGACCTGTTGAGTTTCTTTTAGATAATGTTTTAGTGGATGTACAGTACATCCTAAGCTAGTCCTTACATAGTCTTCATGATGAGACGGTCGCCTCACTCCACAGTGTGCTGTCTGGTACAATAATGGGTTGAAGTATGTCATCTGTCATTGGTATGTCGTTATTATCTAGCATCATTCTTCAGTCATCGAATGGTGATCATGAAATACAGTTCGAATCTATACAAACACCCAACATAAGAAGTAGAGCAGGAATATGCTGTTCAGTCCCTCAAGCTTGCATCACCATTTAATGTGATCAATGGCTGACTTGCCCTAAGTCTGGATTCCTCTTCCATAACAATACAGCATCTCCATCAACATCCTGATATTTCCAAAATCTATCCATTTCCTCTTTAAATACTTTCAGTGAGTTGTGGAGTCATGGGGACATACAGCATGAACACAGACCCTTCGGTCCAACTCGTCCATGCCAACCAGGTATCCTAAATTAATCTAGTCCCACCTGCCAGCACTTGGTCCACATCCTCTTAAACCCTTCTTCCTACTCATGTACCAATTCAGATGCCTAGCCTCCACAACCCTCTTGAGTAGGGCATTCCAGACATTCATAACCTTTTGAGAGAAGGAATTCCTTTCCATCTCAGTTTTAATGGAGTGTTCCCTGATTCCGTAACTCAGTCGCTTAGTTCCAGACTCCCCCACTGGTGGAAACATCTTCTCAACATTGACCTTGTCAATCCCATCTCAGAATCTTGTATGTATCAATAGGATCACCCCTCATTCTTCTAAACTCTGATGAATAAAGGCCTAACCTGTCTAACTATTCTTGATAATTCATAGAGACGCACAGCATAGAAACAGGCTATTCGGCCCACCACGTCTATGCTGACTAGCAAACACCAAACTACACTAATCTCATTTACCTGCACTTGGTCCTTTACCTGCTGGGCTCTGGTACTTTAAGTGTGCATAAAGGTGTTCCTTAAATGCTGTGAGAGTACCTCCTCCCACTACCCTCTCAGGCAGCATGTTCTGTATTTATATCATCCTCTGGGTGAACAAGTCAACCTCTTTGTCCCAGGGACTAGCCCTAGTGAACCTCTTGTGAAATGCTGCCCATGTCTTAGTTCAATATGAGAATCAAAACTGTACACAGTCCTCAATCTGCAGTCTTCCTAGTATCTGTAAGACTGTGATAAGGCTTCATGCTTTTTAAAATTCCAACCCCTAGCAATAAAGGCCAAAATTCCATTTGTGTTCTTAGTGACATGCTGACCTTTTCGTTTCACACACAAAAACACCCAGATCCCTCTGCACTGCACTTTTTTGGAGGCTCTTCCATTTAAATCACACAGATGGTTTTCCTACAATGTGTTTATTAAACGCGATTTGTCTACAACATGATTCGTGATTTGCCAACCATTTTCTTTTTACAAAGTGAACCACCGTTTGCTGATATGAAGGTCGGAGGAATTCTCATCTCCACCACAAGGTGTTGCAGTGGGCGGAGAACTGGACTCTGCGTCAGCTTCACGCGATCAGTCGCCTCCAGTGTTGTGTGTTAGTGAGGATGAAATATTGTTCCCAATCTTCACTGATTGTGGCCTGTGGGTCAGGAAACTGAGGATCCAGTTGCAGAGAGTGGGGCTTAGTCCGAGATCACTAAGTTTAGTCATCAGTCTCGAGGGGATAATAGTGTTGAAGGCTGAACTGTAGTCAATTAGTAGGATTCTTACGTAGCTGTTGTTGGTGTCAAGATGTTCTAGGGAGGAGTGAAGGCAAGTGATATGGCATCTGACGTGGATCTGTTGGTCCGATAGGCAAATTGGAGTGGGTCAAGATTAGTGGGGAGGCTGGAGGTGATTGATGCCATGACCAGCCTTTCAAAGTACTTCATGCCCACCGAGGTTAGGGTCACTGGGCAGTAGTCATTGAGACATGCTGCACGAGCCTCCTTAGGCACAGGGATGATGTTGGCCCTATTGAAACAGGCCGGGACAGTGGCCTGCTGCAGGGAGAGGTTGAAGATGTCTGAGAAGACCTCTGCCAGTTGATCTGCACATGCTCTGAGTGCACAGCCTGGTACTCCATCTGGTCCCATCGCTCTCCTTGGATTCACATGGAGGAAAACTGATCTGCCCTCTGATGCAGTGACTGTTGGGATCGGTTCGTCAGGACTTGTTGGAATAGGTGTTACCTCTCCACTGAAATTCTGCTCAAAGCGAGAATAGAAAGTGTTGAGACGATCTGGGAGGGATGTATCATCGTCTACTATCTTGCATTGTCTCTTTTTTGAACCTGTGATATCGTTCAGTCCTTGCCGTAGTTGCTGGGTGTCTGTCTGGGTCTCTAGTTTGGATCAGTATTGGTCCTTGGCTGTACTAATGGCTCTGTGAAGGTCATACTTGGATTCCTTATATTTGAGTGGGTCTCCTGGTCTGAAGGCCTCACACCTGGTTTTTAGCAAGTTCTGGATGTCCTGATTCATCCAGGGTTTCCTGTTGGGGAACACCCAGATTAACCTCCTCGGTATGCAGTCCTCCACACACTTGCTGATCACGTCTGTGATGGTGGTGGTGTACTCGGCCAAGGTACCTGTGGCCTGTTTGAACACGGCCCAATCAGGTGATCCCAGACAGCCCCGGAGTCGATCCTCTGCCTCCTCCGACCAGCGCTGGACCTGTGTCTGCGAGGGGGAGTCTCCTGCTTGAGCTTTGGCCTGTAAGCCGGGAGAAGAAGCATGGCCTTCTTCAGCAATATCCAGGACCTGAGGTTTGTATATGATGCCATTGTGATAAAGGTGAATGATTGCTAACCCATGGAAGAAGGGAGAGATATTTAAGTTGTTCAGCAGGTTTCACTGACTCCTGCCTTGTCAGTGACATCACTGGTATCTCAGGAGATCTTCATGGTGATGCCCAAATCCTGGAAGAAGGTGGTCTTCTCAGGGCCTCAGCCTTTGCCTTGGTACAGTGAGCCCTGTGAGGAGCAATCACACCGACACATGCAGCAACTGACCCCTTGTTGGTCAGGTTATGGTCTTCACACAAATCCACCCTGGTGAATCCAAAACCAGCGTTTCTACGGAGATGTGGCAGAGGGTTTGCCGGAGCAGGATTACTTTGTAGGTGGCCTCAGATGGCTTTGTGCATCATGGTCTTTCTGCCCATCAACACAGCAACCTTAACACACTGGACAGCAATGAAATGAGGGGTGCATAGGTTATTTTAATTTAGATTAGGAATAATCCTCAGCACAACATCGTGGGCCGAAGGGCCTGTTCTGTGCTGTACTTTACTATGTTCTATGTTCTATGATATCCAGAAATGTTGCATCTGTTTGGGTCCAACATCATCTGCACCAACAATGAAACATTTTTGATGCTGAACCACCATTTGAATAATTTTCTAAAAATACTTGGACTTCTGCATAGCTCTGTCACCCCTGAACAAGGGAATAATATTTGCTACTCTTCAATCATCTGGCACTACTCCGATGGATAGTGAGGACGCAAAGATCATCGCCAAAGGCGCAGTAACTCTTCCCTCATTTCCTGTAGTAACCGTGGATATATCCCAGGGAATTTATCTATCCTTTTGTTTTTCAAAATTTTCAGCACATCCTCCTCACTAACATCAACCTGTTCGAGCATATCAGCCTGTTTCACACAGCCCTCAAAAACATCAACGTCCCTCTCAGTAGTGAATACTGAAGCAAAGTATTCATTAAGGATGTCCCCTACCTCCTCTGATTTCACGTGCAAGTTCCCTCCACTATCTCTGATCAGCACTCCCCTCGCTCTGACCATCCTCTTGTTCCTCTCATAAGTGTAGAATGCCTTAGGGTTTTCCTTAATCCTATCCACTAAAGTTTTCTCATGTCCCCTTCTAGCTCTCTTAAGTCCATTCTTCAGTTCCTTCCTGGCTACCTGTTAACTTTCTAAAGCCCTGTCTGATCCTTGCTTCCTCAACCTTAAGTAAGCTTCCTTCTTTCTCTTGACTAGATGTTCCACATCCCAAGTCGCCAAGGTTCTTTCAACCTACCATCCCTTCCTTGTTTCAGTGGGACAAACCTGTCCAACACAATCAACAAGTGCTCCCTAACCAACCTCCACAATCTGTTGTGCATTTCCCTGAGACCATCTGTTCCCAATCTAGGTCCCATTTCCTGCCTAATAGCATTGTAATTTCCCTCCCCCAATTAAATATTTTCCCATATTGTCTGCTCCCAACCCTCTCCAAGAGTATAGTAAAGGTCAGGGAGTTGTGATCACTATCACTGAAATACTCTCCAACCAAGAGATCTGACACCTGACCTGGTTCATTGCTAAGCACCAAATCCAATATGGCCTCCCTTCTAGTCAGCCTATCTACATATTGAGTCAAGAGCCCTTCCTGGACACACCTGACAAAGCTGATCCATCCAAGTTATTTGAACTAAGGAGGTTCCAATCATTATGAGGGAAGTTAAAGTTACCCATGACAACAACCCTGTTACTTCTGCACATTTCCAAAATCTGCCTCCTGATCTGCTTCTCCGTGTCTCTGTTCCTTTCCTATTTCTGACGTCCACCCATACTGACTCACTAGACAACCCTCTTCCACCTCTTTTGCCTTCCCACATTCCTTCTGAAACATCTAAACCCTGGAATCTTCAACAACCATTCCTGTGCCTGTAACATCCAAGTCTCCATAATGGCCGCAACATCACAGCTCCAAGTATTGATCCATGCTCCAAGTTCATCACCCTTATTCCTGATACTTCTTGCAATAAAATTGACACACTTCAACCCATCACACTGCCTGCACCTTTGCCCTATCAAGTGCCTATCCCTCCTCACAGACTCTCTGCACACTGTGTCTTGCTGTTCATTTCCTACTCCATCATCTGATCCGTAGCTCCGGTTCCCACCCTCCTGCCAATCTAGATTAAACCCTCCCAAAGAGCTCAAGCAAACCTCCCACCCAGGATGTTGGTTCCCCTGCTGTTCAGGTGCAACCCATCCTTCCTGTACAGGTCCCCTCTTCCCTAGAAGGTATCCCAATGATCCACTTGTCTGCAGCCCTCCTTGCCTATTGTCATCATGGCTTTGTGAGGGGCAGGTCATGTCTCACAAACCTTATTGAATTGTTTGAGGATGTGACAAAACAAGGTACTAAGGGATAGGGTCTATTTATATTTAGAAAAGAATGAGCTTATCAGTGATAGGCAACATGGTTTTGTGCAGGGGAGATCGTGCCTTACCAACTTAATAGAGTTCTTCGAGGAAGTGATCAAGTTGATAGATGAAGGAAGGGCTGTAGATGTCATATACATGGACTTTAGTAAGGTGTTTGATAAGGTTCCCCAAGGTAGACTAATGGAGAAAGTGAAGTTACATGGTGTGCAGGGTGTTCTAGCTAGGTGGATAAAGAACTGGTTGAGCAACAGGAGACAGAGAGTAGTAGTTGAAGGGAGTTTCTCGCAATGGAGAAAAGTGACCAGTGATGTTCCACAGGGGTCAGTGTTGGGGCCACTGTTGTTTGTAATATACATAAATGATCTGGAAGAGGGCACTGTTGGTATGATCAGCAAGTTTGCAGATGACACAAAGATTGGTGGAGTAGCAAAAAGCATAGGGGACTGTCAGACAATACAGGAGGATATAGATAGACTGGGGAGTTGGGTGGAAAAGTGGCAGATGGATTTCAATCCAGACAAATGTGAGGTGATGCATTTAGGCAAGGCTAATTCTAGAGCAAATTATACAATGAACGGAAAAGCCTTGGGAAAAGTTGATGGGCAGAGAGATCTGGGAGTGCAGGGCCATTGTACCCTGAAGGTTGCTGCACAGGTGGATAGAGTGGTCAAGAAGGCATATAGTATGCTTGCCTTCACTGGACGGGGTATTGAGTATAAGAGCTGGCAAGTCATGTTAAAATTGTACAAGACATTGGTTCGGCCGCATTTAGAATACTGTGTACAGTTCTGGTCGCCACATTACCAAAAGGATGTGGACGCTTTGGAGAGGGTGCAGAGAAGGTTTACAAGGATGTTGCCTGGTATGGAAGGTGCTAGCTATGAAGAGAAGTTGAGTAGGTTGGGTTTATTTTCACTAGAAAAATGGAGATTGAGAGGGGACCTGATTGAGGTTTACAAAATAATGAAGGGTACAGACAGGGTGGATAGAAACAAGCTTTTTCCCAGGGTGAGGGATTCAATAACAAGAGATCATGCTTTCTAGGTGAGAGGTGGAAAGTTTAAGGGGGATACATGCGGCAAGTACTTCACACAGAGGGTGGTGGGCATCTGGAACGTGTTGCCAGCAGAGGTGGTAGAGGCAGGCACAGTAGATTCATTTAAGATGTGTCTGGACAGATGCATGAGTAGGTGGGGAGCAGAGGGATACAGATGGTTAGGAATTGGGCGACAGGTTTAGACAGTGGATTTGGATTGGTTCAGGCTTGGAGGGATGAGGGGCCTGTTCCTGGGCTGTAAATCTTCTTTGTTCTTTGTTCTTTAACATATTGATGAAGGTAGAGCAGTGGATGTGGGAGTTTATAAAATAATGAGAGGTACAGATAGAGTTAATTGTAGGCATCTTTTTCCTCGGCCAGTTCTGAGGGCAATTTATTGTCCATCCCTAATTGACCGGAGAGTAGTCAAGAGTCAACCACATTTGGTTGGTGGATCTGGAGTCACATGTAGGCCAGAACAGGTAAGGATGGCAGATTCCTTCCATAAAGGACATTAGTGACCCAGATGGGTTTTTCTGACATTTGGCAATGGATTCATAGTCATCAAAGTTTGTTTTAATTGAAGGACCATGGTGGGTGTTGAACCTAGTTCTCCAGAACAACAGCTACCTTTCTGAATTAATCATTTTGTGCTAACATCACAAGGCCAACACCTCCCTGGAAGCGCCGCACTGAGGGAGTGCCGCACTGTCAGAGGGTCAGTGCTGAGGGAGTGCTGCACTGTCGGAGGGTCAGTCCTGAGGAAGTGCTGCACTGTCAGAGGGTTAGTGCTGAGGGAGTGCTGCACTGTCGGAGGGTCAGTCCTGAGGAAGTGCTGCACTGTCAGAGGGTCAGTGCTGAGGGAGTGCTGCACTGTTGAAGGGTCAGTGCTGAGGGAGTGCCGCACTGTTGGAGGGTCTGTACTGAGGGAGTCCTGCACTGTTGGAGGGCCGGTGCTGAGGGAGTGCCGCACTGTTGGAGGGTCAGTGCTGAGGGAGTGCCACACTGTTGGAGGATCAGTGCTGAGGGAGTGCCGCACTGTTGGAGGATCAGTGCTGAGGGAGTGCCACACTGTCGGAAGGTCAGTGCTGAGGGAGTGCCGCACTGTTGGAGGATCAGTGCTGAGGGAGTGCCACACTGTCGGAGGGTCAGTGCTGAGGGAGTGCCGCACTGTCACGATCAGTACAGGGAAATATATAAATGTAAATCTTCCTATCTGGGATGATTGTCATTTGGGAGTGCTGCACTGTCGGAGGGTCAGTCCTGAGGAAGTGCTGCACTGTCAGAGGGTTAGTGCTGAGGGAGTGTTGCACTGTCGGAGGGTCAGTCCTGAGGAAGTGCTGCACTGTCAGAGGGTCAGTGCTGAGGGAGTGCTGCACTGTTGAAGGGTCAGTGCTGAGGGAGTGCCGCACTGTTGGAGGGTCAGTGCTGAGGGAGTGCTGCACTGTCGGAGGGTCAGTCCTGAGGAAGTGCTGCACTGTCAGAGGGTCAGTGCTGAGGGAGTGCTGCACTGTCGGAGGGTCAGTGCTGAGGGAGTGCCACACTGTTGGAGGGTCAGTGCTGAGGGAGTGCCACACTGTTGGAGGATCAGTGCTGAGGGAGTGCCACACTGTCGGAGGGTCAGTGCTGAGGGAGTGCCACACTGTCGGAAGGTCAGTGCTGAGGGAGTGCCGCACTGTTGGAGGATCAGTGCTGAGGGAGTGCCACACTGTCGGAGGGTCAGTGCTGAGGGAGTGCCGCACTGTCACGATCAGTACAGGGAAATATATAAATGTAAATCTTCCTATCTGGGATGATTGTCATTTGGGAAGAATCTGAAGCTAGTGAGCCACCCGGCCCGAGTCCCCAACACATTCCAAAGGACAATTCGAATGGATAACACGTCCAGAGCTTGCCAGTGATATGACCCTGTCGGAATGAAACAAGGAAATAATTCTTGGAATTCAATGTGGAAGATCCAATGTGCTTTGCGAAGAGTAATTATATTGCAAGTCATAATAAACCATCTTTGGTTCAACCTAAATTCACGGATATCAGTGGGACAGAGTTTAGCTTCTTGTTTGCAATGTTAGTCACAGAATGTTTGTATTTTTATGGTTAAAAATTATTTGTTCAACTAAATTATTATCAATTAAAACCATGAAAAATCTGTTCACAAATAGGTGATGATTGTTTCTCTGTAAATATTTCTGGGCAATACAGAAACGGCAGTTTTACTGGGTGTTTCTCTTCACATTTTCCACTGTTTTGATTTTGTTGTTTGTTAATTTCCTTTGAGAGCTGAGACTAGTGTGTACTGGTTTATTTAAGAAAAAGCAGGGAAATTGTTTCTATATTCATCACAGAAAAGACTTTCGATTTTTGTTTTAGATGTTTCAAAGTCAGTGTGAAATAAATATGCAAAGACATAGAGTCATAGAGATATACAGTACGGAAATAGACCCTTCGGTCCAACTCATCCAGGCCGACCAGATTTCCTAAATTAATCTAAACCCATTTGGCCCATACCCCTCCAAATCCTTCCTATTCATATACCCATTCAGATGCCTTTTAAATGCTGTAATTGTACCAGCCTCCACCACTTCCTCTGGCAACTCATTCCATGCACGTACCACCTTCTGTGTGAAAATGTTGCCCTTAGGTGCCTTTTATATCTTTTCCCTCTCACCCTAAACCTATGCCCTCTAGTTTTGGGCTCCCCCACCCCATGTAAAAGGCCTTGTCTAATTATCCTATCTATACCCCTCATAATTTTATAAACCTCTATAAGGTCACCCCTCAGCCTCCGACGCTCCAGGGAAAACAGCCCCAGCCTGTTCAGCCTCTTCCTGTAGCTCAAATCATCCAACCCTGGCAACATCCTTGTAAATCGTTTCTGAACCCTTTCAAGTTTAGGACTCTGGATCATCTAAGATGGAGGACAGGAGAAGTTTGTGGCCCTAAGAGCTGCTCCTTTTTGAGGTATTTTCAGTCTTGGAGCTGATTTCCTCAAAATCTAGAAGCAGTAGATGCTGTGACATTGTTTTGGAACTTTGGGGAAAAAAGATCAAAGCAACAGCACTTTAAAAAGACAAAGGCTGTGTGAATATAGTGTGGAGCTGGAAAACGCACAGCAGGTCAAGCAGCATCAGAGGAGAGGAAAGTCCACATTTCAGGTTGGAACCTTTCCTTAGGTTCTGAAAGGTCGACTCCCCCTCTCCTCTGATGCTGCTTGACCTGCTGTGCGTTTTCCAGCTCCACTCTTCATCCATTCTGGTTCTCCAGCATCTATAATCCTCACTGTCTCCAAGACAAAGGCAGTGACCACATGGGAAGTGAATCAAACAGAAATAAACCTGCACTGCTGTCTGACCCAGCGGTGAATCTGCACAGCTGCTGCCTCTGCGACTGGATTTAAATATCTCTGGACATCGGAGTATGTCTAAGAAAAACTAACAAACAACAAATTCACAGCTGACTTTGGAAAAACCCAGTGTGGGAAAGCTCACAACAGGAGAGCAGCTAAGTGGCTTTTTAAAGTGTAACTTTACTATTTTTAAAAGGTACAATACTGAGTAGAGTGGGGTCTTTTTCGATTATATGTTTTACTGAGATCTGTCTCTTGATTAAACTTTAAAAATATAAAACAAAGGTACTAAGCTAGGCTGGAGTAGTGTTTCTTAGAGCAGTAAGAGTGTGGTATTTTCTGGAGGTTGTTAAGGTGCAGAGATGGCCTATAGTACAGTGCTGTGTCCTTCCTGTCGGATGTGGGAGATCAGGGAGAGTTTCCATGTTACTGATGATTATGTCTACAGGAAGTCTCTTTGGTTGCAGATCCTATCAGATCGCATGGATCAGTTGGAGCAGCAGTTAGAAACAATGAGGAATTTACAGGAGCTAGGGGTGTGATGGATGGTAGTCATAGGAAGGGAGAAAACCACAGATACAATCAGGTATATGGGTTACCTCCAGGAAAGGTAAGGGGGGGGGGGGGGGGTGGTTAGTGTAGGAGTCTTCTGTGGCTATCCTCATTTCAAACAGGTATGCTGTTTTGGAAAATGTAGAGGGTGGTGGACTCTCAGGGGAATGTAGCACGGACAGCCATGTTTCTGGTATTGAGACTGGCTCTAATGTAACGAGGGGTGCATCAGGTTCAAGCGATTGATTGTGATAGGGAACACTCTAGTCAGAGGCACAGACAGATGTTACTGCATCCAACAACAAGAAATCAGAATGGTGTGTTACCTCCCTGGTGCCAGGATCAAGGATATCTCAGAGAGGGTGCAGAATGTTCTCAAGGGGAGAGGGACCAGCAGGAGATCATTGTACACATTGGAACCAATGACATAGGAAGGCAAAAGGATGATATTCTGAAGGGAGAATATAGAGAATTAGGCAGGGATTTAAAAAGGAGGTCCTCGAGAGTAGTAATATCTGGATTACTCCCGGTGCTACGAGCTAGTGAGGGCAGGAATAGGAGGATAGAGCAGGTGAATGCATGGCTGAGGAGCTGGTGTATGGGAGAAGGATTTACATTTTTGGATCATTGGAATCTCTTCTGGGGTGGAAGTGAGCTGTACAAGAAGGATGGGTTGCACCTGAATTGGAAGGGGACTAATATACTGGCAGGGAGATTTACTAGAGCTGGTCAGGGCATGGGAGGCCCAGGGAGATAGAGGAGAAAGGGATAAGTCTGAGACTGGTACAGTTGGGAAAGGAACAAGTCAAACAGTCAAGGGAGGCTTGCACAAAGCAGAGAGCAAAATAGGACTGATAAATTAAACTGCAATGTCCTGTACAGCTGCAACATGACCTCCAAACTCCTGTACTCAATACTCTGACCAATAAAGGAAAGCATACCAAACACCTTCTTCACTATCCTATCTACCTGTGACTCCACTTTCAAGGGGCTATGAATATGCACTCCAAGGTCTCTTTGTTCAGCAACACCCCCCAGGACCTATTTAAGTGTATAATTCCAACCCAAATTCGCCTTTCCAAAATGCAGCACCTCACACTTATCAAAATTAAACTCCATCTGCCACTCCTCAGCCCATCGGCCCATCTGATCAAGATCCTGTTGTAAGCTGAGGTAACCTTCTTAGCTGTCCACTCCACCTCCAATTTTGATGTCATCTGCAAACTTACTAACTATACCTCCTATGTTCATATCCAAATCATTTATATAAATGATGAAAGGTAGTGGACCAAGCACCGATCCTTGTGGCACTCCACTGGTCACAGGCCTCCAGTCTGAAAAACAACCCTCCACCACCACCCTCTGTCTTCTAGCTTTGAGCCAGTTCTGTATCCAAATGACTAGTTCTCCCTGTATTCCATGAGATCTAACCTTGCTAACCAGTCTCCCACGGAAAACCTTGTTAAACACCTTACTGAAGTCCATATAGATCATCTCCACCACTCTACCCTCATCAATGCTCTTCGTTACTTCTTCAAAAGTGCAAAGTTATCCAGAAAGAACAATTGGTGATTCATTTGTTAAAAAAAATTAAAGATAATTGTCAAAAGAACCAGAGAGTGAGTGAGGAGTTTATTTTAGGTCAGTGACCTGAAAGTAAATTGAAAGTAGATTCAATCTTGAATTCCGCTAATGTGCAATTAACAGGCCAATTATTTAAATTTCCAAGTTCATGGAGAAAGAGCAGGAGGATTGGGACTGTTTTGTTAAAGAGTCAGTACTTGCACAATGGGTTGAATGACTTCCCTCTATATTGGATCATTCTCCTTATTTCAGAACCAATTCTCCAGACTGACTCTTACTGGTTGTAAATTTTGCTGTTCACTCGATTATGAAAGCATGAACAAGCAATGAGAGAAAGCAACTTGACCCCCCAAATCCTACTCTGTGATTCAATAAGATTGTGACTGATCTGATTGTAACATCAATTCTAATTCCTGTATTTCCCTGATAATCCTTCCTCTGTTTAATACTCCAGAATCTATCTCCCTCTGCCTTCAGTGCAAGACAGCAGACAATGACATATCACTACCAGATTGCCTCAATGCCTTCTATACTTGTTTTGAGCAGAATTTCGGCGGAGAGGTAATACTTATTCTAACAAGTCCTGACAAACCTATCCCAACAGTCACTGCATCAGAGGGCAGATCAGGTTTCCTTTGTGTGAGTCCAAGGAAAGTGATGGGACCAGATGGAGTACCAGGCTGTGCACTCAGAGTATGCGCAGATCAACAGATCGGACATCTTCATCCTCTCCCTGCAGCAGGCCACTGTCCCGGCCTGTTTCAATAGGGCCAACATCATCCCTGTGCCTAAGGAGGCTCATGCAGCATGTCTCAATGTCTACTGCCCAGTGACCCTAACCTCGGTGGGCATGAAGTGCTTTGAAAGGCTGGTCATGGCAGTAATCAACTCCAGCCTCCCCACTAATCTTGACCCACTCCAATTTGCCTATCGGACCAACAGATCCACGTCAGATGCCACATCACTTGCCCTTCACTTCTCCCTAGAACATCTTGACACCAAGAACAGCTACGTAAGAATCCTACTCATTGACTACAGTTCAGCCTTCGACATTATTATCCCCTCGAGACTGATGACTAAACTTAGTGATCTCGGACTAAGCCTCACTCTCTGCAACTGGATCCTCAGTTTCCTGACCCACAGGCCACAATCAGTGAAGATTGGAGACAATATTTCATCCTCACTAACACTCAACACTGAAGCCCCCCAGGGCTGTGTACTCAGCCCCCTATTGTACTCACTGTATACCCATGACTACGTCACCAAATACCAGACTAATGCCATTTACACATTCGCTGATGACACCACCATTGTCGGTCGAATCTCAGATGGCGACGAAACAGACTACAGACAGAGGTGGAAGACCTGGAAAAATGGTGCACTGAGAACAACCTAGCTCTCAATGCCGGCAAAACCAAGGAACTCATTATTGACTTTCGGTGGGATGTTACTCATGCCCCCCCTTACACATTAACAGCACAGAGGTGGAACGAGTGGAGAGTGTCAAGCTCCTGGGAGTGGTCATCCACAACAAGCTTTCTTGGACTCTTCATGTGGACGCACTGGTTACAAAGGCCCAACAATGTCTCTTCTTCCTCAGGCAGCTGAGGAAATTTGGCATGACGGCGAATACCCTTGCCAACTTTTATAGGTGTGCCATTGAGAGCATTCTGTCTGGATGTATCACTACCTGGTATGGCAACTGTACCATTCAAGATCGGAGACGGTTACAGAGAGTGGGGAACTTGGCCCTGACAATCACAAAGGCCAACCTCCCATCTATAGAATCCATCTACCAGGCCCACTGTCAAGGAAAGACCCCCATCATTCTCAAAGATCCATCCCACCCTGGCAACGTTTTTCTACAACCTCTACCATCGGGGAGAAGGTACAGAAGCCTGAACACACGCACCAGCCGGTTTTGTAACAGCCTGTTGTTAGAATACTGAATGGACTCACAAACTCTTAACATTCACCTGTACCTGTGTTTTTGTTTTTGCTGCTGTTTACCTATTATTTACTATCTATGCTACTTAACTCTGGGATCTGTCTGTATTGCTCACAAGACAAAGCTTTTCACTGTGTCTCATGACACGTGACAATAAATTCAATTCAATTCATTGCAAAATATTTAAAGATTCTTCATGCATTGCCTTTTGATGAGGGGAGTTCCAAAAAGCCTCTGAGAAAAAGACATGTTTCTGCATCTTTGTCTTAATAGACCTTATTTGTAAACCACAGCAGGAAACCTACAAATTTGCAAATTGGATTCCCCTCATTTTCTTAAAATACGATGTGGAGATGCTGGAGTTGGATTGGGGTGGACAAGGTCAAAAGTCATGCCTGACAAATGAGCAACACTCTGAAAGCTTGTGATTTCAAGTTCACCTGTTCGGCTGTAACCTGTGTCATGTGACTTTTGACCTTCCTTTATAATAGTTAAACCTGAGATTCAGAGAATGGCTTTATTCTGATGTCTGCCTTGTGTATTTTGTAATCCCCAATCATTGCCAGCCGCGAGTTTGTTTTCAGAGCTCAGGACCTTGTTGCAGTGATACTGAATATTCCCATTCCTTAGATCCTGTCACAGTTGCTGAAGATGGAGATCTGTTTGGAGTTAACCTTCTCAATACGGCTCTCCCCACATTATTTGGAGATGCCGGTGTTGGACTGGGCTGTACAAAGTTAAAAGTTACACAACACCAGGTTATAGTCCAACAGGTTTAATTGGAAGCACACTAGCTTTTGGAGCGCCACTCCTTCACCTCCTGATGAATGAGCTAGTGCTTCCAATTAAACCTGTTGGACTATAACCTGGTGTTGTGTGATTTTTAACTCTCCCCACATTGCGTCACTCCTGAGGCAGGAGCCCCACCTGCTGGCAGTAGCTCCACATTACACATCCAGGCAGAATCGAAGGACAAAAGGCTTGCATTTATATATTTCATGACTTCAGGGCAATCAGGACCTTTCTACAGCTGAAGAAGTAGTTGGGAAATGCAGTCAATGTCACAATGTAGGAAACATAGCCGCCAATTTACATCCCACCAGCCACCAAGGTGTATCATAGCTTGGTATGGCAGCTGCTTTTTCCAAGACCACAAGAAATTACAGAGAGTCCATCACACAGACCAGCCTTCCATCCATTGACTCTATACTTCCTGCTACCTCAGGATCTAGATCAGTTTAGCATGGTCAGCATGGATGGGATGGACCGAAGGGTCTGTTTCCACAACTCTATGACTCTAATTTCTAAAAACACAAAGCAGAGAGAAAAAAATGGAAAAAGACAGCCAAGGAGTGTAAGAGCTAACAGTGGAGTAGGCCATTAGACCCTGAAATCTGATCTGCAGCTCGATGTATTTGGGCTGATTGACTTGTCTGCCCAGAAAATCCTTCTCTCTCTTGTTCATCAATAAACTGTCCAATAGAGCTAGATTTCAAAATGACAAAGAACTGTGGATGCTAGAAATCAGAAACAAAGTCAGAAAATGCTGGAAAAAGTCAGCAAGTCTGGCAGCATCTGAGGAGAGAAGCAGAGAAAGCAATTCTGAGGAAGGGTCACTGGATCTGAAACGTTAACTCTGTCTCTCTCGCCACGGATGCTGCCAGACCTGCCGAGTTCCTGTCTCTGTCATTGACTAAGTTCAGTGACTCAGCCCCACTGCTCTCTAGGAAAGAGAACTGCCCAGTTTACTGGCCCTTTGAGAGAAAAAAAACATGCTCCTCATCTCTGTCTTTAAAAAAACTATCTTCCCTGGATTCAATCTCACCCACGATTGGAAACAAGGTCCGGAGCTCTTCCTGCCCAGTCCCTCGAGGTTTCACATATTTCGATAAGATCATCTTCTTCACCCAAATGCTGGAGAAACTCAGCAGGTCTGCAGAGTTAACATTTCAAGGTCAGTAAGACTCTTTTTTTTGGAACTTGAGCAAGTGTCTTTGACAGTTTGTGTCCCTCAGTTTATTTCTTGTTGTGTGCAAGTGGGTTCCTTTGATTCCTTTACTACCCTTGAAATATATTTCATTGGCTTTCAAACACTTTGAGAACAAACAGGGCAAGGGAGCACATGACACATGGTAGGGTCCTGGGGGAGCTCTGAGGATTGTAAGGACCTGTTCCTTAAGTTGGATAAAGTGGCTAAGGAATATGGGATACTTGCCTTCATTTGCCAAGGTGTGGGGTTAAGAGCAGGGAGGTGATGCTGGGACTGTATAAGATGATGTTTAGACCAAGCTGAAGTATTGTGTGCAGCTTTGAAATCTACATGATAGGAGGGATGTGAGAGGGCGCAGAGAGATTTACCAGGATGTTGCCTTGTCTGGAGAGTTTCAGTTATGAAGTAAGATTGGATAGACTAGGGTAGTTTCCCTTTGAGCATTGGAGATTGACAGGGGACAAGATTGAGTTGTATAAAATTATAAGGGAGTTAGACAGGGTACACAGAAGAAACTGTTCCCCTTAGTGGAGGGATCAGTGACCAGGGGGTATGGTGAGAGAAACCCTCATAACATTGAAGAAGTATTTAGATGTGCACTTTGTAATGCCAAGGTATACAAGACACACAGCTGTTCTCTTTAGAACAGAAAAGGTTGAGGGGAGATCTGGTTGACGTCTGTAATGTTCTGAGTGGATAGGGACAATCCATTTCTCTCAGCATGGAGATCAGTAGTGCAGGGAGAGTGATTCATGATCATTGGCAGAAGGAGAACTCTTTTCACTGAGAGGATGCTGGGGACCCTGGAACTCACCGCCTGAGGCTGGGAGTAGACAGAAACCATCCTGGTATAACACCTGACACTGTCACAATATCCAAGTAACTGGCTTGTGTCTAATCTGATAACATCATGATATTCAAATTCTCAACAAGAGAATGGCCATGCGAGACCTGGTACTGGGGAATGAGCCCGGCCAGGCGATCGAAGATTCAGTGGGGGGAGCATTTTAGCAACAGTGACCATAATTCTGTAAGTTTGAAGTTAATTATGGAAGGATAAAAGGAATCCTTGGGTGGAATTGGGGAAAGGCTAACTACCACAATATTAGGGAGGACTGGGAATTGAGATTGGGGAGGAGCAGATGTTGGGGGTAAATCTACATCTGGCATTTGGGAATCTTTTAAAGACCATTTGATTAGAGTTTAGGACCAGCATGTTCCTGTGAAGGTGAAGGATAAGGGTGGCAAGATTCAGGAACTTTGGATGACAAGAGAAATTGTGAGCTTAGTCAAAAAGGAAAACGGGGTATACATAAGGTTTAGGAAAGCAGGTAAGGATTAAAGAAAATCTCAAGGCGCTTTATAACGAGCAAGAGGATAGCTAAGGAAAAGATAGATCCACTCAATGACAAAGGAGGGAATTTATTCTTGGAGTTGGAGGATGTGGGTGAGGTCTTTAACAAATATTTTGCATTTGTCCTCAGCAAGGAAAGGACAGTGGGCGGTAGACGGTGAGTCTCAGGAGGGTATGTTGATATTCTGGATTATGTCAATATAAAAAAGATGCTGCATGTTTTGAAGGTAGGTAAGTCCCCAGGAGCTGACGGGATCAATCCCAGAATGCTGAGGGAGGCAGGTGAGGAAATTACCAGGTCCTTGTACAAGATCTCTGTATCCTCTTCAATCACAGGAGAGGTCCCCAAGGGCTGGAGAATGACCAACATTGTTCCTTTGTTTAAGGGCAACAAGGATAATCCGGGAAATTACAGACGACTGCACATTGCGTCAGTGGTAGGGAAATTATTGGAGAAAATTCTCAGGGATGGAGTTTACTCACATCCGGAAAAATATGGACTTATTAGCACCAGGCAGCATGACTCTGTGTAGGGAAGGTCGTGTGTCACAAAGTTGATTGGGTTTTTTGAGGAAGTGACAGAGATGTTGAATGAGGGTAGCTCAGTAGATGATGTCAGTGTAGACTTTAGCAAGGCCTTTGATAAGGTCCCTCTGGGCTGATATAGAATCTGAAGTTACATAGGATCTGTGGTGATCTGGTGTGACGGATACAGAACTGGTCTACTCATAGAGGACAGCGTGGTGGAAGGGTGCTTTTCAGAATAGAGATCTGTGACTAGTGGTGTTCTGCAGGGATCAGTGCTGGGACTCCTGTTATAAGTGATATTATGATTTGGAATAGAATGCAGGTGGCCTGATTAGTAAGTTTGTGGGCGGCACAACGTTTGGGGGAGCTGTGGACTTTTTGTGGAGGATTGCCAGAGGAAACAGCAGGATGTAGATAGGCTGGAGACTTGGGCAGTGAAATGGCAGAGGGAGTTTAATCCGGACAAATGCGAGGTGATGCATGTTGGAAGGCCTAATGCAGAAAAGTATCCAGGAAATGGCATAACCGTTAGGAGTATCAATATACAGAGGGATCTAGGCGTATAGATCCACAGTTCCCTGAACGTGGAAACATAAGTGGATAAAGGTGGTCAAGAAGGTGTTTGTATGGTTACCTTCATCCGGCATAGAGTATAAACATTAGCCTGTCACGTTGTGGCTGTATGACACTTCAGTTAGGCCACATTTTGAATATTTCACCACATTACCAGAAGGATGTGGAGGCTTTGGAAAGAGTACAGGAATGGTTTATCAGGATTTTGCCTTGACTGAAGGGTATTAGCTATGAGGAGAGATTGGATAAATTTGGTTTGTTTTCATGTGAATGTTGAAGAATGAGGGATGACCTGATCGAAGTTTATAAAATTGTGAGAAGCATGGACAGAATGGATAGTCCAAAGATAGAAATGTCAATTACTGGGGGAATATAGACTTAAGGTAAAAGGATTAGATTAGATTACTTACAGTGTGGAAACAGGCCCTTCGGCCCAACAAGTCCACACCGCCCCGCCAAAGTGTAACCCACCCAAACCCCTACATCTACATCTACCCCTTACCTAACACTATGGGCAATTTAGCATGACCAATTCACCTGACCTGCACATCTTTGGACTGGGGAAGAGTTTAAAGGAGATGTGAGAGGTTTTTTCAGAGAGAGGTAAGTGCCTGGGATTGAGCTGCCAGAGGAGGAGAATACAATAGCAACATTTAAGAGGCATTTTGATAGATACAGGAATAGGCAGGGAATAGAGGGATCACATAGAGGAAAAGGTTTTTAGTTTAGAGAGGCATCATGTGTCAGTGCAGGCTTGGGGGGGCCAAAGGGTCAGCTCCTGTGGTGTGCGGTTCACTGTATCCACCCTTACCTGAGTGAAGGATGTTGGGAGGATACTGTCTGTATCCACCCTTAGGAGAAAGTGAGGACTGCAGATGCTGGAGATCAGAGCTGAAAAATGTGTTGCTGGAAAAGCGCAGCAGGTCAGGCAGCATCTGAGGAGCAGGAGAATCAACATTTCGGGCATAAGCCCTTCTTCAGGAATGAGGAGGGTGTGCCAAGCAGGCTAAGATAAAGGGTAGGGAGGAGGGACTTGGGGGAGGGGGTGTTGGGAATGTGATAGGTGGAAGGAGGTTAAGGTGAGGGTGATAGGCTGGAGAGAGGGTGGGGGCGGAGAGGTCGGGAAGAAGATTGCAGGTCAAGAAGGCGGTGCTGAGTCTGAGGGTTGGGACTGAGATAAGGTGGGGGGAGGGGAAATGAAGAAGCTGGAGAAATCCGCATTCATCCCTTGTGGTTGGAGGGTTCCTAGGCGGAAGATGAGACGCTCTTCCTCCAGGCGTCGTGTTGCCATGGTCTGGCGATGGAGGAGGCCAAGGACCTGCATGTCCTTGGTGGAGTGGGAGGGGGAGTTAAAGTGTTCAGCCACGGGGTGGTTGGGTTGGTTGGTCCGGGTGTCCCAGAGGTGTTCTCTGAAACGTTCTGCAAGTAGGCGGCCTGTCTCCCCAATATAGAGGAGGCCAAATCGGGTGCAGCGGATGCAGTAAATGATGTGTGTGGAGGTGCAGGTGAATTTGTGGCGGATATGGAAGGATCCCTTGGGGCCTTGGAGGGAAGTAAGGGGGGAGGTGTGGGCGCAAGTTTTGCATTTCTTGCGGTTGCAGGGGAAGGTGCTGGGAGTATCCAGCCTTACCTGAGTGAAGGATTTTGGGATAATCTCTGATACATTAGCTGTTTTGTGTAAACAACTTTTTCTGTTGCTAAAGAGTTTGAGAAAATTTCATCAGCTGTGTCTAAGGGACCTGATTCAGCAGAAGGTGCTCTCAAATTAAATACACGGAGGCTGTTCGGCCCCTCCACTCTTACAGCACTCAGTCAGATCATGGTTAATCTGTGTATCAACTCCAGCCAGCTAGCATCAGTCCATATTCCTCAAAACCCCTTAGAAGAGTATAAAGGCAGTAGGAGTATACTTAAGAGGGAAATCAGGAGGGCAAAAAGGGGACATGAGATCGTGTTGGCAAATAGAGTTAAGGAGAATCCAAAGGGTTTTTACAAATATATTAAGGACAAAAGGGTAACTAGGGAGAGAATAGGGCCCCTCAAAGATCAGCAAGGCGGCCTTTGTGTGGAGCCAGAGAAAATGGGGGAGATACTAAATGAATATTTTGCATCAGTATTTACTGTGGAAAAGGATATGGAAGATATAGACTGTAGGGAAATAGATGGTGACATCTTGCAAAATGTCCAGATTACAGAGGAGGAAGTGCTGGATGTCTTTAAACGGTTAAAGGTGGATAAATCCCTAGGACCTGATCAGGTGTACCCAGGAACTCTGTGGGAAGCTAGAGAAGTGATTGCTGGGCCTCTTGCTGAGATATTTGTATCATCGATAGTCACAGGTGAGGTGCCGGAAGACTGGAGGTTGCCAAACGTGGTGCCACTGTTTAAGAGCGATAAAGACAAGCCAGGGAACTATAGGTGGGCGTCATGGTGGTACAGTGGTTAGCACTGCTGCCTTACAGCGCCAGAGACCCGTGTTCAATTCCCGCCTCAGGCAACTGACTGTGTGGAGTTTGCACATTCTCCCCGTGTCTGCGTGGGTTTCCTCCGGGTGCTCCGGTTTCCTCCCGCAGTCCAAAAATGTGCAGGTCAGGTGAATTGGCCATGTTAAATTGCCCGTAGTGTTAGGTGTAGGGGAATAAGTCTGGGTGGGTTGTGCTTTGGTGGGTCGGTGTGGACTTGTTGGGCCAAAGGGCCTGTTACCACACTGTAAGTAACCTAATCTCTTGACCGGTGAGCCTGACTTCAGTGGTGGGCAAGTTGTTGGAAGGAATCCTGAGGGACAAGATGTGCATGTATTTGGAAAGGCAAGGACTGATTAGGGATAGTCAACATGACTTTGTGCGTGGGGAATCATGTCTCACAAACTTGATTGAGTTTTTTGAAGAAGTAACAAAGAAGATTGATGAGGGCAGAGCAGTAGATGTGATCTATATGGACTTCGGTAAGGCATTTGACAAAGTTCCCCATGGGAGACTGATTAGCAAGGTTAGATCTCATGGAATACAGGGATAACTTGCCATTTGGACAGAACTGGCTCAAAGGTAGAAGACAGAGGGTGGTGGTGGAGGGTTGTTTTTCAGACTGGAGGCCTGTGACCAGTGGAGTGCCACAAGGATCAGTGCTGGGCCCTCTACTTTTTGTCATTTACATAAATGATTTGGATGAGAGCATAAGAGGTACAGTTAGTAAGTTTGCGGATGACACCAAAATTGGAGGTGTAGTGGACAGCAAAGAGGGTTACCTCAGATTACAACAGGATCTGGACCAGATGGGCCAATGGGCTGAGAAGTGGCAGATGGAGTTTAATTCAGATAAATGCGAGGTGCTGCATTTTGGGAAAGCAAATCTTAGCAGGACTTATACACTTAATGGTAAGGTCCCAGGAAGTGTTGCTGAACAAAGAGACCTTGGAGTGCAGGTTCATAGCTCCTTGAAAGTGGAGTCGCAGGTAGATGGGATAGTGAAGAAGGCATTTAGTGTGCTTTCCTTTATTGGTCAGAGTATTGAGTACAGGAGTTGGGAGGTCATGTTGCGGCTGTACAGGACATTGGTTAGGTCACTGTTGGAAGACTGAGTGCAATTCTGGTCTCCTTCCTATCGGAAAGATGTTGTGAAACTTGAAAGGGTTCAGAAAAGACTTACAAGGATGTTGCCAGGGTTGGAGGATCTGAGCTACAGGGAGAGGCTGAACAGGCTGGGGCTGTTTTCCCTGGAGTGGCGGAGGCCGAGGGGTGACCTTATAGAGGTTTATAAAATTATGAGGGGCATGGATAGGATAGATAGACAAAGTCCTTTCCCTGGGATCAGGGAGTCCAGAACTAGAGGGCATAGGTTTAGGGTGAGAGGGGAAAGATATAAAAGAGACCTAAGGGGCAACTTTTTCAAACAGAGGGTGGTACGTGTATGGAATGAGTTGCCAGAGGATGTGGTGGGGGCTGGTACAATTGCAACATTTAAGAGGCATTTGGATGGGTATATGAATAGGAAGGGTTTGGAGGGATATGGGCCGGGTGCTGGCAGGTGGGACTAGATTGGGTTGGGATATCTGGTCGGCATGGACGGGTTGGACCGAAGGGTCTGTTTCCATGCTGTACATCTCTATGACTCTATGTACAGCCATTGTTGTAATAGATTAAACGTATCATTATAAAATCCGGCAAGCATCGATGTGTAACTATCAGATGATCCATGTTAAATGGGCTGTTGATTGAGCAGGGGTGGCTTATTGGTTAGCACTGCTGCCTCACAGTGCCAGGGATTGTGGTTCGATTCCTGCCTCAGATGACAATCTGTGTGGAGTTTACATTCTCCCCGTGTCTGCGTGGGTTTCCTCCGGGTGCTCTGGTTTCCCCCCACAGTCCAAAGATGTGCAGGTCAGGTGAATTGGCCATGCTAAATTACCCATAGAGTTCAGGGATGTGTCGATTAGGTGTATTAGTCACAGGTAAATGTATCGTAATAGGGTAGGGGAATGGGTTTGGGTGGGATACTCTTCTGAAGGTCAGTCTGGACTTGTACAGGTTCTATGATTAAATACTAACCAGCTCCCTCAGGACAATGCCCCACCCCTCTTCTTAGAGCATAAGACATAGGAGCAGAAATTAGGCCATTCAGCCCATCAAGTCTGCTCTGCTATTCAATCATGGCTGTTAAGTTTCTCCCCGTAACCCTTAATACTCAAGAACCTATCTATCTCCATCTTAAATATACTAAATGACTTGACCTCCACAGCCTCTGTGGCAATGAATTCCATAGATTGCCCACTCTCTGGCTGATGAAGTTTCTCCTTATCTCTGTTCTAAAGGGTCTTCCCTTTACTCTAAGGCTATGCCCTCGGGACCTAGTCTCTCCAACCAATGGAAACATCTTCCCAACATCCACTCTGTCCAGGTCATTCAGTATTCTGTAAGTTTCGATTAGATCACCCCTCATCCTTCTAAACTCCATCGAGTATAAACCCAGAGTCCTCAAAAGCTTTTCATTCCTGGGACAATTCTTGTGAAGCTCCTTCATCTGATGGCATCTTTGAAATGTCCACAAAACCCCAGACAGAACCTCAACTAAAATCATCTCCGACAGTGCAGCACTCCCTCAGCACTGATCCTCTGACAGTACGGCACTCCCTCAGCACTGACTCTTCGACAGTGCAGCACTCCCTCAGCGCTGACCACCCGACAGTATGGCACTCCCTCAGCACTGACACTGCTACAGTGCAGCACACCCTTAGCACTGACCCTCCAACAGTGCGGCACACCCTCAGCACTGACCATCCAACAGTACGGCATCCCTCAGCACTGACACTGCTACAGTGCAGCACACCCTTAGCACTGACCCTCCAACAGTGCGGCACACCCTCAGCACTGACCCTCCGACAGTGCGGCACTCCCTCAGCATTGACCCTCCGACAGTGCGGCACTCCCTCAGCATTGACCCTCCGACAGTGCAGTTTTCCCTCAGTACTGACCGTCTGACAGTGCAGCACTCCCTCAGCACTGACCCTCCCACAGTGCCCACTCCCTCAGCACTGACCCTCTGACAGTGTGGCACTCCGTCAGCACTGACCCTCCCACAGTGCCCACTCCCTCAGCACTGACCATCCGACAGTGCGGCACTCCCTCGGCACTGACCCTCCCACAGTGCCCACTCCCTCAGCACTGACCCTCCGACAGTGCGGCGCTCCCTCAGCACTGACCCTCCCACAGTGCCCACTCCTTCAGCACTGACCCTCCGACAGTGCGGCACTCCCTCAGCACTGACCCTCCCACAGTGCCCACTCCCTCAGCACTGACCCTCCGACAGTGCGGCGCTCCCTCAGCATTGACCCTGTGACAGTGCAGCTTTCCCTCAGTACTGACCCTCCGACAGTGCAGCACTCCCTCAGCACTGACCCTCCCACAGTGCCCACTCCTTCAGCACTGACCCTCCGACAGTGCGGCGCTCCCTCAGCACTGACCCTGTGACAGTGTGGGCTCTCCCTCAGTACTGACCCTCTGACAGTGTAGCACTCCCTCAGTACTGACCGTCCGACAGTGCAGCACTCTCTCAGCACTGACCCTCCAACAGTGCAGCTCTCACTCAGCACTGACCCTCCGACAGTGGAGTTAAATTTGGACGAGATATGTTGAAGATGTTGGGATTGAATGCACGTTCCTTATCTAGCGATCTTTGTTGCTGTGTGCGTATTTCCCAGTGTGTTAGCTGTGGGAAGTCCATCTCTTGAGGTTCCTCTCTGGTACAAATGATTAACTGAGGGAAGCTGACAGTGATTCTGTTCTGAAAACCCCAGGAACCGATGCCACAGCATCCCATTCCCTCTTCTCACTTGCAGCCAATGAGATGAGAAAGAGTTGCAGTAAAATCTACGGAGGGGCCAAGTTTCCCACAGATTATAAATGTTTTGATTTTAATTCCACATCCAAGGTATATACAATGAAACCAGCAAAGCTCATTCTTAAATTAATAATGATGTAATATACAAAGCTTCTCTGCAAACATTGCTGTGAGATATAAACTCTTAGAAGCAAAGGTAAAAAGATAAGTCCCTGTTTGATTGTAACTGTTTGAAATGACGTCATGTCATTATTTGGCTGTGAATTAGGAAATGGTACACACTCGGGAAGTGACAGAACTTCGCTGATGTTAGAGCTGGTCCCAGGATGACTGACTGAAGAGCTCTCAGGGGTTTCTCATTTCAAATTCTGCAGAACAGAAGCAGGCCATTCCACCCATCGTCCTCAGGACAGCTCTTTGAAATAATCATCCAAATTGTCCCGTTCTCCTGCTCTTTCTGCAGTCTCCTGCCTTTTTATTTATTCCTTTTGAAGTATTTATCCCATTCCCTCCTGGATCTCTGCCCAATGTTCCTTCAGGCTGCAGTTTCCAAATCTCAACTATTTGCTGTACTAAAGCCAATTCTCGTCTCCCTCCCTGGTTCATCCCCTTCAACCTGTGTCCCTCTGATCACTGAATATCAAGATGGTTAGGTGCTCTGAGCTGATCGGGTGACGTATCAATCAAGGGACCTTTACTGGAGGATAGTGGTCCGGGGGAGGGGAGGGGGTGGGCATAAACCATGTGCCAGAGAGAGACAGCAAGAGGGAGGAGAGAAAGGAAGGATGGGGAAAAGAAAGAAGAGGAGAAGAAACAGGTAGAGAGATGAAGAGGGATTAAGCAGAGAGAGAGAGAGAGATGATGCAAAGGAAGAGAAAAAGTGAGGACCGGGGAGGCTCTAAGAAAGAGAGGAAATATCATACTCTGTCACTGGTTAAAACAATGTCCTTAACAAACATTTGGAGTTAATTGGCCAGTTAAATGAAGAATGTCACAATGATATGAGAATTGATCAGACCACTGGGATCTCCATCCAGTGAGACTGATCTCCAACTCCCAGAGATTCTTGGAGGGTGGGGGTGGAGTGCTTGCCATGGTCCTGGTAACACCTCATTCTGACCTCTACAGCCTGATGTGGGCAGAAATAGTTTTTAAAAGTTCATAACATAAAAAGAATATCACCAAGGCATCAAGTCTAATACTGCAAGTGCTCATTTGACGGAGGGAAGAATTAGTGTTTATAAAAGGAAATGTTCTTTCAACATTGAGGAGTCTGTAAGCTTGGCACCATAACAAAGGCATTGTATACAATCTATCAGAGAAACTGGAAAAAACGATCAAAGGCCTGGAGAACAGCAAGAGCAGCCTGGCCTCTGGCTGAATCATAACTTCACAATGATCACAGCCAAACAATGAGCTGATGTTTCAGAAAGCAGCCAAAGCAATGGACCCATACCAAGGTCTCCAGCTTACCAAGCTATGTGCAGCAAATAGACTGGGGCCTAGACTGGGGAGGAGGCATAACAACCGGACTGGGGCCGTGACACTCAGCTAACGACACATACAGCAAAAGCATTGAGTCAGGGAACATTATAGCTCAGCCTACCTGACATACACTGATCTGAGAGACATACTGAAGGCTCTAGGGGAGTTCAGGTGCCCAAGTAATAGGAATTCAGAAAGTGGGAGGGGATTAATACCCGTCCAGTACCGAGTACCCGTGACCGCTATCAAGCTCACATCATGATTAGCCTCCGCAAGAAACCAGGGTGAGAAATATTAGACATAAAAAGCTCCTTTGGTGTAAACCTGGAATATTTAGTCATTCCCCAGAGCTAAACCCCAACTAAGTAACAATTATTGATGGGGGATAGATAAAGGGTGCAAACAGTGGCCCTCTGAAGGATTTCTATTTGCTCTCATCTAAATCTCCTGCCTGAGAAATTCACAGAGAAACATTTTATTTGCACAATGTGATCTCGACAGATTTTTTTGTTATGGGAAGTGTGAAAAATCTGAAGATTTGTTTTGACAAAGCATGGCAGACTTTGGTTATTCTTTATTGCAGCTTTGATCTGATTGAGGGGCTCGTTCGGGTCTTTTCAGAGGCTGGTTAGGAGACAGCGGCATTGCTGTGGGTCTGGAGTAACATGGGGCCAGGCCAAACCAGGTAAGAACAGCAGATGTCCTTTCCTAACGGACACCAATGAACCAACTGGCAATACGACACACTAACAGCTGCAATGTCACTTAGTTATTGAGTCCCCAGTGTTCCACTACTAGGTTTTTAAAAATTCTCAGATTAGGTGCAGTGGATGCAAACTCTGGATTACTTCAGTCAGTGTCCTACTTAGATGCCCTGAATCTAATTACCAACACAACATGACTGGGGACTGCTGAAGGGATGAAGTTTAGTAACAGGAACTTAGTAAATCAGCATATGCAAAAGGGAAATGTAACTTCTGTCACAGATTAAAAACACAACTTCCAATGAAGTATTAATTTGCGTTCATTGCGTGCATTGTTGGTCAGTTGATCCAATTGAATCTCCATTCCATCCACCCGACTCGACGTCACAATCTATCATCAGAGTTCATCCTCAGGCCAGGAGACCAAGGCGAGTCACCTTTGCTGACAGGAATGAGTGGATGATGAAGACAATGGTTTTCGGGCATGACTGTAGGTTGAGTTGCTGTCAAACAGAAAGGTCACAATGACTGATCTGAACACATTCGAGAGAACAGGATCACTCAGGGATCCAACCAAGAGTCAAGACAGTCACCTAATGCCAGATGTTTGCAATTTCATGGAGATCTCCGGATCAAAGATTTCGGTGTAAGACAAAGACTGTGATTGGAACCTCAAATGGCCCAACCAACATTTAACTTCATCCGTCACGTATTGTCCCATTTAATCCCCTGTGGGCAGATTCTGTGATATAGCCCCCTCCCCACCAAAACCTCAAACATGGTCGGTGCATGGGTCCAAAATCCAGCATTTGTATAGTGTCCTCACATTGCCTCAGGACAGCCAATTAACTGCTCAAGAAGCACACTCATCATTGTTATGTAACAAACACAGGAGCCAATTTGCAGGCAGTAAGATTCCAGATACAGCAATATGACAAGTGCGTCACTTCTTCAGCACTGACCCTCTGACAGTGCAGCGTTCGCTCAGCACTGACCCTTCGACAGTGCTCACTCCCTCAGCACTGACCCTCCAACACTGGACTGCTCCCTGAACACTGACCCTCTGACAGTGCAGTACTCCCTCAGCACTGACCCTCTGACAGTGTCCGCTCCCTCAGCACTGACCCTCCAACAGTGCGGTGCTCCCTCAGCACTGACTGTCCGACAGTGTGGCACTCCCTCAGCACTGACCCTCCCACACTGCCCACTCCCTCAGTGCTGACCCTCTCACACTGCCCACTCCCTCAGTGCTGACCCTCCCACACTGCCCACTCCCTCAGTGCTGACCCTCCCACACTGCCCACTCCCTCAGTGCTGACCCTCCCACACTGCCCACTCCCTCAGTGCTGACTTGACAGTGCCTGCTATCTTAGTGCTGATTGTCCGACAGCACGGCACTCCCTCAGCACTGACCCTCCGACCACGCAGACTTGGGAGAATATACAAACTTCACACAGACAGTAACACAAGAGTGGAATCAAACCCGGGTCCCTGGTGCTGAGGCAGAAGTGCTAACCACTGAGCTACTGTGCCAGCGCATCATCAGGACATTTTACAAGAAAACCAATTCAAGGGGAAAACAACATTCATACTGGATTAGAGCAGCATGCTGATTGGTTGTGTAAGGTCTGCAGATATTTTGTTTTTTTAAATGTAACTTGAAGAGCAGTGGAACAAAGTGGCATCCTTTTGGTGGAAGTCGATTTAACACTTTTGAAAGGTGTTGGCACCAATCAGAGTGAACCTGCCTTGTTTTAAATCTAAACAAAGTTTGGCAGTTAGCTGTCAATCCTTAATGACTGCTGCATTCTCCATAGCAATGCCATTACCAATTAAGAGACCACTTGCCAACCAACTGCATTCTCCTCTCAAGCAGAATGAATGTTGGCTTTTTCCCCTGGAAATCAATCTTTTTTTCTGCAATACTCAAATTCTGTCCTGCCAAATGACTATTTGAATGTGAACTTACATTCTCTGGAATTAGAGTGCAGTAATAGAAACATTAACACAAACCATCCCCACCATTTCAATTAGCAGCTTCTGTGCAGGATAAAACCTGGTGGAAATACTCACAATCTCCCCCTCAGGGCCCCCAAAGTCCAGGAACAGCACTTTGACCCCATCATCAGATGACATGCGAAGTTTCTCAAAGGGTTGGCTGAGGAGAACCTTGGGTCTGCCCACCTCAGCAGCGTCCTGGTAGATGGTGAAGCCTTTGTCCAAGTGCACAGTGAGTTTACAGTTCTGGCCATTCCAGGTACATGCTGAAGAAGGGGGGAGAAATACCGAGAGCATTAAACCCTGGACTCTGTCGATCACAGCACAACAGGAAGCAAGAGGAGGGAAGCCTTAGACTACAGGGTGATACAGATGGGCTGAAAAATGACAAATGAAAAGTATGAGGTGATTTATTTTTAGGGGAGGGGTCTAAGATGGCAAGGGGAGTATGTGTTGAATGGTGGGACCTAAGGGAGTATACAGGATCTGAGGGATCTTGCTGTGCGTGTCCACAGATCCTTGAAGACAGCAGGTCAGATAGATAAGGTGGTTAAGGAGGTATAAAGGCTACTTGACTTTGTTAGTTAATGTACTGAATACAAGAGCAGGGAGGTTATGTTGGATCTGTACAGAACCTTGGTGACTACAGGAGTAGACCTCTGGCCATGTCGCTATTGGAGGGATGTAATAGTACTGGAGAGGGTGGACAGAGACATTCACCAGGATACTCCTGGGCTGTACTGATTCAGCAATAAAGAGAGTTTAGATAGGCTGGGGCTGTTTTCATTACCCGCTGGTGAGTACACAGGTAAGTGGAGCTGAGGCCACAAAAAGACCAGCCATGTTATTGGATGGTTCAATGGGCTCAATGGCCTACTCCTGTTGTTATTACAGCAGGGGAGGTTGAAGGGGGATCTGGATGTGATGTACAATGTTCTGAGGGGCATAGACAGAGTATATAGGGAGCAATGCCTCTTTTTTGTGCAGGCGTTCAGTAACTCAGGGGCACGGTTTAGAGCTAAGAGCAGCAAGGAGGGGACATGAAAGGTCCTTAGTTGGTAGGATTAGGGAAAACCCTAAGGCTTTCTATCGGTATGTTAGGAATAAAAGAATGACTAGGGAAGGAATAGGTCCAATCAAGGATAGTAATGGGAAGTTGCGTGTGGAGGCTGAAGAGATTGGGGAGACACTGAATGAATACTTTTCGTCAGTATTCACTCAGGAACAGGACATTGTTGCCGATATAAATACTGAGGCACGAATAAGTAGAATGGATGGCTTTGAGATATGTAGAGAAGAGGTGTTGGAAATTCTGGCAAGGGTGAAAATAGATAAGTCCCCTGGGCCTGATGGCATTTATCCTAGGATTCTCTGGGAAGCAAGGGAGGAGATTGCAGAGCCATTGGCCTTGATTTTTGTGTCCTCTTTGTCTACAGGAGTAGTGTCAGAGGACTGGAGGCTAGCAAACGTGGTTCCCTTGTTCAAGAAGGGGAGTAGGGATAATCCTAGTAACTATAGGCCAGTGAGTCTCACTTCTGTTGTGGGCAAAGTCTTAGAGAGAACTGTAAGGGATAGGATTTATGCACATCTGGATAAGAATAATGTGATCAAAGATAGTCAGCATGGTTTTGTGAAGGGCAGGTCGTGCCTCACAAACCTTATTGAATTCTTTGAGAAGGTGACTAAGGAGGTAGATGAGGGGAAAGCGGTAGATGTGGTATATATGGATTTTAGTAAGGCGTTTGATAAGGTCCCCCATGGTAGGCTACTGCAGAAAATACAGAGATATGACATTGAGGGTGAGTTGGAGGTTTGGATTAGGAATTGGCTCTCTGGAAGAAGACAGAGGGTAGTAGTTGATGGCAAAGGTTCATCTTGGAGTGCCGTCACTAGCGGTGTTCCGCAAGGATCTGTTTTGGGACCATTGCTGTTTGTCATTTTTATAAATGACCTGGAGGAAGGGCTAGAAGGTTGGGTGAGCAAGTTTGCGGATGATACAAAAGTCGGAGGAGTTGTAGACAGTGAGGAAGGATGTGGCAGGTTACAGCGGGATATAGAGAAGCTGCAGAGCTGGGCAGAAAGGTGGCAAATGGAGTTCAATGTAGCTAAGTGTGAGGTGATTCACTTTGGTAGGAGTAACAAAAAGATGGGGTACTGGGCTAATGGTCGGATACTTGGTAGTGTGGAAGAGCAGAGGGATCTTGGTGTCCATGTACACAGATCTCTGAAAGTTGCCACCCAGGTAAATAGTGCAGTGAAGAAGGCATATGGCGTACTGGCTTTTATTGGTAGAGGAATTGAGATCCGGAGTCCTGAGGTCATGCTGCAGTTGTATAAGACTCTGGTGCGGCCGCATCTGGAATATTGTGTGCAGTTTTGGTCGCCATACTATAGGAAGGATGTGGAGGCACTGGAACGGGTGCAGAGGAAGTTTACCAGGATGTTGCCTGGTATGGTAGGAAGATCCTATGAGGAAAGGCTGAGGCACTTGGGGTTGTTTTCATTGGAGAAAAGAAGGTTTAGGGGTGACTTGATAGAGGTGTACAAGATGATTAGAGGGTTAGATAGGGTTGACAGTGAGAACCTTTTTCCACGTATGGAGTCAGCTATTACAAGGGGGCATAGCTTTAAATTAAGGGGGGGTAGATATAGGACTGATGTTAGGGGTAGGTTCTTCACTCAGCGAGTCGTAAGTTCATGGAATGCCCTGCCAGTAGCAGTGGTGGACTCTCCCTCTTTATGGGTATTTAAGTGGGCATTGGATAGGTATATGGAGGATAGTGGGTTAGTGTAGGTTAGGTGGGCTTGGATCGGCGCAACAGAGGGCCAAAGGGCCTGTACTGCGCTGTATTCTTCTATGTTCTATGTTCTATGTAAGGAGCAAGAGGGTTTGAGGGGATTTCCAGTCAGAGGGAGATGGGTAATCTGGAATCTGTCTGAAAGGGTGGTAGAGGGACAAAACCCTGCAAGACTGAACAATTATTTAGGTGAACACTTAAAACCCCACAGCAACAAGTCTACAGGCTGAGTGCTGAAACAGGGAAGAGAGTGGGAAGGAGTTTGATCACTGGTGTAGACAGAGATAGAAAGGCTCTTGATTGGTAAGGAGTTCAAAGGTTAAGGGAAGAATTCTGGAGAATGGGGTGAAGAAACAAATCAGCCATGATCCATTGGCAGAGCAGACTCGATGGGCTGAATAGCCTAATTCTGCTGCTGTATCTTACAGTGCGGCCAAAGGCTATGACTCTATGAGATGCTATCCCTTAAGAGTTTGGCTTGGAGGGCAAAGAGAAATTGGAGGCAATTTAGGGCAGGTTTGCTTCTCTCTCTGTATTCTGAACTCAAATCAACACAAGAATAAGCCAAGACCTCAGAGAGCATTAGGGCCCATGGCTGCGCAATCCTGCCCCTCCATTCAGTATGGTTTTTGTGGATAGAGTTGGACAATCAGCCATGATCAGACTGAATGGTGCAGCAGCCCCAAAGGGCTGAATGGCCTCCTCCTGCTCCTACTGGCCATGTTCCTGCCTGACAGATGGAATGTAATATGGAGAAGTGCAAACCAATTCACTTGGATCATTAGAAAAGGGAAAACAGAATATTCTCTAAAAGAGAAGAAATGTATAAATACTGGTGTTCGGAGAGACTTGGCTGAACTTTACCTGGAATGCAGGACTTTATCCTGTAGCCACAGCAAGTGGGTCATTCAGTATATTCAAGGCTGAGAGAGAGAGAGGTGTTTAATCGGGAAGGGGGATTAAGGGTTATGGGGAAAAGGCAGGAAACTCTGGAGTTGAACATGATCAGATCAGCCATGACCTCGTTGAATGGCAGAGCAAACTCAATGGGCTGAATGGCCTGATTCTGACCTTACGACTTACGGTCAGATAGGTTGTTTCCCTCCACCTCCCCACACAGTCTCTCTGAGGGAAGACCACCTCACCTGTGGCTACCTCCTGGATGAGCTCTGCAGCGCTGTGACAGCCATCGACCAGCAGGCGTGTCCACACGGACAGGTCCGACTGGAGCTCTGCACAGAACAGGTGGGTCTCCACGCCAAGTGGGGTGCCAGCTCTCAGGACAAAGGACAGCTCGGAGGAGTCTGCCAACAGGGAGCCCTTGGCAGGACCAGAGTGAACCAACCTGAAAGACAGAACAGCAACCACCTTAACCCTCTCTGACTAACCGGTGATAAACTGACCTCGTGTTCAATCCCAAACTGATCCCACACGGTATGCACTGACCTTCCAGCATCAACTGAAAGCAAAACACACACAGCGGGGGGGGGGGAAACGGGGTCTGCATGATGTTTTCAGAATATCGAGGTGGTAGATATTGACACATTTCAATGATGAGTACAGAATTCAGAGGGAGGAGATTCCCTGGAACAGAACATGGGAACTCCAGTTTCCAGGGAATTGGCATTGCCTTGGACCATATATTCATGGCACCATCAAAAGATCAGCAGACTCTTCCCGTGTCTCAGCCGATCTGTTGCTGAAGCTGTTATCCGTAAATTTATCACCTTCACACTTGACGATCCACTGCTCTCCCAACATCCATCTCTTCCTGACCTCGAGCTCAGTGAAAACCCTGTCACCTATCTCCCACCTCTCGCCAAGTCCCTTTCACCCATCGTGCCCATGCTAGACGGCAGAGAAAAGCTTCTTCTTCAAGTTGCCATTGCTTTTCAAGTGAGAGAGTCCTCTTACTCTCAATCCTTAGACCAACGGCGTTCTCCAATTTACTTACCTGTTACTCTGTAGAATTTGTCTTAGGTGTCTCTGCTGCTGCTTGCAAACCAAAACTAACCCTACAGCTTTCCCTCAGTCCAACATCTACAAAAAGCTCCAAAAAGCCTCCGCTGCTTCACTAAGATCTTTCCAGGAGGAATAATAGATATAGTGAGAAGCTCCAGTTGGGAATAATACGGAATCTGCTGTCATTGGACATCCATCACCTCCCTGTCTCGATCAGTGTGGGAAGGTTACTGGTCCAGTATTACTAGTCAATAGCAAGTGGAAGGATTGAGATCAAATCCCCTTGCAGCTGTTGAGAATTTGAACTCAATTCTCAAGCATGGCAGTGATATCTCTGTAGAACTGACCATGAAATTGCTGGTTGACAGTAAACCCACATCTGGGTCACTAATGTCCTTTAGGGAAGGAAATGCCATCCTTAACTGGTCTGGCCTACATGTGACTCTAGACCCACAGCAATGTGGTTGCTTTCCTAACCGTCTGTGAAGGGTCTAACAAGCCACTCCATCGCACTAATCACATGGCTCCTCAACTATTTCCCACTTTTTCCAAACCAACCTCATGTCTGGAATTACACTCAGTCTGCAGTTACAAATGGGAGCCAGAAGGAGGCAGTGTTATGGCTGACCTGGTTGCTATGAGGGGGTGCCTGGAGCTGGGGCTGTTCAGACTCTCTCTAGTCTGTGGTAAACTGTTGTACAGCAGCAGGTCCTTCTCAGTGAGAATGGCCAGGATAGGTTTCTCCACATCACCAGATACCTGCAGGAAACCAGACACAAGACAGCTCAGAGCAATGTGGGACCGACCACAGGCACAGGAGAGAATGGGGAGTTCAGAAGACAGACCAGGAGGGGCAGGGAGAAGCAGGTGAGATCGGAGTAGAGGCAGGAGAGAAGGTGGGTGCTGGCATAGGAGAGACAGGGAACAGGAGAGAGTGGAGGATGGAAACAGAACAGGGGGAAGGAAAGACCAGAGGAGGGAGTCAGACCAGGGGCAGGAGAGACCAGAAGAGGGAGTCAGACCAGGGGCAGGAGAGACCAGAGGAGGGAGTCAGACCAGGGGCAGGAGAGACCAGAGGAGGGAGTCAGACCAGGGGCAGGAGAGACCAGAGGAGGGAGTCAGACCAGGGGCAGGAGAGACAGGGGATCTGGGTCAACATGCAGTAGGAGCCCAACCAACCATCACAGTGTAACTAGGGGAGAAACCGAGAGAGTCACAGAGCATGATCGAGAGAGAGAGAGACAAAGAGAGAGAGAGAGAGAGAGAGAGACAGAGAGCAAAAGAAGGAGTGAGAGACAGAGAGCAGGACAGAGACAAAGAGAGAGAGAGAAACAGAGAGAGAGACAGCAAGACAGATAGGGCAAGAGAGATAGAGACAGAGAGAGAAAAACAGATGGAGTGAGAGAAAGCAAGAGGGATAGAGCGAGAGAGGCAGTGAGAGAGCGAGACAGAGAATCAAAGACAGAATTAGAGAGTGACACTGAGAGAGAGAGACAGAGAATGAAAACTGAGAAGGAGAGAGACAGAGGGAGAAAGACATACAGAGAATGTTCAAAAAGAAGAGATGTGGGACAGAGAGAGAGAAAGGGGGCAAAGGCATAATGTGTATTGGATTGTAGTTCTGAAGCGAATGTTCTGGGAATATGGGTGTGGGCAGATGGTGAGGTTAAATTGATGGAGTTGATAAACGTGTAATTGAAAGCTAACATTTTGCTGCCCTTGAAATGATCAGGGTTTGGGTGTAAAAATCCACCTGGTCTTAGGATCTTTCCAAGTCTGACCTACACATAACTCCAGGCCAACAATGTGACTCTTAAAGACAAGTGGGGATGAGCAACAATTACTGCTCTCACCAGCAATAGATCAATAACAAGAATCTGAAAATTAACCAGTTGATAAACTTCCTTCACGTGACGTGTGATCACAGGGTAAAGCTGTGGTCTTTTTTATCCAATGGGATGCAGGTGCCTCTGGTAAAACCAGAAATGTGTTCTCCGTCTCTAACTGCTCTCGAACTGAGTGTTGGATAGTGTCACACGTAGGCCAGACCAGGAAAGCATGGCAGATTTCTTATCTAAACAATGTTAAAATATTACTACAATCGATGACAGTTATCAGTATCACTGCTTTATATTTCACATGAATTTAATTCCACCAATTACTAGGATGGGATTTGATCCCAGCATTTCCAAGCAGTGACAATATTACTGTGTCACCATCTCAACATGAACATGAATGATCCTTTAGCATCTTAAACACAGCACTGGTTTCAGCAACTCCTTAGTTTTATCCAGTGTGTAAATTTGTGCAGGTTTTATTTTCATACAGTTTATGGATATACACAGCTATGTAACTGAGTAAAACATCATCTGTCTGCTGCACAGGATGTGGAGATAGAAGTAGGACCTCTTCAAGGTAGGTATCCTTGCAAGAGGATTCGCAGTAAGGTTAAAATCAACTAGGCAAAAGTGAGGCCTGCAGATGCTGGAAATCAAAGTCTAGATTAAAGTGGAGCTGGAAAAGCACAGCAGGTCAGGCAGCATCTGAGGAGCAGGAAAATCGACGTTTCGGGCAAAGGGGTTCCTGATGAAGGGCTTTTGCCCGAAATGTCGATTTTACTGCTCCTCGGATGCTGCCTGACCTGCTGCGCTTTTCCAGCACCACTCTAATCTAGACTCTGATTTCCAGCACTTTTGCACGGAATATGTTAGCTGTCCCCGGCACATGGACGGAGGTATTTGACCATGAAACCAAGCGTTGGCCAGAGAATCAGCTTTGGTCACCTGTCCTGATATCACTTGGATCTTGGGGTTACATTTAGTTTGTGAAATATCCTGTAAAGTCTTCAATGCCATTAACGGTGTTATCTAAGGAACTTATGGGAAACTATAGGATCGCATCAGGAATGGTGGACAGTCTGGGCTGATATCTCCTGACGTTTAGGAGAGAAAGAGGTGACTTGACTGAAACATCTAGGATCCTGAGGGGACACGGCTGGGCGGATGTGGAAAGGATCGTTCCTCTTGTGGGAGAATCTAGCAGCGGGCTCACTGTTGTCCGTTGAAAGCAGAGATAAGGAGATGGTGAGTGCCAAAAGGTACTGG
Organism: Chiloscyllium punctatum; assembly: GCF_047496795.1. Taxonomy (NCBI): domain Eukaryota; kingdom Metazoa; phylum Chordata; class Chondrichthyes; order Orectolobiformes; family Hemiscylliidae; genus Chiloscyllium; species Chiloscyllium punctatum. The sequence goes on from NC_092775.1 coordinate 3,516,633, forward strand.
CTGCCAAATGCTTGATTTTTGTTTGAGAGGGAGATGGGGAGATTCTTTCCAAGGAAAGGGGAAAGGGGAGGTGAAGGGTCATGGGATTAGGCATGGAGGCAGACTAATCAGATCAGACATGAAAGGTGTAGCAGGCTCAAGGGGCTGAATGGCCTACTCCTGATTTGTCAGGAAATTGATGGTGACTGTGAGTACAGCCGACAGTGCGTTGGTTTTTATTCCAAACTCTGATCACCATGGTGGGAGACAAAGGGAATTTACCTGCTCGGTCAGCCAGCCCACGTGTTTAATTTCTTTACTGCCAGCTACACCCGAGTTCCCAGCCAGGGTTCTCATCTCAGCTTTGACCATGGGCAGGAGGGCACTGGCATTACCGTGAAGGGCACTGAACCATGACTGGGCAGTGGCACTATCCTTCAGCCGTAGAGACACAGAGGACTTTCCGTCAGCAGACGAGAGGTCAATGTACCTAAAGCAGGACAGAGAGAGAGAGAGACACAGGGACACTGAGACTGATACAATCATTCTCATTCTCACACACACACACACACACACACAGACACACACACACACACACAGACACACACACACAGACACACACACACACACAATGACCCAGAGACAGACCAACACAGAGTGCGGCAGGGCCTCCGCAGATCAGGCAGCACCTGGGGTGAGGAAGGGACAGAATTCACTACCACCAGCCCTCCCTGCGTAAATATTGTAAATACTGACACAGCCACCCCTCTCCCCAGGGACATCCTGTAAATACCGACATATTCCCCCCAACCCCGGGGACCCCCCTGTAAATACTGACTCACTCCTCCCTCCCCAGGGAACCCCCTATAAATACTGACACGCTCCCCCCTCTCCCCTCGGTCCTGACCTAAGTGCTAACCTGCATTTGAATTTGTGCTGAACACTTTAGGGTGGGACTGAAAAGCAGTGTCTCATAGAATACATGCTCCATGCGCTGGGCCCTGGGCTAAGATGGTGGCTCTGACTGTGAACTAACCGAGGTGCTGGTCACATCTCCCCTTCTCACCTCTTCTCCTGGTCCGGAGCTCGGACTTTCCTACGGAGATAACACATTTTCAAGGGGATGGTCTTCTCCTGCTCCAGGTCCCCATGTGGGGGGGAATACAGACCAGCTGGAGAGTTACCCCCACTCCCAGGGGGGGACGAGGAATCCCAGCTCTGGGCAGAGCCCACTGAGGTGTTCTTGAAATACGAAGACACTTCCTTCAGGTACTTCACTGGAGGTCGACAAAACAGAAGCTTAAACTCATCGCATTTGCAAAACGATTCTCAAAGAAAGCAATGGACTGTTTAAAAAATATCAAACAGGTCAAGCACAGTGTTTTATCTTAAATAATTGGCAGTGATGCTTGTGTTTTCAGGGCACTAAGGCACTATCAGGGAATAAGTAGGTTGATTAGCAGAAGTGGTTAGAGTGCGGTGCTAATAATACCAAGGTTGCGGGTTCAATCCCCACACTGACCGAGTCTGTTGTTGAGATTTACAAGTCATGAGTTCACACTCGCAGGGTATGTGTTCGTATGGGTAACACAGTGGCTCAGCGGTTAGCACTGTTGCCTCTCAGTGTCAGGGATCTGGGTTCGATTGCTGCCTCGGGTGACTGTGTGGAGTTTGCACATTTTCCCTGTGTCTGTGTGGGGTTTCTCCGGTTTCCTCCCACAATCCAATGGTGTGCAGTTCAGGTGAACTGGCCATGCTAAATTGCCCATAGTGTAAGGTGCATTAGTCATGGGTAAATGTAGGGTAGGGGAATGGGTCTGGGTGGGTTAGTTTTCAGAGGGTCGGTGTGGACACATTGGGCCGAAGGGAATCTAATTTAAATCAAAAATCAGAAGCAAAATACTGCAGGTACTGGAAATGTGAAATAAGAACAGAGTGCCAGAGAAACTCAGCAAAATATCTATACAGAGAGAAACAGGGTTAGCTTCCGGTCTGGGTATGACACTGAAGAAGAGTCATTGCAGACTTGTAACTTGTTTCCTTCGCACACATCTTGTGTATTTATTTGGAATAAGTAAAATTGGTGCTGGGTCCCACAGCTCAGGATAAAGATTCTGAGGAGGAACAACCCAGGATTCAGGAGAATGACTCCAAGTCTGCTAACTGAAGTCAAGAGATCAATGTTGAGGATACTCAGTTTGTATTTCCCAGAGTAACTTGGGGCTGGTTACCTCCAAAGAATGGGTTGGTGCTGTGCCATTCAACTTCCCCACCCTGTGTGCCAGCCCAGCTCAATCCATGTTTATTTGGCTCCCAGTTCAGAACTCCAACTAGCTGCGATTAGAAGCAGGAGCCAAGAGGTGTGTGAAACATAGGCAGCATGGACAGGTTGGACCAAAGGATCACTTTCCATGCTGAACAGCTCTATGACTCTAAATATCCAGGCTTGGGCTGATAAGTGTTGAAGAGTGTGGTGCTGGAAAAGCACAGTTGGCCAGGCAGCATCCGAGGAGCAGGAGAATCAACATTTCAAGTGTAAGCCCTTCATCAGGAATGATGAATCCCTTCCTGATGAAGTGCTAATGCTCAAAATGTCGATTCTCCTGCTCCTCGGATGCCGCCTGACCTGCTGTGCTTTTCCAGCACCACACTCTCGACTCTGATCTCCAGCATCTGCAGTCCTCACTCTCTCCTTGGGCTGAGACGTGGCCACACAAATGCCAGATAATGACCATCACCAATAAGAGACAACCTAATCACCGCCTTTTGATAGTCAATGGCATTACTATCATTGAACCCCTGACAATCAACATCCTGGGGGTTAGCATTGACCAGAAACTGAACTGGACTTGCCACATAAACAAAGCAGCTACAAGAGCAGGTCAGAGGCCATAAATCCTGCAGCGAGTACCTCACCTCCTGACTCCCCAAAGTCTGTCCACTATCTACAAGATTCAAGTCAGGAGTGTGATGGAATACTCCTCACTTGCCTGGATGGGGGCAGCTCCAACAACACTCAAGGAGCTCAACACCATCCAGGACAAAGCAGCTGCTTGATTGGAAAAACATCAAATAAGCACTCCCTCCAACACCGGTGCTCAGTAGCAGCAGTATGTGCTATCTACAAGGTTCACTGCAGAAAGATCCTCAGACAGCACCTTCCAAACCCATGACCACTTCACCTCGAGGGACAAGGGCAGCAGATACATGGGAAAACCACCATCTACAAATTCCCTTCCAAATCACTTATCATCCTGACTTAGAAATATATCGCTGCTCCCTCACTGTCACTGGGTCAAATTCCTGGGATTTCCTCCCTAAGCACATTGTGGGTGTATCTACATCCTGTGGACAGCAGCGGTTCGAGAAGGGAGCTCAACCTCACCTTCTCAAGGGACAACTAGGGATGGGCAATAAATGCTGGGCACAGCCAGCGACACCCACATCCGATGAGTTAATTTTCTTAAAAATCTCAAAAAAACCCACAGACTTTCATCCTTCACTGGAGCCCAGGGCAGCAACAGAACAGCTTGGAACTTGGTCAGACACAAACTTTTGTGGCCTAAATTGGATGGAGGCTTTAATCTCTTTCTCCAAGCTCCCCATCTGCTGCACTGATCCTGATCCAGAGTCCCAACTGAGACTCCCTGATATTTTTAAGAGAGATTCCAGGGATTGTGGCTGGGACTGCGGGGATAATGAAACTAACTCCCCTCCCCACACTTCCCAAACCAAAATGTCAATGAGATCCAAAAATAAAATCCTGATCTCCACCTCCGTGACCTCTGCTAAAATTACAGGGCAATACAATGGAAAAGTTTAGCAATGAAAGACCAGGACAGGGCTATAGCTCGAGAATGATCTGCCACAAACAGTGGATTAACTATCACAGATTTAGAACAGACAACAAGATCAGTATCCTCCCTCAGTAACTACAGAGGCTACAGGTTCACTGGCTGCTGGAGAAATCCAATTCCACACTCTGGAGGAGACTGGGCGATGGATATTAGACAAATGAAAAGTCATTATGGGGATAAGTGTGAATGGTTATATTTTCCTGAGGGGACGGTAGCACAAAATTGGGCCAAATGGCTTCATGCATCTTTGGTGTGTAAGGATAAATACCGGCCAAGAGCTGTGATGCTTTCTACAGTCAAATAGCTTTCTATGAATCACAGAGTGACCCAGCAGAGAGGGGCCAGCCATGGAATGTTCACAGAGCTCCTGGCACTCACGGAGCTGAGAAACCCAGAGGGTAACATCTAAACCGCAAAAGCCAGCAAGGACAAGGTCGTTCATGTCCTCATTGCTCGGGATTAAATGTGGAATTTGACTTTGAGAAAAACTATTTGGAATAAAAACCCTCACCGCTTTGCATAAGGTACAATCGAATCAGTCAGTGACAGTGACTGAGTACAGGATACAACCACCCAGGCAGCCACCTCCCATACAGACCAGAACCTTCAGGGGGGGAGAAAGAGACCGAGAATGAGAGAATGGGGAGTCAGAGAAAGAGAGGAGGTAGGAAGTATAGAGGCAGGGAAGGAGAGACAGAGAAAGAGAGAGGGAGAGACAGAGTGGGGGGCGGGAGGAGGAGACAAGGCACAGGGCAGGGGGGAGGAGACAGAGAGAAGGAGAGGGAAAGTTGGAGAAGGGGGAAGGAGAGGGGAGGGGGGGACAGAGACAGAGGCAGACAGAGAGAAAGAGAGGAAGGGAGAGGCTGGGGGTGCGGGGGGAAGAGATAGAGAGAGGGAGACCAAGACACGGGCAAGAAGACAGAAGAGAAGGGGAGGGAGAGAGGGGAAAGAGAGGGAGAGAAGGAGAGAGAGTGAGAGAGAGAGGGAAAGACAGATGATGGGAAGGGGGGAGAGACAGAGACAGACAGAGATGAAGACAGACAGAATGAGACAGACAGAAAGTGTGTGAGAGAGAGAGAGATAAACTGAGACAGACAGGGAGAGGGAGAGGGAGGGAACAGAGACCAGGACATTGAGAACCATACCAGGATCCAAAGCTCAACAGGAAGGAGTTTTAAATAAAGTTAAAGTCAATCCTGCTGTTTGAAAGCACCATGCCATTTAAATTTATCCTCAAATACAAGGGCTTTACATTAAATAAATCATATCAAATTCAGGGATTCATTTTATAGAGGTGGAACGGTAACATTACAAGTTGTCAGTCTGTTGTTTATTTGGGGATTCTGTTTGGACTGCAGGTTTATATTTCCTCGGATTCCTATTGTTACTACCACCTTGAACATGTGTGCCCTCCCCACAACACACCAGAGAAGCACTGGGTATGTGCTGTCAAAAGATACACTTTAACAATTCACTCAGATTCCTCTGACAGCACTTTCCAAACCCTCGTGGCCACTAACTGCAAAGTTTTCCTCAGAGTCCCATACCATCCTGACTTTATCATTGCTCATACTTCTGGACAGCAGTGAACCAGATGAGCTTTACAATGGCTTCATCGTTATCACAAGACTCTTAACTTTTTAAAAATTCAAGTTCCTCCATCTGCCACGGTGGGATTTGAATCCAGGTCCCCAGAATGTTAGCTGGGTCTCTGAATTAACCGCCCAGTGGTAACACCACAAGGACATCACCTGCTCAAAATTTAGAACTAAGAAACAATAGATGGACCATTATCCTACTGGGTTCTGACCAAGATTCATATTGGACTCCAAATATTAACTCTATTTCTCACTCCACAGACACTGCCAGACCTGCTGAGTTTCTCAAGTACTTGCCGTGTTCCAGATTTCCAACATCTACAGTATTTTGCTTTCGTCACAGTTATGGATGTGCCTGTGGGGAATGGGGTCTGGAGAAGGGAATTGTTACAGTAGGGTTGGAGAATTTGGTGAGAGCAAGTTCACTGAACCATCTATCACACAGGAATACAAGGGGCTCGTCTGAAACCTCCAAGAGCACTGGATGCCGCATGTGACTGTCCAGAGACATTCCACTTCCCCGGGAGAACGGGTCAGCCCTAGGCTGGGAGGAACACATGTGGAAATTTACTTACCTTGTGAATCAATCACATTTTATTTTTACGCTGCATTGTGTGCAGCAGAAATCACATTGAAAGTGCAGTCTCTGAGACAACAAAGACCACCTTATGTTATTGAAACTCTCAGCTGCAAAACTAAAAGTTCCTTTGCCTTATTTCCTATTAAAAACAATGCACAGTGACAGCTTGCAGAGAATCTCAATGTGACATTGCTGAAGGTTTGGAATGTTGGATGCAAATGTGCACGTCAGTAGGATCGCTGCTTCTACACTAAAGGTTACGAGTGGTGGCAGCTCAGAGAAAGTAATGGACGAGTGAGTGCATCAATCTACAACTGAACAGTGCACACAGTACAGTTCATGCCCCTGACACACTATGAGCTGAACACTGTTACAATTAGACAGCATTGCCTTCAGACTGAACCTTGCCTTGTTGATGCTCTGTCACGACAAAGCTGGGGAAAAAGTTTCTTCCATGAAGAGCTTGCATCGGACAGGGGCAACCTGAGTCCGAGGCACATTCAACAACTTGCTCTGAAAACTCTGCTCACATTTGGAAGGTCTGACAAATTTCACAACAGTTGAGACAATCCACAAAATGCTAAAGCAGCGACTTCTATTAAAAATCTCCATTTGCTCTTTGTCCTGCTTCACCATGTTATTGAACACAGGGAGAGTTCTGGAAAAACTCAGCAAGTGTGGCAGCGTCTGTGGAGGGAAACTGAGTTAACGTCTCGAGGCTGATAAGATTCTTCATCAGAACCTTTCCCAAAGTTAACAGCTCTTTTAAAAGTGAAGTCATGGGGTCTACAGCACAGAAATAGGCCCTTCAGCCCAATAAGTCTGTGCTGGTCAAGAACAAACAGCTCACTGCTCTAACCCCATTTCCCAGCATTTGGCCCATAGCCTTGTATACCTTGGCATTGCAAGTGCACATCAAAACAGTCCTTCAATGGGATGAGGGTTTCTGCCTCTCCCACCCTCACAGGCAGGGAAATTCAGAATCACCCCACCCTCTGGGTCTTCAGAAAAAGTAATCAGCTCTTCCTGTGTGCCACTCTGCTTATCAAGTTTCACTGAAATCTGATGATTAATATTTGAGGTATATGGTTTGCAAACTGACTAACAGAGCAAAATCATTAGGGTGGGGTAATAACATTTTTAATACAGTTCTTTTAAAAAGCACAGCTGTTCATATAATGATGCAATATACATTATAACTATATACTGGCTGTTGTTCAGTTGCTTCACTGCTGTTTTATTTTGGGTGACATCTGAGCCCCATTAATTTTCAAGGGTTGAAAGTGGACTATGTTGGAAAACAGTTTGAGAAGCACTGATCAGCAGGACACAGTAATGATAATGGGGACTCCTAAAATCCTCATACAATAACGGCATCAAGGACAGAGAAGAGGAAGAGTTGCTGAAGTGCACTCTACTGAGTTTTCAGTTTCAGAATGTTCCTGACCCAGTGGGATGGAGGCATTGATGGATCTGGATCTGGGCAGGAGGCAGGTCAAATGGATCTGGTATCAGTGGGTGGCATGGTGGCTCAGTGGTGGCTGCTGCCTCACAAGGGACTTGGGTCCAATTCCAGCCTCAGGCGACTGTCTATGTAAAGTTAGCATATTCTCTTAGCGTCTGTGTGGGTTTCCTCTGGGTGCTCCCATTTCCTCACAGTCTATGAAGTTTAGGGTGGATTGGTCAAAGGAATTGCAGGGTTACGGGAATAGGGTAGGATGGTGGGTCAGAATGGGCTATTGTTGAAGGGTCAGTGTGGACCTGATGCATCAACTGGCCTACTTCCACACTGCAGGGATTCTATGAATTGTATCAGAAAATTTAGACTATGAGGAGCAAATATCATTCATTGGAGGGGCCAAATTCTGAGAGAATGGATCCAGAATAGGAACATTGGAATAGGATTGACAGGTAACAATTTCTCTGAACAACAAGCTGCCTCTATAGAGGAGTATATTCAGTTAAAGTCGAGGTACATCCCCCACAAGGGGATAAATGAATTCAGAGCTCCCTGGACAATCAAAGAGATAAAGAGTAAGATAAAGCAGAAATGGGGGGGTGATGAAAATTAAAACTGAGAATAATAGGATCCAGATCCTCACCTTCTGTCATAACCAAGATGTTGCCATGGTGAAAAAGGACATGGTTGAGACACTCGATGGACTAGGGGAAGGCAGTGAGATTGTAGTAAAGTTCTGAGATGTGGGTTCAAGTCCCATCATGGTAGATGTCAAATATAATTAAAAATAAATAAATTGAATTAAATAAAAGCTATCCTAAAGGCTGTATAGCCATTGCTGATTGTTTTAAAGACACACTTAGTTCACTCATATCCTTTAGGGAAAGAAATCTGCCATCCTTACCTGATTTGGCCTATATGTGACTCCAGACCAACAGCAATGTAACTGACTCCCAACTGCCCTCCGGGCAATTAGGAATGGGCAATAAATACCGCCTGGCATCTTTTTAAAGATTGGTAAAGCTACATTAGTACAAAGGAGAAAGTGAGGACTGCAGGTGCTGGAGATCCGAGCTGAAAATGTGTTGCTGGAAAAGTGCAGCAGGTCAGGCAGCATCCAAAGAGCAGAAGGGCTTATGCCCGAAATGTCGATTCTCCTGCTCCTTGGATGCTGCCTGACCTGCTGCGCTTTTCCAGCAACACATTTTCAGCTACATTAGTACAAAGTCTGACTACAGTTACCACCACCAGGACTGGAATAGAGACATTTGAAGATGCTGAGGGTTGTAAGGGTGGACATTGTGGAGACGCAGGCATCAACATCAACATCCCCTGGAGAGGACTGGAAAGCTGTGAATATCACAGAATCTCAAAAATGTTATAGTACAGAAGGTTATTTGGCCTATCGTGCCTGCTTCATGCCTTCAAATGAACATTATTCCCTGGAGCCAATCTCTAGCCACTGCCCCACACCTTTACACAATATCTCTGTCCAATGCTCTCTTGAATGCTTCAATTGAATGTGCCTCCAGCAACTTCCAGCCAGTACATTCCAGACCCTAACTGCTCATTGAGTGAGAGTGTATTTTCACACATCACCTTTGCTTCTTTTCCACATCACTTTAAATCATCACCAGGACCCTCATTCTGGGCTTTTTTTCATGAGCAGGAACTTATCTACTCTCTCCAGCCATTCATAACTTTGAAAACCTCGATCAAATCTCCCTTGCAGCCTTCTTCGCTCCAAGGAGCATGGTCCCAACTTCTTCAATCTATCCTCATCACTGACAAAACAAAGAACAATTCAGTACAGGAACAGACCCTTCGGCCCTCCAAGCCTGTGCTATTACATTTTTCCCTTTCATTCTAAAACTGTCTTCACTTACAGGATCCGTATCTTTTTTTTAGATTACTTACAGTGTGGAAACAGGCCCTTCGGCCCAACAAGTCCACACCGACCCGCCGAAGCGCAACCCACCCATACCCCTACATTTACCCCTTCACCTAACATTACGGGCAATTTAACTTGGCCAATTCACCTAACCTGCACATTTTTGGAGTGTGGGAGGAAACCGGAGCACCCGGAGGAAACCCACGCAGACACGGGGAGAATGTGCAAACTCCACACAGAGAGTTGCCTGAGGCAGGAATTGAACCCGGGTCTCTGGCGCTGTGAGGCAGCAGTGCTAACCACCGTGCCGCCCACAAATTCCCCCTGTTCTCTTTCTATTCATGTATTTGTCCAGGGGTTTCTTGAATGCTACTATTGTATCTGCTTCCACCCCCTCCTCTGGCAACACGTTCCAGCACTTACCACCCTTTGTGGGAAAAACTTCCCTTACACATCACTTTTAAACTTGCCCCCTCTGCACCTTGAACCTGTGTCCCCTAGTAATTGACCCCTCCACCCTGGGGGAAAAAACCTTACTTTCCACTCTATCCATGCCATTTACAATCTTATAACCTTCTATCAGGTTGCCCTCAACCTTCTGCCTTTCAGTGAAAACAAACCCAGTCTACCCAACCTTTCTCCACAGCTAAAATCCCCCAGACCAGGCAGCATCCTGGTAAACCTCGCCAAAGCATCCAGATCCGTCTGGTAGTGTGGTGACCAGAAGTGTAAGCAATATTCCAAGTGTGGCCTAACTGAAGTTCTAGAAAGCTGCAGCATAACTTGTCTATCCTTACACTCAATGCCCCTTCCAATGAAGGTAAGCATGCCATAGGCCTTTTTACTTATCTACCTGCACTTCCACCTTCAGTGATTTGTGGACCTGCACACCCAGATCCCTCTACATGTCAATACCCCTAAGGGTTCTTCCATTCACTGTATAATTTCGACCTGTACTTGACCTTCCAAATTGCATCACCTCACATTTGTCTGGATTAAACTCCATCTGCTTTTTTTCTGCCCAAGCCTCCAACTGATCAATATCCTGCTGTATCCTCTGACAATCCCCCTCACTATCTGCAACTCCACCAATCTTTGTATCATCCACAAACATACTAATTATAGCAGCTACATTTTCCTCCAAATCATTTATGTGGATCACAAACAGCAGAGGTCAGAGCACTGATCCCTGTGGGACACCACTAGTCACAACCCTCCATTCTGAAAAGCATACTTCCCCGCTACCCTCTGAATGCTATGACGGAGCCAGTTCTGTACCAACTTGCCAGCTCACCCCTGATACTATGTGACTTCACCTTTTGTACCAGTCTGCCATGAAGGACCTTGTCAAAGGTTTTACTGAAGTCCATGTAGACAACATCAACCACTTTTCCCTCAGCAATCATCTTTGTCAACACCTCAAAAAACTCAATCAAGTTAGTGAGACATGATCTCCCACCCCACCGCACAAAACCATGCTGTCTATTGTTATTCAGTCCATTTGTTTCTAATGCGTGTAGATCTTGTCCCTGAGAATCTTTTCCAATAATTTCCCTACCATCGACGTGAGACTCACAGGCCTGTAATTTCCAGGATTATTCCGTTCTTAAACAATGGGACAACAGTAGTTTTTCTCCTGTCCTCTGGGACCTCACCTGTGGCCAAACAGGATACAAAGATGTCTGTCAATGCTCCAGCAATTTGTTCTCTTGCCTCCCTCAATATTCTGGGATTGATCCCATCAGGACCTGGGGACTTAGCTACTTTAATATTTTTTAAGATGCTTAACACCTCTTCCATTTTAATAGAAACTTGGCTTAGTGGTTTGACACTCTCTTCCCCAAAATCATCCTCCAGCAACTCCCTCTCTTTGGTGAATACCGACACAAAGTATTCTTTTAGAACCCTCACCTACATCTTCTGGCTCCATAGACAGATTCCCTTCTTTGCCCTTGAGTGGGTTAACCCTTTCCCTGGCTACCCAGATGACTCTCAATCCTTGAACCATTCCATTAAATCACTTCTTTGTGGTCTCAAATCATATCTCAAATCAAAAAACAAAGATAAATTTCAGCAACTTCAGAACAGTCAGTTTAACCTCAGCAGTGGGAAAGCTTTAAGAAACATTAATCAGGAAGATGAGTTATTTTGAAAAGTCTGGATTAATTAAGGTAATCTTGCAGACACGGGAAGGGCAAACTATGTTTACCAACATGACCGAATTTCAGATTGAACCAACACGGAGGGTCAGTGAAGTGGCGCACCCAAACTTTCAAAAGTATTTGATAGTGTTACATGATAGACTTAGCAGCAACACTGACATCCAGTGGGACACTGGCACCGTGGATACAGAGTTGGCTTATTGACAGGAACTGTGGGCGTGTGTGTGTAGATGTGTGGGGATTTCTGGGTGTGGGCAGGGGTAGATTTGGGAGTCTGGGTGTGGTTGTGTATAGGGGTGGGTTTGGGATGTGTGGGTGCGTATAGGGGTGGGTTTAGGATATGGAAGTGTTTGTGTATGTGTGTGTGTGTTTGGGGATGCGTGGGTGTGTATAGAGGTGTGTTTGGGATATGGGAGTGTTTGTGTATGTGTGTGTTTGGGGATGTGAGGATGTGTATAGGTGTGTGTTTGGGATATGGGAGTGTTTGTGTATGTGTGTCTGCGTTTGGGGATGCGTGGGTTCATGCAGGGGTGGGTTTGGGAATCTGGGTGCGTGTATGTGTGTTTAGGGATGTGTGGATGTGTATAGGTGTGTGTGTGGGATATGGGAGTGTTTATGTTTGTGTATGTGTATGTGTGTGCATGCATGCTGGGGTGGGTTTGGGAATCCAGGAGTCTGTATGTGTGTTTGGGGATGTCTGTGTGTATGTGTCGGGGTTGGGGGTGTAGGAGTGTATGCCCGAGTACTGGTGAATGATTAGAGTGGGGGAGGGCTAATAGTGAGCTTCACCAGGGGCTGCCTGTGGGACCCTGGCTCTTTCTGATATATTTTAACGATCTAAGCTTGGCTGAACTGGGCACAATCTCAGAACATATAGCTAATAAAACCTGGAAGCGTTGTGAACTGGGAGGAGGATGTTATGCAAGTGGAATTTAATACAGAGGAGTGTGCAGTAATTCATTTTAATGAGAAGAACACAGAGACAATAAAAGGGACAATTCTAAAAGGGTGCAGGAGCTTGGGATAAATGTGTATAAATTATTGAAGGTGTCTATCATCATATTCAATCGTTGAATGTATTGCAATGTCTTGAGTCATTGAAGTTACTACGGAAATTCAAGTTTCTCCTTTTTAAACAATACCTCATTGTGCCTCTCTCAAACACCTTAAGGCAGACTGTGTAATGAATAACCTGGGAGTGTAATGATTAGTGTTGTGCATGGCTAGGTCCCATGGATAGCTAGGAGATGAATGACCCAGTCCACAATTATTCCTTGCTGGTAAACGTTGGGAAAGGAGCCCTGGCCCAAGGAGACTGGCTGACCAGGCAACGTAAAGTGCCAAAGTGTTCTTTTCTTTAAGAACAAGCTAAATGGACATCTTCCAATGTTCGACACACTCTAGGACAGTTCCAACAGATTGGAGGGTAGCTAATGAAACCCCTTCTGTTTAAGAATGGAGTGGGTGAGAAAGCTAGGAATTGTAGACCAGTCAGCCTGACATTGATATCAGAGAACATGTAAAATCCCTTGTATAATATTTAATAGCTGAGCCTTTGGAAAACAGTGGCATGATCAGACAGAGTCAGCATGGATTAGCAAAAGGGAAATCATGCTTGTCAAACCTACTGGAAGTTTTCAAGGATGTAACTAGACTTAATAAAGTGTCGGCAGTAAATGTGGTTTATTTGGATTTACAGAAGGACTTTGAGAAAGCCCCACACAAGAGATTAGTGTGCAAGGTTAAAGCACACGGGATTGGGGTAGCACATGGAAAGGAAAAGACGACAGGTTGGCAGACAGGAAACAGAGAGTAGAACAAATGGATCTTTTTCTGTATGGCAGGGGGTCAGGGGGTTAGGCAGGGGGCAGGCAAGTGGGGGACAGGAGGGCAAGGCAGTGAGGCACGGGGGCAGGCAGGGGGACAGGGGCATGGGCCAGACAGTGGTGAGATTAGTGTTCAGCTATTTCCAATGTATTTTATAGAGTCATACAGCACAGAAACAACCCAACTCATCCATCCATAGTTAAGAAACTGAACTAGCCCCAGTTGCCAGTATGTGGCTCATATTGGTCTTCCCATTCATATATCCATCCAGATGCCTTTTAAATGTTGTAATTGCACCAGCCTCCTCCGGCAGCTCACTCCATACACACACCACCCTCTGTGTGAAAAAGTTACGCCTCAGGTCCCTTTTAATAATTCCCCCTCTCACCTAAACCTATGCTTTAATGACTAGATGTAATCTCACCAAATTTGCAGATTAGACAAAGCTGGGTGAGAGGGTGAGCTCTGAGCAGGATGCAGAGACGGTGCAGTGTGATTTGGACAGGGACAGGAAGTGGGCATTTGCATGGCAGATGCAGGATAATGTAGATAATTATGAGGGTATCCAGTTTGGAAGCAAAAGCAGGAAAATGGATTTTCTGAATGGGGATAGATTGAGAGAGGGGTAGGAGTAATGGGACCTGGGTGTTTTCGTACACCAGTCACTGAAGGTAAGTGTGTAGGTGCAGCAGGGGGTGAAGAAGGGAAATGGTGTATTGCTATGGAAGCCAATCACTCATTATCTCCCCTTCACTGCAACCACATCCTTCCCATAGTGAGGAGACCAGAACGGCACACTGTACTCCAACTGGGACATGCCTTGCTGCAATGATACAGGGTTTTGGTGGGACCACGTCTGGAATATTGTGTACAGATTTGGTCTCCGTATCCGGGAAGGATATTCCGGTTGTGAAGGGAATGCAGTAAAGGTTTACCAGACCGATTCCTGGGATGGCAGGACTGATGGATGGGGAGAGGTTGGATCAGTTAGGACTAGATTCACAGGGGTTCAGAAAAAATGAAGGGGGAGTCTTACAGAAACCTACTCAACAGGGAGGAATATTCCCATTGGGAGGGGTGGGGGGGTGGAGTGTTCCCAATGATGGTGTGGGGGGGGTGGGGGGGGGAGTGTTCCCAGTGACAGGGGAGTCCAGAACCAAATGTCACAGTCTGAAGAAATGGGGTAGACCATGTGGGACCAAGATGAGGAGAAATGTCCTCACCCAGACAGTGGGGAGCCTGGGGAATTTTTTGCCACAGAAAGGGTGCGAGACAAAATTATGGAATGTTTTTAAGAAGGAGTTAGATGTAGCACTTGGATCTAAAGAGGTCTCACGGTATGGGCGGGGGGGGGGGGGAACACTAACAGGCATTAAAATTGGATGTTGGTGTCAAGAGTGTGGCACTGGAAAAGCACAGCAGGTTAGGCAGCATCCGAGGAACGTAATCCCTTCATCAGGAATGAGGCTTGTGGGCCGGGGGTGGGGGGAAGCTAAGAGATAAATTGGTCATGGTGATTGGCAGAGAGGGCTTGAAGGGCCAAATGGTCTACTCCTGCTCCTATTTTCTCTGGACCTAAGTTTCTATGACATTGGTTTGAAAACTGTGTCCCAGAAGGTGCAGAACATCCTCAGTTTTAGGAGCAACTTGAACCTGCCTAAAATTGCATTTAAATAGCACCTTTCACTTCCTCAAAAAGATCAAACATTTTAAATCCAAAGAAATACCTTGATATGTAGTTACTATTATATTATTTTTATTCATTCCTGGGGTGTGGGTGTCACTGGCTGGGCATTTATTACCAGTCCCTAGTTGCCCCTTGAGAAGGAGGGGATGAGCGGCCTTCTTGAACCACTGTAGTCCACGTGCTATAGTTGACCCAGAATGCCATTAGGGAGGGAATTCCAGGATTCTGATTCAGAGACAGTGAAGGATCTCCAAATCAGGACGATGAGTATAGGAATGGAAGAAATGTAACAGCCAATTTGCACAAAACAAGCTCATAATCGATGAAAATAAAAAGAACTGTGTATGTTGTAAATCAGAAACAAAAACAGAAGTTGCTGGAAAAGCTCAGTGGATCACACAGCTTGTATGAAAAGAAATCAGTGTTAATGTTTTGGGTACAGTGACCCTTCCTCAGAATTCTGAGTTCACCAGACTCGAAACGTTAATTCCGATTTTTCTTCACAGGTGCTGCCTGACCTCTTGTACTTTTCAAGCAACGTCATAATCGATGAAGTTGGTTGAGGGAGAACTGTTGCCCAAGTCGTTGGGATAAACCCCGTATGCTCTCTGAAGTCACAGCAATGAGCAAGATCAAAAGATCCAAACTGCAACTCAAACCTGTCAATGGTCAAATGTTCACATATATTACCTGAGACAATAAATTGTCCCACTTAAAGAATATGGGATAAAAGCAGGAGTTAGGCCGCAGAACAGCCATGATCTCATTGAATGGTGGGACAGGCTGCAGGAGCTGAATGGTCTACTCCTGTTACACTATTCCTAAGTTCTTTGAGGCCCCCACGCGGTGAACCCATTTACACCACACTAGGAGGTACTATTCTATAGATGCAAAGCCATCGATAGCCATCATTACATCACCAATCTTCAAAACACTAATGGATTTTGGACAACTAATGCTCATTATTCAACACTTTCATTGCCAATAATCTCTCAAATCTGCATCGTGTCCGAAACCCAGGCCAATACTTTAAAAACGGATGAGCCATGCCAAAACCATGACACTGTCCTGACCAACAGAACAACAGGAAACTGAGCTCAGTTCCCTCCTCCTCCCACTCCCCAGTGACTTAGCTCAACATTCAAAATAAATCCTTAACCTGTCATTAGCTCCAGAACATACGCGCTGGGAGAGAAAGCAGGGCAAGAGAGAGCTCCCTGCCTCACAGTCCAGTTGGAGTTGAGGAGAATGAGAGGCAGAGAACTTATTGAAACAAATTGGATTCCTACAGGGTTTGACTTGCTATACTTTCCTTCATCGGTCAGAGTATTGAGTACAGGAGTCGGGAGGTCATGTTGCAGCTGTACAGGATATTGGTTAGGCCACTTTTGGAATACTGTGTGCAATTCTGGTCTCCCTGCTACAGGAAGGATGTTGTGAAACTTGAAAGGGTTCAAAAGATTTACAAGGATGTTGCCAGGATTGGAGGGTTTGAGCTGTAGGGAGAGGCTGAACAGACTGGGGCTGTTTTCCCTGGAGCATCGGAGGCTCAGGGGTGACCTTATAGAGGTTTCTATAATCATAGGATAGGGTACACAGACACGATCTTTTCCCTGCCGTGGGGGGAAGCCAAAGCTAGAGGGCACAGGTTTAAGGTGAGAAGGGAAAGATTTAAAAGGGACCTAAGGGGCAACTTTTCCACACAGAGGGTGGTGTGTGTGTGTGAAATGAGCTGCCAGAGGATGTGGTGGAGACTGGTACAACGACAACATTTAAAAACCACCTGGATGGGAAGGAATGAGTGTGATATGGGCCAAATGGGACTAGATTAATTTAGGATATCTGGTCAGCATGGACAAGTTGGATCAAAGGGTCTATTTCCATGCTGTACATCTCTATGACTCTATGACAGGGTAAAGGCTGACAGAATGTTTTTCCTCATGGGAGAGTCAAGGACCAATGGGCACATTGTCAGAAGAGACACCAATTTAAGACTGAGAGAAGGAGGAATCTCCTTTCTCAAAGAGTTTGAGTCTTTGGAATGCCTTTCCACAGGGAGCTATGGGGACAGAGTCTTTTTGTATATTTAATGCTGAGATTGTTAGATTCCTGATCGGTCAGGATCTAAGGGTGATGGGGAAAGGGCAGGAAAGAGGATGTGAGGAATGTTTGATCAGCAATGATCCCTACGGATTGGCGAAGCATGCTCAAGGGGCCAAAAGGTTTACTCCTGTTTCTGTTTGTTATGTTCGATCCTAGAGTCACAGAGTGCTCCAGCACGGAGACGGGCCCTTTGGCCCAAATTGCTCCATGCTGACCAGAATGATCATTCACCCAGTTTCCCTGTACTTGGCCCATATCGTTTGAAACCTTTCCTGTCCATGTATTTGTCCAAATATCTTTTAAATTGTTGTTAATGTATCACCTCAACCACTTCTGCTGGCAGCTCATTCCACATGCATACCACCCTCAGTGTAAAATAGTTGCCCCTCAGGTTCCCTTTTATTCTTTCCCCTCTCACCATAAACTGATGCCCTCTAGTCCTCGATTCCCCAACTCTGGGAAAAAGACTGAGTGCATTCACCCTATCCAGGCCTTTCATGATCTTATACACCTCTATAAGATCCCCCCCTCAGTCTCCTACGCTCTAAAGAAAAAAGTCTTAGCATGTCCAACCTCTCCCTATAATTCAGACCAGAGTCCAGGCAACATCCTTGTAAATTTCTTCTGTACTCTTTCCAGTTTAATAACATTCTTCCAATAATAAGGTGACCAAAACTGAACATAGTTTTCAATTCCTGTGATTTTAGGACATTCAGTGAAGCCTGCACTGAACCAATCCAGTCAGTCACCCAGGAAAAGAGGACATAGCAAAACCCAACATGACAGGCTCACTGTGAAGAGGCAGCTCACCAACCCGTGTTCACCCAATCAATCAGAGGGACCCGTGTTAATCAGTAACAAGCTGTATTAACATTACAGCTTTTACAGAGTTATTAATTTCCCCATGCACTTCCTGGGAACAAGGTTAAACTGTGATCGAGATCAGAAGGTATGAAGTCAACCAAGGGTCACAGAGGTAGGTTCTAAGGAGCATCTCAAAGGACAGAGGGAATGAGACAGAGGAGAGTGAGAAAGAAGAGAAAAAGAGTGAGGGGGGGAAGGGAGTGCGGGAGAAGAATGAGTGAGGGAGACGGGGAGGGAGGAAGAGAGAGAGCACACACACGACTGAGCAAGGATGGGGAGAGAGGGGTGATAGTGAGAGAATGAGAGACAGCAAATGAAGGAGGGTGAGAGAGAAAGAAAGCAGGAAGAAGTTCAGCAAGGCATGTGGTCAAGGTAGCTGAAGGCACAGCCACCAACTGAGGAGTGATGTCAATGAGGAGCACACAGCAGGCTCAGATTAGAGCTGCACAAAGATCACCACCAGGGACAGAGGGATGGACAGAGTCACTCGGGAGCCCTAGCACCAGCTCTCCTGGCATTCAGGGATCGAGGGTTGGCTTGAGAAAGAAGTTCACATTCCTGTCTTTGACTCAGAGAGACCCTGGAGAGTTTGAGGTCTAGAAGACATTAGAGACAGGCAGTGATGGGGCATTGGTGGCAAACATTTAACACAAAGAAATTCAAAAGTTGAGGTGTTGGTGGATTGGGAGTCAACAGGGTCAGCAAGCAGAACTATACATATTTCTGTAACCCTGATGATTTCTTGTCAAACATTTCAAGGGAGTAGTTTCAGAACTAATGGGATTTTATTTACATTACAACTGAGCAGGCTAAACAACTGCCCATCAAGATTTCTGACAGAAGATTCTGGTTTGTCTTTAAACTTAAGGAAAACACCCCCAGCTTGGAATGAAAGGGGTTGTTTTGTGTGTCAGGGCATTCTGCAGAAAACCTTCGATGAGAATGGAGGTGCAAAGCAGTGTTGATGAGAAGCCCCTACCGCCCAGCCATCACTGCTCATCTCCTCGAAAAATGCTGATTAACCAAAAACTCAACTCTTGCTATGGAGAGCATCTTGCTCAATGAATGTTGTTCTTTGTACATGGAATGCTGAGAGAGATTCACTAGAGCCAGGATTACGTGCTCCAAGTCATTGATGAATAGAACAGTTTGTTGCTGACTGGTCTATTTTTACACAAGTGAAGTACTCTATGGAATAAAGGAATGGGCAGCTGTTTGTTACAGTTTCTACAATGCTCCATCCTGAGCTGGAACACTCCACAGTCTGTGCAGCTGAGTCTGGCTCAATTTGAAACGTTCTTTTCAAACTCTCCCGGAGCAGCTGAGAAATCTGCATGTGTCTCAGTTTCTCTCTGCTCATGTAAATGTCCCACCTCAAACACCTCCTGCTGATGCCGCAGTCAGACATTTACATTTTGGTCAAAATTAAATCTTCCCTTCTCACCCTCAAGACCGTTGAGTTGGGAATGTCACGTTGTAGTTGTTCAGGACGTTGGAGAGGCCACTTTTGGATACGGTGTTCAGTTCTGGTCACCCTGCTACAGGAAGGAAATTACTGTCCCAGAAAGATGGTCATCTATTTCAGACTGAGATGAGGAACATGGAGTGAAAGGAATTCTTCCTAATCTTCCCAGTGGCACTGTCTAGCTCAGGGAGCTGTGGATACTCACCATACCACAGAATAGCAGAAGGTGGCCATTCAGCCCACTGAGTCTGATAACCATTCACTGACATCATCCCAAACTCCACTTTCCAGTGTTTCCCCATAATCCTTGATACTCTTACTGAGCAGAATTTCAGCGGAGAGGTAACACCTGTTCTGAGAAGTCCTGACAAACTTATCCCAACAGTCACTGCATCAGAGGTCAGATCAGCTTTCCTTCATGTGAATCCAAGGAAAGCAATGGGACCAGATAGAATACCAGGCCGTGCACTCAGAGCATGCGCAGATCAACTGGCAGAGGTCTTCTCTCCCTCCCTCTCCCTGCCCCCCTCGCCGACTCTCCCTGCCAGATATACCAGACTCACATAAAAACAAAAAGCTGCAGATGCTGGAGAAACTCTGGACAGAAAGCAGAGTTAACATGTTGGCTCCAGTCCCTTTATCAAGTTCCTGGCCATAAAGCAGTGCACCACTTCCCCCTCTCTCTGCCCTGAATGGGGACAAATCTCTCACCGTGCAGGACAGCTCCATCTGCCCAGAGCTTCTCCAGTAACCATTCTTTAGGCCTGCCTTGCGGTTCTGTAGTATTATTGTGCTGTTTAGTGTTTGGCTGCAGAGGTCAGTAACATCAGGGGAGACAGGCCTCAGTCAGACGTCCCCAGCACAGGACGGTCTCAGTCCATGGACTTGGTCACAGTCAGCCAATGGGGGCAGGCAGATAGGGTCACAAGGTGAGGAGCAAATAGGCAGGTGGCCCATCATCTGCCTCGATTCCTTCTGCCCCACTGCGGGCTGGTTACTCCTGGAATGAGAGACCGAGAGGGATTGACTGAGATGGAAGTGCCTGGTACAGCTGTTACTGACGCTGCAGGTGAGGGGACGGTGCCTAAATCAATAATTATTTTAAAAATTCACTCATGGGGCATGGGCACTACTGGCTGGGTCAGTATTTATTGCCCGTCCCAAGTTGCACCCTAAGGCGGCGGTACGGTGGTTAGCACTGCTGCCTCACAGCGCCAGAGACCCGGGTTCAATTCCCGCCTCAGACAAATGTCTGTGTGGAGTTTGCACATTCTCCCCGTGTCTCCGTGGGCTTCCTCCGGGTGCTCCGGTTTCCTCCCACAGTCCAAAAAAAAATGTGCAGGTTAGGTGAATTGGCCATGCTAAATTACCCGTAGTGTTAGGTTACGGGGTAAATATAGGGGAATGGGTCTGGGTGGGTTGCTCTTCGGAGGGTCGGTGTGGACTTGTTGGGCCGAAGGGCCTGTTTCTACACTAAGTAATCTAAAAAAAAGTGGGGGTGAGCTGCCTTCTTGAACTGCTGCATCCATGTGCTGTCAGTTGTCCCACAATACTCTTAGGGAGGGAATTCCAGGATTTTGACCCAGTGACAGTGAAGGAATGGTAATATATTTCCAAGTCAGGCTGGTGAGTGGCTTGGAGGGGAACTTGCAGGGGGTTGGTATTCCCATGTTCCTACTGCCCTTGTCCATCTAAATGGAAGTGGAATTGGAAGGTGCTGTCTGAGGATCTTTGGTAATTTTCTGCTGTACATCTTGTAGATGGTACACACTGCTGCGACTGTGCATCGGTGGGGGAGGGAGTGGATATTTGTGGATGTGGTGCCATTCAAGCGGCTGCTTTGTGCTGAATGGTACCAAGCTTTGAGTGTTGTTGGAGCTGCCCCCATCCAGAGCAAGTGGAGAGTATTCCATCACACTCCTGACTTGTGCTCGTAGCTGATAGTCAGGCTTTGGGAATACTACTCACCACAGTATTCCCAGCCTCTGACTTGCTCTTGTAGCCACTGTGCTTATGGGGGGAGTCCCATTGAGTTTGTGGTCAGTGGTAACCCCCAAAGATGCTGACTGTATGGGATTTGGTGATGGAAACATCATTGAATGTCAAAAGGGCAGTGGTTAGGTTGTCTTTTATTGATGATGGTCATTGCCTGGCAGTCGTGTGGCGTGAATATTACTTGCCATTTGTCAGCCGAAGCCTGGATATTGTCGAGATCTTATCGCATTTGAATAAGCATTGTTTCAGTATGTGAGGAGTTGTGAATGGTGCTGAACATTGTACAATCATTGGTGAACATCCCCACTTCTGATCTTTATCAGAGGGAACATTATGTTAAAGGGAAGGTCATTGAAGCAGCTGAAGATGGTTAGGGATAGGACACTACCCTGTGAAACTCCTGCAGCAATGTCCTGGAGTTGAGATGACTGACCTCCAACAACCACAACCATGTTATGTCAGGACTCCTTGACACCACACTCAGTTAAATGCAGCCTTGATGTCAAGGGCTGTCACTCTCCCCTCCCCTCTGAAATTCAGCTTTTTGTCTATGTTTGAACCAAGGCTGGGATGAGGTTCCCAGGAACTGATGCCCTGGTGAAACCCAAACTGGGCATCACTGAGCAGGAGCTGCTTGATAGCCCTGTTGATGACACCTTCCATCACTTTACTGATGATCGAGAGTAGACTGATGGGATGGTAACTGGCCAGGGTGGAATTGTCCTGCTTTTTATGCCAGGATATACCTGGGCAATTTTCCACATTGTCGGATAGATGCCAGTGTTGTAATGGTACTGGAACAGCTTGGCTAGGGAGCAGCAAGTTCTGGAGCATAGGTCTTCAGTGCTATTGCAGGAATATTGTCCAGGCCCATAGCCTTTGCAGAATTCGGTCCCTCCAACGATTTCTTGATATTACATGGAGCAAATCGAATTGGCTGGGATCTGTGATGATGGGGACCACTGCAGGAGGCCGAGATGGATCATCCACTCGGTGTTTCTGGCTGAAGATTGCTGTGAAAGCTTCAGCCTTATCTTTTGCCCTGATGTGCTGGGCTCCTCCATAATTGAGGAGGGGGAGATTTGTGGAGCCTCCTCTCGTGAGTTGTTTAATTGTCCACCACCATTCCTGACTGAGTGTGGCAGGACTACAGCGATTAGATCTGATCCGTTGGTTCTGGGATCATTTAGTTCTGCATATCACTTGTTGCTTATGCTATTTGACATGCAAGTAGTCCTGTTTGGTGGCTGCGCCAGATTGACACCTCATCTTCAGGGCTGCCTGGTGCTGCTCCTGGCATGTCCCCCTGCACTCTCCATTGAACCAGGGTTGATCCCCTGGCCTGACGGTAATGGGTGAGTGGGGGATATGCCAGGCCATGAGGTTACAGATTATGCTGGAGTACAGCCCTGCTGCTGTTGATGGTCCACAGCGCCTCAAGGATGTCTCGTTTTGAGCTACTAGATCTGTTTGAAGTCTGTCCCATTTGCCGCGGTGATAGTGTCACACAACAAGATAGAGGGTATTCTCAGTGTGAAGGTGGGACTTTGTCTCCACAAGGACCGTGTGGTGGTTACTCTTATCAATACGGTCATGGACAGATACATCTGCAGCCGGCAGATTGGTAAGGATGGGGTCAGGTATGTTTCTCCCTCTTGTTGGTTCCCTCCCCACCTGCCGCAGACCCAGTCTAGCAGCTCTGTCCTTTAGGACCTGACCAGCTCGATCAGTAGTACTGCTGCTGAGCCACTCTTGGTGGTGGACACTGAAATCCCCCAGCCAGAGTACATTTAGTGCCCTTGTCATCTTCAATGCTTCGTCTAAGTGTTGTTCAACATGGAGGGGTACCAATTCACCAGCTGAGGGAGGATGGTACATGGTAATCAGCAGGACCTTTCCTTGCCCGTGTTTAACCTGAAACCATGAGACACTGGTTTATTCTGGAATATCCTGGCAATGACAAGTGCCTCTGGGAGCAGTGAGATGGCAAATTCCCAATAGAATTGTACAGGAGGGGTATGATGGCAGACGGGGTTTGGTAGGTAGTGATGATACAGCGAGAAATCAAATAAGACCCTCATGGGGAGAAACCACCACGAAACTTGACAGAACTGACACTTGCCAAAACATGGTAAAATTCAGCCCTCCGAGTCCAGATATATATGGCTACCGCACGAAGACAAAGTAATGCAGACAATTATGGAACAGCCCTCAAACTGCTAACTCCTGCTCCCCCTCCTTCTGGGGAGGGGGCAGACAAAGATGTGGAACAGGTCAAAGATCAAATTCAGTGACAGACCAAGTCCGAGGGGCTGAATGGTCACATCCTCGAATTGACCTACGGGTTGCATTGATCACACAATGTGGCAAAGGAAATAATCATTACAGCAATTCTGTTTAATTCACTTTCCCCAAATGGAGTCACTGAACTTTGAAAATACAAGTTTGAGAGACAGCTTGCTCAGTAAGAGTGTGCCAACAGCAACGCGTGTCCAAGACACCAGGTATGTGTGGTCAGGAGCATTGATCGCTGTCAGCGTTTACCAGGTAACAAACTCAAACTAGTCACTGGCATAACTAAAGCTTGCCAAACCAGACCAGTACAGCAGTCCAACCATTCTGAAGGGTCACTGGACCTGAAAAATTTACTTTTTCTCTCTCCGCAGACACTGAGCTTCTCCAGCACTTCCTGTTTTCGTTTGCATTTCCAACTCTGACCCTGCGATAAATCCGATGCTTCAGCTACATACACATCACCAATCTCCAAAACAAAATCTGTCCAATACAGAGGAGATGGAGGACACAGAGCTGGGTGGTCATTCCTAATGGGAAAGGACCAACAGACTGATTATTGAAGAAAAAGGCCTGAGCTAAAGAGGGACCTGGGGGGAGTGGGAGGGCAGGCAGGCGGGCTATGACAGAGAAGGCAAAAGTGAGGACTGCAGATGCTGGAAACCAGAGTTTAGATCACAGTGGTGCTGGAAAAGCACAGCAGGTCAGGCAGCATCCGAGGAGCAGGGAAAAAAAAAAAAGGCTCCATTCCTGATGAAGGGCTTTTGCCTGAAACGTCGATTTTCCTGCTCTTCGGATGCTGCCTGACCTGCTGTGCTTTTCCAGCACCACACTCCAGAACCAGGGGTCACAGTCTAAGGATACAGGGTAAACCATTTAGGACTGGGATGAGGAGAAATGTCTTCACCCAGAGTGGGGAGCCGGTGGATGCACCGGTTACAAAGGCCCAACAACGTCTCTTCTTCCTCAGGCAGCTGAGGAAATTTGGCATGATGGCGAATACTCTTGCCAACTTTTACAGGTGCGCCATCGAGAGCGTTCTGTCTGGATATATTGCTATCTGGTACGGCAACTGTACCATTCAAGATCGGAGACGTGGTGAACTTGGCCCGGACAATCACAAAGGCCAACCTCCCATCTATAGAATCCATCTACCAGGCCCACTGTCAAGGAAAGCCCGCCAGCATTCTCAAAGATCCATCCCATCCTGGCAATGTTTTTCTACAACCTCTACCATCGGGGAGAAGGTACAGAAGCCTGAACACACACACCAGCCGGTTTCAAAACAGTTTCATCCTAAAGTTGTTAGAATATTGAATGGACTCACAAACTCTTAACATTCGCCTGTACCTGTGTTTTTGTTTTTGCTGCTGTTTACCTCCTATTTACTATCTACGCTACTTAACTCTGGGATCAGCCTGTATTGCTCACAAGACAAAGCTTTTCACTGTGTCTCGTGACACGTGACAATAAATTCAATTCGATTTAATTCAATTCGCTGCCACAGACAGTGGTTGAGGCCAAACTATTGCCTGATTTGAAGGGGTTGGATACAGCACTTGGGGCCTGTTCCTCTTGTCTGTGTTGTTTTTATGAGCAGGGAGCTACCATGATGGATTTGGCAGAGGCTGCAGTGGCGCACAAGGCCTACACAGACAGGCTGGACTGAATGGCCTGGCTGTCCGATGTAAGGGCTGCCCTGTCAGCCAGTGAATCAGGAGGGGTGGGAATCCTTGGGAAGGTCTTGAGGCAGATGAATGGAAAGGGTTAACATCACACTGGTAGTTACACTGGCAGCAATGTTCAGAATGTGAATGATATCAGAGAACATGCTGGGCAACCATCCAGGAGAGATATTCTGCGCAGGGAATGTGTATACATTGTGAAACCGATTACAGACACATTACGCAAGGAACTCTAAACTCCACGGGCGACAGAGTTTAAAACAACACAACGCAACATTGGCTAACCAATCTCTGTCAGAGTCTCTATCCTCCAGTCTCGAAGTAGAGGGATAATCAGTCAGGCAGTGGTAAGGGTTGTGGTGTTGGAAGCTGGCTCCACCCAGTGTGAACATTGCCAGGAGCTGAGCGATGGCTGCATAAAGTGTTGCCGATACTGGTTAAGCAGCTGCTCCGTGTCACACAGGATCCCTGGCGGCTGTTCACATCCGGACACTGAACCCAATACCTTCAGATCACAGCCTCCCACAGTCACTCAAATTTCACAAGATCCTCGCACTATTTACTCTTAAACCTAAACGACAGAACTTACTACTGGAGGCTGTTCAAACACTCATGTGGCTCTCTCTCTTTATCTCTTTGTCCTTGAAACTTCCTTCCATTTCCCCCAAACTGCAGCCCTCACCACCTCCTTCAGGGCACATTGCTGGCCCAATTGGCAATGCCCACATCCCGGGGAAGGGTAATTAAAAAAAAAGGACTAATTTTCTGATGTTTCCCCCAGTCAGCGTTGTGACCAACACATTCCTGTGTAACTGGGCTAGATCGAGAGGGGGTGGGGAGGAGACACTATGAAACTGTTCCAAATGACAGCAACTGAAAATTAAACCAGGCATTTGGCTTCAAAGCTGGTAAAACACACACAAATCTGACAGCCTGTTTATGGAGAAATTCCTCTTTTTACAACTATCAGAGGAACAAAAGCTCATGACCATCTAAGGCAGCGACAGTCCATCCCATTGTCGTCATGGTGACCATAAAGCCTGAAAGATAAGTGTTACTATGGTGACAGGAGGAAAGCAGGTATCAGCTCCCCTCAGTCTCCAGGCAAGCTTCTGAATCAGGGTGGAATCTGATCAAGAGGGCACACTGGATCCCACATTTCCAGATCACTGGGTGAGCTTGGCAGAGGTGGATGGACAGGATGGCACAGAGATGACAGGCCTCAATTATCTCTGATTCATCAATAACCTCCACACATTCTCCACTGAGTATGTAACTGGGACTGTACTGATGCTACAGTGACCGGCCTGTTCATAACCAACTTTGAAATCGATTGTCAGCTCAAAATACACTCCAGCATCCCGACCTGACCCACCTATCACTAACCCCCACACCCCTCCGCATCACCGACATCCCCCTGCATCACTGACCCCCCTCCCTCGTATCACTGACCCCAGCCTCCCCCCATATCACCGACCCCCTCTCTCCCTGTATCTGACCCTCCTGTTTCTCCATCTCCAGCCTGCCCAGTGCTGAGCGTTAACAGGAGAGATTGGGGGTGGGAGGGATGAAGGCAGGATCTCGCGTTGACCTCCATACCTGGCCACCTGCTTGTGCCCAATCACATTCCACAGCCAACAATGACAATGGTTTACTTCGGGACTCCTGCTCAAGAGATAAACATTTGGCTGAGACACAGCGCTTTTCCCAATACTTCCATAGAGACAGTACCTGTAGGATATTTCACCTTCATCCGAGAGGGCAGACAACTCCTCAATAAGGGGGCACCCCCGACAGTGCAGCACTCCTACAGTACCGCACGGTGAACGTCTGCCTGGATAATGTGTTGGGTGCTACTGATTCCCACGTCCATCAGTTTGGCAGGTGAACATGCACCAACTCAATTTACCAACAACTGAGGAAGAATTTACAGCTCTACTCAACTAATATGAAGAAGGAGAACGTGTTTGATTATTGGACAACTCAACCAGTTCTTAAAAGTCCTGCAGGGAAGGGAACTTTGACCTTCTCCTCTCTCTAGTCCTACACCTGAGGGAACCTGGACAGTGGGTAATAAATATCTGCCTTGTCAGCAGCAGCCACATTCCGAGAGCAAAACATAAAAAGAATTCTACATTCCAACCGCCCTTTTAAAAACATTGGCCCTGACCCTTTGTTCTGACTTGTTTGATTATGACCTTTAAATTAATGTTGCCTCATTACTGCCTGAACCATAGCTGGAGACGGGCTGTCACGAGCTGCCTCACAAACACCTCAGGATCATTGAGAATTATCACACAGGAGAGCATTCAGCTCATCGGGCCTCTACTGATTGACAGAGAGAGAGAGACAGATAGAAAGAGACAGATCACCCCTGGTGCCTCAGCACTGCTCTTTGTTTGTGACGAAGAAGTGGCATTGCCGAGGACCTGTCCAATTTGTTAAAGAATCAGTTTCCAGTAGCTTTTCAAGTTGATCTTTACAAATCTTGACTTCCCTCCAAGTAGGGTCTCATCAAGACTGGAGTCCCTCATCCCGGGTAACCTCCTGGTAAACCCTCCCTAGTACCTTTTCAAAAGCGTTTACAACATTCTAAATCACTGTTCCTCCAGTGTCGCTGGGTCAAAATCCTGGAATTCCTTCCCCAACAGCATTGTGGGTCAACCTACCACATATGGACTGCAGTGGTTCAAAAAGGCTGCTCACTCTGACCTTCTCAAAGGGATGGACAGTTAATACTGGCCCAGCCAGCAGTGCCCACATCCTATGAGTGAATTTAACAACTTCTATACCTGACCTGATCATAGTCGATGAACTTAAATTTTGGCACATTGTATATGTACATCGATATTCCACTTACCACAGCTTTGCCCCCTCACATACCTTCATGGAGAGTAACAAGGTGAGGAGTGGGAGTGTGGGGACAAGCAGCGAGGATAGGGGAGGAGGAGTTTGAGGTTTGTTATGTTCAACACTCTGGTTCAGGAATGAGCTAATCGTAATCCCAGAGTTAAAAAAATGTCCTTAACATGATAGCCAAAGAAGGAATGAATAGCACTTTGAGGTTCATGTATTAGCTCAAAGTACCAGAGTTGAGAGTTAATATAGACCAAGGTCTATAGAGTGAGGGTTTTTTTTTTTAGGAACACCTTTATCAATAATAATAGTTAGGGAGCTAGTAGCAGGCTCATGTTGGATTATATGGGCCAAACAGCCTGTTCCAATGGAGTAAAAGTCAATGTAAAAATAAAGTGTAGTTGGAGCACAACTGTGCCAGGGCTGACTGATCAGAAGAAAGCCAAGATACTTGGGATTTATCCAATAGAGTAAGGAAGGTTCAGAGGAAATTGAAGATTTCAGGACCACTAATTTTAAATAATGATAGAGTGAGGTTAGGGAAATATCCTCGACAGTGTGTTGTGGAGTGTGGAATCTTTTACCACAGGGTGGGGTTGAGACAGAGGATACTGTACCAAATGATAGAAAATGGACAAGTATTGGTAATGTAGGAAAATACGTTCCATTGCTCCACCATTAGCTTGACTCCTAGACCAAGGGTCATTATAGTTTAACTACTGCCATCTTGATGTCAAGTGATTACTTTTTACCCAACAGCACAGTAATAAAAATTGGTAAAGCCTTTAAAACAGCTGTGGAATTTGCAATCACCTTCTAGAATGATTAAAATGCTTTTAAGACTTTCCATCGATTATAAAAGGGATCAATTGTAATTTTCCTTAATAATAAATACTGGCCCATGTGATCTGGTGATCCTTGACCTAGAAGCAGTGCCAAGAGCAAGGAAGCTGAGACACATGCTGTGTAACTGGCAGATACAAAGGAAAGCAAAGAGCAGAGGAGTCAAATGGTGAAGTTGGTCAGGATACAAAGGCGGCCTCAATACAGAAAGCAGACAGGGACAGAAGGTGAAACACACACCGACTTTAGATTAGATTACTTACAGTGTGGAAACAGGCCCTTCGGCCCAACAAGTCCACACCCACCCTCTGAAGAGCAACCCACTCAGACCCATTCCCCTAAACCTAACACTAAGGACAATTTAGCATGGCCAATTCACCTGACCTGCACATCTTTGGACTGCGGGAGGAAACCGGAGCACCCGGAGGAAACCCATGCAGACACGGGGAGAACGTGCAAACTCCACACAGACAGTCGCCTGAGGTGGGAATTGAACCCGGGTTTCTGGCACTGTGAGACAGCAGTGCTAACCACTGAGCCACCGTGCCGCCCTTGAGAAACAGGAAACCCATGTCAGGAGGAGGTGCGTTTTTCTGATGAGCAAAGGAGACAGATTCCCTTGGAAGCACTGTGAGCGCGGGCTAAAAAGGTCTAAAAGCTGGATAATATAGTTCAGAGATGCCGAAGAGCTGAAAGTTTTCCAGAATGGTCAAACCACTGATTGGGATAAAGGGCAGCAAGGTGGCTCAGTGGTTAGCACTGCTACCTCACAGCACCAGGGACCCGGGTTCAATTCCTGCTTCAGGCGACTGTCTATGTGGAGTTGGCACATTCTTCCAGTGTCTGTGTGGGTTTCCTCTGAGTGCTCCGGTTTCCTTCCACAGTTAAAAAATGTGCAGGTTAGGTGGATTGGCCATGGGAAATTGTTCCATAATGTTCAGGGATGTGCAGGCTAGAGGATTTAGCCATGGGAAATGCAGGGTTAGAGATGGGTTGGGTGTGGGAGGGATTGCTCTTCAGAGGGTTGACGTGGACTTGATGGGCCGAATGGCCTGCTTCCACACTGTACGGACTGTAGATATTACACATTGATTGGTTAAAAAGGAAAGCTGCACCATCAGAATAGATGTGAGCCTGGTATAGAGAGCCTGGTAAGATGTTACTTCCTGATGATAATCACAGCCATGGAGCTCAAAGGGTCAGAGCAACTGCCTGGCAGCTGGGAATAAAGACCAGCCAATTGTGGAATGGTGCTCACCATCTTCTCAAGGGCAACGAGGGATATACCCAACCAGCAATGCCCTCATCCCACGAGTAAATAACATTAAACAGGAATAGGAAGGGTTTAGAGGGATATGGGCCAAAGGTTGGCAAATGGGACTAGATTAATTTAGTATATATGGTTGGCATGGATGAGTGTTTTAATGTTGTCCATCTCTATGACTCTACGCTGAAGGGAATATTTTCTATAAATTTGTTGTTGGTATGTGGGTGTCACTGACTGAGCCAACATCTACTGCCCATTTATGGGCAGCACAGTGGCTCAGTAGTTAACACTGCTGCCTCACAGCACTAGGGACTCGGGTTCGATTCCCACTTTGGACAACTGTCTGTCTGAAGTTTGCACATTCTCCCAGTGTCTGTGGGGGTTCCCTCTGGGTGCTCCGGTTTCCTCCCACAATCCAAAAGATGTATATCTCAGGTGAATTGGCCATACTAAATTGCCACATCAGGGGTAAATATTGGGTTGGGGAATGGGTCTGGGTGGGTACACTATGGTGGAGCGGTGTGGACTTGTTGGGCTGAAGGGCCTGTTTGGACACTGTAGGGAATCTAATCTAATCAAAAAAATTTCCAGCTGATATAAAACTGGTTAAAGAGTCAACCCACATTGTTATGGGCTTGGAGTTGTGTATAGGCCAGACTTTAGAAGAATGAGGGGAGATCAAATTGAGGAATTCAAGATGATAAAAGGTCGGGATAGAATAGACGCGTAGCAGGCGTTTCATCTTTTGGGGCATTCTAGGACAAGAGGTCACAGTTTTAGCATAAGGGGCAGCAAATTTAAAACAGAGTTGAGGAAAAACTACTTCTCCCAAAGGGTTGCGACTCTGTGGAATCCGCTACCCCAAAGTGTGGTGGATGCTGGGACGGTGAGTAAATTTGAGGAGGAGTTAGACAGGTTTTAATTGTATTGGGTTGCAGGGTTATGGAGAGAAAGCAGAAAAACGGGGGGTGGGCGGGGGTATCAGTCACGATCGCATGGGGGAAGCAGGCTCAATGGGCCGAATGGCCCAATTCTGCACCTGTTTCTTATGAACTTCTAAACTAGGTAAGGATGGCAGATTTCTTTCCTTAAAAGGATGTTAGTGACCTGGATGGATACCCACAACGGTGATAACATGGTCACTGCTTCGAGCATTTTAAATTCCAGGGTTTTTTTAAACTAAATCAGAATTGCACCATCTGCTGTAGTGGGATTCGAACCCTCACCCCCAGATCATCAGCTTCTAGATTACAGACATGACCACTATCCCACCACCACCCCATGGGAGCAGGTGTATTTTTGTTGTGTGTGTTATTTGAAGTGAAATTTACATTTCCAGGTGAAATATCATTTACTAGTTGATTAGTTTAAGCCTGTGCTGAACCTGATTCATGTGAAATCCTGTTGACTATTTCTTTATCTGGAAATCGTTCATTCAATTTGGATATTTTGAGTTATAGCTTTCAAGTGGGGAATTAAAACAACAATAATGTGGTTATTAACAATGATGACCTCCTGCCCCACAACCTTCAGGGCTCCCACTAACTTGAGCGTCCACAGCACCGCATCTCCCCACCCGATTTCTACCAGCAGCCATGCTTTCAGCTGTTGTGGCTCTGTTCGCCGAGCTGGGAATTTGTCTTGCAAACCTTTCGTCCCCTGTCTAGGTGACATCCTCAGTGCTTGGGAGCCTCCTGTGAAGCGCTTCTGTGCTGTTTCCTCCGGCATTTATAGTGGTCTGTCTATGCTTTCAGCTGCCTGGACCAAGCACTGGGAAGTTCCTTCTCCAAACCTTCACACGTCCCTCTCTCCTGCTTTCAGAGACACCTTAAAAACCTTGGGCCAGCGTTCACTCAAGTTCAACAACTCCTAACGTGGCTCAGTGTGAAATTTTGTTTCAAAACACATCTGTGAATTGCCTTGGTTAAGGGGCACTATATGAATGCAGTTCTGCTGTTGCCTAATTATGGTGCTTAATATATAACAGGTACACATACCAGGTGAGGGAGGCTCCCAGTCACTGAGAATGTCAGGAACCATCAGTCCAAAGCCACCTAACTGCTCATGAGCACATTATACTCACCACACACACACTCTCTCTCTCTCTCAAATTATTCATAGACTGTGATCTAAAATGTTAGTGGAGGTTGTGAGCTGACTGATAATTTTGGAACAACTTAATCTGTGACTGATAGAGACGGCTTGTCACTAAGTTGTATTTAAGTGCAGCGGCAAGTAACTCGATAAAGATCTTGTGTGAACTGTACTATTTGGAGTCAGGGTTTCGTGTCTCTGTAAAGCTGGACAGAAGTGTTGGGGGGGGGGGGGGGGGGGGGTAATGATTTGGTTGTAGGGGAGCAAGGAAGAGAGGCAGAGGGGGAAATGAATGACCAGAATCTGGCCTTTGTCTGGAATTGAGCCAATCTTTACTATTCCAAACTTGGTGATGCATCACTGAAGCGAATGTTCTAGTTCACAAAATAGATACCAAGTTTTGAAGTCAATTCTGGAACAGACATCACTGAGGGAGACTTTCACAGTGAGAACGGGACAGGGAAAAGAACACACAAAAAATAAAAGCAAGGAGGAGCTGAGAATTGACAGAGATTGCTCGGCTCACTGGAGCCTCAGTGACAAGGTCACACCACTTTCAATCCATCTGCATCCAGGGCAAAACGGCGGGGGGGGGGGGGGGCGCTAATCCCTAAATACTCCTCTATAAACAGGGCTGAAAGTCAGGTAGTGGGTCCCAGCTGTGCATGTGTCTCGGGCAGAGCAGGTGGGTGGGTCAGAGGGTAGTAACCTTAATGGAGGGAGGAGGGGTGTCAGGCAGCAGTGACTCAGGAGACAGGGGGGCAGGAGTCAGTAACAACACTGATTCAGAACAGGGATGTGTCAAATGGGGAATGGCCCAGGGAGGAATTGTCTGAGGGTGTACTGGCCCAGAGGGTGGGGGAGATGGTAATGGCCAGAGGGAATGTCTCAGGGGAAGGGAAGAAACTCTGGGCTGGTATCATGTGGGATGCAAGTGTGGGCCAGGGAGCTGATCCGTGGGGTGGGGTGACGTGGATTCAAACGTTTGGGGTGTGGATCAGGACATCTCAATTGGGAATGGGATGGGGGAGGTGCAGGGAGCACTGGGAGGGGGTTTGTCAGTGTGTCTTGGATGCGGGTCAGAGGATTGCAATGGGGGGTGGGTTAGGGTGGTGTCTTGGCTGGGGTTAAGGGAGGTTTCCCTCTGGGATTCGGAGTTAGGGGGTGCCTCTCTCTGACTTGGAAGGGTCTCCCCTGGGGGGGTGGTGGTGGTGGGGGGTGGGGGGGGAGGGAATGTGGGGGGGGGATGTGGGTGGGGGGTGGGTGATGTGGTGGGTGGGGGGTGGGTGATGTGGGTGGGGGATGTGGGTGGGGGGTGGGTGATGTGGTGGGTGGGGGGTGGGGGATGTGGGTGGGGGGTGGGTGATGTGGTGGGTGGGGGGTGGGTGATGTGGGTGGGGGGGTGATGGGGGTGGGGGGTGGGTGATGTGGGTGGGGGGGTGATGATGTGGGGGGGGTGATGTGGGGGGGGTGATGTGGGGGGTGGGGGGGAGGGGTGGGTGGGTGATGTGGGGGGGGTGATGTGGGGGGGGTGATGTGGGGGGGGTGATGTGGGGGGGGTGATGTGGGGGGGGTGATGTGGGGGGGGTGATGTGGGGGGGGTGATGTGGGGGGGGTGATGTGGGGGGGGTGATGTGGGGGGGGTGATGTGGGGGGGGTGATGTGGGGGGGGGGTGTGATGTGGGGGGGGGGTGATGTGGGGGGGGGGGTGATGTGGGGGGGGGGTGATGTGGGGGGGGGTGATGTGGGGGGGGTGATGTGGGGGGGGTGATGTGGGGGGGGTGATGTGGGGGGGGTGATGTGGGGGGGGTGATGTGGGGGGGGGGGGTGATGTGGGGGGGGTGATGTGGGGGGGGGGGGTGGGGGGGGGGTGATGTGGGGGGGGGGGGTGATGTGGGGGGGGGTGATGTGGGGGGGGGGTGATGTGGGGGGGGGTGATGTGGGGGGGGGGGTGATGTGGGGGGGGGGGTGATGTGGGGGGGGTGATGTGGGGGGGGGTGATGTGGGGGGGGGGTGATGTGGGGGGGGGGTGATGTGGGGGGGGGTGATGTGGGGGGGGGGGTGATGTGGGGGGGGGGGGTGATGTGGGGGGGGGGGTGATGTGGGGGGGGGTGATGTGGGGGGGGGTGATGTGGGGGGGGGTGATGTGGGGGGGGTGATGTGGGGGGGGGTGATGTGGGGGGGGGGGTGATGTGGGGGGGGGTGATGTGGGGGGGGGGTGATGTGGGGGGGGGTGATGTGGGGGGGGTGATGTGGGGGGGGTGATGTGGGGGGGGTGATGTGGGGGGGGGTGATGTGGGGGGGGGGTGTGATGTGGGGGGGGGTGATGTGGGGGGGGTGATGTGGGGGGGGTGATGTGGGTGGAGTTGGTGGTGGAGTGGGGTGTGTGTGTGTGTGTGTGTGTGGGGGGGGGTGGTTGTGTGTGTGTGTGTGTGTGTGTGTGTGTGTGTGTGTGTGTGTGTGTATATGGTGGGGGGGGGGGGGTCCGTACCTTCCAGCAGAACCTCCTTGCCGGTTTTCTTGAGCGCCTGGACCGCCTGGTCGTGCGAGGCTTCCCGGAGGTCGGTGCCGTTCACCGAGAGGATGGCGTCTCCGACGAACAGCTCGCCGCTCTGATCGGCCGCCAATCCGCGGAAAATCTTGGAGATGAGGATCGGCATCTGGTTCTCCCGGCCGCCCTTGATGCTGATGCCCAGACCCCCCGCCTCCTGCTTCACGATGCGGACCGTGCGCTTGCGGCCGGAGCCGGGCTCCGAGTCCGCCTGGAGAGGAGGGGGAGGCGGAGGCGGCGGCTCGCTGTCCCCGTTACTCAGGCCGTGTCCAGTGGGAGCTCCGGCCGAGCTCAGCCGCAGCGAGTCCTCGGACAAGGAGGCGAGGAGCCGCCGCCAGCGCTCGGGCTCCGGCTCTGGGCTCCGAACCTCGAGCAGCCCGCTCCGCAGCACCATCCCGGCCGGCTCCCAGTGTCCGGGGCTGGGAGAGTCCCCTCTCTGTCCCCCGGGGGCCCAGCCCTGCTCCAGCCCAACCCGCCCCCTGTTAAAGGGACCGCTGCACTGACCTCCTCGCCAAAAACTTCCCCAAACTCCTTCCAAGTGTTTTCCAAAGTTGGGCGAACTTTGCTGAAGAGATTTACAAAATTGGGCAAACTTTTTGAAGTGTTTTCCAAAGTTGGGAAAACTTTTTCAAAACTTACCCAAACTTTTTCGAAGCGTCTTTCAAACTTGGGAAAACTTTTCCAAGTTTTCTTGAAGTGTTTTCCAAAGTTGGGAAAACTTTTTCAAAACTTATCTAAACTTTTTCAAAGTTGGGGAAACTTATTCGAAATATTCCCAAACTTTTTCGAAGCATTTTTTTTTAATTTGGGGAAACTTTTCTAAGCATTTTCGTAGTGTTTTCCAAAATTGGATAAACTTTTCCAAACTTTTCTAAATACTTCCAGATTTTTCCAGAGCTTTTCTAAACTTTTCGAGAGCTCACAAATGTTTAAAAGTATTTTCCGAACGTTACAGAACTTTCTCATTTACATCTAATTGTTTTAATGTTCAAGTACATTTTACAAAACCATTTCTTCCTGAGTGTTTTCCAGATTCGAAAAGCATTATTTTT
Organism: Chiloscyllium punctatum; assembly: GCF_047496795.1. Classification (NCBI taxonomy): domain Eukaryota; kingdom Metazoa; phylum Chordata; class Chondrichthyes; order Orectolobiformes; family Hemiscylliidae; genus Chiloscyllium; species Chiloscyllium punctatum. The sequence continues at coordinate 3,552,740 of NC_092775.1, forward strand.
TTAAAAGAACTTCCTAAATATATTTTTCTAAATGTTTCCAAGGTTTTGAAATTTTATTCAAATTCTCCAGCTCTCGGCAGTCGGTAACTCGGTGCTCCCGGTTGCTGAAGACGGCAGAAGCTTTAATAGGTGTTACGTTAAAAGCCAGTACCCCTCAGAACCCGCAGTCAAACGGCGATCCTGAACTCAGTGAGATCTACCTGCTAACCATAGCAGGACAGAGAATTTGGTTTTAATCCATTCAAATTAATAGATAATTTTGATTTTTTTAGACTGCTTTTATTTTCCTTTTGCTAACTATTCAAATGATTGAATCCATTACACTTTTAAAAAATAATTTGTGAACTCTCACATAGGAGCAGAAGTAGACCATTCGGCCCTTCAATCTGTCACCTATTCAATAAGGTCATGGCGGATCTCTGTTTGGAATTCCACATTCCTACCTAGCCCCGACAATCACGGATACCTTGCCTAATAAAAATCTATCTGCTTTCACCTTAAACATATTCAGTGACCCCCATCCATTCACTTCCAGAGAGTTTGAAGATGCACAACTCTTTGTAAAAAAAGATCCCCTCGTCTCTGTCCTGAAAAGGGTGACTCCAATTTTAAAACAGCACACCCTGGTTCTGGACTGACTCCCCAAGAGGAAACCTCCTTCCCACAGCCACCGTGTCCAGACCATTCAGGATTTTGACACTTCAATCCAGTCTCCCCTCACTCTATAAAACTCCAGGGGAAACAAGCCCAATCCACCCAACCTTTCCCCATCACAGCCCACTCACTCCAGGGACCAATCCCGGAAACCTCCTCTGAACCAGCTCCAACACATCTACACCTTTCCTTAAACAAGGAAACCATACAGCACATAGTATTGGAGATATGGTCTCACCAATGCCCAGTATTACTGAATGATAACATTATGCTTTTTATGTTCAATTTCATTTGCAGTGAAGGATAGCATTCAACTTGCCTTCTTAATTATGTGCTGTACCTGAAAACTAACTTGTTGTAATTCATGCACCAGAACACCTAAATTCTTCTGCATCTCAGAACTGCAGTCGGTCTCTAACTCAATATTATCATTCTTCCACTCAAAGTAAATGACAGCACTTTTTCCCACACTGTGACACCCCTTAAGCACTGACCCTCCGACAGTACGGTACTCCCTCAGCACTGACCCTCTGACAGTGCCCACTCCCTCAGCACTGACCCTCTGACAGTGCGGCACTCCCTTAGTACTGACCCTCCGACAGTGCCTGTTCCCTCAGCACTGACCCTCTGACAGTGCCCACTCCCTCAGTACTGACCCTCCGACAGTGCGGCGCTCCCTCAACACTGACCCTCCAACAGTGCGGCGCTCCCTCAGCACTGACCTTCCAACAGTGCGGCGCTCCCTCAGCACTGACCCTTCGACCATGCGGCACTCCCTTAGTAATGACTCTCTGACAGTGCCCGCTCCCTCAGCATTGACCCTCCGACAGTGCCCCTTCCCTCAGCACTGACTCTGTGACAGTGCCCACTCCCTCAGCACTGACCCTCTGACAGTGCCCACTCCCTCAGCACTGACCCTCCGACAGTGCGGCACCCCCTCAGCATGGACCCTCCGATGGTGCGGCACTCCCTCAGTAATGACCCTACGACAACACAGTACTCCCTCTGTACTTCATTTTCATTTGACTTGGATAAATATTCAAAATCTGGAGCCCTACTGACAAACCAGGGGATTATTTTTGATTCCTGACTAAAGTGGCCTCTCTCCCAATTTACTGGTTTTTCTGAGGCCTGTGTGAATTTCTAAATCTTCTCTTCCCCACATCAGGAAACAGCAACATGAAGGAGATGGCTTATTAACTGAACATTTAATAATCTGCCTCATAACATTGTCACTCGGACATCCTGTAATCTGGTGGGTCCTAATCACAGCTGGATTTACAAACGCACATCTAATGTTGTCCTCCGAAATCAAACAGGTCACCCTGGAGCCATCCTCAACTAACAAGAAAATGAAAGTGCAGTATGTGTGGATTGAACCACACTTTGGACAGACTCAGTTCATTCTCATTAGATGCTGCCACATGGAGCTGAAAAGGAAAGTCAGTCCGTCAGGTAACCGTGTCGGTAACAACTCAATCTGTGTTTGTTAATGAATATATGCAGTGTCACTGCTGAGGGAGTGCCGCACTGTCGGAGGGTCACTGCTGAGGGAGTGCCACACTGTCGGAGGGTCACTGCTGAGGGAGTGCCACACCGTCAGAGGGTCAGTGCTGAGGGAGTGCCACACCGTCAGAAGGTCAGTGCTGAGGGAGTGCCACTCTGTCACAGTGTCACTGCTGAGGGAGTGCCGCTCTGTCGGAGGGTCAGTGCTGAGGGAGTGCTGCACTGTCAGAGGGTCAGTACTGAGGGAGTGGGCACTGTCGGAGGGTCAGTGCTGAGGGAGTGCCGCACTGTCGGAGGGTCAGTGCTGAGGGAGTGCTGCACTGTCAGAGGGTCAGTACTGAGGGAGTGGGCACTGTCGGAGGGTCAGTGCTGAGGGAGTGCCGCTCTGTCGGAGGGTCAGTGCTGAGGGAGTGCCGCTCTGTCGGAGGGTCAGTACTGAGGGAGTGGGCACTGTCGGAGGGTCAGTGCTGAGGGAGTGCTGCACTGTCAGAGGGTCAGTACTGAGGGAGTGGGCACTGTCGGAGGGTCAGTGCTGAGGGAGTGCCGCTCTGTCGGAGGGTCAGTGCTGAGGGAGTGCTGCACTGTCAGAGGGTCAGTACTGAGGGAGTGGGCACTGTCGGAGGGTCAGTGCTGAGGGAGTGCCGCTCTGTCGGAGGGTCAGTGCTGAGGGAGTGCCGCTCTGTCGGAGGGTCAGTACTGAGGGAGTGGGCACTGTCGGAGGGTCAGTGCTGAGGGAGTGCTGCACTGTCAGAGGGTCAGTACTGAGGGAGTGGGCACTGTCGGAGGGTCAGTGCTGAGGGAGTGCCGCTCTGTCGGAGGGTCAGTGCTGAGGGAGTGCCGCTCTGTCGGAGGGTCAGTACTGAGGGAGTGGGCACTGTCGGAGGGTCAGTGCTGAGGGAGTGCCGCTCTGTCAGAAGGTCAGTGCTGAGGGAGTGCCGCTCTGTCGCAGTTTCACTGCTGAGGGAGTGCCGCTCTGTCGGAGGGTCAGTGCTGAGGGAGTGCTGCACTGTCAGAGGGTCAGTACTGAGGGAGTGGGCACTGTCGGAGGGTCAGTGCTGAGGGAGTGCCTCACTGTCGGAGGTTCAGTGCTGAGGGAGTGCCGCACTGTCGGAGGGTCAGTGCTGAGGGAGTGCCGCACTGTCACAGGGTCAGTGCTGAGGGAGTGGGCACTGTCGGAGGGTCAGTGCAGAGGGAGCGCCTCACTGTCAGAGGGTCAGTGCTGAGGGAGTGCCTCACTGTCAGAGGGTCAATGCTGAGGGAGTGTCGCACTGTTGGAGGTTCAGTGCTTAAGGTGTGTCACACTGTGGGAAAAAGTGCTGTCATTTACTTTGAGTGGAAGAATGATAATATTGAGTTAGAGACCCTCCGACAGTGCGGCGCTCCCTTAGCACTGACCCTCCCTCAGTGCAGCACTCCCTCAGCACTGACCCTCCGACAGTGCAGCACTCCCTCAGCACTGACCCTCTGACAGTGTGGCGCTCCCTCAGCACTGACCCTCTGATAGTGTGGTGCTCCCTCAGCAGTGACCCTCCGACAGTGCGGCACTCCCTCAGCACTGACCCTCCGACAGAGCGGTACTCCCTTAGCACTGACCCTCTGACAGAGTGGCACTCCCTCAGTACTGACCCTCTGACAGTGCGGCATTCCCTCAGCACTGACCCTCTGATTGTGTGGCACTCCCTCAGCACTGACCCTCTGAAAGTGCGGCACTCCCTCAGCACTGACCCTCTGACAGTGCGGCACTCCCTCAAGTCTCACACCTGAGCCTAAGCACAGGAAATAAGTCTGACTCTACAGTTCCACACAGAGGGAGTGCTGCACTGCCAGAGGAACTAACTTCTGGAGAAGATATGAATCTGAGACTGTGCCTGCCCTCGATGAAAACATCTTGGAGGACCTCTTGATCAAGAGCATCACCCCCCCCCCCCCCCCCACTGTGTCCAGGCCAATGTCAATCCTTCAACCAATGTTACAGAACCTGATGATCTGATCAGTAACACATTCTGGTTAATGGGAGCTTGCTGTGCACAGATTGTCTGTAATAGTTCCTATATTACAATGGTGACTACCACACAAGCATCTCACTGGCTGTGAAACATTTTGGCATTCCTTGTGATGGTGAAAGGCGCTTTGTAATTTAAAATTATATATACTTTTAGGATATGGGTGTCACTAGCTGGGCCCAGCAGTATTTATTACCCATCCCTAGTTGTTCCTTGAGAAGGTGGGGGTGAGCTGCCTTCTTGAACTGCTGTAGTCCACGTGCTGTGGGTTGACCCACAATGTCCTGAGGGAGGGAATTCCAGGATTCTGACTGAGAGATAGCGAAGGAACGATGATATATTTCTAAGTCAGGATGGTGAGCAGCGTGGGTGTTCCAAAATGCAATTCTTTTTCTGAATAAGAGTTCCTGGAACAACCTCAAATCATAGCAATGACATCAATTTAACTTAAATCTAGACACTATTTGTCTTTTTAATTTGATGTTAAGGGTCTGATAGAATATTGTGGAGGTGATGGCCTAGCGGTATTATTGCTAGATATTTATTGACAGACCCAGATAATGTTATGGGGAGCCAGGTTTGAATACCACTGTGGTGGAATTTGAATTCAATTTTTAAAAGAAAATCTGGAATTAAGAGTCTAATGATAACCGTGAAGCCATTGTCACTTGTCAGAAAAACCCTGTCCAGTTCACCAGTGTCCTTTAGGGAAGGAAGCTCCTGTCCTTACCTGGTGTGGCCTCCAAAGTGGTTGACTCTTAACTGCCCTCTGGGCGATTAGGGATGGGCAATAAATATTGACTTAGGCAGAGATGCCTTCTTTTCTGTGAAAAGAAATAATTAATTATAAAATCGCTGAGCAAGAAAGTGTCGCACTGTGCATCAAACAAGGCTGGCCTTTGAAAACAAAAGGCCTACTTTGTCCAGCATCTTTTCCTTTCAAATACAAAACTGCACAGGAGCAGGCCCTTCAGCCCTCCAAGCCTGTGCTGACACATTTGCCCTTCCATAATAAAATCGTATTCACTTACAGGATCCATGTCCCTCCATTCATCCAGGTGCTTTTAGATTAGATTTCCTACAGTATAGAAACAGGCCCTTCGGCCCAACCAGTCCACACTGACCCTCCGAGGAGTAACCCACCTAGACCCATTTCCCTCTGACTAATGCACCCAACACTACGGGCAATTTAGCACAGCCAATTCACCTGACCTGCACATCATTGGATTGTGGGAGGAAACCCAAGCACCCGGAGGAAACCCACGCAGACACGGGAGAATGTGCAAACTCCACACAGTCAGTCGCCTGAGGCAGGAATCGAACCCAGGTCCCTGGCACTGTGAGGCAAGAGTGCTAGCCACTGTGTCACCCTTGTGCTTCTTGAATGCTACTATTGTATCTGCTTCCACCCCCTCCTCTGGCAATGCATTCCAGGCACTTACCACCCTTTGTGGGAAAAACTTGTATCACACATCTCTTTTAAACTTGCCCCCTCTGCACCTTGAACCTGTGTCCCCTAGTAATTGACCCCTCCACCCTGGGGAAAAGACCTTACTTTCCACTCTATCCATGCCATTCACAATCTTATAACCTTCTATCAGGTTGCCCTCAACCTCCTGCCTTTCAGTGAAAACAAACCCAGTCTACCCAACCTTTCTCCACAGCTAAAATCCCCCAGACCAGGCAGCATCCTGGTAAACCTCGCCAAAGCATCCAGATCCGTCTGGTAGTGTGGTGACCAGAAGTGTAAGCAATATTCCAAGTGTGGCCTAACTGAAGTTCTAGAAAGCTGCAGCATAACTTGTCTATCCTTACACTCAATGCCCCTTCCAATGAAGGTAAGCATGCCATAGGCCATTTTTACTTATCTACCTTCAGTGATTTGTGGACCTGCACACCCAGATCCCTCTACATGTCAATACCCCTAAGGGTTCTTCCATTCACTGTATAATTTCGACCTGTACTTGACCTTCCAAATTGTATCACCTCACATTTGTCTGGATTAAACTCCATCTGCTTTTTTTCTGCCCACGCCTCCAACTGATCAATATCCTGCTGTATCCTCTGACAATCCCCCTCACTATCTGCAACTCCCCAAATCTTTGTATTACTCACAAACCTATTAATTAGACCAGTTATGCTTTCCTCCAAATCATTTATGTGGATCACAAACAGCAGAGGTCAGAGCACTGACCCCTGTGGGACACCACTAGTGTCACAGCCCTCCATTCCGAAAAGCAGCCTTCCACCGCAACCCTCTGTCTCCTATGACTGAGCCAGTTCTGTTCCAAATATCTAACCAATTCCCCTTTTAAAGTTATTATTGCATCAGCTTCCAGAATCCTTTGACATTACAATAACTAATTGTGTGTAAAATATTCCCCCCTCCCCATCTCCCTCTGCCCCTGTTCTGTTATCAATAATTCAGAAATCTGTGACATTTGGTTCCACACCCCTCTGTCTGCAGAGGAAACAGTTTTCTATGAAAACCTCTTGTTCATTATAAATGCCTCTACCCAATTTCCCCCTCACTCCCTCTGCTCTGAGGAGAACAGAACAGTCTCAGCTTCTCCAGTGTCTCCACAGTCACTGAAGTCCCTCAACCCTGAAATAATTCTGGTCAAATGCTGCTACCTCCTTTCCAAAGAGGCTAAAGTGACCTTGGTATCCAGCCAGCATTTCTCCCTGAAACACAAAACAGATCCCCAGACGGTGCGTAAAATGGCTGCAGCCTTTACCCACAACACATGCCATTGAATTTTAACGTGTGTGAAACCTCAGCCAGACACAGGATTGCACAATTAGGTTTGATATAAATCTATAAATCTTTCATTCGCTGATGGGTTTTGTTCATTTTTTCTGGACTTACACCTAATCATTAATTTCCACTGTAAATGTGAAATGCAAGCTCCTGTATCATTGAATCCACTTCGATTCTGGTTTAGTGAGGGCTGAGTGATTGAAGAGTTTCTTTGGTTCAGATTGACCCACCTTTGAATACAAACACACACTGACTCTGTAGGAAATCACTATCATTGTTTTCCATTCATTCCTGTGATTCGGGCAACGACTGATTGGGTTAGCATTGATTACCCATCCTTTTTTTAATAGGTATTTTTATTGAAAAAAAGAACATTTTAAAGATTTTTTTACAAAATTACAGAAGTAATACAAACAAATATAAGCACCAATACAAAATTAAATAAATAAGAAAAAAAAAACAAAAAAAGGGGAAGAAACCCAACTAACTACTAATCTATCCTACAAACAACCAAACCATTAAATAGGATATCATACATTACTAGCAGTAAACAACAAAATAATTAAATAATAGATACATCCTCAAAATAGATTTATATCAAGACATAATAAAACCAGTATTTATACGGGATTCCTCCTCCCTGGAATCCCCAAACCGACCAGAACCATTACCACAACCAGACTAACGCCCTGGACAGTATGGCCAAAATATCTGTGTCAATATAGTTCAGAAAGGGCTGCCATGTTTTTTAGAATAATTCCGTTTTTTGGTGCACCATATTTGTGAGGAAGTCAATGGGGATATATTCCATGATTAACCTGTGCCAGTTCGAGAGTCCTGGAGGGCCGTCAGCTACCCAATTCACTAAAATATTTTTCCTTGCACAAAAGGAGAGAATAGTAAATAATTTCCTCCTGTACATATCCAGGGAAGGGAAATCTGAAGAGCCCAAAAGCAGGGACACTGGATCCAATCTAATCTCCATACCCAAGATCTCTGTCAAGGCATTCGCTATTCTATCCCAATACTTATGGATCTTATGGCATGTCCATAGACGATGTGTGAGAGTGCCAACTTCTATTTTACATTTAGGACACGTTGGGGATGCTCCTGCCTTGAATTTTGCGAGGACATGCAGATCCTTGGCCTCCTCCGCTCCCACTCCCTCACCACCTGATTCCTGGAGCTGCATGTCCTCGTTCAGGTGCCATATGATCCCTGTGGAGTATCTTTAATTGGATAGCCTGAGCTCTGCTACAAATAGAGATCTTTCTGGCATTTTCCCAGATGTCCGCCCTCATTTCTAAAGAGATTTCCAACCCTAATTTTTGATTCCAGGTTTTAAATAATCGTTCCATGTCCTTTGATACCTTATTATATAATGAGTGATAAAGACTACTGACCAAAGGGGGCCCCACCAGCCAGAGCACTCTTCTTTCCTTATCCAGTTTGTAGGGATTGACTATCAATGTGGTCTTCTTTTGTATATAGTCTTGTATTTGGAAATACTGAAAGAGGTCCCTGTTGGGCAGTGCAAACTTCTGGTGCAACAGCTCAAAGGACACCATAACTTCCCCATTGAACAGGTCTCCCAAGCAGGAGATACCTCTAGATTTCCAAGTTTTAAATGTAGCATCTGTCAGCGCTGGCTGAAATCACGATGTTCCCACTATAGGGGTATAAGGGAGGATTACCCATCCTTAATTGCCCTTGAGAAGTTGATGATGAGCAATCAGCCATGTAGGGTAGGTGGAGAGAGATGGTTTCATCTGATGTTGTCTTTCAGACTGAGATGTGACAAAGGCTGGTCAGAGTTTCCACATTCCCCTGGGAGAGAGAATTCAATATCCTTCCAAACTACAGAAACGACGTATTTCACCACACAATGAGAACTGATTCATGGGTACACATACCCTCGAGAGTTCTCTGTCCGGTTTGTCTGACTATAATCCTGCGGGGCCTGCAACCTTGTCTTTTCTGACCCATTTTAAACCTCAGACCATGTCCCCCCCCCCCCCCCACCCCCTCCCCCACCCCTCCCCGTTCCTTAAAACTCTTCACTGCAATTCGGAGCTGACACTGGGATGATGTTTTCTTCAGGAGGACAGTGTCAGGGAGGTGGCCATTGATCCAAGCTGCCTGTCCCACCAACACCCCCCTCAGATTCAGGAATTCCAAGGCAGTAACAAAGAACAGCAACTCATCTCTCTACTAACATGACAGGAAATATATAATACTTTCATTTATGTAACTGTTGCTGTGCATGACATGCAATAGTGACAACATTTAAACGAAAATGACATTCATTTGAATGTTGTTAAAGGCGCTATAAAAATGCGCACCTTCTACTTCAATGGGATCTGTTTCTATCTCTCCTTTGGGGAATGATTTCATGCTGCATGAGTTGCTTTCTAAGGCAGTCATTAGGAATAAACTGTCTGGATAAAGTTGCAAAGACGAATCTTTAGCCTGACTGTGATTCGATCATTCTCACACATCTCCAGTTCCCAGAGGAGTAGCTGGTTGATGTTCACACACAGCTGGTGATTAGCAGAGGCTGGGGGGCGGGGGTTGAACTTGGCTCCAGACCCTCTGTGCCTGGTCCTGCTGGACACAAAGTCAGAGGAACGCTTCCAGTTTCCCATCAGGGTTTGTGTGTGAGTGTAGAGGCTGATCAGAAAGTGTGTAGAGAGGAGGGACTGAGCTTGTAGCAGAGTTACAATGGCTCCAAGCTGGACCTCTAGCTGATCCTCTAACCACTCAGCAGCTGAATTGTTATAAGGACAGAGAATGCTGGAGAAAATCAGCAGGTCTGGCAGCATCTGTGGAGTGACAATAAGAGTTAATGTTTCAAGCCAGTGACCCCTTGTTCAAACCAAAGTTGTTGGTTCATTGAGTACAACAGAGGGCCTTTGGCCCTTTCAGTCTGTAATGTCAAAATTCTACTACTCCCTAAACTGGTCTCATTTTCCCACAGTAGGCCCATAGTTTTACATATTATGACCCTTCAGATGCTCGTTCCAAGTACTGTAACTTTTTAAAGTCTGTGATGTTTCCAGTTTCAATTACTCTCCCAGGGAGTGTATTCCACATTCCCACCACCCTCTGGCTCAAAACATGTTTCCTCAAATTCCCTTTAAAACTCCTGACTTTCACCTTCAAAATTCTGATGTGATTCTCACGAAGGGAAACGGACTCAAAGCATTAACTGCCTCTCGCTCCACAGATGCAACCAGACCTGCTGAGTTTCTCCAATAATTTCTGTAATTGCAAAAAAACCGAAAGAACTGCAGATGCTGGAAATCCGAAACAAAATCAGAAAGGTCTGGCATCATCTGTGAAGAGAAAGCAGTGTTAACGTTTCGAGTCCGGTGACCCTTCCTCAGAACTGATGGTGGCTGGGAAATAGTTGGTTTATCTGCACAAGGGAGGGTGTGGGGAGGGGGTTAGGAGTAAATGATAGGTGGGGATAGAGCCCAAAGGGAGAGAAGAACAGAGAAATGATCAGCCTGCCTGAGAGGATGGAGACTGTTCGTGACTCACAGTGGGGAGTCTACCTGGTCAGGTCCACACCCCCAACAATCCACCCTCCCATCCTGGCACCTTCCCCTGCCACCGCAGGAATTGTGAAACCTGTGCCCACACCTCCTCCCTCACCTCCATCCAAGGCCCTAAAGGAGCCTTCCACATCCATCAAAGTTTTACTTGCACATCCACCAATGTCATTTATTGCATCCATTGCTCCCGATGCGGTCTCCTCTGCATTGGGGAGACTGGGCGCCTCCTAGCAGAGCGCTTTAGGGAACATCTCCGGGACACCAGCACTAATCAACCACACCGCCCTGTGGCGGAACACTTCAACTCCCCCTCCCACTCTACCGAGGACATGCAGGTCCTGGGCCTCCTCCATCGCCACTCCCTCACCACCCGATGCCTGGAGGAAGAACGCCTCATCTTCCTCCTCGAGACTCTCCAAACACACGGGATCGATGTGGACTTCACCAGTTTCCTCATTTCCCCTTCCCCCACTTTATCCCAGTTCCAACCTTCCAGCTCAGCACCATCCTCATGACCTGTCACTGCTATCAATCTTCCTTCCCACCTATCTGCTCCACCCTCCCCTCTGACCTATCACCTTTACCTCCACCTCCATCCACCTATCACACTCTCAGCTACCTTGCCCCCAGTCCCACCCTCCTCCCATTTATCTCTCCACTCTGCAGGCTCCCTGCCTCTATTCCTGATGAAGGACTTTTGCCCGAAACGTCGATTTTCCTGCTTCTTGGATGCTGCCTGACCTGCTGTGCTCTTCCAGCACCACTCTCTCGACAAGGTGTGGTGTGTGGGGGTTGGGGTAAGGGCGTGGGAGAAGGTGCCATAGGCCCTATCATTATTGACCTCAATATTTTTAGTCCTGAGGGCTGCAGGGTCTCCAAAGGGAAAATGAGGTGCTGTTCTTCCAGCTTGTGCTGAGCTTCACTGGAGCACTGCAGCAAACCTGAGACAGAGATGTTGGTCAGGAAACAGGGTGGGGTGGTAAAGTGGCAGGAAACTGGAAGCTCAGGGTCTCTTTTGTGGGCAGAATGTAGATGTTCTGCGAAGTGGCCACCCAGTCTACACTCCATTTCCCCAATATAAAGAAGACCACATTGTGTCGACAGGCAGGAGGCTGGGGTAACACAGCAAACCAGGCAGCATCGGGAGGTGGAGAAGTCAACGGAGAAGAGTTACACCTGAAACATTGATTTCTCCATATCCTGATGCTGCCTGCCTTGCTGTAATCCCCCAGCCTCCTGCCTGTCCCTCCTGATGCTGCCTGCCTTGCTGTGTTCCTCCAGCCTCCTGCCTGTCCCTCCTGATGCTGCCTGCCTTGCTGTGTTCCTCCAGCCTCCTGCCTGTCCCTCCTGATGCTGCCTGCCTTGCTGTGTTCCCCCAGCCTCCTGCCTGTCCCTCCTGATGCTGCCTGCCTTGCTGTGTTCCTCCAGCCTCCTGCCTGTCCCTCCTGATGCTGCCTGCCTTGCTGTGTTCCTCCAGCCTCCTGCTGGTCTACCTTGGATTCCAACATCTGCAGTTTTTTGTCTCTAAGTTTGAGACCACATTTGACTAGTAAATGCAGGAGACTAGATTGTGGGGAGTGCAGGTAAAGTGCTGCTCCACCTGGAAGGTGTGTCTGGGCCCTTGGATACTGAGGAGGGAGGAGGGATATGGGCAGGTGTTACACCTTTGGTGGTTGCAGGGGAAGGTGCCGTGGGGATGTGGGGGAGGGTGTTGGGAGTGAAGGAAGAGTGGGCCAGGGTGTCCCAGAGGGAACAGTCCCTGTGAAAGGTGGATAAGGGAGGGGAGGGGAATGTTGGAGGCATTTGTTGGAGGTGGCAGACATGCCAACTAATGATCCTCTGGATGTGGATGCTGGTGGGAAGTAAAGACAAGGGGGACCCTATCCTGTTCTGGGAGGGAAGAGAGGGGGAGAGGGTGGAAGTGCGGGAGATGGGTCAGACCGGCTGAGGGCCCTTTCAGAGCTGGGGAATCCTCGGTTGAGGAAGAAGGTGGAGATTTTGGAGGCTCCCTTGTTGAAGTTGGCATCATCAGAACCGATACATCAGAGACGGAGGAACTGGGAGAATGGAATAGAGTCTTTACAGGAAGCAGGGTGTGAGGATGTATAGACCAGATAGCTGTGGGAGTTGGCGGGTTTACAGTGGATAAGTGGAAACAGACATGTTGAGGAAGGGAAGGGAGAAGTTTTTGAGGATGAGGATGAGCTCAGCTGGACAGAGGAGGGTGGTGGGGGTTGGGGACAGTTCAGACCTTTGCTCCAGGAGCAAGTGGAGAGCCCCGAGACCATCCTGGTGGGGGATGGACGTGTAAAGGAATTCAACGTCCATGGGAAAGAGGAGGCGGCTGGAACCTGTGAACTGGAAATTCTGAAAGTGGTGCAAAGTGTTAGAGGAATCACGGATGTTCATGGGCAGGGACTGGACCGGGGAGAAAGAATCAAGTCAAGGTAGGAAGAGATGAGTTCTGTGGGACAGGAGCTGGCAGAAACAATGGGTCTGCCCAGATAGTCCTGTTTGTGGATTTTGGGAAGGAGGTAGAAGGGAGCTGTGTGGGGTTGGGGGGGTCTATCAGCTTCGAGTCAGAGTGGGGGTGGGGGAGATCACCAGATGAGGTGAGGTTGAGGACTATGATGGACACAGTGGGCTGATGGTCCATAGTGAGGTCACAGTCCAGGGTGGGGTCATGGTCCAGGTGGGGTCATGTCCCATGATGGGGTCATGGCCCAGGGAGGGGTCATGGCCCAGGGAGGGGTCATGGCCCAGGGAGGGGTCAAAGTCCCAGGTGGGGTCATGTCCCATGATGTGGTCATGGTCCCGGGTGGGGTCATGGCCCCTGATGGGGTCATGGCCCAGGGAGGGGTCATGGCCCAGGGAGGGGTCATGGCCCAGGGAGGGGTCATGGTCCAGGGGGAGATGGGGGAGGTATCTGAGAGCTGTCACTCAGCCTCTACAATGCTGTGGTCTGTCGATTTCTGTTCTTGTTTCAGATTTCCATGTCTCCAATTCTTTGTTTTATTTTATTGAAGCGAATTGTTATCGCAGATTAGGATCAGGTAGGGCAGCTCAGGGGAGCAGTTCAGGGACGGCCCAGTCTATGTGACTCGATCAGAACAGGTACTTGAGAATTAGCAGGAACCAGTGCTCTTTAATTCATTAAGGCCATCGCATTCCATTACCACAACCTTTCAAATTCTCTTCATCGAACACAAAATGTGAATATATGCCTGGGACTGAAATCTCTGCTGCTTACATGGCAACTTGGCCAAAACCATAACAATGTCAGGTTTTGAGAAACTGTTTGTCTGGATGTGGGAAGCAAGTCAAGCAGAAAAGGCACTAAGTGTGTGTTTACGTGGTTCTGATTGAGTTTTCAGTTAATGTCACTGTTTCCTTGTGAAAATTCAAGTGTGGACCAAGCTCTGTCTGGAATTAAATAAACAGAACAACGAGTTTTTAACAAGCCTTAGAGACACCTTTTGCAAATGAGTCTGTACATTTGGATAAATTTTACAACCACATATTCCACAAATGTGGGCGGCACGGTGGCACAGTGGTTAGCACTGCTGCCTCACAGCGCCTGAGACCCGGGTTCAATTCCCGCCTCAGGCGACTGACTGTGTGGAGTTTGCACGTTCTCCCCGTGTCTGCGTGGGTTTCCTCCGGGTGCTCCGGTTTCCTCCCACACTCCAAAGATGTGCAGGCCAGGTGAATTGGCCATGCTAAATTGCCCATATTGTTAGGTAAGGGGTAAATGTAGATGTAGGGGTATGGGTGGGTTACGCTTCGGCGGGGCGGTGTGGACTTGTTGGGCCGAAGGGCCTGTTTCCACACTGTAAGTAATCTAATCAATCTAAGTAATCTAATCTAATCTAATCATTCCTAACCACATAAATATATTAGCACGGCCTTTTCCATTTCAGGAATGTCACCAGATTCCACCCTGAATCAACTCACCTGCTGCTCAGATTCACTTTCCCACCGTGGGTTATCTCGAAGAGGTTGGTTTGCTCAGTTGGTTGGATGGCTGGTTTGTGATATTGAATGGTGCCAACAGTGTGGGTTCAGTTCTCCCACAGGCTGAGGTTACGATGAAGGACTCTCCTTCCCAACCTCTCCCCATGCCTGAGGCATGGTGACCCTCAGGTTAAACCACCCCCTGTCTAAAGAGAGACCAGCCTAATGTACTAGGAGGAATATGGAGACTTTACCTTTACCTCTAGACTCAATTATTTGAACACACGTTTATCAAGAGTCTCTCACTTAACAGGCACCACTCTCTGTGGCCTTAATGAAAACCATTGCCAAGTCCCATTCCTCTAGCACTCCCTTAGCTCATCTCCCTTGGCTCCTGCTTTAGTAACATCTCGACCTTGAAGGTTTCCAAAGTCCTCCTTGGCGTCTCCTCCTCCCTCCTGTCTCTGGAATCTCCTCCAGAAGCCTCCTGGGGAGAGTCAGTGGAGACTGAAACACCTGGGGACCCAGGTTCGAAACCCACCACAGAGCTGCTCAACATTAAACTCAATCGAATAATAAAACTCAACTGATTCCGAAAATGATCTGGGATTGACCGGCAGCCTGCATCATAGCAGCCATCAGTCTCACTGATGTCCTTCAGGGTCTGCCCAATATTCCACACAGTCATTGGGATTTTACAGCATGGAAAGAGTTCCTCTGGCCCATCATGTCTGTGCCAGTTATCAAACATCCGTCTGTTCTAATCCCATTTCCCAGCATTTAGCCTTTAATGCTATCAGGTTTCAAGTTTTCATGTAAATGCTATTTAAATATTTTGTGATCTCCTGCCTCTAGAGTCATAGAGATGTACAGTATGGAAACAGACCCTTTGGTCCAACCCGTCCATGCCGACCAGGTATCCCAACCCAATCTAGTCCCAGCTGCCAGCACCCGGCCCATATCCCTCCAAACCCTTCCTATTCATATACAGATCAAGATGCCTCTTAAATGTTGCAATTGTACCAGCCTCCACCTCATCCTCTGGCAGCTCATTCCATACACGCACCACCCTCTGTGTGAAAAAGTTGCCCCTTAGGTCTCTTTTATATCTTTCCCCCCTCACCTTCAACCTATGCCCTCTAGTTCTGGACTCCCCAACCCCAGGGAAAAGACTTTGTCTATTTATCCTATCTATGCCTCTCATGATTTTATAAACCTCTATAAGGTCACCCCTCAGCCTCCAACGCTCCAGGGAAAACAGCCCCAGCCTGTTCAGCCTCTCCCTGTAGCTCAAATCCTCCAACCCTTTCAGTTCCAGTTCATAACCTTCTGGGTGAAAAGACTTGCCTCAAATCCCCTCCAAACCTCCCGCCCCTTACCATAAAACTGTGGCTGCTATGGATTGAGCCATCTACGAAGGGGAATAACTTCTCCCTGTCCACCCGATGTCCCTAATCATTTTGTACACCTCTATCAGATCTTCTTTGTTTTAAGGAGAACAGTCCCAGCCTACCCAGCCTCTCGTCATCGCTGAACCATCCCACCCTGGCAGCATTCTGGTGAAACTCCTCAGCACCCCGCCCTGGAACACAATCAGAGCCACAGCCATGTGATTGGCTGAATGCCAAGTGAGAGAATCAGCTACTCGGCTTGTAGCTGAAAAGGAATACATCTTGACAGATCAACTTAGTCTCTGCAAAGGACAACAGCAGACACTGCCCAGTCAATCTGAAAACCCCCAAGGTAAAACCAATGACTGCAGATGCTGAAAACCAAATACTGGATTAGTGGTGCTGGAAGAGCACAGCAGTTCAGGCAGATTTCGCTGCTCGTTGGATGCTGCCTGAACTGCTGTGCTCTTCCAGCACCACTAATCCAGAATCTGAAAACAACTTCCTGACCAATATCTAGGAACCTGTGCCTCAACTGTCCCACAGACTTCATCAAACAACATTGTGTGTCAGGTTTGATTGTGTGAGTATATCTGGGTCCCAGACACCACCATTACCATCCCTGGCTATGTCACAGACCCAGTAGGGTGGCAGCACAGTGATCGACAGTCAGGAGGGAGTTACCCTGACACACCCCAACACAAGTTCATAACATCAAGTAAACGTCCTGATGATCACCACCTCAGCTTGATTGATGAATATACACTCTTCCAACTAAGTGTCAATTGGAAGGTGGTAAAGGTACAAACTATACTCTCAGTGGGGGATTTCAATGACGACAGCAGTACGACTGATCGAGCTGGTCAGGTCCGAAAGGACAGAGCTGTCAGACTGGGTCTGCGGCAGGTGGGGAGGGAACCAACGAGAGGGAGAAACAGACTAGATCGGACCTTATTCATTATTCACAAGATTTCAGCCAAGCCAATCTAAGGAAGGTGTTGCCCAAGTACCACCAGAACATTACCTGCCCGACCAGGGGCCTGAACATTTCAGACAACTGCTCCACCCACTGTGAAAGATGCCTACCGCCCCATCCCCCGCCCTCATTCCGGGAACTCCGACCACAATGCCGTGTTTCTCTCCCGGCTTACAGGCAAAAGCTCAAGCAGGAACCCCGCCGCCCCCTCGCAGACACAGGTCCAGCGCTGGTAGGAGGAGGCAGAGGATCAACTCCGGGGCTGTCTGGGATCAGCTGATTGGGCCGTGTTCAAACAGGCCACAGGTACCTTGGACGAGTACACCACCACCGTCACAGACGTGATCAGCAAGTGTGTGGAGGACTGCATACCGAGGGAGTCAATCCGAGTGTTCCCCAACAGGAAACCCTGGCTGAATCAGGACATACAGAACCTGCTAAAAACCAGGTGTGAGGCCTTCAGACCAGGAGACCCACTCAAATATAAGGAATCCAAGTATGACCTTCGCAGAGCCATTAAGGGACAGCCAAGGACCAATACTGATCCAAACTAGAGACCCAGACAGACACCCAGCAACTATGGCAAGGACTGAATGATATCACAGGTTCAAAAAAGAGACAGTGCAAGATAATAGACGATGACACATCCCTCCCAGATTATCTCAACACTTTCTATTCTCGCTTTGAGCAGAATTTCGGTGGAGAGGTAACAACTATTCCAACAAGTCCTGACGAACCTATCCCAACAGTCACTGCATCAGAGGTCAGATCAGTTTTCCTTCGTGTGAATCCAAGGAAAGCGATGGGACCAGACGGAGTATCAGGCCGTGCACTTGGAGCATGCGCAGATCAACCGGCAGAGATCTTCTCGGACATCTTCAACCTCTCCCTGCAGCAGGCCACTGTCCCGGCCTGTTTCAATAGGGCCAACATCATCCCTGTGCCTAAGGAGGCTCATGCAGCATGTCTCAATGTCTACCGCCCAGTGGCCCTAACCTCAGTGGGCATGAAGTGCTTTGAAAGGCTGGTCATGGCAGTAATCAACTCCAGCCTCCCCACTAATCTTGACCCACTCCAATTTCCCTATCGGACCAACAGATCCACGTCACATGCCTTATCACTTGCCCTTCACTCCTCCCTGGAACATCTTGACACCAAAAACAGCCACGTAAGAATCCTACTAATTGACTACAGTTCAGCCTTCAACATTATTATCTCCTCGAGACTGATGACCAAACTTAGTGATCTCGGACTAAGCCCCTCTCTCTGCAACTGGATCCTCAGTTTCCTGACCCACAGGCCACAATCAGTGAAGATTGGGGACAATATTTCATCCCCACTAACACTCAATACTGGAGCTCCCCCAGGGGTATGTACTCAGCCCCCTACTGTACTCACTGTATACCCATGACTGTGTCGCCAAATACCAGACTAATGCCATTTACACATTCGCTGATGACACCACCATTGTCGGTCAAATCTCAGATGGCGACGAAACAGACTACAGACGGGAGGTGGAAGACCTGGAAAAATGGTGCACTGCAAACAACCTAGCTCTCACTGCCGGCAAAACCAAGGACTTCATTATTTCGGTGAGATGTTACTCATGCCCCCCGCCCCCCACACCCCCCCCCGCCCTTACACATTAACAGCACAGAGGTGGAACGAGTGGAGAGTGTCAAGCTCGTGGGAGTGGTCATCCACAACAAGCTTTCTTGGACTCTTCATGTGGACGCATTGGTTACAAAGGCCCAACAACGTCTCTTCTTCCTCAGGCAGCTGAGGAAATTTGGCATGACGGCGAATACCCTTGCCAACTTTTGTAGGTGCGCCATCGAGAGCATTCTGTCTGGATGTATCACTACCTGGTATGGCAACTGTACCATTCAAGATCAGAGACAGTTACAGAGAGTGGTGAACTCAGCCCGGACAATCACAAAGGCCAACCTCCCATCTATAGAATCCATCTACCAGGCCCACTGTCAAGGAAAGGCCACCATCATTCTCAAAGATCCATCCCACCCTGGCAATGTTTTTCTACAACCTCTACCATCGGGGAGAAGGTACAGAAGCCTGAACACATGCACCAGCCGGTTTTGAAACAGTTCCTACCCTGTTGTTAGAATACTGAATGGAGCTACAAACCCTTAACATTCACCTGTACCTGTGTTTTTGTTTTTGCGGCTGTTTACTTATTTACTCTCTATGCTACCTAACTCTGTGATCTGCCTGTACATGTGACATTCCATTCCATTCCCTAACATTCCATTCTGTGACGTTCTGTGACGTGATGTTTCGTTCTACTCCATCCCATTGTCACTGGCTGGGCCCAGTATTTATTGCCCGTCCCTAGTTGCCCCTTACGAAGGTGGGGGTGAGCTGCCTTCTTCAACTGCAGCAGTCCACGTGCTGTACGTTGACCCACAATGCCCGAAGGGAGGGAATTCCAGGATTTTAACCCAGTGAGCTAAAGGAACAGGATATTTCCAAGTCAGGATAGTGAGTGTCTTGGAGGGGAACTTGCAGGGGGTGGTGTTCCTCTGTATCTGCTGCCCTTGTCCTTCTAGATGAAAGTAGTCATGGGTTTGGAAGGTGCGAAGGTTCTAAATGTATGTTGTCATATTGAAATATTAAAAACTTATGCCTGATGTTGATTGTTGGACTTTGCTGCTCCCTGGTGGCCATCAAGTCCTAATGCAGAAACGACAGAAGCCTGCTTGAGGTTCCTGCATTTTGATAAGGCAATACCTGAACCCACACTGTGCTACCTCATTCACTGCTGAACCAACTCTCTGGCAGGGACACAGTTTCCACGGAGACTGGAACCCTCATCCCTTCTGACAGAGGTCACCCTAGGGGGAAGCAACACTGTTCAAAACAAAGATGAAAGATTTCAGTTTCAATCACCTGGGGACATACTGCGGGACTCAGAGTTAATCAACAGCATTGAACAAATTATTAGGGACTGGGATTAATGATTTAAAGCAGGGAATGTGCCTGTGGAGAGAGGGTGGGGAATTTCCTTTCTGGAAGTACTCAGGAAGGGGCCCTCTCCAAGTATTGTGCGTCAGAGCTGCTCTGCACCTCCTGCTAGTGACAGGTTGGCAGGAACAGGTCGCTAGGGTCAGAAAACTGAGCTAGACCCATTCCAAATAACCTCACTCTGTCATCAATACTCAGCCTGATCCAAGGAAGGACATTGTAACGATTCAGAACAATGGATTATTGGGCAGGGGGGGCTTACTGCAATAAGCTGGGGGTTTAAAGATCCCAGACAGTGTGGGAGTTATTCTCACACAACCCTGGAAATGTTTGGACAGATGTGTTGAAGGGGTCAGGTTGAGGGAGAAACTATCATTTTTATTTCTGTGTGATTTTCCACAAGACAATCAAGGAGCATGACTTGTTGTTTACGGTGATTGGATAAACTGACAGGTGCATGGCTTTCATTTTCACACAAACCTGGTCAGTATGAAGCAAAGTTGGAACCAGAATTGGAACCGAGCCCAGATCACTGAGCAGTTCTGGACTTTTCTCCAACTCTCCAGATCTCCAAGATCTCTGTGTTCCTTTCTTTCTGATCTTGTGTATTCCAGATTTCAAAAGCTCCACCATCAGGGGTTGGCTCTTCATCCAATAGGGACCCTTCATGGAGAATCCTAAGCTATGTTTGGGCCACATGTGCACCATGACCGAGAGCCAACTCAGAGAGAAAGATACAATGAGACTTGGAGTTGAACCTGAGTTCTGTTGAAAGTAAATGATTTGGACTAAAACATCTCATTCACCAGTTTTACTGGTTTCTCTTCCTGGAAACCTTTGTTTGATAATCAGTCCAAAGCCCAACAAACACCTTGGAATATCTTACTACATTAAAGGTGCCATACAAATGCAGTACATAAATTCACGATGTGCTGTTGAGGGTCAGGGGGAAAGTATGCTTCATTTCCCAAACTGTGAAAAGAATATGACTCATTATAGCAATTAACTGGAGCTTTCCATTAAGGAAACAATAAGAGAAGATTGTGCACCCGACCATCGATCTATCAGCACCTGGAAGAGAAAGGGAGAGAGCTTCACAACAAGGCCACGTTCTTTCAAACAATGGGATACTCTCGAAACACAAACACCCTGCCTCTGTCACAGAGGGACAGCTATGGTACAAATTCCACACCAGCGCTGTATGCTCCCCCTCACCGTACACTCTTTCAGTACAAGGTTTGTGTAAAGATTTGTGGCTCGAGTGCCGTGGGTGTGGGTGTGGGTGTGGGTGTGGGTGTGGTTGTGGGTGTGGTTGTGGGTGTGGGTGTGGGTGTGGGTGTGGGTGTGGGAGTGGGTGTGGGTGTGGGTGTGGGTGTGGGTGTGGGTGTGGGTGTGGGAGTGGGTGTGGGTGTGGGTGTGGGTGTGGGTGTGGGTGTGGGTGTGGGTTTGTACACCGAGCTGGGAAGTTGGTTTGCAGACATTTTGTTCCCTGTCTGGGTGACATCTTCAGTGTTTTGCAGCCTCCTGTGGAGCGCTGCTGTACTGTATCTTCTGGAATTAATTTGGTTCAGTCTCTGCCACTCCCAGTTGTTTGTTGGTGCGGGCGGTATATTGGGTCTAGGTCGATGTGTTTGTTAATGGAGTCCGTGGATGAGTGCCAAGCTTAGAACATTCCGGCACAGTACAGGACCTTTAGCCCTCGATGTTGCACTAACCTCTGGACCCAATCTGAAGCCCATCTAACCTACACTATTGCGTTTTCATCTATATATTTATCCAATGACCACTTAAATGCTTTTAAAGTTGACAAGTCTACTACTGTTACAGACAGTGCATTCCATACCCCTACTACTCTCTGAGTAAAGAAACCACCTCTGACATCTGTCCTATATCTATCACCCCTCAATTTAAAACTATCTCCCCTCGTGTAAGCCATCACCATCCAAGGAAAAAGGCTCTCCCTGTCCACCCGATCTAACCCTCTGATTATCTTATATGTCTCGATTAAGTCGCCTCTCAACCTTCTTCTCTCTAACAAAAACAGCCCAGGTCCCTCAGCCTTTCCTCATAAGACATTCCCTCCATACCAGGCAACATCCTGGTAAATCAGTGGCAAAGACAAAAACACAGGTACAAACGAATGTTAAGAGTTTGAGAGTCCATTCAGTATTCTAACAACAGCCGGTTTCGCAACAGTTTCTACCCTACTGTTAGAGTACTGAATGGACGCTCAAACTCTTAACATTTGCCTGTCCCTGTGTTTTTGTTTTCGCCACTGTTTCCCTATTATTTACCTGCGGTATATACTTATCCATCGCTAAAGTAAACATAACCGAATTGTGGTCACTATCACCAAAGTGCTCACCTACCTCCAATCTAACACCTGGCCAGGTTCATTACCCAATACCAAATCCAGTGTGGCCTCGCCCCTTGTTGGCCTGACATATTGTGTCAGGAAACCATCCTGCACACGTTAGACAAAAACTGACCCATCTAAAGTACTCAAACTATTGTATTTCAGGTTAATATTTGGAAAGTTAAAGACCCCATAACAACTACCCTGTCACTCTCAATTCTAGGAATTCTCTGGCTGTCCTGTGTTTAGCATGTCCTATGATCGTTGTGTTGTCCCAGTCAAATTTGTGCTCCTTGTCATCTGTATGGGGCTACTGGGGACAGTTGGTCATGGTGTTTAGTGGCCAGTTGGTGTTTGTGGATGTGGGTTGCTAGTTGCCTGTTTTCCCTATACAGTGTTTCGTGCAGTCTTTGCATGGAATCCTGTAAATTACATTAGTCTGGGTATGGGGTGTTTGATCCTGGTGAGTTGCTGTCTGAGTGTGCCTATTGGTTTAT
Source organism: Chiloscyllium punctatum (assembly GCF_047496795.1). Classification (NCBI taxonomy): domain Eukaryota; kingdom Metazoa; phylum Chordata; class Chondrichthyes; order Orectolobiformes; family Hemiscylliidae; genus Chiloscyllium; species Chiloscyllium punctatum. The sequence continues at coordinate 3,575,377 of NC_092775.1, forward strand.
GGGCTGGCATGGAGCTGAGTGGGTGGAGAAGGCTGGCTATCAGTTCTGAGACTTTTCTTTTATAAAAAGTAGCTAGTGAGATAGTTCATGGTATGTCCTCATCGTATTGCCTGTCTGTTAGGTATCTATGAATGACGGTGTGGGGATATCCATTCTTGGCGAAGATGCTGTAGAGGTGTTCTTCCTCTTCCCTTCATTGGTCGGGAGGGCTGCAGTGTGTTGTAGCTGTTTTGAACAGGATCCTAATACAGCTTCTCTTGGGTGTGTTTGGGTGGTTGCTGTTGTAGTGCAGGACCTGGTCGGTGTGTGTGGCTTTCCTGTACATCCTGTAGTGTAATCACCATTCCTTTTTCTATCGACCCTCACATCCAGGAATGAGAGATGATTATTGGTTTCCTTCTCTCTTGTAAATCTGATCCCTGTGAGTATGATGTTGATAAACCAGCGTGTGTTCTCGATTTCTGTTTTCTTAATAACAAAAGTGTCATCCAAGTATCTGATCCAGAGTTTGGATCGGATTTGTGGGAGGGCTGTTTATTTCACTCTTTGCATCATTGCATCTGCTATGAGCCCAGAGATGGGTGGGTCTGTAGGTGTCCCATTGATCTGTTCATATTTGGTTGTTGAATATGATGTGTGTGGTCAAGCACAGGTCTAGTAGTTTGTGTATGCAATCCTTGTTGATGGGTTCCCCGTTGTGTCGTCTGTTCTGTTTGTCCAGGAGGTTGCATATTGTTTCTCTGGCTAGAGTTCTGTCAATTGAAGTGAATAGTGCTGTTACATCAAATAAGATCATTACTTAGTCCTTGTCTATGTTTATGTTCTTGACGTTGTCTAGGAATTCCTGTGGGTGAGTGATCCGCTAACAAGATGTTTTAGTTTTTGTTGAAGTGCTTTTGCCAGTTTATGTGATGGAATTCCTGGGAGTGCCACGATGGGTCTAAGTGGTATATCTGGTTTGTGTACCTTGGGTAATCTGTAAAGTCTTGGGGTGTTGTTGCCTTCTGGTTTCATCCTTTGTAGGTCAATCCTGGTTATCAGCCAGTTTCTTTGTCAGTTCCAGTGTGTTGTTTATTCCATTGGTTAGCTGTGGCATGGGGGTCACACTCCCTCTACAGGCAGGTGTCAGTATATGCAAGGAGTTCCTCTGCTTTCTGAATATACATAACTGTGTTTGGTTTTGTCCATAACCTTTGTCTGCTGGTACAATGATTATGCCCTTGCCATTTCTGAATGTTTTAGGGGTTTCATTCTCTTTGATGTTAAGGTTGTTCATTTGTCTTTGCTTTGTTAGTAAGGGTATAATTCTTTGTCTGACTGTTTGCTGTGTGCTTTCGGTTAGTATGTTAGTTCTGAGCATACATCCTGGTGCAGCGAGAGAGTCTGTTGTTTTTGCATCCCTGAAGTTGTAGTGGAGCTAGCGCAGCTTTTTCTGTGTCTGTAAGCTGCCTGCTGGAGAGGTTTCTAGCCCAGGCGTCTGTCGTGTTGCCTTCTCTGATGTTGGTTAGCTTAGTCATTTTATCTTGTAGTGACGTTCTCTTTCTGTATGTGGTGTCTCACGGTGATGGCCTGTTCAATCTTTCAGCCTTTCAGTCTCACCTCCTTTCTTCACTCATCCACCTGCTAATGCTTCGTGTATTTAGGGGGCAATGAAAAATAAGCTTTATTTTATGGACCAGCTCATAAATGTTTTCCTTGCTGTTGTAACCTTCGGGTCATCATTAATACACTGAAGAGAATAATTTCGCAGAGCTTGGGAGAAAAGATAGTGAAGGAAAAGGACTGGAAAAGGTACTGAGCAAACTATTGGGATTGAAGGCAGACAGATCCCAGGGCCCAAAGGTCCACATCCTCAGGATGTAAAGGAAGTGGCATCAGAGAGAGTAGATCCATTGGTTATATCATTCCAAAGTTTCCCAGATATGGGAAGGTGCCTGTGATTGGAAAAATACTAATATAATGTCCTCATTCAAAATAGGGGGGTGGGGGGTAGAAAGTAGGAAACTATAGATCAGTGAGTTTAATGTGTCATTGAGAGACCATTAGAATCCATTACTAAGGAACAATTCAGACATTTGGAATGTCAAAATACACTCCATCATGGCTTTGTAAATCACATTTGACAAATTTGCTAGAGTTCTTTGAAGAGGTGTTAAGTAGACAATGGGGACCCAGCAGATGTGGTATATCTGGACTTACAGAAGGCATTTGCTAAGGTGTGTTGCACAAAGAGTTAATATACAAGGTCAGATCATAGGGTTATGGGTAATTTATTTGCATGAATTGAGAATTGGCTAGCCAATGGAAAACAAAATCAGAATAAATGGGTCTTTTTCTGGCTGATAAGACATAACTAATGGTGTGCTGCAGGATTTGGTTCATAGGCCAAAACTAGTTACAATCTATATCAAACCTTGGATAGGGGAATAGGAAGTACAAGATCCAGATTTACAGCTGACACTAAACTAGGTGGGAAAGTAAATTGCAATGAAGAAATAGGAAATTTACAAATGGATATGGGTAGTTTGGATGAATAAGCCAAAATTTGGTAGATGAAGTTTAATATGGGTTAGTGTGAGGTCATGTGTTTGGGTCAGAGAAATAGGCAATTCATTATCTAAATGGAGAGATATTTCAGAGTTCTTTAATGCAGAGGGATCTGGGTGCCATTGTGCATGAATCACTTGAGGTAGGTAATCGGGAAGGCAAATGGAAGTTTGCTGTTTATTGCTAAAGGAATAGAATAAAACAGTAGTGAGGTATTGCTTTACAATGTTGGTTCCTGTGACTGGTTCAGAGGAGGACTCCAGAGATAAATGGTTCATCTAATGAAGAGAGATTAAGCAGTTCAGGCAGATATTCTCTTTAGAAGAATGAGAGGATATCTAACTGAGGCAAATAAGATGCTGAAGATAATTGACAAAAGTAGATGGAGAAAGAATGGTACTGCATGTAATCTACAGTGAGAGGTTCCATCAATGTCCCACAAGTCTGCATACTCAGCTCCTTATACACTCAACTGTGGGCTCAAATTCCACCCCAACTCCATTTACAAGTTTGCTAATGACACCACCATTGTAGGTCAGATAAATATCGATAAGACTGAATACAAGAAAGAGATAGAAAGCTCAGTGGCATAGTGTAAACACAATAATTGCTCCATCAACATCAGTAAAGCGATGAAGCTGGTCATTGACTTCAGGAACCGGAGTGGAGGACACGACCGTGTCTGGATCAATGGAGCTGAGGTGACTGTGGTCGAGATTGTCAAATTCCTGGGCATGATAGTCACCAACAATCTACCCTAATCCACCAGTTATTGTTACAACAGTCAAGAAAGCACAACAAAGTCTCTACTTCCTCAGAAGGCTAAGGGAATTCCCTGTCCACAATGACACATCAATTTTTATAGATGTTCCACATTTAGCATCCTATCCGGATGTATCACAGCATGGTCTGGCAACTGCTCTACCCGAGGCTGCAAGAAACCACCGAGAGGTGAGAACACAGCCCAGTCCATCACACAAACCAACCTTCGATCCAATGACTCAGTCTACTCTTGCCCACTCCCTCAGGAAAGCAGCCAACATCATCAAATTATATTCTCGTCCAATCTCTTCCCAGGGTAAAATTATACAAAGTTTCAAAATACATACAAATACACAAGTATGGTTTTTACTTTAATATCAGAAGTGTAATAGGTAAGACTGATGAGTTAATGGCATTGATTGACATAAGGAAGTATGATATTATCATTACAGAAACATTGTTGAGGGAAGGGCTGAACTGCCAACTCAACATTCCAGGGTACAGGATCATTTGGTGAAACAGCTAGGTGTAAGAAGGGTGTTGGTATGGCACTATTAAGAGGGATGAGAGAAATGAACCAGGAAATTAAAGACCAGTGAGTCTCACATCAGTGGTAGGAAAAGTACTGGAGAAAATTCTGAAGAGGAGAATTAATATGTAGTTGGAAAGTCATGGGTTAATTAGGGATAGTCAGCATTGCTTTGTCAGAGGGAGGTCTTATCTAATAATTTTGTTCGAAATTTTTGAAAATGTGATCAAGTGGGTGAATGAGGGAAGTTCAGTTGATGTAGTATATTTAGATTTTAGCAAAGCTTTTGACAAGGTCCCGCATGAAAGACTGATTGAGAAGGTTAAAACACATGGAATTGAGGGAAACATGGGGAGTTGGATCAGAAACTGGCTTAGTATAGGACACAAAGGGTCGCAGTACAAGTCTATTTGAGTGACTGAAGATCAGTGTCCAGTGGTGTGCCACAAGCACCAGTACTGGGACCCTTATTGTTTATTATATACATAAATAGTATAGACGAAAATGTGGAGGGAATGTTAGGCAAATTTGCAGATGACACCAAGATAATACTGAAGATGGATGTATGTTACAGGTAAATAGAGATAGTAGTTAACACTGATAGGTGCAAGGTGATGCACTTTGGAAAAAGAAACAAGATGAGGGAGTACTTAATGAATGGCAGGACATTGGGCAGCTTAGAGGAACAGAGGAATCTTGGGATAATTATTCACAGATCCCTGAAGTCAGCAGAGCATGTGAATAGGATAGTTGAGGCATATGGGAGTCATGACATAGAGTTTAAGAGGAAGGAGGTAATGTTGGAGTTGTACAGAGTGTCATCTCATTACAGGAAGGATGTGATAGCACTGGAGGGGGTAAAGAGGAAGTTCATCAGGATGTTGCCTGGGATGGAGAAACTGAGCTATAAGGAGAGATTAGATAGGCTTGGATTGCTTTCTTTAGAGCAGAGAAGACTGAGGGGTCATGACTGATGTATAAAAGATTATAAGGGTTATGCACAGGGTGGAGAGAGAGCAGTTGTTCCCCTTGGTTGCAGGGTCAATCATGAGATGGCATAGTTTTAGGGTCAGGCAGTGGATTCAGAGGGGATTTGGGTGGTGAAAATCTGGAATGCACTGCCTGGGAAAGTAGTGGAGGCTGGAAACCTTACAATCTTTGAAAGATATTTGGATGAGCACTTCAAATATCATTATATTCAAGGTTATAGGACAAGTGCAGGAAATTGGTATTAGTGTGTATTTAGTGGTGGTTATGTTGGTGCAGACCCGATGGGCTGAAGGGCCTTTTCTGTGCTGTACGAGTCTATGATGAAGGCAAATATGCTGTATACCTTCTTTACCATCTTATCCATTTGTGTTGCACTTTCAGGAAGCTGTGGACTTGGACCCCAAGATCCCTCTGTATATCAATGCTCCTCAGGGGCCTGCCATTTACCGAATACTTTCCTCTTGCATTTGACTTCCTAAGATTGATCACTTCACACTGCTCTGGATTAAACTCCACCTGCTATTTCTCCGCCCAAATTTCCAACTGATCGACATCCGGCTGCATCCTTTGACAACCTTCCTCACTGTCCACTACTCTACCAATTTTCATCCAAATCATTTATATATGACAAACAACAGACATCCCAGCACTGGTCACCTCTCCACATGTAGTCTGTACATAAGTTAGAAAACAGTGAGGAAAGAAAGTGTTCTTAAACCTGTTGTGTTTTTTCAAACTTGTGTACCTTCTGCCTGGTGAAGAAAGTATAAGCAGGGCGGGAGAGGTCTTTGAAAATATTGGTTGCTTTTCCAAGGCAGTGGGAATCAATGGATGAAAAGCTGGTTTGTGTGATGGACTGGGCAGTGTTCACACCTCTCTGTAGTTTCTTGTGGTCTTGGGTACAGTAGTTGCCACACCAAGCTGTGATGAAGCCATATGCAGCTTTCTATGGCGCAGCTATAAAGATTTGGCCACAGAGTCCAGAATGTAAAAGGAGTACAGTCAGGGACAGAGTACACAGCCTTACAGGGTGCGGGTGTTGAGGATTATTGTGGAAGTATTGTTGTCTATCCCTACTGATTGTGGTTGTGAGTCAGGGAGTCAAAGATCAAGTTTAAACATCCTCTGTCTCAGAGGTGTTTTCTCTTCCTTCTTTCTGAGGTCCTATCTTTAATTAAAAACCTTGAATGAAAAATAGAGTCATAAAGATGTACAGCACGGAAACAGACCCTTCGGTCCAACCCATCCATGCCGACCAGATATCCCAACCCAATCTAGTCCCACCTGCCAGCAATTGGCCCATATCCCTCCAAATCCTTCCTATTCATATACCCATCCAAATGCCTCTTAAATGTTGCAATTGTACCAGCCTCCACCACATCCTCTGGCAGCTCATTCCATACACGTACCACCCTCTGTGTGAAAAAGTTGCCCCGTAGGTCTCTTTTATATCTTTCCCCTCTCACCCTAAACCTATGCCCTCTAGTTCTGGATTCCGATCCCAGGGAAAAGACTTTGCCTATTTATCCTATCCATGCCCCTCATAATTTTGTAAACCTCTATAAGGTCACCCCTCAGCCTCCAATGCTCCAGGGAAAACAGCCCCAGCCTGTTCAGCCTCTCCCTGTAGCTCAGATCCTCCAACCCTGGCAACATCCTTGTAAATCTTTTCTGAACTCTTTCAAGTTTCACAACATCTTTCCAATAGGAAGGAGACCAGAATTGCACGCAATATTCCAACAGTGGCCTGACCAATGTCCTAGTAAAAACAATGACTGCAGATGCTGGAAACCAGATTCTGGATTAGTGGTGCTGGAAGAGCACAGCAGTTCAGGCAGCATACTGGATTAGTGGTGCTGGAAGAGCACAGCAGTTCAGGCAGCATCCAACGAGCAGCGAAATCAACGTTTCGGGCAAAAGCCCTTCATCAGGAATAAAGGCAGTGAGCCTGAAGCATGGAGAGATAAGCTAGAGGAGGGTGGGGGTGGGGAGAGAGTAGCATAGAGTAAAATGACCTGGGAGTTGCAGTGGGAGAGGGACTCCCTGAGATTCTTGTAGAGAGAGGAGGAAAACTTCTTCAAGGCAGGCATCCTTGCAAGAGGATTCGCAGTAGGGTTAAAATCACAGCATCCAAGTAGCTTCGAAATCGACGTTTCAGGCAAAAGCCCTTCATCAGGAACCTGTACAGCTGCAACATGACCTCCCAACTCGTGGACTCAATACTCTGACCAATAAAGGAAAGCATACCAAACACCTTCTTCACTATCCTATCTACCTGCGACTCTACTTTCAAGGAGCTATAAACCTGCACTCCAAGGTCTCTTTGTTCAGCAACACTCCCTAGGACCTTACCATTAAGTGTATAAGTCCTGCTAAGATTTGCTTTCCCAAAATGCAGCACCTCACATTTATCTGAATTAAACTCCATTTGCCACTTCTCAGCCCATTGGCCCATCTGGTCCAGATCCTGTTGTAATCTGCGGTAACCCTTTTAGTTGTCCACTACACCTCCAATTTTGGTGTCATCTGCAAACTTACTAACTTACTTGCTCGTATCGAAATCATTTATGTAAATGACAAAAAGTAGAGGGCCCATCACCGATCCTTGTGGCACTCCACTGGTCACAGGCCTACAGTCTGAAAAACAACCCTCCACCACCACCCTCTGTCTTCTACCTTTGAGCCAGTTCTGTAACCAAATGGCTAGTTCTCCCTGTATTCCATGAGATCTAACCTTGCTAACCAGTCTCCCATGGGGAACCTTGTCAAATGCCTTACTGAAGTCCGTATAGATCACATCTACTGCTCTGCCCTCATCAATCTTTTTTATTACTTCATCAAAAAGCTCAATCAAGTTTGAGACATGATTTCCCACACACAAAGCCATGTTTACTATCCCGAATTCCTAATTGAAAAGTTTTATTCCTTTTATTCCTCTGCTTTTTGAGTTTCTAATTCTAACTCTTTTGATTTTCTTTCATGATCAATTTGCTTTAACTGCACCTCAATTAGATATGTCCATAGTGATTCACACAGGGGTCACGGTGAAGTGGTAACATCACTGACCCAGTAATCCAGAACCACATGCTGCTGTTCAAACACCACCGTGGCAAATGGTGAAGTCTGAATTCAATAAAAATCTAAAGTAAAACGTTTGTCTAAACATGTTAACACCAATGTCAATTGTCATAAAAAAACCCTCATCTGGATCCCTTTCAGGAAGGAAATCTGCCATCTTTACTTGGTCTGGTCTATCTGTGAACTCCAGACCCACTGCAATACCCACATTCTGTGGATAAATTTTTTAAAAAAGTGGGACTACCCTGGATACCTCTTGTATTTTTCCAGCCCAACAGCCAAACGAATATTTCAATAATCTCTGCTAATTTAGCAACCAGTAAGGAATACCTCCTCCATTTTTATAAAGTATCAGTTGATCCCAATGCTCTCTCATTGCCTGTCCTGTTACCTATCACAAAGTACTAACGCTTCCCCACATCCAACCTTGCCTTATCTGCATCTAAGATTCCGACAGAGGCCCCTGTGTCAGGAAGAGAGAACTAGAATTCAAACTCCACGAGGCATAAAATTATCAACATTTTTATAATCACCAAAATTGTCCTTTTTTTTCCCTCTACATTACTGTTACCTAGAACAAAATGTTCATCAGATTTCTTCAATAATCTCAACAATAGCTCATTTACTAGAAACAAACTCATGGTCTAAACATTTGGTCAAACTGGTTCGCAACTCATCTGCTGCACAGAATTAAACTGGATTCTCCTTAATCTGAAACACACGCGTGCACGCACACACACGTGTACATGCGCACACACACGTGTACATGGGCAGGATGAGATATGATTGCTTTTCAGGGCTGTGTCAAGTCGGTAAAGTTAAGGAAAACCCTGTGAATCAAAGATTCAAACTACAGGGGGTATAAGGGTAAAATGAGATGACATTCTCTCAATTTCTTGACAATGATATCACAGTTGTGAGGAAGTCACTGGACCTGAAACGATAGCTCTGATTTCTCTCCATAAATGTTGCTAGACCTGTTGAGCCTTCCCTGCAATTTCTGTTTTTCTGATTTCCAGCACCTGTAATTTCCTTTGGTTTATATATACATTACAGTTGGCCACAGAATGACAGAGGGCTACTGTAGGAGCAAGTCTGTTAGACAAGTATTGTGATGGACTTAACAGCTGGACATTCAGAATCTGATGGGATTAGAGATATTATCGCCTGGAGCTTAAAATATTTATCAACAAGGTGCTTTAGAATCACCCCTGGCTGGTCTCCTATCAATGTGAGATCAATCAATATATTGCTACCTATGTCCTAATTCAGTGGTTAGCACTGCAGCCTCACAGCACCAGGGACCTGGGTTTGATTCCAGCCTCGGGCAACTGTCTGTGTGGAGTTTGCACATTCTCCCCATGTCTGTGAGAGTTTCCTCCGGGGGCTCCGGTTTCCTCCCACAGTCCAAAGATGTGCGGGTCAGGTGAATTGGCCATGGGAAATTGCCCATAGTGTTAGGTGCATGAGTGGCGAATAGGTCTGGGTGGGTTACTCTTTGCAGGGTCAGTGTGGAGTTGTTAGGCCGAAGGACCTGTTTCCGCACTGCAGGGAATCTAATCTAATCTAAACTTGCACCAAGTCTCGTTTACTCATCACCCAGCGTGCCTGCTGCCTCTTTCGAAAGCTCTACTCTAATTGAAAATTCACCAATCCCTCAGTGGTCTATCTCTGTTGATTTCTCCAGTACCATTAACTTTCTATCCTCCCAGAGATCTCAGTGCTCAACCAACTCGGACACGTTGATCAACCAATTTTAAAACCACTCCATCAGCAGTTGTGCCTTCAAACGCCAAAGCCCGAAGCTATGGCATTCATCTCTACTCTCAATCCTCCTTTAAGATACTCCTTAATCGTACCTGAAGTACTCCTGAAAAAATACATTTTGCCAAAGCTTTGGAGCTTGCACTCATCAGGACAGTTTGCAAGAAATGCCAAAATGAAAGGAGAACGTGCTGGTACTGCATTGGGAGCCAGGAGGCTTCCACCCACTGAGTTAGGACTGGCCATACGTGTCAAACACAAACCTGCAGCAATGAGGTTTCCTAAGAAAGTAGTGCAAAGTTAGGGATTCTGAGGGGGTTTGTCAGGGTAGATGCTGAGAGGATGCAGAGGGATATCCAGAACTGGCTCAGGGAGGGAACTGTTACAAATAAAAAGGTCTCCCATTAAAGATAGAAACCTAGTCTGAGGGCCATCAGTCTCTGTAATGCCCCAACTCTGAAGGGAAGTGGAGGCTGGGCCATGGAATATACTCAAGACAGACGCAGACAGATTTTCAGGCTGAGAAAGAGTCAAGGGGAACAAACAGAAAAGCAAAGCTGAAGCCATAATCTTATTGACTGGTGAAGCAAGCTCAAGGGATTTACTGCTGCTCCTAATTCTTATGCAACTTTTAAAAGGTGGTGGCATTAAATTATGGATGCATTCTCTGATCCAACCTTAATACATAATGATTTCAAACACATGTTCATAACTTTTTATTCAAAACCCATAATTATATAGTAAAAACAAAGAGTTTACATTTAAACCAACTGGTCACATTCTACTACAGCTTTGGTCTGAACAGGAAGCCTGGTCCTGTGTTTTTAGAAAAGGAAAGGGAAGTGGGTGGAGAACAAAGGAAACACCAATGACAGGATAGACCAACACTTTAGTAACGCTTTGTGAAATAATTCCACTCCCTTGTTCCTTCAATAAATTGAGATTCAAAGTCTGAATGATCATATTTAATACATGAAGCTGTTGGGATTTTATGAATGAACTTGCAGATCTGATAGTGACACTGTTAAAACTCAAAGTGAGCATGGTTTGGCAGGTTCACGAGAAATCAAAGGTGTGACCATAAAACTGGACAAGTGTACATTTAGCACAGGCCTGAGGTCTGTTAGCCTCCTCAGGCATTCGGTCTACTTTAGTAAATGCAACAATGGAGTGGTTTAGAGGTCTGTTGTCTCAGGGTTGACAATGTCTCCACATATCTTTCTGACCATCATTCAAATACCTTCACTCGGAACAAAGCAGGTCTGCAGCTGCAGTGTTGCAACCTAGTATCGTTATCACGAGATTATTGATTCATACGGGAGAAAGTGAGGACTGCAGATGCTGGAATAGCACAGCAGGTCAGGCAGCATCCGAGGAGCAGGAGATTCGATGTTTCAAGCATTAGCCCTTCATCAGGAATGGCTGAATTAATGAATACAACCAGATAAAATTCTGGGATCTGGGTTTGAATCCCACCATGGTAGATGGTGCAATCTGAATTCAGTGAATAAAAAAATCTAGAATTGAGTCTGATGATAACCACCAAACCATTGCCGATGTTATCAAGCCCCACCTGGATCACTAACATACTTCAGGGAAGGAAATCACTGTCCTTACCTAATCTGGCCGACATGACTCCAGACCCACAGCAATGTGGTTGAGTCTTGACTGTCCTCTGGGCAATGAGGGATGGGGAATACATGATGGCCCAGCCAACAACAATCCCATGAATTAATTTTAAAAATTAGGGAACCATTTGGGATTCAATGGCTATTAGATTTCTGGGTGAATAAACACCAAGCAAAAGAAACTGCAAGAGCACTCACCAGGGAGAGCAGTGATAGGAGATTAGAAACCATGAAACATCAGGAGCTGTATCTCAACTCATCTTAACAGGATATTCAAACATGAACTACACCAACTTTGCAAACAACCAGCAACAAGAGTAATGGTAAGACTCTTGGTAGTTAGCGAGTTTTGAGAAGATTTGTAGCTCAGCTGAGGTTCTGGATGTAGGTTTGCTCGCTGAGTGGGAAGGTTTGGTTTCAGATGTTTTGTCACCATATTAGGTAACATCTTCAGTGAGCCTCCAGATGAAGCACTGGTGGTATAGCCCGCTTTCTATTTGTGTGTTTGGGTTTCCTTGGGTCGGTGATGTCATTTCCTGTAGCGGCGTCATTTCCAATGGTGATGCCATTTCCTGTTCTTTCTCTCAGGGGGTGGTAAATGGGATCCAAGTGAATGTGTTTGTTGATAAGAGTTCCGGAAGGATCCCATTTACCACCCCCTGAGAAAAAAGAACACGAAATGACATCACCAACCCAAGGAAACCCAAACACAAATAGAAAGCGGACTGTACTACCAGTGTTTTATCCGGAGGCTCACTGAAGATGTTACCTAGTATGGTGACGAAACATCTGAAAACAAACCTTCCAGCTCAGCGAGCAAACCTACATCTGGATTCTTCTTCGTGTAGATGAGCAGAGGGATCTCAGTGTCCATGTACATAGATCCCTGAAAGCTGCCACCCAGGTTGATAGCGTTGTTAAGATGGCATATGGTGTGTTAGCTTTTATTGGTAGAGGGATTGAGTTTCAGAGCCACAAGGTCATGTTGCAGCTGTACAAAACTCTGGTGCGGCAGCACTTGGAATATTGTGTACAGTTCTGGTCACCACATTATAGGAAGGATGTGGAAGCTTTGGAAAGGATTCAGAGATTTACTGGGATGTTGCCTGGTATGGAGGGGAGGTCTTATGAGGAAAGGCTAAGGGACTTGAGGATGTTTTCATTAGAGAAGAAGATTGAGAGGTGACTTATTTGAGACATACAAGATAATCAGAAGGTTAGAGTGGACAGTGACAGCCTTTTTCCTCAGATGGTGATGGCTAGCATGAGGGGACATCGCTTTAAATTGAGGGATGATAGATATAGGAGAGATGTCAGAGGTAGTTTCTTTACTCAGAGTAGGAGGGGCATGGAATGCCCTGCCTGCAACAGTTGCAGACTCTTCAACTTTACGGGAATTTAAATAGTCATTGGATAGACATATAGATGAAAATGAAATAGGATAGGATAGATGGGCTTCAGATTGGTTCCACAGATCAGCACAACATTGAGGGCTGAAGGGCCTGTACTGCGCTGTAATGTTCTATGCTCTAACACTATTAGCTGGTGATTTAAAAACAGAAACTTGGTGGCGTTTCTAATCATAGCCTGGGAATTTTAATGACAGAATATTAGTAAAATGCCAAAAACTAAAACAGTCTGGCACGGCTTCCCTCACATCACTAAGTTGGGTGTGTCTTCTGCCCACTTTAAATAATTTAATTTGCAAATGGATTGTGGTGTAAAGTGCAGAAAATAAACCATTACAATATCACAATATGTGGGTGGGTTGCTGGGTATTGATTCACAGGGAGGTCTGCACCCACACCATCACATTGGGAAATGGCAGAGTCCAGCCTGAGATACAGAATGTAAACAAACTGCAAGGGCTTCGCAGCTGGAACTCTAGATGGTCAGCAGCTCTTTATGAAGTGCTGAATAATGAGAGCACCTGCACTCATGTTGTATTCTTCTGTCTGTCCATTTCAGCTCAGTGTGGAAAGTGGTTTTATGTTGGATAAAGATTGGGGAGACTGATGTAATCATTTAGAAGGTGATGAGGATCAACTCTTCCAATTTATGAAGGGAAATCATTGTTAACATCCCCCTGTGGACCTTTGTAAATCCAGTACTTGGCTAATGTAATTCAAAGTGATACTAACGTAGAAGAGGAAGGAGCGGACTCCAAACTTGACCAGCTTAGTTACAAATGTAAGGGGTCAGGGACTGACCCCACCAACAGGTGGGGGAACTGTTGGAGGTGGCCCAGGGAAAGGCAGCTGGAGACCTCTTGACGACAATTGAACAGGAACTGGCCAATTATTCACAAAGGCAAATGTTTAATTTTGGCAAATTGAGAGCATTTCCATCTGTTCCCCAAACCCACCCACTCACCACTGTAGAAAAATGGCCTCTTTGCATTTAATGTTGCATAAAGTATAAAAACTAAAACATTGACAAACAAAGCAGTTTTTAAAAAATATTTTGTCCCAATGCAAGATAAATAATGCAATTTCATAACCTGCCAACATACAGACATTAACCAGTGCCCACTGACAGACTGAAAATAGTGAAAAACACTGCAGCAGAAAACAATAACAGGTCAGAAGCAAATAGCTGGAAAATACCAACCCCAGGAAACTTGGTTACAGATCACAGTGTCTTAATACATTCACTGCCTTTTCAAGAACAGGAATGAAAGCATTCGAAAGCCAATTGCCATCAATAGTTCCCAGATACTCGATTATTGTAAATCCATTAGCAACATTTCTATAAAGTGCATGCAGCAGTGAATAAAGCTTTGGAAAGTCAGCTGTGCGAGGCAGCAGAGAATGCACTGAACAGTTAGAGTCAATATTTGTTCTCACAAAGCTCTCTCAGATACACAATGACGCAAACAGAGCAAACAATCAAGGACAAAATGACTTACAAACTAGACAACTCAGTTTGAGATAGAACCCAAATTGAGCCAGTTACTGATCAGGCAATCTGGAAAAATGAAACCAAGTGGCTATGAACCCCTGGCTACTGTTGAATGTGGCGTGAATCCAGACCGGGACCAGATAAACCAGAGGGGCCTCACCTGCCTTTCAGCCCCAAAGAAAGCTAGGTATTAAACCCCAGCCAGAGTGAAAAGGCAGCCATACGCTAGCACAGAACAGTGGGGTGGGGGTGGGGGAGGGGAACAGATGTGTTTAGATCATGCTCCAAACCAAAATTCCTCAACCAAGAAATAGAATCCGATAGGTCACATTGAAGAATAAGCCAACAAACAGCTTGCATTGAGAACTTGGATAGGTTTCACATGCCCAGCCTACAAAGTCACTGGTCAGTAGGGCGGCATGGTGGCTCAGTGTTTAGCACTGCTGCCTCACAGTACCAGGGTCTCAGGTTCGATCCCAGCCTTGGGCAACTGTCAGTGTGGAGTTTGCACATTTCTCCCTGTGTCTGTGTGGGTTTCCTCCCACAGTCCAAAGATGTGCAGGTCAGGTGAATTGGCCATGTTAAACTGCCCATAGTGTTAGGTGCATTAATCAGAGGGAAGTGGATATAGGCAGGTTACTCTTCAGAGGGTCGGTGTGGACTGGTTGGGCCAAAGGGCCGTTTCCACACTATAGGGAATCTAATCTCATACAAAAATGACAATTGTAAGTCAGAACTATCCCAGTTCCTCCCAGAACTGTTTACAGACTGGTAACAGGTACTTGCACATATTTTAAGCCTTGTAGTTCACAAAGGAGGATTATGGAAAACTGCATTTTAAAATCTGCTATGTCAAGGTTAAGTGTTTTAAAAAAACTTCTACAATCTGCAGGATTCGAAAAAAGTTGGCAACACTGGGTATACTTGTATGGGACCGTCATCTGGTCCCCGATTATAACGTGTGGGTGTCTGTGTCTACAGAGGTTGGTGCTAACGTTACACAGACACAAGTGCAGCCCATGTCCCGGGTGAACGGTTACTGGGCTGGCTTCGGTGGATTCAGTGGTGTCAGATTTCTCATCTTGAAGTACGACACTAGCTGCTTGGGCACCTCTGCCAGGACAGTCTGGGCCAGGGCTTCCTTAGGAGCCTAGAAACAAAACAGGTAATGAATAAAACCATGTGATAACCTTTGTAGAGAAACACTGGTCTTTACCAGTGCCTATAGTCTCTCACAACAGTGACCAATCAAATTCCACAACCTTCCCATCATTGCATCAAGGACATGAATTATAAAAGTAACTCAAAGAAGGAATTATTTTCTATAACTAATGCTCTTTATCCTTATCTGAAGAAGGATATTCTGTATATGTAGGAGGGTTATCAGACTGACTTTTGAGATGCCTAGACTGACTGAGGATAGACTAAATTGGTTCGGATTATAGTCACTGGAGGTTGGAAGAATGAGGGGGATCTCAGAAACCTATAAAATTGTAACAGGATAAGACAGAGTCAACGCAGGAAGGATGTTACCAATGACAGGGAAGCTGTTTAAGGATACAATGTAAGACCGAGATGAGGAGAAATGCCTTTACCAAGAGTTGGAGGTGCCGGTGTTGGACTGGTGTGTACAAAGTTAAAAATCACACACACAGGTTATAGTCCAACAGGTTTAATTGGAAGCACTAGCTTTCACAGCACTGCTCCTTCATCAGGTGGTAGTGGAGGAATACCATGATAGTTTCACTTCTTTCATGTGTAAATCACAAAACATTTTTTAAAAGTTACATTCTCAGGTTAACTGTAACAATTGGTGTCAGCCAGATAAGATGTTGAAGGTGTTAGCCCCCTGTATGCTGTTGTCTGTGCCATAATGTTTGGACTGATTCTAATCTAAAAAATGAGGTAACAGAGTCTTACATGGATTCATGAATCCACATAAAGAAGTGAAACTAACATGGTCATTCTAACAGATGAGAGACTTAACAAACAATCAGGGTATTTTTCAATGTCGAATTTCAGTTACATCACACTGTAAACTTTTGCTATAAATTCTGTGCCTTACAATTGTGTCCTCCACAACCACCTGATGAAGGAGCGTCGCTCCGAAAGCTAGTGCTTCCAATTAAACTATTGCCTGGCGTTGTGTGATTTTTAGCTTCACCAGAGAGTGGGGAGTGGGGAAACTGTGGAACTCTGTCACAGAAAGCAGGCTGGGCCAAAACATTGAATGAGTTCAACGAGGAGTTAGTTTTGGTTCTTAGGACTAAAGGAGTCAGAGACGGGGTATGTGGAGAAAGTGGGAACACACTATTAAGTTGGATGATCAGCTAGTGGAGCAGGCTCAAAGGGCTGAATGGCCTACTGCCATTTTCTATGTTTCTGTGTAAAATAGCCAGAAATTGGAACCAACTGCCAACCAGAGTAGTTGGTGCAGGCTGTGTTGATGTATTTTAGGGGAGGCTTGATGAAATCTTGGAAGGAGTAGGATTCCGGGGTTTGGGTGGGTGGGTGGAGCATGGGGTTCCTGTGGAACAGCAGCACCACCATAGACCATGTGGGCCGAATGGCCTGTTCCTGCACTGAAGACTCAAAGTGGAGTCAGACCTCAGTCTACCCAACGTACAATGATTGGCAAACTCAGAGAAGGAAGAAGATTCAATATCATGCTAAATGCAACAACTGCTTTCAAACACAGCAGGCAATCTCTACGTAGCAAACTCCCTCCAGCAGTAATAGTCAGATATTTGGATTCATTGTTGTGGATAGGTGGAGAAGGTCACTGGGCCAATAACCCCAAGGTAATTCCTCCGATCTTCCTTAGAATAGTGCTATGGAGTATTTTACCTTCACCTGATAAAGCGGCTGAGTATTAACTGTGAAATGTGAAAAACTAAACACACAGGAGTCTTATTCGGTCAGTGCAGGCCAGGAGTTCTTCAGCTAAATCCACAACCCAGCTCTCTGAAGGTTGCCCTTTAAATTACTGCGTCTATATTTCCAAGTGCTGCCAAAACGTGGGGAGGGTCTTTACCATTCTTCAGGCAGCGGGTTCCAGATCCACCCAGCTCCAGGTGAAACATTTACTCAACTCGCAAACTTTTCAATTACATCAAATCTGTTTATGGACCTCGCAGCTAATAGAAACAGCACGGATCTATCTTAAATCCTCGTCCAAATCCTTAACATCAAAGGGTCAGCCTGCACCTTGCGTTCCAGTTTTGGAGTGGAATTTGAAATCACTACCCACTGCCTCTGTGGTGGCTGTTACACACCATAGCTCAGGCAGGTGGTTAGATTCATGTGAAAGAGTTCCAGAGCGTGGGACAGAGCCCAGTTTAACTCTCAGGTCTTTCCTACTTACATTCTGAAACTGTCTGAAGGGGACAAACTGCACAATGTCTCGGACGACAGGCTCTCCGGCCAGCGACTTCAGGACACCATCATCACCATCAAGGAACTCCATGGCTTTGAAATCCGCACTGCCAACACCAACTATAATGATGGACATCGGCAACTTTGAAGCTTCAACAATCGCATCCCGTGTCTGGTCCAAGTCAGTAATCTCTCCATCGGTGATAATCAGCAGAACGTAATATTGCTGAAGGGCCAGAATCAGAACCAAAACAACAGAGATGACGCAAACACCAAGATCCTCAGAACTTAATGCCCCCAACTCCACCGACCCCCTGCCATTTTTCCAATGAAGTTCTTTTAGAGAGATGAAGTAAGTTTCACAGGCATTCAACACACCACTCCTGGTTCCCAGCTGCTCTATTGAGCCATTTAACTGCAGAAGACCATGTCCATAGCCAATTATTTCCCACATCACAAGACAATTCCAGAGAGGACTGTGGGGTGAAAAAAAAAATCACTGGATTGAGATGACTATGCTGGGGCTGTATTTCCTGGAGCATCAGCAGCTGAGTGACCTTATAGAGGTTTATAAAATAACAAAGGCATGGAGAAGGTCTTTTTCCCCAGGGCAAGGGAGCCCAAAATCAGACACCATACGTTTAAGGCGCAGGGGGAAGAATTTAAAAGGAACCTAAGGGACAATTCTTTCACACAGAGGATAGTGTATGTATGGAATGAGCTACCAGAGGAAGTGGTGGAGGCTGATATGATTACAACATTTAAAAGGCATCTGGATGGATATATAAATAGGAAGGGTTTAAGAGGGATATGGTCCAGGTGCAGATAAATGGGACTAGATTAATTTAGGAATCTAGTCGGCATGGACGAATAGGATCAAAGGGTCTGTTTCCATGCTGAACAGCTCTATGAGAAGATTGAACAGTCCCACCCCCACCCTCGCTAGCTATAGCCCCCACACACTGATGAATATCTGACCCCTGCTAGCTGTTACTCAGTATAGTGTGGAAAGGACTGATCCGTGAATCGAACCACACAATCTCCCTTACTCAGGACTGACCGATCTATTGGTCAAATGTGTGGGTTTCCTCCAGGTGCTCCAGATTCTTCCCAGAATCCAAAGATGTGCAGGTCAGGTGAATTGCCCATAGTGTTAAGTGCATTAGTCAGGGGTAAATATAGGATGGGAGAAGGGATCTGGGTGGGTTGCTCTTCGGAGGGTCGGTATGAACTCGTTGGGCCGAAGGGACTGTTTCCATACTGTAATTCGTCTAATCAAACATCTAAACTCACCACGGGTTTTTCAATATCACAAAGCCAGGACCCCTTTCCCATTCAGAAGAGGGAGGCTGAAGGAGCATGGGAACAACACCACCTCCAGGTCACATACCAGCAGCATCAGAGTCACCTGTAAACTACATTGAATAAGGCAGCAGATTCCCAAAGGATATTGAGAACCAGTTCTTTAATATCAAGCCCGACAATGTTTTGTGACCAAGCTTTTCTGGCACAAAAGTCATCACTGTGCTCCAACCTCCCTGTCTGGGTACTCACCGCAGCGGTCCCTGCCTGAGTGGAAGCAGCAGCGAATTGCGACACGTGGGTTATAATGGGACAGAAGTTGGTCGGTCCGTATAGCCTGACGTTGACAATAGCATTTCGATATGCATCAATAATCCCCTGTACTCCTGTTAGCACAGAGATGGGGGGGCGGGGGGAGGGCGGGGTGGAGGGCAGTTGGTTGGAGCGGGGGAGGGGCAGTAGGAACAGGAGAGAAAGAGAGGCAAGGAGAGACAGACCGACAGAGGGTGATGACGAGGGAGAGAGAGAGAGAGGTAGAGAGCACTATTACTCAGTCTTACATAGACTGCACAGATGGGAGATCAAACCAAATATTATGGCAAAAATTCTATTAAAGAACATGCCATCATTCTGTCCCCTTGGTGAATCACACCTTCTTTCCCTGTTGAGATCTTGGGCAATTCATCATTTTTCCCCAATCAGGAATACAGCATCGATCCACACTCTGCCTGTTATACAGTGTCCCGATGCCCCAGTGTGCAAAGCCCCAGCCTAAAACTAGGTCCTCTTTCTGTGAAGGCCATGTCATTTTATTTTGTGCTTTTTAAGATTGTTGACTGAAATGGGTAAGAAATGTTTCAAAACTGGTGTCGTCAAGGATTGCTGCAGATTTTGACAAGTAAGTCACCTGACCCTCATGGCAAGCAATATTGAAACAGCTGCTGGAACAAGCGGCAATTATTGACAAACTGGAGACGAGGGGCTCCGTACTCAGGGGGAGGTCTGGCTGGCAACACAACATTTTTATTTGTCTATGGACTGGTAACTAGTTACTGATGTGAAAGGTCTTTTGCCTGCCAGTCTTGTGATTGGCTCTCAGGTAAATGGACAACATAAAGAGAGGTGATCAAATCTCAACCAACTCAGGAGTTGTATCTCTTTTCCTCAGAATCAAAACCCACTTTAAATCTGAAGAAAGCCAGTTTATCGTTCTGTACTTCCAAGTCTCTGTCTTTTTAACTTATTAAGTCAGAGATCTTTTATAAATGAATAAGCAACATGTGCCTCTTGCAAAACAGTGGAACTATCCAAAAACAAACCTTCAGCAAGAATCAACCCAACAGATCTTGTGAACAAACACTAGAGAATTGTTTTGCATGTTTGTATTCTCTCATCCCAATCTGTGCCAGTGTGCATAAGGGAATGTGAATAAGCTGATCAGTAATTTGTAGAGCTTGACCCAATGTTTGCAATAAATATTAATTTTCAATACAGCACAGAAATCTGATATGGGTTTTCCTTCAAGATTAGAAGTAAACTATGGGATTATGTGCTTTTCAAAATATACTACATTTCTGGCAATACGGGCATTAGCGAGGCTTGATTGCCAGTGTGTCACCTCTGAGCGATGACACCACCTTCCTTCATCCTACATTAGTGGCGGTCAGAGGGGCTCTTAGTTTGGCTTCTCAGGGTCAAGGGTTTCTGCCCCGAGTCTTCACCTGACTGAAGAGATCGACCAATGGAGCTGGCTTACCAAGGATAGCATTGAATATAACAGCGCACAAAAGGCCATTCGGCCCTCGGTGTTGTACGGACTTGTGATGCAGTATTTGTAGATTCCCCTCTGTCAATCTGGAGGATGTGGTGAGGGTGTTACTGATGTTGGTGCACAGTCCACATCTCTTAACAGTACAAAGACAACAAAAACTCTATGTGGTAGGATTTTTGTTGACAACAAAAACTCAAAGTCAAATCCTCGCTTGTGTAGTTTGTAGAAGCTTGAGTGATTGCAGCCGGTTGGGTGTTCTTGCCATTAACAGTGTTTGAGAGCGGTGGATGGGAAGGGCTCATTATATTCCAGAAGGGGGAATATTTGACTGGCCAGGTGTGGGCTAATAAGATTTATTTTGGCAACATTCAGGGACAGACTGAATTTCCTTACACAGAATTGATGAGATTGAAAGTGGATTTCTGAATGTGGTGCAAATCTTCTCCCCTTAGAATGAACCAGGTGATAAAAACATTGAGACACCCCAAAGAACAACAACAAGGAGAGGTCATTCAGCCTCTGAAACAGCCCTTCCATTAAAGGATGGCTGATCCATGACTGCATGGCAGCCTCCCACTACTGCCCCACAGTCCTGAACACCATTAACTGACAAAACGCTACTCTGTTATCCTGGAAACTTAGGAGAGGCCACGTATATAGTCTCAAAAATATGAATACGATCCCATGTCAACTCACTGGAATAAAACAGAAGCAACTGGACATGTCATTAGCACTATATCCAAACTCATTGGAAGGGAAATGTTAAAACTCGGCTTCCAACGGCTGATCCCTTCAGTTCCAGACCCAGACGAGCAGCCAAAGTTATACAGCTTTGTTTGATGGGAGGCAGACTGAGTGTTATTTGTAACATCAATAACATGTAAATCTCACAATAACCCTCAATGTGTATGAAGAGGGGAGGCTTCGAGAGTGAGGCAAGGCCTTCCACTGCAGTTATTCAAACTCTGATGGCTCTGATGCTGTGATCAGACACACTGGAGGAGCAACTGAGAAAGGTTCAATGGTTTCCAATTGGCAGCAGAGCCACTGAAGAGCAGGGGATGGAGAAGAAATAGGAAATGCATCTCTCCAACTCATATCTTCGAATATTCTGTACACTAAATGTAATGCTGTCCCCTCCCAATCTTCAATTTGTTTCACATTTTCCAACATGAACTGCCCATCTCAATCCCAGAGTTAACAACCTTCACCAATCGGCCCTCAAAGCAGAGGGGGGAATATGGGGCATGATGTTGTGGGTGGAACACACAAGGATGGTACATACTTACTGTACAAGGTCAGGCCATTGGAAGACAAATTAAAATATAACTTAAGTGTGTGAAAAATGCCAGGGACACTGTATTTTCATTTGTATTTTTGGTATGGCATTTCAGGTTACACAGGGGCATTCTGTGCTAGCTCAAAGTTCCATTTAAACAAATGTTTACATGGGTGACTTGTGATTTTACTGTACCCAGTTATCACCACAACACTGAGGTGGCTATGGATGAAATGAAAGCCAAACCCAACAGACAAGCTTGCCAGAATTAAGCAGGAAGACACACTGAACAAAAAGCACATTGCGCTACACTTGCCTTCCTTTCTACTCCGTGACCTCAAACAGACAGATGGAGAAATTTCCTACCTTGACAGTATGGGTTGGTGGCATTAAAATTCAAGGAAAACTCATGGGAAACCTGCAGGAAATAGGAAACAACAATTAGGTTTAAAATCTTCCTCACTGAAATTCTCTCACCAACCTTTTGCCCTCACCCCCAGGTTCACCCCTTCCCATTGGGTCAATGCCCTGTACCTACATTACTCAGTGATCAATCTCACTCCTAGATCACAGGATAAGACAGGCTTGGAGCACATTGCCTGCATGTGTGATGGAGTCAAAAAGTATGGTGTTGGCAAAGCACAGCCAGGCCGGCAGCATCCGAGGAGCAGGAGAGTCGACGTTTTGAGCATAAGCTCTTCATTAGGATGCATGATTGAAGCATTTAAGAGGCCAGTGGGTGATTATTTACATAGAAACAATGAGCAAGGGTTATGGTGCAAAAGCAGGAGAATGTCGCTAAGTTGTAATATTCAGTTGGAGAGCTGGTGAAGACAAGATAGGCTGAATGGCCTCCTTCTGTGACTGGGTAAGATGACAATGGCCCAAACAGCAGATTGCCCTACAGAGCTGATCCAGAGACCCATTAACTGTTCAGCCTGAGGCACCGGAGTTCCACTGGGGTGTGGCAGCTTCTCTGTTGGAAGCTCAAGGATATAACGTGATGGTTAGTTTCAGATCGATAGCACCAGTTCAGAAGGAGATTCGGAGATCCTGGGGATTGATGTACTTCAACAGACAAGTTGCATGTTGTGACTTTTCAGAAAATGGTGGTTAGACAGTGGCACGCCCTTTAGTTTTGTGCACCAAGTCAGGTTGCAGACTCAGGAGCAGTCAGTCAGTCAAGTAATAAAAAGTGTTCATTTCGATAAAGTTAGGTCACAGATATACCATGTGGCATTCTCAACCTTAAAAACAAGATACAGACTCAATGGGCTGAAGGGCCTTTTCAATATGATTCTATGAAATGCAGCAGTAAATCTATAGCGCGTGGAGAATGCAGTAATGATATCTACACTGTAAATTCTTCCATGGTAAATGCATTTCAGTATCATAACTGAATAATCATAAGCAGAAAACAACATGGAGAAAGTTTGTAACAATGCAATGCATAAGACACAGCACCACCCCTGCAAACCCAGGGCTGTGCCTCTCCGTTGCTCTTACCTTCCAGTCAGGAGGAACTTGAGCCCCAAACCCAAAAGCAGGAAACAGCTTATCTCTGTGGACACAGGGAGAGCAATGATGAGGCAGAACTCAATACACTCAGTGGGTTCTCATGTCATTAATCCACCAGCCAACAGTGTCCTGAAAACAAGGAACTTACGTATCGTAATCCTGCACAACCTGCCCGACAGACCAGATGGCAGTCAGGTACTCGTTGACTCCATTCGGGCTGATGTAATGTAGCGAGTCTGAGGAGCGGGGATCTCCGTTTGATCCAGTGAAGTCGACACCGACCTGAGAAAGGGGAAAAGTTGTGGAATACATTCAGTGAAAAGATGCAACATCATAAACTGCACTCCCAGAAAAACAAATTCTGAAGTCCATATGCACGTCCTGTTCGCAAATCTCCTGCTGTTAACACTCTAACATCCCACATTTAGAATAGAGGTTTCCAAAATAAACAGGTCATGCTGGAACGCCACTTTCCCATCTGTAGCACTGTTACATCGTCTCAACTGTACAGCCTCCTGTACCCTCCATCAAACCAACACTCTCTCCTTCCGTACTGTTTTGAAATTAACTTGATTTAATATTCATCATTAAAGTCAAGGAGTGACTAACTTGATGGAGTCATACTCTATGACTGAGGCTCTTTGGCCAACTACATCTATGCCAACTAACAAACACCAAACCACACAGACTCCATTTTGTTCACAGCCTACTATGCTCTAGCAATGGAGATAATGGAGACTAAAATCGATCTGATCCACTCTGAAGACGACTTCTGGTTCCACTTCACCTGATGCTGGCCCTTCTTTTCTCCTCACAGTTATTAACACCACAAGAAACTGACTTGTTCAAAACGGTCCCCCCCCCCTCAGCTTGAACCTGTGCCATCTTGTAGGTGACCTCCCCACTGTGGGAGAAAGCCTCTGACTTTCCAGCCTCTCTCTGCCTCTCAATTTTGTGGATCTGTCAGGTCACCCTTCAGCCTCTGTCTTTCCAGTGAGAGAGTATCCAATCTCTCCTCAGTAACCAGGCAGCATCCTGGTAAACATTCCTTGCACCCTCTCCAAAACCTTCATGTCAGCTGGCAGTGTGGCAATCAGAACCGCACACAGTTTTCCAAAAATAGCCTAACTAAAATTTTGTACAGCTGCAACATAACTTGCCAATTTTTATATTTGATGCCCCGGCCAATGAAAGCAAGGTTGCTGTATGCCTTCTTGACCACCTTATCCTCTATAAAGGAATAAGTTGATTAGGGATAGTCAACATGGTTTTGAGAAGGGTTAGTCATGCCTCACAAACGTTATTGAGTTCTTTGAGAAGGTGACCAAATAGGTGGACGAGGGTAAAGTGGTTGAGGTGGTGTATATTTCAGTAAGGCGTTTGAGAAGGCTCCTCACGGTAGACTATTGCACAAAATGGATTGAGGGCGATTTAGCAGTTTGGATCAGAACTTGGCTAACTGAAATAAGACAGAGGGTGGTGGATGATGGAAAATGTTCATCCTGGAGTTTAGTTATTAATGGAGTACCGGAAGAATCTGTTTTGGGTCCACTGCTGTTTGTCATTTTTATAAATGACGTGGATGAGGGCATAGCAAGATGGGTTAAGTAAATTTGCAGATGACACTAAGGTCAGTGGAGTTGTGGATAGTGACGAAGGATGTTGTAGATTAGAGAGACACATAGATAAGCTGCAGAGCTGGGCTGAGAGGTGGCAAATGGAGTTTAATGTAGAAAAGGATGAGGTGATTCACTTTGGAAGGAGTAACAAGAGTAACGACTACTGGGCTAATGTTCAGATTCTTGGTAGTGTAGATGAGCAGAGAGATCTCTGTGTCCATGTACATAGATCCCTGAAAGTTGCCACCCAGGATAATAGGGTTGTCAAGAAGGCATACAGTGTATTAGCTTTTATTGGTAGAGGGATTGAGTTTCGGAGCCATGAGGTCATGCTGCAGCTGTACAAAACTCTGGTCCTGCTGCACTTAGAGTATTGCGTACGGTTCTGGTCACCGCATTATAGGAAAGATGTGGAAGTTTTGGAAAGGATTCAGAGGAGGTTCACTAGGATATTCCATGGTATGGAGGGAAGGTCTTATGAAGAAAGGCTGAGGGACATGAGGCTGTTTTCATTAGAAAGGAGATTGTTGAGAGGTGACTTAATTGAGACATATAAAGGTAATCAGAGGGTTAGGTAAAGTGGACAGTGTGTGTCTTTTTCTTCGGATGGTAATGGCTAGCACGAAGGGGCATAGCTTTAAATTGAGGGGTGATAGATATCGAGAGACATCAGCAGTAGTTTCTTTACTCAGAGAGTAGTTGGGGTATGGAACGCACTGCCTGCAACAGTTGTAGACTCACCAACTTTAAGGGCTTTTAAAATGGTCATTGGATAGACATATGGATGAAAATGGAATAGCATAGGTTGGATGAGCTTCAGATTGGTTCCACAGGTTGGCACAACATCAAGGGTCAAAGGGCCTATTCTGTGCTGTAATGTTCTTATCCATCTGTGTTACCACTTTCAGGGATCTGTGGACCCATATGCCCAGATCCCCCTATTTGTCAATGCTCCTCAGGTTTCTGCCATTTCTTGTAATATTAACATTTAAATGTGATCGTCTAAAACTCATCACCTCACATTTGTCAGTATTAAACTCCATCTACCATTTCTCTGCCAGAATCTGTAATTTATGTATATCCCACCGTATCCTCTGATAAACCTGCTCAATATCTGCAACTCTGCCAATTTTGGTGTCATCCACAAACGGACTAATCAGACCACCTATATTTTATTCCAGATCGTTTAAACATATTACAAACAACAGAGGTCCCAGCACTGAGCCCTGTGGGACACCACTAGTTACTAAATTCTGGGAAGCACTTTTCTATCGCTACTCGGTCTTCTATGACCGTTCCAGTTCTGTATCCATCTAGCCAGTTCACCCCGGATCCTAGGAGAGTCTACCTTCTGTAGCAGCCTGCCATGAGGTACCTTATCAAATGCCTTACTAAAGTCTGTGTAGACAATATCCACTGCCTCTACTGCAATCATTTTTGTCATCTCCTCAAAAAACTCAAAGTGGTGAGACACGACTTACCCCACACAAACCCATTCAAGCCCATTCATTTCCAAATCTGAATAAATCTTGTCTCTCAGTATCTTCTCCAACAGCTTTCCCACTGCTGATGTCAGGCTCACCGGTCTGTAATTACCTGGATTATCTCGGTTTCCTTCTTAAACAAAGGAAGGACATCCTCTGGAACCTCGCCTGAGGCCAAAGAGGATGTAAATATATTGGTTAAGTCCCAGCTGTTCCAACTTTTACCTCCCACAGTATCCTGGGAGAGATCCTTGTTTACCTTAATGCATTTCAAGACACCCAGCACTTCTTCCTTCATTATATTGACCTGCCCAAGAGTATTCATACACCTTTCCCTAACGTCAACATCCCTCTCTTAGGTGAATACCGATATAAAGTACTCTTTAAGGATCTCACCCACTTCCTCTGGGTCCACACATAACCTCCTTCCTTTATCGTAAAGTGGGCCTGCTCTTTCCCTAACTACCCTCTTGCTCCTAATGTATGTATAAAATGCCGTGTGATTCTCCTTAACCATGCTGGCCAAAGACATTTCATCGCCCCTTTTAGCCCTCCTGATTCTCCTTTTGAGCTCCTTCCTACTTTCTCTCTATTCTTCAATGGCTTTGTCTATTTTTTTGTTGCCTAGCCCTTTGGAGTGCACTTCCTTTTTTTTAAATTAAGCTGATAATTTGCCCACTCACCCAAGGTGCCCAATTCCTGCCATTCCTGTCCTTCATTTTCACAGTGCCCATCCTGCACTCTAACCAACTGGTCCTTATAAGACTCCCACATGTCAGGTATGTATTGACCCTCAAACAGCTGCTCCCAATCCACATCCTCACTGGAAGTTTGATTACCTAGCCAGGCTCATTTCCCAACTCCAAATCCGGTGTGGCCCACTCATTCAACTATCCACATGCTGTTTCAAACAACCTTCCAGGACTCACCAAATTGGTCCCCGTTTAAACCCTAAGCATTAAGTGAACCCCAGTCAACACAGTGGAAGTTAAAATCACCCACCTCAACAACCCTTTTATTTTCACATCTTTTCAGAATCTGTCTACATATCTCTTCCTCTATCACCCACTGGCAGTTTGGAGCTCTGTAGTACAATCCCAGCATTGTGACTGCACCCTTCCTATTCCTGAGGTCTACCCATAATGCCTTGATCCAAGATCCTGCCAGGGTGTCCTCCCTCTACACAGCTGTGATTTGCTCCCTAACTATTAATGTAACTCCCTCACTACTTCTGCTTCCTCTTCTGTTTCATCTAAAACATCAATATCCCAGAACACTAAGCCGCCAACCCTGTCCCTCTTTCAGCCATGTCTCTGTGATAGCAACACCATCATAATTGTAGAATACTGAAAGAGATTGATTCCCTCAGTAGGGATGTCCACACAATACATGAGCCATCTTTCTATCCAGATGCTGTTAGACCGACTGACCAAAACCCACAACATTCCTGACCCTCACTTCATTCTGTTAAAGGACAGAAAGCAACACTTTCCAAATCAAACACTGCACACAAAAAAATCCTGACCTTTTGTATCAGCCTCACTCAAACCAGAGTGACTGAATTATCTTTTTAAATATAAATGCCCACACCCTTAAACAAAATTATGTTAATATTAATTGTCTGTGTATAGTCCCTGAGGTGGGAGCTACAGACTGAGAGTGTTTTGTGAGGTCACTTCAGAGGTAAGCTAATGACCAGTGTAGCCTATTCACCAACTGATCCAGGACAGAGAGATTAATCACTGATCAGTGCATGTACAGGGAGGTGGGACTGAAACTAGGGGGTAAAATAAACTATTGTGGACAGAATTTCAAACAGAGATTTCCAATGCAATTGTTGTTTCCTACTGCCTTCAGGTTTTCCTTGAATTTCCAGCCCAACAACCCATTCTGCCAAAGTACAGGTCGTTTTGCTATAAGGTCCATTTCATTAATGCCAATTTGCTATAACACAACTGACAAATCGGGGACACTGTTTCTAAAGTGTAAACCTTTAAAGCCTGTATTGCTTATAATGCGGTTCTGGTCCTATTAGTTTAAATAGTGCTGCTATTTCATGATTTTCTTATAACACGGGATTGCATGAAAACGGAACTCCCGCGTTATAGCAGAACCAACTGTAGATAATTGGTACGGGACTGGAGTCCCATATAAACCTAACCTGCCGAAGGATGGGCAGCTTTCCTTCACTGTAAGGTATCAGTGAACCAGGTGTACGCTGCTATCTTCATGGTCACTTTCACTAAAAAACATCCCTTTATTTGTGGGCTTTGTCGAACCGTATCAACCTTCTGAAACTAACAGGTTGGGAATTGAACTCCTGCTCTCTAGTTTACTGATGAGATGCACTTTCATGGATCTTAGTTTCTGACCTGTACATATTAGAATAGGAAGTTCTCCAGTGTCAACCACTACAAAACTATCAACTTCAGCCTCAAGTTCAGTACATGGCCTGTAAGATATCACATAACGACGACAGTTTAGGGATAACCCACTCTCTAAACCACTACCTTAGTGCATTCAAACTCACTCAAATACCATTGAAATTTACTTACTGTGAAATTAATCTGACATCCACCCATAACGTAATCCAGGAAGGAGTATTCAGTTTCCAGCTGTTAAATAAAACAAGGTGGAATTAGTACCACTTGTGGATGCTGGTCTCTGAAAATGTGGGCAGAGACAGAATCTATTCCCTGTGCAGTGAACTCCAGGACAGGGGACAGAGTTGCAAGCATAGTGTTTGGTTGTTCAGGGATGAAATCGGGAGGCACCTTTTCATATGCAAACCAAAAAAAAATGTAGAGGTACTGAGAGCCAATTAAAAGCTACAAGTGAAGACTTCAGATTCTTATTAGAGCAGAGAATCAAGGTGGGGAAACAGAATTGAGCTAGTGATTAACCATTATCTAACTTAACAGCAGAGCAGGCCGGAGGGGCTGGAGCTGTGGAGGGGCTGAATGATCTCCTGCTGGAGCTGTGGAGGGGCTGAATGGTCTCCGGCTGGAGCTGTGGAGGGGCTGAATGATCTCCTGCTGGAGCTGTGGAGGGGCTGAATGATCTCCTGCTGGAGCTGTGGAGGGGCTGAATGGTCTCCGGCTGGAGCTGTGCCAGTACAGCTAACGCTGAAGGCCATTAACATTTTATAATGTGATCAGGGAGCAGCATGGTTCTAACAATGAGTAGATTCTTCCACAAATTCAGACTGTTCCTGGGAAATATATTTCAGGATTTACATACCTTGCAAGATCGAACCCGAATAATGCCAGAGTTCTTGTAGCTCTTCTTCTTTTTCTTCTCTGGGTTAATGCATTCAAACTCAATCTTCAGGGGAACAACACACCAATCAGAAAATGGCACTTTGTATAATCACACATTTCAATTCTTCACTCCAGACCTAGACTCCATCCCCATCACCCATCTTCCTTCAGCTAGATACAGTAACAAGTTTTTCCATCTAATTTGCTGACCATCTCTCGAGCCCAATAGCTTCACTTCCCTCTTGTATTGATGACCTTTTCCACAATGGCTGTCATTTTCCTACTACAGGATGAATGTCGTGAAACTTGAAAAGGTCGAGAAAAGATTTACAAGGATGTTGCCAGGGTTGGACGGCTTGAGCTATAGGGAGAGGCTGAATAGGCTGAGGCTACTTTCCCTGGAGGGTCGGAGGCTGAAGGATGACCTTATAGAGGTTTACAAAATTATGACAAGCTACCTTCCCCAGGGTAGGGCAAGTTCAAAACTAGAGGGTTTAGGATGAGAGGGGAAAGATTTGTAAGTTGCTAAAGGGCAACTTTTTCATGCAGAGGGTGGTGTGTGTATGGAATGAGCTTACGACATTTAAAAAAGCATCTGGATGGGAGGTTTATGACTAGGAAAGGTTTCAGAGGGATGTGGGCCAAGTGCTGGCAAATGGGGCTAGATTAATTTAGGATATCTGGTCAGCATGAATGAGTTCGACTGAAAGGTCTGTTTTTCTGTGTGACATGGAATGATTCTTATCATCTCTTTGTCAGGGACCAGACCTGTGGATCTCCTACCTTCTTTTCCTACTACAATCTGCAGGCTTTGAAAACCCTAGCTTGACACCAGCTGCTTCTTTAATGGGCGGAATATTCTATTTTGGTTACAAAGCTCCCTTGAAAACCTGAAACCAGCATCATTCCCAAATCTGCATAGTTCCTGTTTTCCTATTTGTTTATCTCCACTGTCTCCTCTTGGACTGAGATCAAGTCCTCACCAGAAAACCCTGTGCTCAAGTGGGCAGTTCTTCTTTCTGTGGAGCTGTACCCCACTGTGACTAACCTGACCTC
Organism: Chiloscyllium punctatum; assembly: GCF_047496795.1. Taxonomy (NCBI): domain Eukaryota; kingdom Metazoa; phylum Chordata; class Chondrichthyes; order Orectolobiformes; family Hemiscylliidae; genus Chiloscyllium; species Chiloscyllium punctatum. The sequence continues at coordinate 3,606,240 of NC_092775.1, forward strand.
CCCCTAAAAAGGTGCAGAGGAAGTGGGGAGGGGAGGGAAAGAGGAAGTGAAGAAGGAAGAAAGCACCTGAAAAAGAACGAAGAGTCTGGGAAGGTGCAAACAAAACCAGAAATTTACAGGACGGACAAGCCAAATTCACAAAAACAGCAAACAACACCGCAGCATAACACAGGGTCTGAAGAAGGTGGGGTTCTAAAATAAAAAAAGCATATGCCACCTAATTGATTGAGAAATTAAGAAGGTTCTCACCGGATTCCCCATTTCCACTTGCTGTAGCTTAGAGAAGTTAGTTTCAAAAAGGCCTATCAGATCATGAGAGCCATCACCATCATAGTCAGAGCAGGTCACCTACAGGGAAAAGAGGACAGCCAAGATGGAGAATTAGACAGGGCCTCACCACTTGGTTCTCTGCTTCCAACAGTTTCTGAGCAGGAGCTGTGCACTCCCCTATCAAATCGGAGCCTGTGCTTTCATCCTTATCGTTAATAGCCACCTGACATCAAACAAACACACAGTAAGTGCAGAGTGAATATGCTTGGGGGAACGGGGGGGTCACAGAGATGAAGATGGCGGCCCTTTCAAAAAGGGATAAGGCAGCTTCATGATTCACCTCACCAGGATTCACACCCCAGCCCAGCGGAGGAGACACGTGGGGCATCGGAGATCCACAGCCTTCAGTCATCAATCACTTGGTGCACCAAGACTGGTGAAAAGCTATTTAACTGCGCAAGCATCACAGCCGAACACTTTCCTATCTCCATCCAACGTCAGCACAAACAGTGTTTAGGACAAGTCCCCGGGGTGAAAGTGGTGAGCAGTTGCTGATTTTCTGTTCCCCTCCAATGCCCAAATCCCTTCCCTATCGAGGGGAATTGAGATTGGTTGGAATGTTCCACAACAGCAGGTCAGGTAACCCAGAACAGACAGAACTGGGTTGGAAAATCAGAGAGTGGACAATGCAATAACCAACAGAGCTGCCTGGAGAGAGAGCTGGTGTACCCAGGTAATTGTAGGCAGAGCAGAAGAAATAGGAGCAATAGACCATTCAGACTATTGAACCCACTTTGCCATTTAACACAAGCTTGGCTAATCTAGGGCTTTAATTCCACTTTCATGCCCCCTCCCCACACCTGATTTTCTGAAAGTCCGAAACACTCTCTAACCCAGCTTCAAATATATTCAGTGGCGGAGCATCCAGAGTCCCCTGGAGTACCAAATGTACACGATTCACAACCCAGTCAGCAAAGAGACTTCTCATCCCAGTCTGAAATGACTCGGAGGCCTGGGCTCCGGATCTTGGATTTCCTGCCCAGCGAAAACAATCTCTGAGCACCAATCCTACCCAGCCCCTTCAGAATTTAAATCCCCACTTCTTCGATTGCTCTGCCCCTCTGTAAATCACTGCCCAGAACCACAGAAACAACAACTAGTGTGCAGCCAGCTCCAACAGGAGCTAACAGAGGAGCTGGGAGCAGGCTGGTGGGCTTTATACCGGAGGCTCAGGGAACCATTCAGACAAACTGCACTTCAAAAGCTTTAAATATCCACAATCCAGAGTATCGTTGATGTGTAACCTGGACCAAGGTGAGATGGCATGAAAGTACAGATGCTTTCACTGTGCTGGAACAGGCTTGAGGGGCTGAATTGCTTCCTCTTGCTCCCATGACTCAGAGCATGAAATATCCAAGGAACTGGGTAAACCTAGGACAGCATAACACCATATCATTTAAATAGATGTATTAACTGCTCAGGAGAAAGTGAGGACCGCAGATTCTGGAGATCAGAGTCAAAGAGTGTGGGGCTGGAGGCGACATGATTGCAGGAGAATCCCGATTCCTGATGAAGGCTTTATGCCAGATGTTTCAACTCTCCTGCTCCTCGGATGACCAGCTGTGCTTTCCCAGCACCACACTCTTTGAATAAATGAAATCCTCCAGTTACAGCTCCATTGAAGTGTCCATTTCCTGCCAGTAGCTCCCCAGTCACTGGGCACAGATTTAAATTCCTGGACTGCTTAAGGGGCCAGCTCCCAAACAGAACCACCTGGAAACTCGGGAATGCTCCACAGAAAGGACTCAGCAGTTGTACCTTAATGGGCTTCTGCATATCTCCATTACACAGCGACTGCAAAGAGACAGAGAAAGGCTTCCAGTTTGGATTCAGATTGTTCTTAATAACCTGCAACCAACAGTAGAGGAAGAGAATGCTGTTAGAACATCAGAACCAATGTCGACATCCTTCCCTACAAGAAGCCACAATCAGAACAGGAAGCCATTCAGCACGTTACGTCTGTGCTAACTCTTGATAGAGCAACCCAGTACTCCTCCTCTTTCCTCAGGACTGAAAATATTTATCCTTCAACTTTCATCCAAATCTCTCTTGAACGGTATTGTTAAGTCTGTTCCCACTACTGTCTCAGAGATGCACTCCAGATCACAGCAGAGTAAAAAATAAAACCACTTCCGGTTCTTTTATCAGTTACGTTGTAACTGTGCCTTCATATTGCCTATCAATGGAACTGTATTTCCCTAATGACTTGATTAATTCCAGTCACTACATCTGCACTCTCTCCCCCCATAAACTTCCCTGCTCCAAATAGAACAGTTTCAACTTCACCATATCCATGTAACTTGAGACTCTCATCCCTGTTAGTGAACAGTCCATATCGGTGCTGGAAATCCAATGTAGCATCAGTGGGGATGGTTAGGAAGGCCCTGAAGCTGAACTTTAAGTAACTGGCTGAACTGGAACTGCTGGTTTTCACTGGCAACCAGTCCAGTGACTTCTCAAATCACACAGAGTGCTCACCCCAAGCTACAGCTCTGCAGTAACTGTATTGGTCAATCACAGAAAGGTGTGAGAGAAACAAGGTTATATTGTAGAGGATTTCAAGGATGCTAACATTAACTGGGATTGCCTAATGTGAAAGGATCAGACAGGTTGGCAGTTTTAAACTCTAAGAAAAAGATTTGACTCTTAACTCTATCTATGCCTCTCATAATTTTATAGACTTCCATCAAGTCTCCCCTCAGCCTCCACTGCTCCAGAGAAAACAACCTGAGTTTTTCTAGCCTCTCCTTGTAGTTCATACCCTCTAATCCAGGCAGCATCCTGGGAAACCTCTTCTGTACCCTCTCCAAAGCCTCCACACCCTTCCTGTAATGTGGTGACCAGAATTGAACATAATATTCCAAGTGTGGCCTAACCAAAATCTTATAAAGCTGCACCATGACATCCTGACTCTTGTACTCAATTCCCCAACCAATGAAGGCAGCATGCCGTACACCTTCTTTACCACCCTGTCTCCTTGCGTTGCCACTTTCAGGGAGTAATGGACTTGAACCCCACGATCCCTCTGTCCATCGATGCTGTTCAGGTCCTGCCATTAACTGTATACTTTTCCTTAACATTTGATCTCCTGAAGCATAGCACCTCGCACTTCCCCAGATTAAACACCATCTGCAGCTGATCCATATCCCACTGTATCCTTTGATAAACTGTCTACATGATTCATAACTCCACCAATCTTTGTATCGTCTGCAAACTTACTATCCCAACCATCTACATTGTCATCTAAGTCAGTCTTATATGTATCACAAACTGCAGAGGTCCCAGTATGGATTTCTGTAGAAACCCAACAATCACAGACCTCCAGCCTGAAAAACATCCTTCCACCATTACCCTCTGATTTCTATGGACAAGCCCATTCTGAATCCACGCAGCCACGTCACCATAGATCCCAAGCATTTTAGTCTTTTGGATGAGCCTACCATGAAAGACCTTGTTGAAATCCTTACTAAAATCCACTGCCGTACCCTTAATGACTTTTTTGAGGTGACAAAGGTGGTCAGTCAAGTCAGCACAAAGTAATGCTGACTGTTCCTAATTAATCCATGCCTTTCTAAAAAGCTTGTAAATCCTATCCCGAAGAATTCTCTCTAACAGCTTCCCAACCACCAACGTGACCATCACCAGTCTATAGTTTCCTGAATTTTCCCTATTTCCCTGCTTGAACAGAGGAACAACATTAGCTACTCACCTGCCCTCTGGGACCTCTCCTGGGGGTAATGAGAAAACAAAGATCTTGGTCAAGGTAATTACAGACCAGAGGCATCGACAGTAGATTGAGAGAATATTTTCCCTATGGTAGACATGTCTAAGGAGAAATGTTTTCCCCCAAAGGGTGGTAACAATATGGAATGTGCTGCTTGACAGAGTGGTGGAGGCAGGTACTCCCACAACATTTAAGCAGCATCTGGATGGGCCCTTAAAATACCAGGGTTTAAGAGGCTATGGACCAAGTGCAGGTAGATGGTTTTTGTTGGTCGGCATAGACATGGTAAGCAGAAGGGCCTGCTTCAATGCTGTATGACTCTGACTCTTGAACCTTGAACCTCCAAGACAGCAACCCAGAAAAGCCTACCTGGACTAGTTTCTCACCAGGTCAAATGATAATGGTAAAAGCAGAGAGCAAAGCTACATAAACAAAACAAAGTCACTCCACTACCTGTTACACAATGCTCGACCCCATGGTCAATAATAGACCTGCCAAATTTAAGGGCATTTAAATAGTCTTTGGATAAATATATGGATGAAATTGGAATAGTTTAGGTTGGGTGGGCTTCAGACTGGTTCCACAGGTCAACACAACATCGAGGGCTGAAGGGCCTGTACTGCGCTGTAATGTTCTTTGTTCTATTTCCAGCAGTATCTTCAGTTACTCACCCAAAGCCTCTCATCAGTATTAAAGTAAAAAGTAGTTTTTCAGACTTTCAGAACATTTTAATGCAACAGAATGCTAATCTATATATTTATACACAAAACATGTACTATATACAGTTATCTATATGTAATGGAAGGCAGAATTGAAGGGAAACAGAGTGGGTCAATTCTCTCTGAGAGTGTCTGCACAGGCAATCTGAGTCAAGCAGCTTGTATCAATGGGGAACATTACACTTTGTTTTGGTTAGATTAAAATGTCATTACCTCTGATCGGTAAGCTAGTTGCCATTTGTCACCATCTCCCTGCCTGTAGAGCTCCAGAAATGGATCAGATTTCCCCATGAAATCCTTTAAAGGTAAAAATAAAGTTCACCAAACAAAATATTGCAAAATATTCCAATTAACTTTCATGTGCACATTTTATTGGCATCCCACCCAGTGACAACAGTATGCACCATCTACAGGACACAGTGCAACAACTCACACAGATTCCTTCAGCAGCATGTTCAAAACCCACAACCACTACCACCCTGAAGGAGCAGATGCTTAGGAACACAATGACCTGGACTACCTTGGCTTGGAGCTATTAAGGGACCTTTCTTTTCTTTTGGACTTTGTAAGGAAATAGAAGTCTGGCACTCTTAAATAGTTGAGATGCTGGGAGAGTTTTGCAGCTTGGAAAAATCGTGTGCGCACATTTTTAGCTGTGCAAGATAATGTTGCTTTTCAAAGCAGAGAGATTATTACTTTGAAACCTAATGTCATCAAGAGCTAAGACAACCTAAAGACAGCCTTCAGATTGGTTGAGCAGGGTTTGAGCAATGTGACCTGTAGGTTTTTTTCTATCTGAAGTCAATTATTAACTTATAAGTATTTCTGTAACCATGGCAATGAATTAGCTTTTGAAGACTGGCTGTAGAGTGAATGGACTTGGTGCATTACTAAATTGTCTTTTGTTTATATTGTCTCACGGACCAGCCTGGTAAATAATGGGGCATCAAAGACGTGTGTGTTTGTTCTGGAATCTGTTTTTGTTTAAGGTTAAGGGAAATGCCTGTAGCTGAGGGGGAGCGACTTCTAGTTTCACTGGCATGAAAGAGAGGTTGATGCCAGGTCCATACCAGCCATGATCATGTTAGATGGAGAGCAAGTTTGAGGGGCAGAATGGCCTACTCCTGTGCTTATTTCCTACATTTCGATGTGTAACTTTGAGCTTGAGAAATTTATCGAACTGGATGGCTGTTTGCAATACTGCCCCTGAGAAGGGGCTGACAGATACAATTAATCTGTTACCTTGAAGGGAACAGGCCCAGTGAAGCTCAGGTGTGTGGTCATTCCAAGAAGAAGCTATCACAGTTAAGAGTCCAAAAGGTGAAGTCACAAGCAACTCAAACTTACTTAGATTTTTGATACAGGTGCATGCATCATACAAATTGTGTCTTGGGAACTGTTTTAGGGTTGTTTTGGATATTATATGAAGCAGTTTTGTTTCATTTCAACTTAAAAAAGGATGTTTTGGGATTAATGTGATTATGCTTTTACTGCATGTTTAAAATATTTGAATTACAAATTGTTAGTCTAGATTATTCTATTTTAGCTACCAGCCTTTTGTAATATATTTCCATTTTGCTGTGAAAGCAAAATTTTTTTTTTAGATTAGATTAGATTACATACAGTGTGGAAACAGGCCCTTTGGCCCAACAAGTCCACACCGCACCCGCCGAAGCGCAACCCACCCATACCCCTACATCTACCCCTTACCTAATACTACGGGCAATTTAGCATGGCCAATTCACCTGACCTGCACATCTTTGGAGTGTGGGAGGAAACCGGAGCACCCGGAGGAAACCCACGCAGACACAGGGAGAACGTGCAAACTCCACACAGAGAGTCGCCTGAGGCGGGAATTGAACCCGGATCTCTGGCGCTGTGAGGCAGCAGTGCTAACCACTGTGCCACCGTGCCGCCCACAAAATCTACAGCATTTCATGTCTGTGTTCTTGTGAGAGAACAATTCATTAAAACCAAAACAAATGAACATCAAGTCAAGTTTCTGTCTGGGATCTGACTGTCCAGTGGATGTCAGTTGGGTTTACATCGGTTACAACAGAGTCACTTCCCGTTGATGATATAACCTGGCCTAAATTGCTTTTGTCCCAACTCGTGGTCAGTCAGGCAAATTGATCTTGTGATGGCTTGTGAAACAATGCAGCAATGATTATTAAGTTAAAACGTGACACAAAGAAACAAAAGAGCTTTTATACCACACCCAAAACACTCTGGGAACTTCCTTCCCAAAAGCACTATGGGCATCCCCGTACAAATGGTTTCAACGGTTCAAGGTGACAGATCATCACCACTATCGCCTTCTCCAGGGTAATTAGAAATGGACAGTAAATCTGACATCCCAAAGGAAACAACTGTAGGGAAGAGAACATTTGAACTCAGGATGGGATCAATCAGCTCAGGGTCGTCTTTATGGCCAGCCCCCATCAGTAATCCAGTGGACTAGGAAAGGTCTTGCAGGAAACAGATCTGGAAGCTTCCTACTTTTACTTATTGGGTTGACCAGGAAGGCCTCTCCCATTGTACATTCCTCGTTCTCAAATGACACACACATTACAATAATCAATTACAATCTCATATTACACAGAACCGTGTATTTTAAAACTTGTCTCCTCACGTAGCTGCAACTGAAGTGAAAGGTTAGCTCCAGCACAAATACTTGACAGAGAATGTTTAGCACCTTGTTTTCCAGGTTTCTTGCTTCCAGTTGTAGAACTGCAGACCGTTTATCCCGGATCTCCTCAGCTACTACCTGAGCACAGACATAAAAAAGCACCACACCAGAATTGAAAACTCAAAGTCTCAATGGGATCTTACAGGATGTTTTGGCATATGCTCTGTCAGGAGTTTATTCAGAGTATTCAACGAGGTCCATTAGATAGAGTAAAGCTCCTCTATACTTTATCTAACACTGTGCAGTCCCTATCCTAGGAGTGTTTGATGGGGACAATGTAGAGGATGCTTTACTCTGTATTTAACCCCACGCTGTCCCTATCCTGGGAATGTTTGATAGGGGACAGTATAAAGCTCCATCTACATTGTCTCAAAAAACGCATTGCAAACCTCAACAGCATTTATCACTAAGTGCCTTCTAAACTCTTGGATTGCAGACTGCATTTAGCTTGCAAGCTGATACTTTTCATGAATTAGATTTCAAGAGTGGACAGTGAACTTCAGTGAACTTCTACCCTTTTACTTTAAGCAGGCTCCAGAGATAAGCAGCTGAACACATTCACCATCCAATCTATTCAGGTTAAAGCCCTAGCTCTCATAGCCACTACAAATGAAATTCTAATCAATTGATAAGATTGTATTATTTGAACGTTTATACTGTATTAAAAAGAATGTAAAAGCTTTAAAATATGCTATATATTGACTCAAGATAACCCACTGCCTTGACTGATTGTTCCGCAGCCAAACTGATACAAGGATATTGTAGGTTCCACATTTCCAACTAACTACCCGTGCTGCAGCAAGGACCCTATCTCTCCTCATCTGGGCAGATGAAAGAACAGAAGAGATCTACAGAACCTGAAGCCCACATGGAATTATTTTGCATTTGCAGGGGGCAAAGCGAAAGGATGCTGGGTTGAGGGTTAACTTACAGTGATATTCCCTTTTCCAGCCAACTTCCCCTTCTTCAATTGTAGAGGCCGAGTGAATGACTTACTGGAGACAATCTGAAAGGTACGGGAAAAGGGTGAGTGGAACAGAAAATGCACCAATCCCAAACTCCTCTCTCCCTCTCTGATAACCCTGCACCAATCTCAAACTCATCCCTCTCTCTCTCCCTGACAATTCTACATCAAACTCATATCTCTCTCTCTCTCTGATAACCCTCCACCAATCCCAAACTCATCCCTCTCTCTCGCCAACCCCCCCATAACCCTGCACCAATCCTAAACATCACTGTCTCATCATAGCCCTGCATAGATCACAAACTAACCCCATTGTCTCACTCTCTCCCTGATAACCCTGCACCAATCCCAAACTCGTCCCCTTTTCGCTCTCCCTGATAATCCTGCACCAATCCCAAAATACTCCCTCTCTCTCTCTCTCTCTCTCCCCCCTTAGCTCTGCATCAATTCCAAACTAATCCCTCAGTTTCACACTCTTCCCATAGTTCTCAACTCCTGATACCTCAGAAACTAACAGAATTTTATGGGGAATTGACAGCTGTCATATTATCACCAACTTTGCAGACAGGCTGATGAGTGGTGAGGATGTCAAAGACTCTACAGACAGATGTAAATAGGTTAGGTGGGGGCAGAAACTCAGCTGATGGAATGAAACATATGGGAGTGTGAGGTCATGCACTTTTGCAGGAAGAATGGAGGAGCTGAATATTATTTAAATAGAGGAAGACTGCAGAAAACTACAGCCCAAAGGGATGGAGTCCTCACCAATGAATCATTAAGATACTAGATTCCAAGTTCAGCAGGTTATAAGGAAGGCAAATGGAATGTTGGCCTTTACTTCAAAAGGAATGCAATATAAAGTAGGGAGGTTGAGCGAAAAACTGTAGAAGGCACCAGTCAAGCTACAGCTGGAATAGTGAATGGTTTTGGATGCCTTATCTAGGGAGAGGAAAACTGAGCAGTGGAAACAGGCTAGGGATGGTGCATCAGGTTGATCCTGGGTATGGAGAGATTCCCTTATAAAGTGAGTGGGTGGGAAGGTTGGACTTGTATCCATTGGATTTCAGAAAAATCAGAGGAGATTTTAAAGGAAACGCACAAGGTTCTTAGAGAACTTGATAGGGTGGATGTAGAGAGGTTGCTGTCCCTGTAGAATCTAAGACCAGGCAGCACAACATCAGAATAAGGGACTGCACAGTTAAGACAAAGATGAGGTGGAATTTCTTCTCCTAGAAGAGTGTGAATCTGTGGAATTCTTTACAACAGAGCACTGTCAAGGCTGGGTCATTAAGTATTTTCAAGGCTGAGATAAGCATTTTTAATCAGTGATGGAATTAAGGGTTATGGGGGAAAAGGTAGGAAGGTAGAAATGAGGATATTAGAGAGACAGTTCTGTTGGGATTTTTAACATACAAATGAAGGAGGACAGGCAGTAAACGCAGGATCCCTGAAGGTAAAGGAGTCAAACACAAAAGGTACTTACCTGGCCCAGTGTACACTCAACTCCTCCCAGATAGTCATCATCACTCAGATTTATGGATTTATTGTCAATATCATAAATGCCAAACTTCAGTTTCTGCACACGCTCAAAGAAATAATCCACCTCCAGCTTCTTGGCAAACTGGGGACTCTGGCAGTTTTTAACCCTCTCTGTTCGGTCCAGCTGTGGGTCAGAGACCAGTGGAATTAGTCATGTACCATTTGTCATTAAAGGCAAAATAACAAGTCTGTCCTGCTGAGATGCTGTAACATGGTCTTTATTCAGTGAGAGTCTTGGTTCACAGGGCAGCTTGCTCATTTCAGAGTCTAAAAGCCCTTGAGTTCACACTCTGAATTGGCCAACTCCAAACAGTGCTAAGGGAGTACTGTTCTGTAGGAGGTGTCATCTTTAAATCAAAGACATTAAACCAAAGCCTCTTCCATCCTCTCAAAAGAATTTGAAAGATCACAATACATATTAAAAAAAGCAGAGGAATTTTCTGATGTCTTTGACACTTTAACATTCAATCGTTATCTAAGTGCCAATGACTTAGTCCTGTATTTAATTTCTGTCTAGGAGAAAGTGAGGACTACAAATGCCAGGATCAGAATCGAAAAGTGTGCTGCTGGAAAAGCACAGCAGGTCAGGCAGCTTCCAAGGAGCAGGAGAATCGATGTGTCCGGCATTAGCCCTTTCTGCTGAAGGAAATTCTCCTGCTCCTTAAAAGCTGCCTGACCTTCTGTGCTTTTCAAGTTGAAAACTCTGGCACTGAAATTTATCTGTAGGAGCTTGCTGCGCATAAATTAGGTCCACATTTCCATATTTTCAACAGTAAATAATTGTCTGTTAAGTTCTTCAGGACATTAAAAGGTGTCAAAATTGATAAATAAGGACATGGTAGGTGAATTGTACCAGAATTCTGCATTGGTCTTCCCTCGAGATGATATAAGTAACATCACAGAAATTCAAATCAGAAAGTGGAAGACACTGAAGAAAATATCACCAGGGAAGTGGTACTGAGTAAATAAAAGTAAAGGTAATCAGGGTTTGGTTAGCTCAATTGCCTAGGCGGTTGGTTTGTGATGCAGAGTGAAGCCAATAGAGTGGCGTCAATTCTTGCAATGGCTGAGGTTACCATGAAAGGCTCTCTTTCTCAACCACTCCTCGCCTGAGGCATGGTGACCCTCAGGTTAAACCACCATCAGTCATCTGTAATTAAAGAGTAGCCTCGAAGATCTGGTAGGACTAGGATGACTTTTATATAGCGAGTATGTTGATGGAGTTGTGGGCTGACATGCATTTGGGGTCTGACGGGCTTCATCCTGGAGTCTTCACAGAACTGGGCAGTGAGATAGCGAGGGCATTGGTTCTAATGGCCAAAACTCCCTAGATTCAGGAATGGTTCCATTAGATTGGAAGATAGCAAATGCTTTCTGCCACCTTGCTTTATTCCAGGAGGAAAACAGGAAATTACAGGCCGGTTTACATCTGTCACAGGGAAAGGTTAGAAGCCATATAAACACATTATTATGGTGCATCATTACAAAGACACGTCACATTTAATGTTTGCGTGCTTTGAAGGATTCTGGACACCAGGATTATACTTAGAGGTCAATGAAAGGACACTGGAACTTGTTTTCTAAAAAGGCATTGCTTAGTCGTCACAGGGGGCTTGTTTACTGCAGAGAACCTGCCTGGATTTTATGACAGTCAGATTGTGATGCTGGAGATTGTTTGGACTTATTGTTTTGTGGGCAGTCTGCAGGGAGCCCGGTTTGGCGGGGGGTGGGGGGGGGTGTGTGTGCGGAGGTTGAGGCTTAAACATTTGTAGTTGCGTAATACAATTTAATGGGTTAAGAGAATTTTACGTCTTTGTTGAATAAGTTTTGAAATAGAACATAAAACGTTAGGGCGCAGTACAGGCCCTTTGGCCCTCTATGTTGCGCCAGCTTGTGGAACCAATCTGAAGCCTATCTGTCCTACGCTATTGCTTGTACACCCATATATTTATCCAATGACCATTTAAATGCCCTTAAAGTTGGCGAGTCTACTCCTGTTGCAGGCAGTGCATTCCATGCCCCTACTACTCTCTGAGTAAAGAAACTAATCTCTGACATCTCTCCTATATCTATCACCCCTCAATTTAAAGCTATGTCCCCTCATGTGAGTCATCACCATCTGAGGAAAAAGGCTCTCCCTGTCCACCCGATCTAACCCTCTGATTATCTTATATGTCTCAATTAAGTCACCTCTCAACCTTCCTCTCTCTAACGAAAACAGCCTCAAGTCCCTCAGCCTTTCCTTGTAAGACGTTCCCTCCATATCAGGCAACATCTACGTAAATCTCCTCTGAACCCTTTCCAAAAGCTTCCACATCCTTCCTATAATGCGGTGACCAGAACTGTATGCAATACTCCAAGTGCACCAGAGTTTTGTACAGCTGCAACACGACCTCTTGGCTCCGAAACTCAATCCTTCTACCAATAAAAGCTAACACCGTATGCCTTCTTAACAACCCTACCAACCTGGCAACTTTCAGGGATCTATGTACACGGACACACCGAGATCTCTCTGCTCATCTACACTACCAAGAATCTTACCACCAGCTCAGTACTCCGAATTCCTGTTGCTCCTTCCAAAGTGAATCACCTCACACTTTTCTGCATTAAAACTCCATTTGCCACCTCTCAGCCCAGCTCTGCAGCTTATTTATGTCCCTCTGTAACCTGCAAGAACCTTCAGCACTATCCACAACTCCACCGACCTTAGTATCATCCGCAAATGTACTAACCCATCCTTCTACGCCCTTACGTACGTCATTTATAAAAATGACAAACAGCAGTGGCCCCAAAACAGATCCCTGTGGTATCCTACGAGTAAGTGAACTCCAGGATGAACATTTCCCATCAACCACCACCCTCCTTCAGCTAGCAAACTTCTGATCCTAACCGCTAAATCACCCTCAATCCCATTCCTCCGTATTTTGTGCAATAGCCTACCGTGGGGAATCTTATCAAATGCCTTACTGAAATCCAAATACACCACATCAACCGCTTTACCCTCATCCACCTGTATGATCACCTTCTCAAAGAACTTCAAGCCAGGAACATCTTGAATAAGTTGGGTGAACATGCAGCATAGTTTGGTACCTGGGACGTCGGTGTTGTGGCCATTTTGGAGAAGTGTAGAGCAGGGACAGGAATGGTCATTGCAGGCTCCGGCATTTAAATGTTTCAGTAAGAACAGGGAAGATGATAAAGGAGGGGAAGGGGTGGCATCGTTAGTCAAGGACAGCATTACGGTGGCAGAAGGTTAGTATGGGCTGACATTAGAAACAGGAAAGGAGAGGTCACCCTCTTGGGAGTTTTCTGTAGGTCTCCGAATAGTTCCAGAGATGTAGAGGAAAGAATAGCAATGAGTTCTGGACGGGAGCGAGGGTAACAGGGTAGTTGTTATGGGGTCCTTAACTTTCCAACTATTAACTGGAAATACTATAGTTTGAGAACATTAGATGGATCAGTTTTTGTCCAAATGTGTGTAGGAGAATTTCCTGACACAGTAAGTAGACAAGCGTTTCGTCTGCTTGTTTGGGTTTGTTGCTGCGAAATGGGCACCTAATGAACACAGTCCGCCAAAAGCGGGCTACACTACCAGTGCTTCATCCGGAGGCTCACTGAAGAAGGTGTTACCTAGTATGGTGATGAAAAGATCTGAAAACGAACCTCGCAGCTCAGTGAGCAAACCTACATCCAGAACTTCAACCTGAGCTACAAATCTTCTCAAAACTCCCTATCATGACCCTCTCTCACTAGTATCCTCACATACAGATGAGGAATGACACCACTTTGACTGGGACAACACATCCATCCTCGGACAAGCCAAACACAGACACGCACGAGAATTCCCAGAAGCATGGCATTCCAACTAGAACTCTATCAACAAACACATTGACTTGGACTCCACTTACCACCTCAGAGAAAGAACAGAAAATAACATCACAGGAAACAATGTAACCGCAGGAAATTACATCAACAACCCCAGGAAACCCAAATATAAATGTAAACCGGATACACCACCAGTGCTTCGTCCGGAGGCTCACTGAAGATGTTACTTAGTATGGTGACGAAACGTCTGAAAAAACCTTCCAGCTCAGCAAGCAAACCTACATCCAGAATGATCTGTCACAGGGGTCAGTGTTGGGACCTCGACTTTTTACAACTTAGATCGATGATTTGGATGAAGGTATCAGAGGTAGAATTGCTAAACTTTCTGATCATACAAAGATTGGTAGAAAGGTACATTGCAAAGAGGTTATGAGGAAACTCTAAATATAGATACTGTTAACTGCGTGGGTAAAGGTCACCCCACCCCACCAAACAGTTTCCATAAACCCATCCAGAGGCCTGTGCATTGATTTTTCTTGGTGCCAAGGTCCTAAACACCAAGAGATCCTGCTTATAGATCTCCACAACTCTCCTCCTTGAAGTGCTCCCTCAAATTTACCTCTTTGACCAAGATTTTAGTCACTTGCCCTAAAATCCCTTATGGGGCTTGATATCATTGTTTGACAAATATTGCTGAAGGAGTTGGAGGGGTTTTGCTACCCAAATAGCTCTATATAAATGCAAAGCTGTTTTAGTCACTAAAGGACTATGAGATTTTAATGGAATAAAACCTTACAAAGTGAGAGCATGCTACTTATTCCAAATCACTTCAGAACTCCCAAAGGGTACCTCAAAGACAGCATTACCTCCATCCACTGGTCGCCTGCCTCAGTGTTTTGAAGTAAAACACATAGTGGGTCTGACATTGAACCAACATCTTTGTCCATCAAATTCTCACAGGAAATGGTCAACTGTACTTTTGTCACACAATGTGCCATCTTGGAGAAACGACTGTACGTTCTTAAAGAGAAGAAAAAACATAATTAAAAAGGCCATTGGTACACAGGTGAAAAGTCCTCAACAATTATAAATACGGTTGGTTCTCTTACCAGGTTCATTCAAATCACTGAATTATCAGGAAAAAAAAATGAACGGTCATGTGAAATTTACCTATAGATTGCATTTTATCCCCACCTTGCTGCAAATGTTGGAAAATTAAAAATCACTTAATATACAGTCTACACCTGCAGCCTCAAACTTAAAAGAATTTTCAAGCCTACAAAATGATTAATGTTCCAATTGTTTATTCTGTAACCGCCCGGGATCAATACTCATTCAGGAGACCAGAATAATACCTAGCTCCTCCTCTTGTCCTTACAGCACAACATTCAATTTTGCAATCAAGCCAACCACTTCAACCCACTCTCCCACTCTCCCAAGGCCATGCAAATACTGAGCCTCCTCCACCGCCAAATTCCAGCCACCCACCAACTGAAGGATGAACACCACCTCTTCCACCTTGGGACCCTTCATCCACGTGGCATCAACGTGGACTTCACTAGTTTCCAAATCTCCCCTGCCCCGAGATCCAATCCTCCAGCTCAGCACCACCCTCCTGACTTGTCCTACCTATAGGCTCCAATGTCCCCACCTATCACAATTACACCCACATATCGCCTTCCCACCTACCTTCCTCCAGCCCCACACCCACATTTATCTCTCATCCCCCCCTTCCCCTTCCACATTCCTGATGAAGGGCTTATGCTGGACTCTCCTGCTCCTTGGATGCTGGACAGAAGTGGGTACTGCAGAGGCTGGAGATTAGAGTCAAGATTAGAATGGTGCTGGAAGAGCACAGCAGGTCAGGCCTCAGATGCTGCCTGACCCGCTGAGCTTTTCCAGCACCACTCTGCTCCTCGGATGCTGCCTGACCTGCTGAGCTTTTCCAGCGCCACCCTTTTTGACTTTGACTCTCCAGCATCTGCAGTCCTCACTTTCTCCCAACAGTACTGAGAGTCTACCTTTAACATATGGGCTGCAGAAGTTTGAAGCAGCCACTTTCTCAAGGACAAAATATGGCTGGCAATAAATATTGGTCTCACTAATGACACCCACAACCACAAATCACTAAAATAAGTGGTATTTACTGCTCACGCGCAATGAAAAATGATAGAAACTTTACATTACTGCTGTAATAATTCATACTAATTAGTAGTGAGAAACCTCCGACTGCATGCACTACCAGATCAAAGCCAAGGAGGAAGCATTCTTCCTATTTCCACACAAAGGCAGGTGGAATTTTAACTCCTACAGAGTGTAGTCACTGAGAGCATTCAAGGGTGTGACTGATGGATTTCCGTTGGGCAAAGGTATTGTTGGAGGATCAAAAGGCAGGCTAATGGAATTGCTCACAGATTGGCCACCATCTGACTCAAAACACAGCGCAAGCAAGAGGTTGAATCACCAATTCCTGCTCTTAATTAAACCAGTCCAATGATCTATTTAACAAAACATGTATTATGCATGAGCCAACAGACTTTCCTGTGATAGCCTACATTACAATCCAGTCCAAGCATCAGCTGCAAATTAGTAAACCGTGCTCTTGATTCAAGTCAGCAGTCATGGGTTCAATTCCCAGCCCAGACACAAGGCAGGTATGCCCAGCATGGTACTGAGGGAGAGTCGTCCTTGTCGGAGGTGCTGTCTTTCAGAAGAGAAATTGGATGCAGGTCTCACCTGTCCTGTCTGACAGGTTATTCCAGGTGCTATTTTAAAGAGCAGAGCTTTCACTCCAGGAGGGCTGGCTCAGTGGTTAGCACTGCTGCCTCACAGCGCCAGGGACCGGGGTTCAATTCCAGCCTCAGGCCACTGTGTGGAGTTTGCAATTTCTCCCCGTGTCTGCGTGGGTTTCATCCAGGTGCTCCGGTTTCCTCCCACAGTCCAAAGATGTGCAGGTCAGGTGAATTGGCTATGCTAACCATAGTGTTAGTTGCACTAGTCAGGGTATGTGTAAGGAAATGGGTCTGGGTGGGTTACTTTTCGGAAGGTCAGTGTGGACTTGTTGGGCTAAAGGCCTGTTTCCACACTGTAGGGAATCTAATCTAATCATTATCAGAGAGGGGAAAAAACAAACAGAAATTCCTGGAAAAACTTAGCAGGTCTGGTAGTATCTGTGGAGAGAAATTAGAGTTAACGTTTCAGGTTGCAAGAACTTAGGATCATTGAACCCGAAACATTAACTCTGATTTCCTTCCACAGAGGCTGCCAGACCTACTGAGCTTTTCCAGCAATTTCTGTTTCTGATTTACAGCACCTGCCGTTCTCTCTTTTTTTTTAATTTAAAAAGTCATCTAGTCATTAACATATTGTTTGAAGTGTCAGCTCATACTTCTCCCTACACTTTGACCTGGTTGTACACCTACTAAGAAGGTTCCCACGTTGTGGAATCTAGTCACGTACAAATCTCATGTTACATTTCCTATACTGATCTCTATTCAATGATAATGGGCCTATATCCTGAGGCTGTGAACATTATGAACATAAATCCAAGTTTTTCCTTCATTTGCAAACCACCAGTGAAAGTTAAAGGAGCTCTATCTGAAGCCAAGTATGGACTAGAATGCACTGTGATATCTGCCAGTGTTTCCCCACTGTCAGGTATGTTTACTATGTATCAGCTTTCCTGATGGGCAAGGAGGTGGTGTGATCAGCAGTTCAAAAGTTCACCTACAAGAAATTATTATTGGAGTTGCTTATGATGGGGCTCAGAGTGTGCTTATATATTAAACAAAGCAGCACTCTTTAAAGTGAACAGTTTCAATTCTGAGGGGCTGTGCGACTTTCGAATGTCCAAACACAGTTGAGGGATGACAAGAATGAGCTAACTTAAAGCCTCAAACTTCACAGACAAGAGGAAAAAATAGTGAGAGTGAGAAAGATGGAGCATCCACTAGCTAACAACATACAGAGACATTCATTGTCTAGATTCACCTGAGGAATACCCACTTCACTGGTGCAAGCAGGAGACCCCAATTTAGTCCGAGAGAGAAACTGCCTCACTCAATAAGAATGTGAAATGACTGATGGCCCACTCCACCAACCATTCAAAAACTCTCTAACCCTTTAAGCCCAGTGTTGTTCTGGTGGATCTGCATTGTACCTACAGGAGTATTGACC
Organism: Chiloscyllium punctatum; assembly: GCF_047496795.1. Lineage (NCBI taxonomy): Eukaryota > Metazoa > Chordata > Chondrichthyes > Orectolobiformes > Hemiscylliidae > Chiloscyllium > Chiloscyllium punctatum. The sequence continues at coordinate 3,624,206 of NC_092775.1, forward strand.
TCAGAAGGTTAATCCACCCACGTTAAGGTCAGTGATGGGAATGAAACACCTTACTCCTTGAGGAACATATCAGCCATGATCAAATGCTGAGCAGACTCGATGGGCTGAATGGCCTAATACTGCTCTGAGCGCTTATGGTCTCCAAACGTGATCTGTCTGAGGCTTGTGCAGCTAAAACATTATCACTTCCACCCTTTCCAGATTTTCAGCTAAACACCTACTTTCACATGGCCATGTTGGTTTTTTTTCCTACCTGTTCATTAGGTTTTGAAGTCAGAAGTCACACAACACCAGGTTATAGTCCAACAGGCTTACTTGAAATCACAAGCTTTCGCAGTGATGTCCCTTCATCAGGTGACGTCTTCTGACAAAGGAGCAGTGCTCTGAAAGCTTGAGATTTCAAACAAACCTGTTGGACTATAACCTGGAGTCATGTGATTTCTTTGTCCACCCCAATCCAACACCGGCACCTCCAAGTCATAGTTTATGATGGACAGTGAATTCCATTGTACTTTCACAGCAATTAGTCTCTCAACATGAAAATATATTCCAAAATGTCTTTCTTGGATCCAAAATGGATGGTCCACATTCTCCCTCAAAACTCCCATCCCATGTTGAAGTTTAATTTCTGCAATTTTGCCCATTCACTTTCTGTACTTTGTAATTTGCTGCTCTCCACTGACACACCTTATTGTATCTTTAATATTTTCACGTCAACTAAAAACCTGGAATTAAAACTCTCCATTTCTCTGTTAGTGGTGTATATGATGAAAAGCTGAGACCCAGCACACATCCAAAGTGAAACGCCCAAAGCCAGGCCTTGGCAGATGAAAAAGAAGGCACTTTATGGTGAGGGCTCTAAAATAAGCTTGGAGATTTGAGACTGCTCAACCTGCGCTTCAAACCAAAACATTAAATCAACAATGTAAAACTGCAGATTCAAATCAGGAGTCAATAGATAAAACAAACAGCTGGGTAACTCAGCAACCCTGAGAAAACACAACATTTCATGACAGCAAGCTCCCTCCCACTCTGTCCAACAGGCCATGCCAGGGAACAGGCTCCAGAAACCACATACAGGACAGCTTCACTAGTGTAACGTCCCAGCTTGACTCCCATTAAATGAACATTGAAGATCCAGTCTCATAACTCATTCTGATTCCCCCCCTTGAAAAACACCAGTGAAACTGGATCCTAAAGTCAAACTGCAAGTCACTCAACTGTGCTATGTAGACTAGTTTTCGGAATGCAGAGATCAGCCAAAGTAATCATTTGGTCATCTGCTTTTTTTTTCTTTTAATTTCCTTGCAGATCAGGTCACAATCATTAGAGAGCAATAATTTGCTCTGCAAACCTAGACCCCCTTCCTCCATTATAAATCCTGCCAAAAGCCTTACCAGAACTCCATACAATCACCACAGTTGCACCTTGCACATCAACAACATTTACAGGCCAATTCCCATTTGTAAAATACCCTCTAAACTTCGCTCCAGAGTCCTATGCTGCATGGATTAATCTGGTCATACACAGTTCAAAACAGCGATGAGCAGACAAAAAGGGCACGCCCTGCTGAGACTGCACTACTCACTGCCTGTCTTCAAAGAGACTCCTACACAAAATGTCTGACAGATTCATTATTCAAAGTATGAGGAATTGGCAACGGAGGTAAACCAGTAACTGGAAACATCTTTTTTTTGTTAAAAATTACATTGCTTACAACTAGTTTACTGTGCTCAATGTCTTAAGGATAAAGTTAGAAGGGAAAGAATCTCAATTACGGTAAACACATAATTAATTCTCAAACCATGCACTCAGGCTGCTGGGCTGAACTGGGGAACATGGGATAATAGGTTTCAGATTTAAAAGGTGACTGTGATTCAGAAATACCAAAATATCTGACAAACCACTGCTCAACCATTTGTTCATAAACCTGCAATGCAAAGGATATGAGGAACATTCAAAATAGGCAACGGATAAAAACTTGAAGGGGAAAAAGAACTACTGTGCTACAAAGAGGAAGGATGGGAGAATTAATCAGTTTGCCCCCAAAAAGGGGGTAACACAGGAATGACTGGCTGAATCATCTCCTATGGTTTTGAGATTCTATAAATTGTTCAGCATTTTTTGAAGGATTAACAACCCACAGCATATTCTCGGAGAGTTAGTGAACACAACGCAAAACATATGAAACATTCAGGTGGTGACAAAAAGTAGTACTTGATCATTTTTGAAAACTCCTTTAAAAGGATTTTAACAATAAAAGCAGCTCAAATAATAAAACACCTTCCACACCCTCTTGGTAACACAACCAATGAATCATTTTTGAAATTGGCTGACATCAAAGATTCATTGGAAACCCAGTTGTGAACAGGCCATAAAGGAGGCTGTAAAGACAGGTTACAGGAGCTGGCAAAACCATGGTGGATGGGAGCATAATGTGGAAAAATGCAAACTTGTCCATTTTGGCAGAAGACTAAAAACAGCATATTATCTAAATAATATAAGATTGCACAGCTGAGATGCAGAGAAACCTGGGTATCCTCGTGCTTAAATTGCAGGCACCAGAAGTAATTAGGAATGCTAACAGGATGTTATTTATTGAGAGGGGAAATTAATATGGAAGTAGGGAGGTGATATTTCAATTATAGAGCCTGATGAGACCATACCCAGAGGACTGTGCACAGTGTTGGTCACTTATGCTGTATTCCTGCTCCTGATTCCTATGTTTCAATGAAATACATTCAATGTAGTCACATATGTAGACAAACATGGCTGCTAATTTGCATGTGGAGCTGTCATGTTCTTCCAATAATGGCTGTGGAATCTTTAGCATCCAGCTGAAGGGGCAGAGAAGGACAAGGCTTAAAATCTCAGCAGGCAGACTGTATTTCCGACAGTGCAGCACTCCCTCAGTAGTACCACAGTTTGTCAACCTGGACTGTGCCAAGTGGAAGCTGAAGGCAAATCTTCTGTCTCAAGAGAAGTTGGTAAGCAAATAGAAATCAGAATGTGGACCTTGAGGAGAAGGGAGCCACTGGAATTAGATCATGGAGAAAACAGGAGAACAATTTTGAAATCAGTAAAATAAAAATAAAAGGGTTGTGGTCGTTGTAGTTCTGAAACGAAAACGAATTGCTGGAGAAACTCGGCAGCTCTGGCACCATCTGTGGAGAGAGAAACAGTTCGGAGTCCAGTGACCCTTTTTCAGAGTACTCAGTACACAGGAGGGTGGAGCACTATGTACGACAGGCTGCCACAAGTTCCAGCTGTAACAAACTGGGTGCACCGTGGCGACAATCTTACTGGCATAACAATCCCGAGAATCCAAGTTTCACTAAATGTTTCACTGCTGCTGTATGCCTTCTCCACTTCAATCAGACACAACCCTCACTTCAGAAACAAGTTAGGTTTGTGCAGAAGGTCGAGCTAATTGTGCCGGAGAGCCAAGACAGTGCTGAATACACAGCGTTTCCCCCCTGCAGGCATTACTCCACCCCGTCAGCAGCAATTCACTCACACTTTGCAGCATTTCTTAACAACACCATAACACTACAAAAAAACACAACAGACTTTAACTACACAACAATAACTGGAGGTTCGAGAACAGCAGCTTCAGCAGACACTTTCTGGAATCTCCCTTTGCCCGATAGGGATCAACCAGGGGGCAGCTCCTGTGGGACACTGGAAGGAACCCTCGCTGTCAGTGTGTCTCAGTGGGATACTCACTGCGGTACTCAGGGACACTGTATCGTGAACCTCTCCCACACCAACCGCCTCACAGCTCCAGACTGATACACACCAAACCCTCCCCAAAGTCATTGGCTGACCTCCCAGACAGGGATCCCAGCCATTGATCCATTTCAATGTCAATCAGAAAACGTAGCCGGAATTAGGGTATTCCGCCTTGCTGGAATTTGGGTGTGGGCACAGCGAGAGAGAGAGACATTCACTGACAGTCACATGGGGAGAGAAAAAGACACTGACAGAAAGAGAGAGAGAGAGACTGGCATTTCCGACTCTCAGGTAGAGAGAGAGATACACTTAGAGTCACAGGCAGTCACCGACAGTTTCAGGCAGAGATAGTGAGTCACATACAGGCAAGGAATACTGACACACACAGAAAGATAGCAAAAAGACAGGAGATCATCACAGAGAGACTCTGTCACAAATAGCCCCAAACACCCAACTCCCACACTGCACTTTCTACACACAATCCCAAACACTATACATCATACCTAGGGCCCTCAATCCTGTTCTCAAACACTCTGCACAATCACTCCTTTCTACATTTAGGAATCAGGTCTGTAACTTTTTTTAGCATCTTTCTTTAATTACTTTAGATCTGTAACAGACAACTAAAACTAAGCTGTGCTGCAGATGCTGATTTAGCAAGGACCAGCTAACATTCATAATCACTTCAGGTTCAAGTCCCACCCGCTCCAAAAGATGTGTTATAAAATCCCTGAACACTTGCATTTGAAAAAAACCTACATAAGATACTGAAGCAGAAGTGGGCCATTCGGCCCATCGACTTTGCTCTGCCATTCGATCGTGGCTGTTATGTTTCTCAACCCCATTCCCCTGCCTTCTCCCTATAACCCTTGATCCCCTTACTAATTAAGAAATTATCTCGTCTTAAATACTCAATGACTTGTCCTGCACAGCCCTCTGCAGCAATGAGTTCCACAGAGGCACCACCCTCTGGCTGAAGAAATTCCTCATCTCCATTCTAAAGAGTCATCCCTTCTCTTTGAGGCAGTGCCCTAGGGTCCTCGTCTCTCCTACTGGTGGAAACATCTTCTCCATGTCCACTCCAACCAGGCCCCTCAGTATTCTGCAAACTTCAATCAAATTCCCCCCTCATCCTTCTAACGTCCACTGAGTACAGACCCAGAATCCACAAACCCTTCATCCCCAAGATCATTCTTGGGAAGCTCTCCAACACCAACCCTTAGATACAGGGCCCAAAACCGCTCACAATATTCACAACTGCTCACAATGCAGCCTGACTTATACAGCCTTAACAGTGTGTCTCTACTCTTGTATTCTAGCCCTCTTGAAATAAACATTAACATTGCATTTGCCTTCTTAGCCACAAACTGAACCTGCATGTTAACCTGAAGAGAATCATGAACTAGAACTCGAGACCTTTCGTGCTTCAGTTTTCCAAAGCCTTTCCCTATTTAGAAAAAAGTCTAGGCCTCTACTCTTCCTCCCAAATGCACAACTTCACACTTTCCCACATTGCATTCCATCCACCACTTCTCTGCCCATTCTCCCAGTCTGTCGAAATCTTCTGCAGCCTCCACACTTCAACACTACCTGTCCCTCTTATCTTTTGAGTCATCTACAAAATTAGCTACAGTAACCTCAATTCCTTTGTCCAGGTCCCTGCAGAACACCATGAATAACCAGTTGCCATCCTGAAAAAGACATCTTCATCCATACATTGGCTGACTGGCAGAAGGCAATCCTCTATCCATGCTAGAACCTTGCCCTGAACACCATGGGTTCTTCTCTTATTTAGCGGTTTCCTGTGCAGCATCTCATTAAAAGCCTTCTGGAAATCCAAATAGATCCTGTCCACTGGCTCTTGCTTGTTATCTCCTCAAAGAATTCTAACAGATTTGTCAGGCATTATCTTGAAGGCGTCACACTGACTCAGCACTTCAAAGTACTCCACAATTTCATTCTTAATTATAGACTCTAAAATCTTCCCAACAGGCTAAACGGCCTATAGTTTCCGATCTTCTGTCTCCCTCCCTTAAACTGGGGTGTTACATCAGCCATTTTCCAGTCCTGCGGGACTCTCTCTGACTCCTGTGATTTCTGAAGATCACTGTCCAATCCCTCTACATCCCCTCAGCTATCTCCTTCAGAACCCTGGGGTGTAGTCCATCTGGTCCAGGTGAGTTATCCACCTTCAGACCTTTCAACTGCCCTAGCATCTTCCCCTTAGTGATGATCATTACACTCATCTGTCCCCCGACTCCCCATTTCTGGTATGAAGACCGATGCAAAGTTATTAATCAGTTCCTCAGCTATTTCTTTGTTCCCATTTTCACTTCTTTCACTATCAATCCTCAGCCTAGATTCACATCTGAAGATTGTATTTCTTGTTCTGCTCCAAATTTGGGGAGGAAATGTGGTATTGTCACTAGACTAGTTTAGGAGAAAGTGAGGACTGCAGATGCTGGAGACCAGAGTTGAAAAATGTGGTGGAAAAACACTAGACTAGTTTAATTTGGAAAACTTAGCCAGCAGGGACGAATTACACCAAAGGGTCTGTTTCGATGCTGTATGACTATTAATCCAGAGACCCAGCTGACCACTGTCAAACAAAAAACCAGAGAGCAATGCAGATGCTGGAAGTCAGAAACAAAAACAGAAATTTCTGGAAAAGCCCAGCAGGTCTGGCAGCATCTGTGGAGAGAAATCAGAGTTAATGTTTCCAATCCAGTGATCCTTCCTTCATTTCAGTTCTGAAGAAGGTTCACTGGAGCTGAAATGCATTCTAAATCATGATGCAAAACCTATTTTTCCAGCAATTTTGTTTCTACCCATTGTGCCACCATGCTGACCATGTAATGTTCTAGAGCGTCAGTTTCAAAGCCTGTCATGGCAACTGGTGGAAGTTGAATTCAATAAAGAAATTTGGAATTAAGAGTCAAATGATGACCATGAATCCGTTGTCAGATAAACCCATCGGGATCATTAATGGAAAGAAATCTGCTGTCCTTACTGATCTGGCCTATACATCACTCCTGAAGGAGAGCAATAATTGCTGTCTGGGCATTTAGGGATGGACAATAAATGCTGGCCTAGCCAGTGATGCTTATGTCCCATTAATGAACTTTTTTTTAAAAAAGCACCTCAAAGTACAGTACAGCCAATTAAATGCCTTTGAAATGCTGTCACTCTTGAATGCAATGTTGTGTAATTTAGAAGTAACAATTAGCCAACACGGTTCCTATTGTAGTTCACTGTAGTAATTGTGTACAAGTTGTGCAATGAGTTGTGGATATTAATTAGGAATTGACTTGTGTCCCCATGTCATTAATTTATGTTCCTTTGTGTAAATGGCTTTCTTTCAATTTGAGAATGATACCTATTGCCATGTTTTTGCCTGTGATTGAACAGGCTGACTCCCAGCCCACAGATTTTCTGAGGCATGGGACATAAAGTCTCATGTTGTACTGGAATCTGGAGGACAGGATGGTGTTCTTTCCTCATCAATTGCTCCATCTCAAAGACATTTGGGCTCACAGCAGTTGGATGGACCAGCTGTTGTCATTTTGAATGATTGGTAGAAAGCTCCTCTCAGTCATCCATGTTAATATGCCATGCTTCAAGGAGATCTTCACAGACTAACCAGTCTGTAACTTCCATCTTCTGTCTCCCTCCCTTCCTAAACAGGGCTGGGACATTAGCCATTTTCCAGCTTATAGCAAGGATGTTATTAAACGGCTTGAAAGGATATTGGAGCGGGAGGGGGAGGATCCAGGTGTTGTGGTCCACGTTGGTACTAACAACATAGGCAAGACTAGGGTGGAGGACCTGTTTGGGGATTACGAGGCACTAGGCAGGAAATTGAAGCACACGTCCTCAAGGGTCATAATCTCCGGATTACTGCCCGAGCCATGTGCCAATTGCATAGGGACAAGAAAATTAGGCAAGTAAACACGTGGCTAAGGGATTGGTGTGGGAAAGAGGGATTCTACTTCATGGGGCATTGGCATCAGTTTTGGAACCGGGGGGATCTGTACCGTTGGGACGGTCTCCACCTGAACCGATCAGGTACCAATGTTATAGTGAAGAGGATGAATAGGGTGGTCAGTAGGACTTTAAACTTCTGAGTGAGGGGGAAGGGAAAGTGAAAGCGACAGGGAGTATGGAGTTAAATGGAAAGACAAGCAGCAGGATAGCATGTGTCCAGGCGGATTTAAAATTGAGGCAGTCTGGGAATGCAGAAAAAAGCAAGGATAACTTAGGACATCATATGACTTCCAATATCTCTTATGATAAGAAAGTTAGCATTAAGGCGCTTTACCTGAATGCGCGTAGCATTCATAACAAAGCAGATGAACTAATGGCACAGATCATAGTGAATGATTATGATGTGGTAGGCATCACAGAGACTTGGTTACAGGAGGGTCAGGACTGGCAGTTAAACATCCAAGGATTTTCAACTTATCGAAAAGACAGGGAGGTCGGCAGAGGGGGTGGGGTTGCCTTGTTAGTTAAGAACAATATTAAATGTATGGCACTGAATGACATAGCATTAGATGATGTGGAGTCTGTGTGGGTTGAATTGAGGAACCACAAAGGCAAAAAAACCATAATTGGAGTTGTGTACAGACCTCCTAACAGTGGTCAGGAGCAGGCACGCAACATGTACCGGGAAATAGAGAAGGCATGTCAGAAAGGCAAGGTCACGGTGATCATGGGAGACTTCGATATGCAGGTGGACTGGGTAAATAATGTTGCCAGTGGATCCAAAGAAAGGGGATTCATGGAATGCTTACAGGATGGCTTTTTGGAACAGCTTGTCATGGAGCCCACAAGAGAGCAGGCTATTCTGGACCTAGTGCTTTGCAATGAACCAGACTTTATAAAAGATCTTAAAGTAAGGGAACCCTTAGGAAGCAGTGATCATAATATGGTAGAGTTCAGTCTGGAGTTTGAAAGAGAGAAGGCAAAATCGGATGTAATGGTGTTACAGTTAAATAAAAGGTAATTATGAGGGCATGAGAGAGGAACTGACAAAAATAGACTGGAAGCAGAGGCTTGCGGGGAAGACAGTAGAGCAAAAATGTCAGGGGTTTGTGGGTATAATTAAGGACACTGTACAGAGGTTCATCCCCAAGAAAAGAAAGATTATCCAGGGAGGGATTAGACAGCCATGGCTGACAAAGGAAGTCAGGAAATGTATTAAAGAAAAAGAGAGATCCTATAAAGTGGCCAAGAGCAGTGGGAAATCGGAAGATTGGGAAGGCTACAAAAACAAACAGAGGATAACAAAGAGAGTAATAAGAAAGGAGAGGATCAAATATGAAGGTAGGCTAGCCAGTAATATTAGAAACGATAGTAAAAGTTTCTTTCAATACATAAGAAACAAACGACAGGCAAAAGTAGACATTGGGCCACTTCAAACTGATGCTGGAAGCCTAGTGATGGGAGATAAGGAAATAGCAGGAGAACTTAACAAGTACTTTGCGTCAGTTTTCACAGTGGAAGACAGGAGTAATATCCCAACAATTAAAGGGAGTCAGGAGGCTGAGTTGAGTATGGTTGTCATTACAAAAGAGATAGTGCTAGAAAAGCTAAAAAGTCTTAAAATTGATAAATCTCCTGGCCCCGATGGGATACATCCTAGATGTCTGAGAGAGGTGGCTGAGGAAATAGCGAAGGCATTGGTTGAGATCTTTCAAGAGTCACTGGAGTCAGGGAAAGTCCCGGATGATTGGAAGATCGCTGTTGTAACCTCATTGTTCAAGAAAGGATCAAGACAAAAGATGGAAAATTATAGGCCAATTAGCCTAACCTCGGTTGTTGGTAAAATTCTAGAATCCATCATTAAGGATGAGGTTTCTAAATTCTTAGAAGAGCAGAATCTGATTAGAACAAGTCAACATGGATTTAGTAAGGGGAGGTCATGCCTGACAAACCTGTTGGTATTCTTTGAAGAGGTGACAAGCAGGTTAGACAAGGGAAACCCAGTCTATCTAGACTTCCAAAAGGCCTTTGATAAGGTGCCACACGGGAGGCTGCTGAGCAAGGTGAGGGCCCATGGTTTTCGAGGTAAGCTACTGGGATGGATTGAGGATTGGCTGTCTGACAGAAGGCAGAGAGTTGGGATAAAAGGTTCTTTTTCAGAATGGCAGCCGGTGAGAAGCGGTGTCCCGCAGGGTTCAGTGTTGGGGCCACAGCTGTTCGCATTATATATTAATGATCTGGACGAAGGGACTGGGGGCATTCTAGCGAAGTTTGCAGATGATACGAAGATAGGTGGACAGGCAGGTAGTACTGAGGAAGTGGGGAGGCTGCAGAAGGATCTAGACAGTTTGGAAGAGTGGTCCAGGAAATGGCTGATGGAATTCAACGTGAACAAATGCGAGGTCTTGCACTTTGGCAAAAAGAATAAAAGCACAGACTACTTTCTAAACACTGAGAAAATTCGTAAAGCCAAAGTACAAAGGGATCTGGGAGTGCTAGTCGAGGATTCTCTAAAGGTCAACATGCAGGTTGAGTCTGTGATTAAGAAAGCGAATGCGATGTTGTCACTTATCTCAAGAGGGTTGCAATATAAAAACACCATTGTGCTACTGAGACTTTATAAAGCTCTGGTTAGGCCCCATTTGGAGTACTGTGTCCAGTTTTGGTCCCCACACCTCAGGAAGGACATACTGGCACTGGAACATGTCCAGCGGAGATTCACACGGATGATCCCTGGAATGGTAGGCCTAACATATGAGGAACGGCTGAGGATCTTGGGATTGTATTCATTGGAGTCTAGAAGATTAAGGGGAGACTTAATAGAGACGTACAAGATAATACATGGCTTGGAAAGGGTGGATGCTAGGAAATTGTTTCCGTTAGGTGAGGAGACTAGGACCCGTGGACACAGCCTTAGAATTAGAGGGGGTAAATTCAGAACAGAAATGCGGAGACATTTCTTCAGCCAGAGAGTGGTGGGCCTGTGGAATTCATTGCCGCAGAGTGCAGTGGAGGCCGGGACGCTAAATGTCTTCAAGGCAGAGATTGATAGATTCTTGTTGTCTCAGGGAATGAAGGGCTACGGGGAGAATGCGGGTAAGTGGAGTTGAAGTGCCCAGCAGCCATGATTGAATGGTGAAGTGGACTCGATGGGCCGAATGGCCTTACTTCCACTCCTATGTCTTATGGTCTTATGGAGGGTTCAGAAAATATTTACCAGGATGTTGCCAGACATGGAGCATTTGCAAGATAAAAATAGACTCGAAAAGCTGGGATCTTTTTATTCCATTGAGAGGTGACCTCATTGAGGTTTATAAAATTATGAGGGGCATAGAGGTGGTGAACAGCAAGGGTCTTTTCCCCAGGGTGGGGGCGTTCCAAACTAGGGGGCACATTTTTAAGGTGAGGGGAAAGACTGAAAAAGCACGAGGTGGTAACTTTTTTTTTAAACCATTCTCTGTTTATGTGTAGAATGAGTTGCCAGAGAAAGTGGTGGATGCAGGTACAGTTACAACATTTAAAAGACATTTGGGTAAGTACATGAACTTGTTTAGATTAGATTTTTTTTGTTTAGATTACTTACAGTGTGGAAACAGGCCCTTTGGCCCAACAAGTCCACACCGACCCACCAAAGCGCAACTCACCCATACCCCTACATGCACCCCTTTTTAACCTAACACTACGGGCAATTTAGCATGGTCAATTCACCTGACCTGCACATCTTTGGAGTGTGGGAGGAAACCGGAGCACCCGGAGGAAACCCACGCAGACACGGGGAGAATGTGCAAACTCCACACAGTCAGTTGCCTGAGTCGGGAATTGAACCCAGGTCTCTGGCGCTGTGAGGCAGCAGTGCTAACCACTGTGCCACCGTGCCGCCCACGAAATGCTTGGAGGGATATGGGCCAAGGGAAAGCAGCGGGGGGGGGGGGCAAGGGGAGAACTAGGTTAGTTTGGGATTATGGTCAGCATGGACTGGTTTAATCGAATGGTCTGTTTCTGTGCTAGTATGAATCTATGACTCCTCTGAGACCCTCCCTGGTTCCAATGATTCCTGAAAGATCACCACCAATGCTTCTACAATCTCCTCAGCTATCTTCTTCAGAACTCTGGATGCAGTCCATCTGGTTCGAGTGACTTATCCACCTTCAGATTTTCAGTTTCCCCAGCATCCCCTCCTTAGAGATGGCATTGACACTTATATCTGCCCCCAGATTCTCTTGAAGTTCCGGTTTGTGCTTTCTTTGTCCTTCACTAGAATACTAGCAACCTGAGAGCTGAGAAAAGACAACCTCGTGGTAGACACACTTTTCGATCATTTGGGCTGACAGTGTCCGGTCCTTTGTAGCTGGTATTGTGGGAATTCTGCCCAAATGCCTGTGGAATTGGTTTCAAGGAGGACACTAGTATTTGTCTAATAATCTTACCATTGGGTCTGGAGGATGTGGATGAGGCATTGCTGGTGAAACTTCTCTAGTCCTCTTTGTGTTGCAGATATGTAAAATATTGGCAGGAGGAACAAAAATGGCGACATGTATTGTCTAAATGGTGAGAAATTACAGAGGTCTGCAATGCAGAGGGATCACAGTGTCATGCCTGAATTGCAAAAAGTTATTAAGTGAATACAATAAACAATTAGGAAGTCCAATGGGATGTTATAGCTTATCATGGGGTGAGTCAAATAAAAAATGAAACGATGCTTCAATTACAAAGGCAATTACAATTGAGACGATGTCTGGAATACTATGAACAGTAACTGTCATCTTATTGAAGGAATATTGTAGATTCATTGGAGGCAGATCAGGGAAAGTTCTCAGAGAGATATCTGGAATGGGTAACAGGTCTTGTACCTGGGTAACCGGAGAGATTAGCCATATTAGGATTATATCTGCTGGAGTTAAGACAACTTAAAGCATAAAAATGTCCTGTGGGATCTTGTGAAAAGGGTATTTACTTTTCTTAGAGAATCTATGCCTGGAAATCACTGTTTAAAAATGAAGGATTTCCCCAAAAAAAAAGTTTTTTTTTCCCTTGAGAGCTGTGAATCATTGGAACTCTTTTTTAAAAAAGTGTGTCTTGGAACATTTTCAGGCAAATGTAGATAGATACTTGATAAACTAAGAGTTGAAAGTGATCAGGGATAGGCAGGAATATAATCACATCACCCATGATCAGATAGAATGTACAGTAGGCTCGAGGGGCCGAGTGGCCTACTTGTATCCCTAAACCATGTTGGCGTATTCTATCCCACGGTCCCATTTTGCCACAACAGTTGGGATAGGCGTGTCTGCATTACCAAAATCAGATTAATACTTTTCTATTTTCTCTCCACATCCTTGACTTTAAAATAATTGCTTTGAGCTACTGAGCTCCTCAAAACAAATTTTTTTTTTTTTTTTACAGCCTTTATGCTGTCCTCATTTCAACATAAAACAACTTCATGATCTCTGACTTCCAATATACTTTATTCCTTTTCATGCTGAAGAGGAGTAATTTCAAACTTGCCTTTCCTTTTCAGAGTTCCTTCACTTGCAATTGAAGAGTTTCTTTGACAGCCTCTGCATTGTCCTCACTACAAATCTCAATATTCAAAAATTTTGAAATGTCCCAAGAATAAAGCTGGAGACTCAGCACTAACTGCTATTATCCCCCTACAATTCAGCACCATTCATGACAACTCATATACTGAAACAGTCCAAGTACTACAATATTCAGGCGTGGTCCGAAAATAGGAAAGTAGCAATCACAAATGCCTGATAATGACCATCTCCAATCAGAGATAATCTAATAATTACCCTTTGACAGTCAACGGTATTGCCATCATGGAATTCCTACACTATCAACATCCTGGAAGTTACCATTGACCAGAAATGCAACTGGACTGGCCATATGAATACAGAGGCTAGGAATACAGCATAGAGTCATAGAGACATGGAGATGTAAGCACGGAAACAGCCCTTCGGTCCAACCTGTCCACGCCGACCAGATTTCCCAACCCAATCTAGTCCCACCTGCCTGCACACAGCCCATATCCCTCCAAACCCTTCCTATTCATATATCCATCCAAATGCCTCTTAAATGTTGCAATTGTACCAGCTTCCACCACTTCTGGCAGCTCATTCCATTTATGTACCACCCTCTGCGTGAAAATGTTTCCCCTTAGGTCTCTTTTATATCTTTCCCCTCTCACCCTAAACCTATGCCCTCTAGTTCTGGACTCCCCCACCCCAGGGAAAAGACTTTGTCTATTTATCCTATCCATGCCCCTCATAATTTTGTAAACCTCTATAAGGTCACCCCTCAGCCTCCGACGCTCCAGGCAAAGTGAGTAACTCACCTCCTAACTCCTCACAACATGTCCATCATCTACAAGACACAAGTCAGGAGTGTGATGGAATACTTCTCATTTGCATGGATGAGTGCAGCACCAACTCATTCAAAAAACTTAACACCATCCAAGACAAGCAGCCCACCTATTTGTGGATGTTGTGATATTCACTCACTCCATAATCAGATGCAGCAGTGCGTACTAACTACAAGATGCACTGCAGAAATTCACCAGGGCTCCTTTACACAGCACATTCCAAACCCACAACTATTTTGAATTAGAAGGACAAGGGCAGCAGATGCATGGGAACACCACCACCTGAAAATACCTCTCGGAACCACTGACCATCCCAACATTGCCATTCCTTCACTGCTGCACTACTCTGGAATATATTGAACAACTAAATCTTTTTCATCTTGCTTACTTCCCATGTAGTGGCCCTATCACTTAAGTGCTGCTAATGATAGCTCTCCAAAACATTGGGGCTGTTTTCCCTGGAGTGTTGGAGGCTTAGGAGTGACCTCACAGAGGTTTATAAAATCATGAGAGGCATGGATAGGATAAATAGACAAAGTCTTTTCTCTGGGGTGGGAGAGTTCAGACCTAGAGGGCATAGGTTGAGGGTTGAGGGTGAGACCTAAGGGACAACTTTTCCAAGCAGGGGTTGGTAGGTGTGTGGAATGAGCTGCCAGAGGATAGTACAATTGGATCATTTAAAAGGCATCTGGATGGGTATATGAATAGGAAGGATTTGGAGGGATATGGGCTGGGTGCTGGCAGGTGGGACTAGATTGGGTTGGGATATCTGGTCAGCATGGACAGGTTGGACCGAAGGGTCTGTTTCCATGCTGTGCATCTCTATGGCTAACTGCCATGGGACAAAATAAAGGGGCAGTCGATGGGGTGGGAGAGGGGGACAAGGTCTAAATCCACATGATATACACTTTAGCCGACTGGCATGCCTTTCATTTGCCAGATCAACCAAAATAAAAATTTGTGCTAATTCTTAGTTTTGTCAGAACCTAAGAAAGAGGCAGGAATAGATCATCCTATTCTTCAAACGTGGTCCCCAACCAGAGAATGGTCATGACTGTATTTGTGTTTGAGGCAGTGTTAGTGGGTCTCCAATCAAAAACTGACTGAACTCAACACAAGTCAGGTAACAAGTCAGTATGAAAGTTATATCAGACTATTTACAATGTTTTATTTGGTTTAATTTGTTTTGTTTTGTTTCTTTAAACTCAGAAAATCTATTCCTATATTGTGAAGAGATAAGTTGCTGCTTTTAAGTGAGATTTATAAAAAGGCAGTAGATTGTGATTAATGATTGGAATAAATCAGCACTGCATAGCACTCTCATTTTAAAAACACTTGTATCAAGCATGAAACTAAAACAACACAAGCAAAAGCATTGTTCAATGATGAATAGAAATGACATTGGAGGAATTAACCAATCACAACAATTCACATCACATTTACCCAGTGCCCCCACATGACTTCTTCCATTTGTTCAACCTTTATTGACCATTGCAAAGTTGGAAAGAACTCTTGATTTAATGCACAGTGAAACCTTCACTCTCTCCCATCTAAACCAAATCTCAGAAAAGGTTTGTTTCAACATCATTTTCAATTACCACACCAACTGCCTTTAAGATGCAACTGTCATCTGAGAAGCAGTTTCCCCGCAGTGGAACTGTAGAGTCATAGAGTCAGAGATGTACAGCATGGAAACAGACCCTTTGGTCCAACCCGTCCATGCCGACCAGATATCCCAACCCAATCTAGTCCCACCTGCCAGCACCCGGCCCATATCCCTCCAAACCCTTCCTATTCATATACTTATCCAAATGGCTTTTAAATGTTGCAATTGTACCATCCTCCACCACTTCCTCTGGCAGCTCATTCCATACACATACCACCCTCTGCATGAAAAAGTTGCCCCTTAGGTCTCTTTTATATCTTTCCCCTCTCACCTTAAACCTATGCCCTCTCGTTCTGGATTCCCTGACCCCAGGGAAAAAACTTTGCCTATTTTTTACTCTATCCATGCCCCTCATAATTTTGTAAACCTCTATAAGGTCACCCCTCAGCCTCCAATGCTCCAGGGAAAACAGCCCCAGCCTGTTCAGCCTCTCCCTATAGCTCAAATCCTCCAAACCTAGCAACATCCCTGTAAATCTTTTTTGAACCCTTTCAAGTTTCACAACATCTTTCCGATAGGAAGGAGACCAGAATTGCATGCAATATTCCAACAGTGGCCTAACCAATGTCCTGTACAGCCGCAACATGACCTCCTAACTCCTGTACTCAATTCTCTGACCAATAAAGGTAAGCATACCAAATGCCTTCTTCACTATCCTATCTACCTGCAACTCTACTTTCAAGGAGCTATGAACCGCACTCCAAGGTCTCTTTGTTCAGCAATTCTCCCCGGGACATTACCATTAAGTGTATCAGTCCTGCTAGGATTTGCTTTCCCTAAATGCAGCACCTCACATTTATCTGAATTAAACTCCATCTGCCACTTCTCAGCCCATTGGCCCATCTGGTCCAGATCCTGTTGTAGTCTGAGGTATTCCTTTTCGCTGTCCACTACACCTCCAATTTTGGTGTCATCTGCAAACTTACTAACTGTACCTCTTACGCTCTCATCCAAATCATTTAAGTGACAAAAAGTAGAGGACCCAGCACTGATGCTTGTGGCACTCCACTGGTCACTGGCCTCCAGTCTGAAAAACAACCTTCCACCACCACTTCTACCTTTGAGCCAGTTCTGTATTCAGCCACAGACCTACCAAACTTATCTCAGTTGACTTCAAAACATCTTGACTCATTGATATGAAGTCAAGACTGGATACTTCAACTATTCCTTGAGGTCAGTCTATAAACAACACATCTATCAACAAACACATCCACTTGGATCCCATTTACCATCCCCCGAGAAAAAGAATGGGAAATGACATCACCGAAGGAAATGATGTCACCACAATAAATGACATCACCAACCCCAGGAAACTCAAACATATAAACAGAAAACGGGCTATAGCACAGTGCTTCATTCAGAGGTTCACTGATGTTACCTTGCATGGTCACGAAACATCTGAAAACAAACCTTCCAGCTCAGTGAGGAAACCTACATCCAGAACCGTATCCTTGTTGTTATGCCTCTTCAAACCTTTACCCTCTTTGATATCAATATATCCCAAAGAAGGTTTACACTACTCTGAACTAGCAGATTTAGAGATCCAAGCTTTAACTTATTTTCCTTTATGCATTCACAAGATGTGGCCATTCCTTGCCTGTCCCTAATTGCCCAGATGGCAGCTAAGAGTCACATGTAGGCCACACTGGTAAGGTCAGCACATTTTCTTCCCCAAAGAATATTTTGAACCAGATGGGGTTCTTCCCAATCATTAAAGTCTTAAATCCAATTATTTTATTGAGTTCACATTCCCCCATCTGCCACAGCAGAATTTGACCCTGGGTTCTCAGGATATTACCTGACTAATGGTCTAATGATAACACCACTGAACTATTGCCTCCTTTTACAAACAGCAACACAAAATACAATGACATGCACTAAAAATTCACAATATCTCCCTCAATGATTTTATTACAGCATTTGCTTTAGGTCAAATACAAACTAAATAGCTGGATGAAGATCTTGGCAGTATGCTCCAAACTGTGCATGCTGGAAATCTGAAATGGAAGAACGAACTTGCTGGAGAAACTCAGCAATTCTGGCAGGATCTGCAGAGAGAGAAACAGAGTCCAGTGACCCTTCTTCAGAACCTTGCTTTGGGTCACCAGACTTTAAACGTTAACTCTTTCTCTTTCTGCAGATGTAGCAAAACCTGAATTTCTCCAGCATTTTCTGTTGTTTTGTTTCTACTTGTTAAACACAAGCCTGATGATTTAGTATTTCCCTATTCCTGAGTGCTTCTGTACATTGTGTTTGAAAAGAATGCCTGATGCATTATAAAACCAGTTGGTAATTCCCCAACAAAATATTTCCAGGAACTCGTGTTGCCTTTTTCATGATCCAATGTATCAGGAGTATTTATGGATGGTTTCTAACACAAATTCAATTATACCATGCTTAATTTATAAATCCAATTACAGGCTGAAAAAGGTGTGTTATAATGTGTCACTAACCAGGAAGGATGACAAACTGCTTGTATGTATTGCATAAGTTAGCAGTACACTTGTTTCACCGTGCTCACCAGTGTAAGACCCTGCTGACTGCAGTAATGAGTAGTTTCGCTCTTAACAATCCATCAACACAATAATTATAGTGATGAATTGTACTAGACCACCAGCTAGTTCCCAGCCGTGGGAAATTACAGGGTGGTTCTGAGTTTTTCTCATTAGGAGTGGAGCCATACATACCCCAAAGTCTCTGTGATTTATTACATCCTTTGGGATATCTAGTGCCACAGCAGCAGAAATTCGCTTCAATTCAATATTGGGATGGTGAAAGCCATTCCTTTCTCCCTGCTAACTCTGATGCTAGACATCAGTCTCCACTGTTCCAATGACCACCTGGTTAGCCTCCTATTTTCACCCTTCATAAACTTCAGTTCACCTCAGTTACCCATTTCCTAACTCGCACCATGACACCGCTGAAGTTACATTGGCTCCCAGCCAAGTCATGTTTCATATTTAAAATTCTCATCTGGCATCCTCTGTGGCCTTCCCCTTTCCAACCTCTGTAACAGCCACTGGCAATTCAGCTCACCAAAGATTCCTCTCATCCTTGGGATGTTTGATTGTGTTAACAATGTTTTATAAATATAAATTGTTGCTGTATCCATAAGAGCCTTTTGGGGGAATTATGTTCCATTTTTCTACTCCACTGAGCAAAGTGAATGCCTTACTAAAGGCCTAGCTACAAAGTCTGAAATATGCCCTCTTGCTATCTTTATTCAGTTTAAAGATTCTCTTTTTTTTGCCATGCCAACTCCTTTATCATACTTTTTAAAGAATTTGTTTGTGGGATGTGGGCACCACTGGCTGGACCAGCATTTACTGTCCATTCTTAACTGCTCAGATGCCATTTAAGAGTCAATCACACTGTTGTGGGTCTGCAGTCACATGTAGACCAGACCAGGTATCAAATTTCACTAAAGGACATTAGTGAACCAGATGTGTTTTTTACAGCACTCAAACCAGCAGTTACATAGTCATCATTAGGCAAGCATTTTTATTCCAGAATTTTATTAAATTCAAATATCATCGACTAGTATACTCATGTTGTCAGAACATTCTGGATTACTAGTACGATCATGACCCCATATCCCACAGCACCTTCCCCAAAAAAATTTGTCCATCTCAGATCTTGAGAACTCCAACTGACATTGGTCTTTTGGGGTTGGGGCAGATAAGATGAGAAATGAAGATTTTCACTATCCTCGTGTGAAGAGATGCTTTGTGGTTAGCACTACAGCCTCACAGCGCCAGGGACCTGGGTTCGATTCCAACCTCTGGCAACTGCATGGGTTTCCTCCGGGTGCTCTGGTTTCCTTCCACAGTCCGAAGATGTGCAGGTTAGGTGAATTGGCCATGCTAAATTGCTCATAGTGTTCAGGGATGTGTCAGTTAGCTGTATTAGTCAGGGGTAAAATGTGGGATAGTGGGGTGAAGGATTGGATCTGGGTGGTTTGCTTTTCAAAGGGTCGGTGTGGACTTGTTGGGCCAAAGGGCCTGTTTCCCACTGTAGAATTCTAATTCTTAAAACAAAATTCTAATTTTAACCTAACTCTAATATTAAAGATTTTGCTCCCTTATTCTACCACCTGTTTCTTGAGGAAATGGCTTCAATTTACACTTTCTAGTGATTTAATATTGTGAGCACCTCCATTAAATCCTGGCTGGAATATTGAGCACAATTTCAGGCACTACACTTTGAGAAGGATGTCAAGATCTGGTATAGCGTACCCTGATAAAACACCAGATATAGGGTATGGGGTCAGCGCCTCAGTTGGCTAGGGTGATGCAGAATGAGCCAAAGACCCTCTTCTAACTGTAGTCGTTTATTGGACGACTGACTTCTCATCTTGCCCTTTGATGTAGAGTATGGCTTCCCTCAAAATAAGTCAAATTCTCTCTCTAAAAAGGAGAGATTTACTTTTGTGAATTATGGTTAATCATAAGAGATGAGAAATTGGTGAAACTTCAAGTCGAGGAGGCGAATGGGAAACCAGAGTGGGTTGCTTTGAAACAGAGGTTTTGATAATAGAAGAGAAACTTTCACCTCGTTTGAAGTCAGGTTGGAATTAAAACAATTAACAAAAAGATTATGCAGGAACTGAGGAATCTCTTGAGGGTTATTGAGTATTGAACCTCTCTACCTGAATGACAATGGTAGTGGTAGCAGTTGGGGTAGTACATGGAAAAGCACATTCAACAGAAATTTGACAAAGACTTGTATCTAAGGATGACTCATTTTCAAGTTATGAGGGGAAAAGTTAATGAGTAGGACTTTTTCAAATAGTGATTAGGCTAGTAATCTTTTTCAGCCTGATACTTTTTTATTCATTCACAGGATGGCCAGACAGCATTTATTGCCCATCCCCAATTGCCCAGAGGGCAGTTAACAGTCAATCACATTGCTGAGTCTCGAGGCACACGTAGACCAGACCAGATAAGGATGGCAGTTTCCTTCCCTGAAGAACATTAGTGAACCAAACAGGTTTTTACGACAATCAACAATGGATTCACAGTTATCATTAGACTCTTAATTCCGGATTTTTAAAAAATTGAATTCAAATTTCACCATTTGCCGTGGCAAGATTCAAACCCAGATCCCCAGAACCTTACCTGGGTCTCTGGGTTAACAGTCCAGCAATAATACCACTGGGCCATCACTTCGCCATATGATTTTAACTTATCTTCATATTTTAACTCTTAAGAAATTCAAATCATCTCTACAGCTCCACTCAATAAATCCTTACTAGAGATCTCAGGGAGACCAATCAGAAGCACTATCCCGAATTGAGCAAACAGCTTTGGTGCTCTGATGATGATTATGTTTAGCACGCGTGTGGGAAGTGACTCTTGGATGAAGCACAGTCCCTGTGGTTCCTGTTTTAGAGGGGAGGCAAAGGTCTTGGAATCATATAAGATAAACATAATGGGATGCAAGGAGACTCCTTATATGGATGAGGCAAACTGAGCCAAATGGCTTTCCACATTTGTGTCTAATGAACTGTTCAAACCACTTAAATGTTTTAAATGGAAATGACAGGTTTCTAATGTAGTCTAAACACATCAGTCAAGTCAATGACAGTGACACATGATTAAAATAACTGTGGAACACTTTCTTTAAGTTGCTGAATATGCTCATTTTCTCAAAATAAACATACTCTCTTAAAATTAACCTTGGGAATTCTGCCAAAAGCCAAGTGGTTAACTGTAAACAGTTTCAAATGAGCCACATAGATCAGGATGACCATATGGGACAGAGATGAGAAGGAGTTCCTTCATTTGGAAGGTTGAGAATTCTGAAGAGTAGGTAAGCATTCTGAAGAGTCATACCTAAATTTGATCCCAGAACTCTAGGCATGCTCCAACTAGGGTATTATTGAATATGTGGGGCAACATTCGGTAGGCAGTTACACACTATTGTAAAGCCTGTCAGAGCTGAGTAGTCCAACCAGTCTTTGGGGATTGGCTGCAACGTTTATAGCACTTGAGAGTTATTGTAGAGTAGCATGGATTGGCACTGGGTGAGGTTCTCCACCTTATTCTTGAATGTTCTTCTGAAGTACGATTAAAAGTCTTTTTATGTATTCTATGATCTAACCTGTGATGAAAATTGATTTATTCCATGAGTTTTTAGTAGGCTAAATCATCTCCCTTCCCACTTGCTCAACATTACAAGACCAAAGGCACCAGGAGACATTGTGGAATATCTCAAGAACTTCTCAGTGTACCATTGGCTGGAATTTCAGATGTGAACCTTGATCACAGATGCTGTGGTGACATCCTGAAGATAGTAAAGCCTTGCAGACATATCAAAGCCTGTTGGAACCCATCTATTCTTATAATTCTTTGCATATATTGAGTACCACAACTACATGCCTGCATTAAAAGATGCTTCCGATTATGGAGTAATGATGGAACGAAGTGTCCTGGTCATCAGTCATTATCTGGGCCTTGGGAGGTTACAAAATCTTACAACCTCCCAAAACAGTGCATCATTTCTTAAAAGTAAATCATTTTGTTTCATAGACATCTCAAAAATCTGAAAATTCAAACAACGAATTGTAAGATCATGAAAATCAAACAACTTAAAACTGTTCTTAGAACTCCGAAAAGGCCGAGATGCCAGACGGACATCAAACCCTGTCAACACCCAAGTGCAACAGGAGACTGTTTAGGGCTCAATGTAGGGGAAGCTGAGTATTCAGCCAGTTTCGAGAGTGTGGTGCTGGAAAGCACAGGAGGCTAGGTAGCATCCGAGGAGCAGGAGAATCAACATTTCGGGCGTAAGTCTTTCATCAGGAATTTTGGCTGTTTCAGACTCAAATCTCAACAAAGAGAAAAATCAAAATAAATCCAGACTGTAGCCATTTGAATTTGATTAACAGATTAGTTAGAGGAAGTAAAATTAATTTATAAAATGGAAGATCTATTGTGGGTCGAGAAAGTATGGTTTACTTTTAAAGTGATCTCAGATTATGAATCAACATGGCAGAAGGAGGTGCTGATTAATACACAATAGGAACTGGGTTCAAACCTAATGAAAGTTGAATATCTGTCTTGAACCAACCTGCCTTGTTTAAAATTTAAAGCAAGCCTGGCAGTTAATTGTCAATTATCAAGAATGCTGCATTCCCCATACAATGCCTCTATCATAGAGATTCCACTTGTCAACAAGTCAGCATTCTCCTCTGGTACATTATACTGTTTTCCTTTTACTTTGGTGTTTCTTGTAAATTGACTGAATGAGTGCAAGATGAAAAGCTTCAATAAAATGTGTCTTTTTACAGTTATACCTAAGTTCTGTCCTACCAAATGACCATGTAATGTGGCTTTGTTGAGGACTATATACATGTTGGAGTGGGCTCACATCATTCTCTCCCAATCAAGAATGGCACAAATGTGAAAGAGCAGTGAATAAGTATGTGCTAGAATTTGTAATTTTACAAATCTCTCAAATATACTTTGGTTATTAAGAGAGAATATCAGAATAAATGGTATTGATGAAATATTGGACTATAACAAGATTAAATAGGCAAATCAGGAAAGCCTTTATGCTTTTTAATCAGGGAAGTTACAGTCACACAGCATAGAAACAGGCCCTTCAGCCCAACTCATCCATGCAAATTGTTTTTAAATGTTGTAATTGTACCAGCCTCCATCACCACCTCTGGCAGCTCATCCCATACACGCACCACCCTCTGCATGGAAAACTTGCCCCTCAGGTCCCCTTTAAATCTTTCCCCTCTCACCTTAAACCTATGCTCACTCGATTTGGAGTCCCCAACCCTGGCAAAAAAAATGTTAACCAACCACGTTATTTATGCTCACCTTGATTTTATAAACTTCTATGAAACGTCACCCCTCAGCCTCCT
Organism: Chiloscyllium punctatum; assembly: GCF_047496795.1. Classification (NCBI taxonomy): domain Eukaryota; kingdom Metazoa; phylum Chordata; class Chondrichthyes; order Orectolobiformes; family Hemiscylliidae; genus Chiloscyllium; species Chiloscyllium punctatum. The sequence continues at coordinate 3,647,828 of NC_092775.1, forward strand.
ATGCTCCTGGGAATGAAGTCTCAGCCTACCCAGCCTCTCCTTAGGACTCAAACCCTCCAGTGTCAGTAACATCCTTGTAAATCTTTTTCACACCATTTCTAGTTTAACAGTATTCTTCCTATACCAAGGCAACCAGAAATATGTGGAGTACTCCAAATGTGGGCTTCCCAATGTCCTGTACAATTGCAGCCATTATCTTCAGGCCCAGTTAAACTCCATTTCTTAGTCACCACCTCCTTCCTTCTCCTTTGACTGCTGTTTGAGAACTGAATCAAATAGGAAGCATTCTTTGCTTCCTATTTGATCCTGAGCTCAGCTGCAACCGACATTCTCTCCACCACCAGGTTTCTAATACCACACAACTCCAGCTCTGCCTCATGCAGGCCTTTGTTACCTTTAGACTCAATTATTCTAAGGACCTCCTGAATCAGCTGTTATCTTGCACCCTATATAAACCTCAGCTCATCAAAAACTCTGCTCCTCGTATTCTAGCTCACACGAAGGCTCACTTTACACCAATCCAATCAATCATATTTCAATTGAAAATTCTTGACCTGGTTTTCAAATCCTTCCCTAATCTCTGGAAAATCCCTAAAACACAAATGCCACCAATTTTGGTAGCTTGTCCCTGCCCAAAGTTCAACAGCCTTGGCCCCAAGTTCTAGAATTTCCTCCTGATGCTGCTCTCTTCTCCTTTAAGATACTTTGTATCTTCACTGTGCTTGTAGTCACCTATTTTTAGGGATCATGTGTCTTGATGCTAACTTTTCTTTTGAACATACAAGTAGAAAATAGGAGCTGGTGCAGACCATTTGCCCCTTCGAGCCTGCGAATGAGTATGATCATAACTGATCATCCAACTTCTCCCCATACACACTTTGACCTCTTTAGCCCTAAGGACTATATCTAATGCATCCTTGAAAATATACAATATTTTGGTCTCAACCAGTTTGTGCGCCAGAGAATTCTACAGGTTTATCACAATCTGGGTGCTAGGATGTCCCCTCATTTCAGTCCTAAATGGCATATCTTAGATCCTCAGTCTATGATGACTGGTTATGTATTTCCCCAATCATCAGGAATATCAGTCCTGTTAGAATTTTATAGGTTTCTAGGAGATCCCCTGCCCAATTCTTGAAAATTCAATTGAATATAGTCATAACTGGTCCAGTAAAAGAAGTGCTATATAAATGCAAGTTGTTGTTGAAAGATGAAGGCAGTCCTCACAAAATGTTCGGAAGGAAGGAGAGATGCATTGGCTCACCAGATTGCAGTTTCATTTGCAGACTTCTCTAGTCAACATTTTGATTTTTTGATAATCCTGCAATCAGTTTTCTGTTTCTCTCATCTCACATTTCACCAAGCCTCCGAAGCTTAGCACTTTGGCCCTAATTTTAATAGGATTGGTCTTGACAACATTGCATCACTGACTTTCTGCTTGGGAACTAGTGTGGTAATTTCTGTTACAATCATAATGTGCATGCATTCACAACACCACAAAAACATACTCATCCAGCTTGTCTAAACAGGTAGAGGAAGACAAAAAAAGTCAACGTGAGTCAATTAAGCACAAGAGTGTCAATAACCAGACTGACAATCCATGTTAAGAGTATAATTTCTGAATGTTTGGGTAAAATGACAGTGGGCAGATTTGTTTAATAAATTCTTTAACAGATTTCTTAAACAGATTCTTTAAATAAAAGGTTTGAAAAATACCCTACCCCGATTTAAAAGTTCCTTTGGTATTTACTTAACAGCAAGTCAAACTGATCAAAGGTGATTTTCCAAAATGCCCTTATGAAGCAGGTTATTTGAGTTGCATGTCAATCTTCAGGGATTAATCCTAATGAATATTTTAAAATTAAACCGTCAGTTGCTAACCACCATTACAAATTCTCAGTACAGTGGTAAGTTACTGGATAGTACACAGGAGCGAGTGTGTATAATTCTTAGACTGTACTCCAGACACTAACCTTGGTTTAAATAATTGCTATCTTTATTTCCTTTACTGTAATATGGGGGTTACTATAAATAGTTACAGCTCAAATTAGAAAATCTAATCAGAAGTTCTGCAATATGTTCTAGTGCAAGGAATCTCTCCTTATTCTACAGAAACAGAAAACACAAGTAAGCCATTCAGCCTCTCGATAGGATAATAGCTGATCACTGAATATTCAGTATGCTGTTCCTGCTTTGTCCCCCTATCCTTTGATCCTTTTAGCCCAAGGAACTAGATTTAACTCCTTGAAATCAGTGAGAATTCCACAGGCTCACCACTATTCCTGGAGTTACCACCTCATCCTGTTTGAATTTTAGAAGTTTCTACATGATACCTTTCCAGTCTTTAAACTCCAGTGAAAATAGATATTTTCTAAGCAGCACAGTGGCTCAATGGTTAGCACTGCTGCCTCAAGGCACCAGGAACCCAGCTTCAATTCAAGTCTCCGGTGACTGAAGATTTACAAGGACATACTGTAAATATTTGAGCTATGGGGAGAGGCTGAATATGCTGGGGCTAGTTTCCCTGGAGCATTGGAGGCTGATGGGTGACTGTATAGAGGTTTATAAAAATCATAAAGGGCATGGATAGGATAAATAGGCAAGGTCTTTTCCCTGGGGTCAGGAAGTCCAAAATTAGAGAGCATAGGTTTAGGTTGAGGGGGCAAAGATATAAAAGGGATCTAAGGGGCAACTTTTTCACTCAGAGGGTGGTGCGTGTATGGAATGAGCCGTCAGAGGAAGTGGAGGTGGCTGGTACAACTACAACATTTAAAAGACATCTGGATGGGAACATCAACAGGAAGACGTTGGAGGGGTATGGGCCAAGTTCTGGCAAATGGGACTAGATTAGATTAAGATATCTGGCTGGCATGGGCGAGTTGAACTGAAGGGTCTGTTTCTGTGCTCTACATCTCTGTGACTCCATAATCGTCCGTGAGGAATGTGTCATTTTTCCCCACTGTGTGGGTTTCTTCTGGGTGCTACGGTTTCCTCCCACAATCCAAAAATGTGCAGGTCAGGTGGATGGATCATGCTAAATTGCCCATTGTGTCCAGGGTGTAAAGGCTAGGTAGGTTAGTCACAGGAAATGTCAGGTTACATGATAGGGTGGGAGGCTGGCTTCAAATCTAATGTTGAGCTTACTTTATGCACCTCCTATACAGTGTAACCTTGTATGCCTGGCTTAGTCTAAACACCCTATCATCTGTATGTCCTTGTTTGTCATGGTCTGCCTGTACTGCTCACAAAACAAAACTTTTCACTGTATTTAGATATATGTGACAATAAATCAAATTTAATCTTCGATAGTTAGGTGTTGATTTGATGGCCTGAATGGTCTCCTTCTGCACAGTAGGGATTCTATGATTTTAAGCAATCTGCTCAGAGATGTAATTACACACTTCTGGAGCAGGTGGGATGCAAACTCACGTCTCCAGAGTCACAGCTGGGGACACTACCACTGTCGCAAAGAGCTCACCTAAACTTCTAGAAAGAATGGATTCCATATGTGGATATTCAATAATATGCCATTCTGTTCCAGTCTTTTATCTGTAACCAAGATAATGAAGATCTGAGCTGTAGTCTTAATGCTTTGCAACTTCAGAAAGGAGGATTTCATCTGCAAGCTGCATTTTAAGTCCTGTACAGCTAAATTTAGGTTTACCTTTTTTTAAGTCAATGTTTCAGTCTTAACTGGATTGGCTTTGTGATAACTAATAGATAACAGGTAAGGCCATGCTTGGCTAACAGATTATGCAAGCCTCAGTTGATATAGAGTGCCACAGTTTACTACTGAAGTTTTGGTCAGTTTTTGAAAAAAAAACTGAACAGTAAATTCTGACAATGCAGTTGTTAGGAATTTAGTAAGACTGTCCTTGAATGTGAAACATTCACTAACAACATGTATTTATCCAGCATCTTTAATGTAGTTTAAAAATCCCAAGCAGTTTCACAGGATCGTTATGAAACAATACTTGATGCGGAACTACATTAAGTGAATATTAGGAGAGACAGAAGAGAGAAGAGAGATTTGCAGAGGGAACTCTAGAGCCTTAGGTCTAGACATTTAAGGTTCTGGATTTAAAAAAAATCAGGAATGCACACTCAAGAGGGCCAGAATTTGAGTCATGCACAGGTCTATACAATTTGTGTTTCACTAACTTTTTTTAAATGTGCAATTTGATGTTCCATTTAAATTTTACAAATGAAATACCAACACCAATTCTAATAATTTTAAATTTTTACCTGAATTTAGCCTCACCTCAGAGGTGCCAGATCAGATATACAATACAGCACAAGAACAGGGTTCTTCAGCCCACCAAGCCTGTGCCAATTCCTATTCCTTATTTAAACCCACTATTTATTTACCATGCACGGTATCTATCCCTCTGACATGAACATATGGTGAATAATCAAAATAAGCCTTAAACCTTGCTAACGTGATTGCTTCCACCACTTCCACCGACTATGTTCCAGGCACCCACTGCCTGGTGTGATAAACCTTCCCCACACATCTCCCTTAAACCTTCCCCCTCTCACCTTGAACCTGTGCCCTCTTGTAGTTGAACTATTGCCCCTGGGAAAAAGCCTGACTATCCAGGCCCTCACTGCCTCTGTTTTCTAGACCTCAATCAAGTCGTCCCTCAGCCTCCATCTTTCCAGCGAAAACAGAGTTTATCCAATTCTCATGACTAAAACCTCCAGATGAGGCATCATCCTTCTCTGCACCCTCTCCAAAGCATTTACAACCTTCTGAGATAGTGTGGCAAACAAAACCGCACACGATATTCCAAATGTGGCTGATCTAAAGTTTTATACAGCTGTAAGAAAACTTGCCAATATTTATATTTGATGCCCCAGGTGAAGAAGGCAAGTGTGCTGTCTGCTTATCCACCTATATTGCCACTTTCGGGGATTTGTGGATCTGTACATCCAGATCCTTCTGTTGCAATAAGTTTCCCTGAGGGATGAGTGGGGGCCGGCCACATACTGTTTAATCCTATGAGCAGTTCAATACATCATGCGTCCACTGCACAAAAACCAAACTGCTTCAAGCTGCTGCTGATGAATTGCCTTGGATCACACAATTGTTTTCCAATTTTAGGTTCGATAGGAGAATGTTTTAGGTTGTGCATCACAGAAGTGGACCTTGCACTGGCCGTTAACGAGGACAACATAATGATTGTCACATTGTACATCATATGGAGGTAGTTTAACTGTGCTTTCATTGTCCAATGTTGTTACGAATACACTAAACAAGCTTGGGGGCAATATGCAACAAAATTTCAAATCTCAATTTCACAGACAAGGCATGATGAGCACATTTTGTTGAGAAGACTATTGTTTTCGAACATGTCCTTTCAAAGAGATACCCAGAAGGAATTTCATGCTATAATAAATCTTCAGATTAAATCATCAGGCCAGAGGTTACCATCAAATATCATGGATTGAATCAGCAGCAAATGAAGAGCACAGCACACTCGGCATCTCACAGCATAGGAACCAATTTGATAATGTGTGCCTACAACATCTCTCTGAAAGCTATCCAATTTGTGTTTCACTGCACTATTTGTGCCCCATCACACTGCCAATTTCCTTTCCATCAAGTATTTAACTAAAGTTACAATTGGATGTATTTCCTCCACCAAATCAGAATTCTACAACAAAAATTACCTCCCCCAGCAGTTTTGCCAACTACCTCACACAAGAGCATTACAAATAGAAGTAGTAGACTCACCACAAGGCCCGTTCACCATTTCGATAAGATCATGTCTGATCTTCTAACACAACTGCACTTTCCTGAACTATTCCTAAGTCCCTTGATTGTATAATTCTAAGGATGCACTTCTGCCCATTGAGTCTGTATGGCCAAACCTATGCTAAATCTACACTCATTCCACTTAGATTTAGATTAGATCTAGGTCTGGGTGGGTTACTCTTCGGCAGGTCGGTGTGGACTTGTTGGGTCGAAGGGCCCGTTTCCACACTGTAAGTAATCTAATCTAATCTAATCTAGATGTTTGTAGATTACCTACAGTATGGAAACAGACCCTTCGGCCCAACCAGTCCACACTGACCCTCCGAAGAGTGACCCACCCAGACCCACTTCCCTCTGACTAATGCACCTAACACTATGAGCAATTTAACATGGCCAATTCACCTAACCAGCACATCTTTGGACTGTGGGAGAAAGCCAGAGCACCCTGAAGAAACCCACACAAGACACGGGGAGAATGTGCAAACTCCACAGACAGTCAGTTGTCCAAGGCTGGAATCGAACCTGGGACCCTGCTGTGAGGCAGCAGTGCTAATCACTGAGCCACCATGCTGCTCCTTACCAGCACTTGGCCCATAACCTTAAATGTTCTGATATTTGAAGTACTTATCCAAGTACTTATTAAAAGTTAGGTTTCCCACCTCAGTGACCCACCCAGACATTCACCATCCTGATTTAAAGATATTTTTCTCAAATCCCCTCTAAACCTCCTACCTTTCACCTCAAAGCTATGACCCCTTATTATTGACGCTTCAACTAAGGGAACAACTGCTTTCTATCCATCCTGTTCATACCCTCAATCTTAGCCTCCTCAATTATGTCCCCTCTGAGCCTTCTTTGTTCTAAAGAAGCAACTACAGTCCATCCTGCCTCTCTTCATCACTGACATGCTCCATCCCAGGCAACATCCTGGTGAATCTCCTCTCCATCCCTTCCTATAGTGTGGGGACCAGAACTACACACACTACCCCAGCTGTGGCCTACCAAAGTTTTGCACAGCTCCAACATGATCTCCCTGCTCTTATAACCTATACCACAACTGATAAAGACAAATGTCTCATATGCCTGCTTATTTACCCTGTTAGCCTGCCCTGCTACCGTCAAGTACCCAAGATGTGTCTCTGTTCCTCTGAGCTTTCTAGTGTCCTACCATTCATTTAATACTCCCTGGTCTTGTTACTTCTTCCAAAGTGCATCTCAAAGTGATCAGGTTTGAATTCTATCTGCCCAATCTGTTTATATCATCCTCCTTCCACACTATCAACCATCCAGCCAATTTTGTATCATCTGCAGATTTACCTTACATTTCCCACCCCACATTCTCACGTACATAGTTTTTCTATCTCACAGGAATAATATAGGATCCAGCACTGATCACAGTGTTATGTCACAGTATACATCCAGTCTAACAAACAGCCTTCTACCAACACCCTCTGTCTCCTGTCACGAAGCCAATTTTGGATCCAACTTGCCAAATTACCCTGGATCCATGAGATTTTTTTAAAACCGTCTTTATCAGTCTCCCATGGGGGTCCTTGGTCAAAGGCTTTACTGAAATCCATAAAACTACATCAAGTGCACTACGCTCATCAAAAGACTTGGTCATCTCATCAAAAAAATTCAACCAGATTTGTTCTGCATGACCTCCCTTTGACCAAGTCATGCAGCCTATACCTGATCACATCTGGTCTCTAAGTTCAGGTTAACCCTTTCCTTCAGAACATTCTCCATTAGTTTCACTACCACTGATGTGAGACTCAATGCTCTGTAATTCCCTAGTTTCTCTCGACCACTTTTCTTTAAAAATAGAACCACATTTTGCTGTCCTCTGGCATTTCTCATAGCCAGAGAGGAATTAAAAGTGTGGGTCAGGGCCACAGTGATTTATTCCCTGGATACATTCATCAGACTCCGGGATTTATCTGCTCTTAAGCCCATCAAAATCTCCAAGACTTCTTCATTCCCTATTATCAATCTGCTCAAGAACCTCTACATCCTCCTCCTGTGAATTGATGACAAGATGTGAAGTACTTGTTTAACACTCCAATGTCCTATGGCTCCGCACTCATTTCTCCCATGATCCCCAAAGGGCCCTCCTCTTTCCCTGGTTATTCTGTTCCTCTTGACCAACTTAGGGAATATCTTGGGATGCTCTGTAATATTGCCCACCAGCATTTTTCATGCCAGCTCTTTATGCTCCCAATTGCCTGAAGTCTCCCCTTTCTATAGTCCACTCAGACCTTTGTTAATTTGCTCTCTTTGTACCTGTTATAGACCTCTCTTTTCCTTTTTATCCTTTTCTGAATATTCCTGAACATCCAGGGGCTTAATGTCCTATATTTCACCCTAAAGGGATCACAGGTTGGGTTTGTACTCTCACCTCTTCCTTTCCAATGCCTCCCATTACTCTGCTATAGATTTATCTGTAAGTAGGTGACCTCAGTTTACCTTGGCCAGATCTTGCTTTGTTGTTTTTTTCCTAAAGGAATCTGTCTTCTCCACAATCCAAAATCAGTTTTGTTGCAGACCATCATTTTCCTTTGCCATAAACAAATGTAAAACTTATGTTGCAGTCTCTTTATTAAAAAGCTCCTACACTGCCATCTCGAATATCTGTCTGGTTTCATTCCCCAGAATGAAGTCCAGGACTGCACTGTCCCTTGTTTGACCACAGACATAATGCTATTTCTATTCTTCCTACCAAAGTAAATAACTTCATATCATACTTCATTCACCAAGTTCTTGCCATTTACCAAGCTGCCTTAATGTTGGTCACAGCTTACAAAACTCAGTGGGAATGTGTCAACAGCAAACTTGTGATATATCTCACTTGTCATTTCATTTACATTACTGACACTAACTAAATAGTTGAAGCCAAATAATGACTCTTGTAAAATGATACAGTATTTTAACTATGTTAGTTTTTTAAAAGAAAAAATGTATCAGGAAATTAGCATCTAGATATTTATGTGGAGAATACATTAAAGCATTTAATAAAGTAATGGCAATATCTTCATAAAACCATTAAAAAAACCTGTCCCTCTAGTCTGCTCCACCATTCAATAGAATCAAGGCTGTTGCAACATTCCTCACATCCACTTTCCTTCCCTTTCCCCATAATCTTTGATATACTGAGAGATTCTGAATCAGTCACAGCCTTAAAAATGCAAAAGGACTCTCAACCCTTAGAAAAGAAACTCATCTCAGTATTAAATTTGTACCCTTTTATTCTAAGACAGTGCCCCTCTGGTCCTACACTCTCCCATGACGGGGAGTATCCTCTCAGCATTTACCCTGTCAAGCCCCTTAAGAATCCTGTACGTTTCAATGAGGTCACCTCTCATCCTTCTAAATTCCAATGAGTCGAGTCCCAACTTGTTTAACCTTTGCTCATACCACAAATGATCCTGCTACACCTTCTCTGAATGGCTTCCAATGAAATGTCCTCCCACAAAAAAAATTCAGCTTTCACATTATTTGCGATGCAGTCACCATTATGTGCTGACTCATCCTTCAGCCAGGAATACTCTGTCAAACCCCTTCATCATTTTAAATACCTCTATGCTTTGAGGACAATCCCAGCTTTTTCTAGTCTCTCCACATAACTGAACTACCTCATCCCTGATTTAATTCTCTACAACTCCGAATTCCTCAAGATTCATGGTACCTAGAATTGGATGTATTAATCCAGCCAGGTCCAAAGCAGTGTTATACAAAACCCTTTTACAGGACCTTTGAAATTCACAGTCATCTAGGTCAAGGATAGCTGATACATGGGTCCCCCACCACCTACAAGTTGCCTTTCAAGCCTTTCACCATCCTGACTCTTAAGCTTATTGCTTTTCCTTCACGGTCACTGGGGTCAAAATCCTAGGGTCCTCCCCCTAAGAGCATTGAGAGTCTACCTGCAGCACAAGACTAGGAGAAAGTGTGGACTGTAGATGCTGGAGATAAGAGCTGAAAAATGTGTTGCTGGAAAAGCGCAGCAGGTCAGGCAGCATCCAAGGAGCTGGAGAATTGACGTTTCGGGCATAAGCCCTTCTTCAGCACAAGACTGGCAGTTCACCACCACCTTAAGGGCAACAAGGGATGGGCAATAAGTGCTGGCCCAGCCAACGATACCCACATCTTGTGAACAAATTTAAGAAGTATGAATTCCTTACTACCTGATTACAGATCCCAGAACCCTGTAAGCTTTCTGCAATTTGTTCCTATCCACACAATTGTTCCAATCCAGAAGGAAGCATTTGGCCCAACATATCTGTATCAGCTCTCCAAATGACCTTCCTGTCTTTTCCCTGTAATACTGTTTCCATTCTAATAATGTGCAGTGAGTCAATTCCATCTCGAAAGCCTTGATTCAGCCTGCCCCATCACACTTCCAGGCAGTGCATTCTGGACCCTTTGTAGCCTGCAAGAAATTATTTTCTCTCACATCGGGCTGTGACATTTCTTTCCTTACAGGCCGATGAGCATCAACACGGCAGGATCATTGCCTGTTCTCCTTTTAAATTGGCTATTAATAGTAATCCTACAGTTATATTCCGTTGATAACAGCATTTGTCTCGAATCTATTCACCTACTAGCTGAACAATCCTTATGTACCTATCGAGTTAGTTGATCTCCTTCATTAGCTTCCAGCCTTTAACCCTAAGTGCCTGTTAGCAACATCATGAAGCTGCCTACCATGTACCGCAATTTGGCCTGGATCGGGAATGGGAGAACAAGAGGAGACTGTTAATTAGGAAAATATCAACCTCTGCTTTACACATCAGCTCGTGGTTTAACACGGTGCAGCATCTCATGGGTGTTGCTGGTGTGTGTAGCAGGAAACGGCTGTTCGGAGGACGGACAGAAACAATCAGTATGCAGCCTATCCTCACTGAACAGTGCAACCAGTAATGCTGAGTTACCACCAGTTACACTGGGACAGTCCTGCTAGTGTTTAACCGATTGCGATCTCGCATCCACATTGAAAGGGAACACTTCGAAGCAGGTTCCGACAAGGCTAGACAGAAAATAATTGGAGGGGGAAGGAAAGACTTCCATTACATTTGGAAATGTTTAGGTGAAAAAAGTGTGCAGTAGATAGAATTGGTTTTCGTCGTGGTACTTGTGAACGTCTCTCCTTCACTATTTGTGTCAGTATGAACACAGACTCTTCATTTTCCCCGGGTTTTATATAGCTCCAATGTTTCCCAACTACGCACCTCCCCACTCTTCCCCCAAAGTTGCCTACTGAACAGTTTGGAGGACATTACTCCTTCTCTGGGTATGATGTATTTTTTTTCCCTTTCCGCCCCCAGACCCCTTCTTTCCCACTTCTTTTTTCCAGCCTTACTGAGGTAACTGCTCCTCTTCCAGACTTCTGGGCTGATGAAGTAGCTCACGTCTGCATCGCAGTTTGTCTCGACAGATGCTGACTGTTTAGTTCCAGGTATTTGCTGCTTGCATTTCCGATTTCCAGCATTTACTGTTTTGGCATTGCATGTTGTTTCAAGCAGATTATAGTCTGCCTCCGGAATAACAAATTCATGTTATCTTCTAAGATGCAACCCTTTCACAATGGGATAAAGTTTCTACATCAACTTGCACCGAAAGAACTGTTACGAGAAATCAATTCACGCTGCACCTAGCGGAAATATCAACATATTTACTCACTGCAAATGTTGTTTAATTCCTTGATCACCATTCCATTGAGATTTGTCCCTTTTGTGGTTATATTACCCACTTCCCAAACAGAAGCGACGCTGTTCAAGAATTCCCACTCATTCTCAGAGCACTGCTCAAATTTTCACACCCAACCGTTACAATTGGGCCATTGCGGGTTGATAAGTTGCAACTGTTGTAGACTCGCCAACTTTATGGGCATTTGAATGGGCATATAGCCGAGAATGGAAGAGTGTAGGTTAGATTAGCTTCACAGGGCGGTGCAACATCGAGGGCTGAAAGAACATTACAGCGTTGCACAGACCTATGTTCTAAACCGGTTTATGTAGCACCTCACTGAAACATCAGCAGCCCTTACTGAAGGAAATAAACTTCACTCAACTATCACAGGTGTCAGTGCAAGAGTTTATTTATTGGTTAAAAAAATGCCTTTGACTGAGCTGGTTAAGTATCAATTCCTCAGACTGATGCACAATATACGTGTGTTCCAGCTCGGGTAACACCAGGACATAGCCATTACTAAGTCACGTTGCTTATCGTCAACCGTGTAACAAAGTTTCTAACTACAGCAGCGATAATAACTAGACAAAGTAACACTGCCTGTTAGCATAACGGCTTATAGTCTGCGAAATTAAGTTGCTCAATCTTCTGAATGGCCTTGGGCTCTAATTACAATTTCACAACAAGCTTATCCAGTAACAGGCAGATCCAGCGGACCGAGATGGTCATTGGAGTGCAACGGTGAGCTAATTTAAGCCAGGTGAGTACTGCTACAGATTACTTAACCATAGGAGCCGAGGCTGAGAGAGAGAGATTGGGGTACATACTGATAGGAGTCTCTTACAATCAACCTTTCCTTAGCAACTGTGTTCATTTCTGGTATATAGATAAGATACTGAAATTTGAATGGATTCAGATAAGATTTACTATAATGCTGCAGGGTTTGAGCTATAGAAAAAGACTGAAAAGGTTTGGGCTACTTTCCCTGACGCACCAGAGACTGAGGAAGTTTATAAAATCATGTGGGGCAAGGACAGGAAGAATGGCCAATGTCTTTTCCCCAGGGTAGGTTAGTCCAAAACTAGATGGCATAGGTTTTGAGATATGAGGGGAAAGATTTAAAAGGGACATTATTTTCTCAGGTGGTGGTACATGTATGGAATGAACTACTAGAGGAGGTGGTGGAGGTGGGTACAATTGCAACATTTAAAAGGCAGCTGGATAGGTATATGAATAAGAATGGTTTAGAGGGATATGGGCCAAATACTGACAAAGGGGACTAGATTAATTTAGGATATCTGGTCAGTTGGACCAAAGGGACTGTTTCCATGCTGTACAATTCTACAGCGCTAACTGCGACTGGCTACTGAGTGAAGGAACGGGAAATGACAGATTAGGGAATCACAGCAAAGAACGTGCCTCAGGAAGGAGAAAACTGCAGTCTAAAAACTCTGGTGACACTCTCACTCAAAAGCTTCCATTACAGGCACTTCCATGCAAAGTTAGTTACATTTGGACAGTTGGGAGTCACGCTTCTGCTGCTGACGTTAGAATACCGTTAAGGCAAAGATGTGTTTTCTTTGTGTCTGAATAACAAAGAATGTGAAGCCAACACGATTAAAAGGAAAGCATTTCTACTATGAAAATCTAATTTGATTGAGAACAAATATTGGCTAGGTGTAGTGTGATGACAACAATGGACCAGCAAACTATCTAATAGAACAAGAACACTGATGATGTTTTACTTGCAGAGTCAAAAATAAGTTAAGAAAGTTACAATCAAAATATTTCAACTGAGCATTTTATAGGGCATTTGGAATACACAACAGCAATGTAAATTGGTTTTCTGCAATGATAGCTCTGAAAATCTTATGTCAAAGTAGAATGGAAAGTCTGCATAACCAGAAAGCTTGCTTTCAAGATATCTTGGTATGTTGACAACACAAAGTTGAGCAGAATAGATTGGCCACACCATCCTACCATCTTTGGAAATTAAACATTGCACCAAACACAGGTGTGTGTCATGAGCTCTTCCTTCTGTCTGAAGTAAACATAATTTAAAGTAAAAACAATGACTGCAGATGCTGGATACCAGATTTTGGATTAGTGGTGCTGGAAGAGCACAGCAGTTCAGGCAGCATCCGAGGAATTTAAGGTAAGCCTCAAACCAGTTCTTCTGAGTGTTTGAATTCTTAGTATGATAATTATAAACATATGATCTGACAAGGCAAATTTGGCAGAGGCAACACCAAGAAAGATACTTGAAGCAGAGGTTGAAATGTTGACATCAGCCTGAAACAAACAGGCATGATGACCATTTCCCCAATATCATATTTTGATCAAGAAATGGGAAATTAGCCCAAACCCTATTAATGTCCCTCTGAAATTAGACTCTAAAGAGGTACATAGCGTGTAATTTTGGTCACTTGTGTATCACACTTAAGTTATATAACTGAATTCAATAAGACCAGTGAGTGTAAAATGGCACATGATATGGTCACGTGTTTCCAGACAATAGTGTCCAAATTGTTCTTCAGGATACAGGGAGTCTACAACTCAGACTGTCTAGCCGACAAAATTTCACAACAGCTGATTTTTAATGTCCTTCCATGCAGCCTAACAAGCCATTCAGTTGTAATGATTTCTATAAGACTCAACTGCAACTAAAGCTGTGCAAATAAAATGCAACCTTGCAAGTGTCACAACAGAGAACAAATCAGAAGATATCTGCACACCAAAACGTAAATTAATCCACCAGTGGACTTATTCAACCACTTTGTTCCTTTCCAAACAGGCATCAACCTACCTTTTCCAAAGTTGTTATCACGGCAGTGACTTTACAAGTTTGATCTCTGCACTTAATCATCAAATGGAGGCAGCAGAATCTGCAGATTGTAGCCAGGTAAAAATCAAAGATCTCAACCATGATGGCATCAACTATGTGTCATGTGATTGAAAAGGAGCATCATGCAAATACATCCACTCCTCAGCAGCTTTCTTCACACAAATATTTCAGTCTGTACATTAACTTGGTACATTTCTGCAGACACCTGACTTTCAATCAAAAATGTATTGTTTTGCACCACCACTGAATAGAAGTATTTGCAAAGGTGGGTCAAAAGCATAAGTCAATAATCAGATGGCCCAAAATGTAAGTGGTGAGTTTCCTCTGCCCAAATAAAGAAATGGCTTTGCAAGGTCACCCCTCTCAAATAATGTTAGCTAAAGCACCCAACTGTGATTTAAACCATTTGCGCAACACAACCAAAAATTCAAATACCATGAGCCTTTATTTCATGACATTCCAACTATGGACATTTGAGAATATTAAGAAAATCATTAGAGCCAATGCAGGATCATTTGGAAAATAACCAGTTTTACAAAATCATCCCAGTTTCTGAACAGAGATGCCTTTCTGTGCCAAAGTTAACAGTTAAATTGAATGAACACAAGATGAAAAATACAGAAAAATGCAGTTGTATTCAAAATTGATGCCTGTTCTGCAGATTATGAACATCATAACATTAGCTGCAAAGCACTACACTTACCACTATGCAAGCAATGCATTTTTTTGAAGTTGTACCTATATGTTCCACAAATATAAATGCATAGCACCACCGACAAATGAATGTTAACAATGAAGCCAAACTGTACTTTGTGCACAGAAGGTTCACTGATTCTTTGGAAAAGACCGCATATTCCAAACTGTATATGCAATGTGATCAGCATAATGTTGAGCTTTAACACACCAGTGTCCTTAAAGCAATGTCAAAATGGCAATGAGTTGGCAAAGTAAATTAGACACAAGCAATTTGGACAAGTCAGACAATGAGTTACACTTGCCATTTTATGTATGCAGTTTAAGGGTCGTGCAAGAGCAACAGAACAAAACACTAGTTCCAAGTATTCACAACTTTTCTGAAGATTGAAAATAAATTGAGAATATACCACAAAGATAAGCCAGACAAAAATCTCATTCTCTTGAGAACAGGAAGTAATCATTCTTAAAAAAAAACTAACTGGAGGAAATGTCTCTAATAGTTAAAGTCAAATCTAACCCAACAATCAGAGCTTTTCTTTTGAATCACTACCTCTTTTTGCAGGAAGTGGGAAAAAGCAAAATGGGCTTTGTTCTGTTTTATGATGCAGCAAACATTATAATGGTTCTTGTTTGACAGGGGGTGGGGGAATGAGATGCTGCCAAAGGGACCTTGTAAAGAGGGAAATTTTATATTTAGAGAATTTCACTTTGATCCCCAACTGTGATGTGATTCTCAATTCCTTGAAGAACTAAAGTAGAAGGATTTTTAATATGGAATTTCACTGTTGCAGCTGCTCATTGAAAATACTGTTGCATATAAATTTTCTTCTGAAATGAGGTAAATTGCAAATATAGATTATCAATGAGGAAAATCAGACAGGTAACTGTGGTCCTCTCATCCATTTAAGTCCGTATTGGACAACTTTGTTACCAACAAGCCATCAGATTCAGATATACTAAAATGTTGTTTATGTTGCACAAGCATTGGAAAAACAAAAGAAAGCCACCAAATTTGCCATTTGTCTGGCCATTTCTCTTTTAAAAGCAATACAAGATTTTATATCTAAACCTACAAGAGCTGTTTCCTTTATTCATCACGGAATGCATTTTATTGACAAAAAACTGAAGTTAACGGCGTATGTACAACGTGTTCTTTTACATCATGGTTCAGTTCAACATTTTTCCTACTGATCTCACCAAATAGATGTAAATGCAAAATTTATCAGTCTGCAAATTACAAAGGCGATCTTCAAATGCAACTGTACCAGTACAAAGATGCTTAATGTTGCAACAGCAGAAATCCAGGTCACACAAAGAACAATGCAGTTCTTACAATACTACTTACAAGTAGTTTATGGGGACTTCTCACATTAGCTCACTGAGCAGACTTCAATCTAGTTTTGACTTGAATTTGGTTCATGGGTCAATCAGCAAGAATGGAGAGTCACATTGCCACTCAATATTACCGTCAATTTCATTACAATATTGGCTACTTTTGAGACCCATTTTGTGTGGGAGCTGAATCGGTGCTCGTGAATTAAGACCAATCTGTTCCAAATCCCGCTCTACTGCCTCAAACATTAAATTCTACTGGTACAGTACATTGTGGGATTGAAAACCCAAAACTGAAAGTCAGAGATGGAATATCCCAAGATGCACTGGGAGCAGTTACAGATGCTCAGTGAACCAATAAAAGTCCTTTCTCACTATACAATGTAGTGTTGCATACGTTTCAGATCTCCTCAACATCATTGCAAAAACACATCAAAAATTCAAATAAGCAATACGCATTGTCTTTTTAGTTAAAAAAAACAGCATCACACTTTTACTGATTCATTTTGTATCTTTTACAAAAAACTTACGGATATGATACAGTAGGATTGAGGCTTGGGTCATTAACAAGGCTGTACAATATTTCCCAAAACAGGGCACTCTCTATCCAGCATACATTTGCTTACAAATACATTTCAAAATGCTAGTTACTCTAAATCTCTACTAGCACTGCATGCTGGCATGAATACAAATGAGCATTTCCCAGTGCCAGAAAGGAATACAGTTGCAGCTTGCAATTAAAAAAAAAACACTGTTACAAGAATTCATTCGATCTTTGAATGGGTTTACAAGGATCTTTTGTACACCTTTACAAACCAGCAAGTAACAAAATTTTAGAAAAGTATAATGCAGAAATTATACTAAGTGCATCAGCGTTAAAAGTCTTGCATTAGCCAAATTCTACAGCAAGAAACTGGCAGCCTGTAGTGGTTAAAAAAAAGAAAAAAGTTCCTCCGAACTGATTTCACCACCCTTGCAGCATTAATGTGAACAGTGTGGGTACTAGCAGAACAAATAGATAACTAGCACACAAATGAGCTCCATGAACAGTATGATATCAAGCCTTGGGTCACACAATAGCACAAGTTCAAATTGAACACGGAGTGAAACAACTTAACCTGCAATATGCTGTGTTATATACAGAGATTGGAGAGAATGGCTACTCTCAAACTCAAAAGTTTTGAAAAAAAAATACCATGCCCAGAACAAAGGGTCAACATGCACATTAAGAACTGAGTTTTCAACTTACTTGTACCCTAGTTCCTACTATTTTCACTGTGTCTAATGGCAGCTGACAATGAAACCCAAGTGCACAAAATACTATAATTTACATCAATGTCCAACCTAGGTTTAGCTTTCAGTTTTAACTTGCAAGGTTAATTATCTGCCAAAGTTGCCAAAGACAGAGCTTCTATCCACTTAACATTCAGGGTGCCAAAACTTAAAATGATTGCATTGAACAAAGAATCATGGCTACATTAGCATCTAATATGCATCTGTGCATAGACTGGTTGCCTAAGTATGAGGAAGCTAACAGTTTCATGGATCTACACAAAACATCCATTTCTGCTAGGTCTACACTATCAGTGGCGCATTTACAATTTCCACTGGACATCTAAATATTTTCATCAGATTCCAAATAATGGGGGGGTCAAAGAGTCAGTTGCAAACACTTGCAAGTTTCAGGCCAGAAATTCAGATAACCTCCATGTTAAATAACTAAGCTTATGGGAAGCCTACACAAAGCCACAACCTTAATTTAAAATTTGGAGTTATCCCAAGACAAGTTTCACTTTCCTGGATCCCATTGGTCTATCACTCAGGTCAACGACAGCTGACATTGCTTCATTGCAGGATTCAAAAGCAACCATTGCTTCACCTGTAGGCATGCCTTGCTCGTTGAATTGCAAGCACACAGAGTCGGGAATCACACGATAGCCATAAAAGAAATCCAAAATTTCATCCACAGATACTTTGAAGGGCAAATTTTGCACTTTAACCACTGTTGGGCTTTTGGTAGTTAAAGGACCACTTGCAACCCTTGGCTCAACACCTGCTCCTGGAAAACTAGTGACACTGCTGCTTCCAAATACAGGCCCTCCTGTTGGGCCATCACCGATACTAACACTGACCCCTGATCCAGGACTCGGCCCTGGTCCAAACATGTTAGTCGATCCACTAAAGCTACTAACAGGGTTGAATGGTGGTACAGGGCCATTAAGACTGCTTGAACTGACACTTGGTGAGAAAATGCTGTCACCTCCAACACAGGCGAGGAAAGGAGGGTCAAGGCTCCCTTGGTTTGGATTCTTCTGGCTCTTGGTTTGAAATGGTGGATTTGTTTCCATTTCTTGCTTTTGTTCAAGAGTAATCAGTTGAAGAAATGCATTACGTCCATTTAACTTCTTGCGATGCAGTCGCTCAGCCTTCTGTGCCTCCTCTTCATTTAGAAACTGCACAAGGGCCTGCCCAAGCCCTTGGCCATTAGAGTCAACAAGAATCTGGACACCATTTTCTGCTAGTCCAATACCTTCCAAAAACTGGAACACATCGCTTTTGGTTACATTATAAGGGATATTCCATATATGACCACAAATTTTTGGTGAACTAGACACTTCCTCAGTTTTCACTGTTACTTCTCTCTTCTGCTCATTTTGCACAAAGTTGTGTGCTCGCTTCTGAATATTTTCTAGCTTCTCCAACATCGCTTTTTTAGTAATTGGATGAACCTGGATGAAGCGACTGCCCATGTACTGTTTGTGGCGACACAAAGCTGCTTGGTAATCAGTGTGAGTTTTAAATTCTACAAAGCCTTCACCTGTTGCTCTTCCACTTGGTCCATATACTATGTAGATGCTATCCTCTATGAGTTCCAGTTTATTGAAGAATTCCATGATGTGCTTATTTTCAGCCTCATATGGCAAGCCTTTCAAATAAACACAGAACTCCTTATCATGAGGGGAGCGCGATCGTGATCGTTCACGTTTGCTTGGAGATTCAGACCGAGATGTATGAAATGGAGGTAGGCTCTGTCCATAATGCCCAATGGAAGGTGGTGGGCCCATGCTTTTGGGTGTACTAAAGCCAACAGTAGTACTGAGCCACTGCCTCTCTGTTGCAGGGAATACATTAGCAAATCTCTGGCCCATCATCATTTTTCCATGTCGCTTCAGAGCCTCAAATGTGTCCGAGGAACTATAAAACTTCACCATTGCATCTCTGCTATTGCGACCTGGATGATCTTTCATCATGTGCACTGCTTCAATTCGGAGTCCATGAAAAAATTCCCTTACATCTGATTCCATTGCAGTGTATGGCATCCCATAGATATGGGCATACACATCATCAGATTTAATTGGTGGTGGCCCTTTGTTAATTGAACTATGGGAATTCATGGGGTGCAATGGATTTAATGAACCTAGAGGACCCATGTACATGGAACTTACACTATTACTGATGCCTAATGTAGACCCAGAACCATTCATTCCACTGGGCCCAGAGCTCCCTAGAGGAAGAGTACTACCTGCATTGATGGGCATGGGTGGTAAGCTTGGTATTGGAGGTATAGGTGGCATGGGAGGAATTGGAGCAAGAGGAGCTATAGGAGGAAGGGGAGGCACTGGTGGCAGGATACCAATTGGAGGAATTGAAGGCATAGGTGGCAGTGATGGCATTGTAGGTAAAGGAGGAAGTGGTGGTAAAGGTGGTACAGAGTTTATTGTATTCAGTGGTGGCATAGTGCTGGCTATAGTTGAACCCATGGTAAACCCAGGGCTGCTAAAAGTGGGATTGAGGCTCGAGGGTGTACTTCCCATGCTAGCAGCAGAAAAGGTGGGCACATTTTTATTCCCTACGCTCTCATGTAATGAGGAGGTTGTGGTGACCATAGTGGGAGTGTTTAAGTTAGGCATAGTTGTAGGTAAATTACCCCTTGCAGTAATACTAGTATTACTAGTTGGACCTGGTCTACTTGAGCCGACTGGTGGCATATCCACATTACCAGTTTCAAAACGCCTACGACTCAGCTCAATCATATTTTGCATTTCAGTTTTACTACTGAGTAGGAGTGATACTTTGGATCCTTTAATTGTACCCCCACCACGCATCATACCAAGCCGTGCATCTTCATCTGTGGAGAAAACGATGAAAGCCTCACCAAGTTCACCACCTACAATATGCACACCACCATCAGGAATGGTTAATCCAGAGAAGAAGTGGCGGATATCCATGGTCCCCGCCACAATGGGGAGACCCTGCAAGCGGATGACCACGGCCATGCTGAGCACAATCAATAACAACCACCTGCAGACGAGAAAGGCACGAACTACGTCAGACTTGTTAGAACAAAACCAGCCTAACCAGAAATGTAAAATGTACTTAGCATACAATATAAGCCATCACAGGAAAACCAACTTCTTGCAGATATTGTACCAGTTTTAAGACAGGATTTTAAATCAACATTGCATAAATAAGTCCAACTTGCATAATACTAATTGCTCAGCAATTAAGAAACCACAACAGTAAGATACATCCTTTTACCACTACAAATTGCATTTATTACAAAATAATAACGGACCAATATGAGCTTTACCAAAGAAAATACAACACTAAGCCACATAAGGAGACATTAGGACAGATAACCAAAAGCTTGGTTGGTCAATTACTAGATTTTAAAGAGTGAGAAATGAAAGAGGCTTTGCTCAGGAAGGAACATGCAGACTACAGAATCTAGAAGCTGAACAGTCAGCTACCAAAGATGGGACAGTAAGAAACCTGAATTAGAGGAGTCAGTGAGTGATGGATTAATTACATGTAGGAGGAGGTGGTATCAAAGTAATTTGACATGGTGAAGAATTTTTAAAATTGAGTTATTGCCAGACCCTGATTCAACATAAGTCAGCAAGCACAGGGGTCATGGGTGAACATGGTTTGGGTAAGCCAAGATTTACAGTTGGGGAGAATGTCTTGGAGCAACAGTCATGTCTAGAGGTAACAAAGGCACAAATGGGGTTTCCAGCTGATATCTGATGCAGGTTGTGGAAGCAGGCAGGCAGTCAGATGGGGAGAGGAATGGTCTAGTTCAGTCTTGGACAGCTGCATGGGAAGGGTTTTATAGTGCTGTCCAAAGACAAGTGTTCAGAAAATCAGTACTATTAAGTGGAGTGAAGCTATGCTTGTCCAGTACTGATTGTTCAATAAGCAGAGTGGAGAGATGATGCGGTCTAGCCAGTGCTTTTAGCATGCAAATCAAATCTGACATTTCTGGCATATGTTTCTTTGAATGTCAAACCTTCTTACAGATACATTGCAATTTACAATATTGAATGTGAATGCAAAAACAAGTAAACTACAATTCAGATTTCAAATCTATCTCGGCTTGTAAAGCATACCAGAATTTGCAACAGTCAGACTACTACAGTAAGCAAACTCAAGTTTAGTTGATACACAACTCTTCTGGGTTTGTTTCTGTGCTCATTCCATGCTAATAGCCAATTCTGCAAATTGCAGGTCAAACATTAAAATTCAATGCCAATAAAGAGCACTGTAGACAGAATTTACAGCTGAAAACAGAGCCATGTGTCTGAATTTTTAAAAAATCTTCAAACAAAATAGCCAATAAATTGGAGTCTGACATATTTAAATCATGTTAATCTACCAAACCTCAAGGTAAATGCCCTTTTACTAAATACCAATTAAAATTGTAAATCTCAATGTTTCCGCTCAAAATTTTAAAGCAACTAAGTTGGAGCCTGCATAAATTTTAAAGTTCTATATCTAAAACAACCTGTACAGAAGAGAATCTTACCTGTAACCAAAACAGTGGCGTTTCCCTTAAGCAGCTGAGGACACCAGCCAATCCTGTTGTCAACCAATTTAAACCAACTTTACAGACTGCAGAAAGAATAAACGGGATGACAAATCAATGTCTGCAATACGCAAAGCAATCAGCCTGTTGGCGTGTACATGAATGTCACCACGTAAGACCACATCTTGTGGAATCAGTTCAAGCCGAACATTTCAGAATTCCTCAACTTTCCATGTTATGCAACATTAACCATCAAATCTCCCCTAGCTAAATAAAGGGAGACTATGAATTCAAGGCAATAATCAAGTCTCCATAGCCAACTGAGGGGGAAAGCAACACAGGAAATAGGAGGCTATTCAGCAAAAGAGAATTTCCTGGATTCTTTTCATGGAAACTTGTGAAAAGATTTTTCCGAAGTTCAATCTTCAATGCAGTACAACTCCATGGATGCCTGGGACCTTCCTTTTTCTTACTCAAGTAGCCATACTAGCATAATTCTAGACCAGAGAGGTCAGAAAAGTTAGCAAACCTTGCTGACACAGCCAAACACAAACCCACCATGGCCAAATGCACACAACCTCCAGAGATTAATGGACAACAGCCAAGTTCTTGCTATTACAAGAACTGCTGCTTACTATCCCAAGAGTGGCACCCTTCTGTTGCACTCACTAAGAAAAGCTCTGAAGAATAGGGATTAATTCTGGGACTTCACTGGTCTGTATGGTTCAGCTATTTCACGCTGAGCTACAACAATGTGGAACAATACACACTTCCTAATTTGAAGCAATGAGGTTTGGCATTTGAATTTGGTAGATGACAGATAACTTTGGATATAATAACTGTTGTATAACTATATTATGTTCATGAAGATTGTAAATTAGAAGACTTGTGACATTGTCCACAGCAACGAGGGGAGGGATGATGCATTCTACCAAAGAAAAGTTCAGGCTTTCTACAATGTATGACCATTATTGACCAGTATCTAATACAAGCAATCTATTTGCAATTTGTTACCATACCAAAAGAAACTTCCACAAATACTCCACAGTTTAACAAGCTAAGAGAATTTTAAACTACAAGTCTTCACCAGTATAAATGTACCTTAAAAACAAAAAAAAAATTACGCTTGCAATCAGACTCCAAAATTTCTGAAATTCACTGGCCAGGGTTGGGAGAAATTGTATGCTATTAACAATCATTTGATTTACAATGTAAATGTTCAGGTATATCATTAGGTTTGTCAATTTTTAGAGTAACATGGTTCATGAAAAATATTGTGGTAAAAGGTAATTTAGCTTCATGATGTAAATAGTTTAGAAGTCATGCATTAAAATTGACTTGAGAATTCCTGTATTATGCTTAATTATTCCACAAGAAGCTAATTGCTCAAAAGCATTTACCCAATGTGTAAAAATTGCCCCGAATACAAAAGACCATAATAGGGAATGAACAGTTAACTGGGGTGACTTTGATAAAAGGATTAGGTTTAGGACTGATAACATAAAACAACAATCTCATTAAAGCAATAGCTGTAGCTGTGAAACTTGAATTACAGTCATCATCTGAACTCAGAGTACTTTGGAAAAAAAATGTCTGTTACAAAGCTCTTGGCTGACTGGTAATATTATTACCAATAGCTAGTGTTGCTTCAGGTCGAAAATGTGTTTAGGGATTTGCAGTGAGGAATAGAGATTGTGAAAAACTGTGTTTCAGTGAGAATCCATACCATCAGAAATAACATACTCAATTAGAAAATTTAAACTTTTGCTAAATATAATGTGATTATGTGGGTAGATGTTCTTTCCAGAGCACTTTTTGGACTCCCCTTTTCTTTAACCAGTAAATATAAAGAAACAAAATGGACAATCGCTATTTAAAATAAGATTGAGATAGACAAACAATCATGAAGTTGATGGCAAGTCATTTAACGTGTGACTCAGTAAGAGAACAAGAATCAGACAATAGACCTTAGATTCCATCTTACCTTTGCCCCTACACTCACATCCTGACTAATGTTAACTAAAATTTGTACAAGATCCAGTGACATGCTCTTAAAGATCATTCTAGAGGCGCACACAAGGCTCTCTGTCAGTGGCAGCATGTGGTAGAGTTAACGAGCCCGAGCAAGAGATTCAAAAATTTCATTGGTCCAGGCTCCTACACATCCTCAATGGCTGTGGAAAAATATTCAATGCAACCTAGCAAGTGAAATTTTACTTCACAATAGTGAGGGAAACCAAGTTAACACTGAGTCCAGTATGACTTGTTCATAATGAATTGGAAACATGAATTCAACTTCTCTCCACAGATGCTGCCAGACCTGCTGTGTTTTTCCAGCACTTTGAGTTTGTTTCAGATTTGCAGTAACAGTGCCATATGCCTAGAACTTCAATGTAATCCAAAACTACAGTAAGATGTATGAAGATTTTTAACTACCTCCCCTATTTTAATGATACAAAACTATTTTCCTAACATTATCGAGTCCCATCTAGTTTGTTCTACTGTCATAACTCCGTACATTAAACAAATAAGCCTAAAATAGAGAACATTGGTCTTAAAAAATTCATGATACTTAGATAAATGCTTTTCATGCTCAATGTTGTTAGAACACGAATGCATTATTAAAGTGATTTTGAAGCTAAGTCAGTAATAGTTGTGTGTGCGTTTTCAAAAAAGTGTGTGGGAACTGTATTGGAAATAGTCCCAAAGTGCAGCAGAAACTGAAATGATAAACTGACTGGCTTCTTTCCACGTATGCCCTTCAGTGATTAAAACAGGGATCATTGAAGTTTCTTTGAAAAGGAATTCCGAACAGATGTGACACTACCAAACCCTGAATAAAGCTTCTATCCTGTACACAAAGTAACTTCCATTTAACCAAGAGGACTGGCATGGCAATTCCACTTCCTTCATCAGTCATCCTGGAGGCAGAAGGGAACCTGCCAATTTAGCATCAATTCTGCCACCTTGAAAAGATAACTTCAATTAAATTTTTACAAAGCAGTGGAAGCTGAGAAAATTAAAAGTCTGAATTTTAACCTGTATACCCAATTTGATTTTTATCACCCAAGTTCTATAAATGAAAAAAAGTTAGAAAACAAGAACAGTGTGAACACCTCAAAAGACCAACCTATGTCGGTAAAGAAAATGGTGACATTTTCTTCACATATAAATAATTGTTAATTACTGAAGAAATAACACTATGGAATCAACAAGATATTAAGTACTGGATGTTCTAAAGGGGAAGCATTATAACCCCATAAAATAATGATTTTATGCCATTCTTTTGTCACTTATTAAACACGGAATACCAATTTTTGTGGTTAAAAGACATTTCTCAAAAAACTACTAGATTAAGTCGTTAATAACTGTATAAGGACGAAGTTAATTTTGCTCCAGCATACTACACAAAATTGTAAATTCTTGCTGATTTTTTTATTGTAATAGTACAGTAAGTGCAGCCAGGTTTCCTTAGGTTACTACAACTATCAAGAATTTCAGCAATGTATAAAAAAAGAAAAAAATCATCCATGCACCCTCAATTGTGTGAAGCACCTAGAGATTCTACTACAGATTTGACTTTCCAACCATGGCTGTATCCAGAAAACAGGTACAAGGTGCAAAACCTTGGAGGACATGTACACATTACAAGGACAAATCAAGGCAACTGCTTATTAAAGTCAGTCACATCAATGCAATTTACCCTGTAGGGCTCTACCATCATTGTACTAACCAGAATGACAATACATTTCCTTGTGAACCAAATCCAACTACACAAAATACTCCTCCTTATGCAAACATCCACTACATCAGTCAGCACAGCCAGACTGGCCAATCCATTAGTAGGCCTGTCATAGAGCACATGCATTTGCTCCAAATTTGTAGCTGTTGCACTTTAATGTGGTTATTTACATTCAATGAAACAAAATTAATGCTTCTTGCTCAAGTGCAGATCTGGCCATTTAACCAGCTTAAGATTTCCACCCCATTAAAAACAAGTGTAATAAAGGCGATACTAAACCTGCTGAACATTCCAGCATTTATATTTTGTCTGATTTTTTTCTTTCAGTTCTCATTTCAACTCATCATTCCAGATTGTCTCTGGATTTAGCAAAACTGAGCCAACAGGCATACCAAATATTGCTTCGTGTGAAGGCTGTGGAAACCAAAATGCAATTATAGTGAACATCCCAGTGTGCATTAGAGCAGATTGCAAAAATTATAAGCATAATCAATTACTGGTGTAAATGCAGGAAACAGAACAGCCAACTCACACAGCAAGATCCCACAAACAGCAATAACTAATCTTGACTCAGACAAAAGTGGTACCCATCATGTTATGGCTGACACCAGTACTTCAATTCTGGCACAGGGTGGCTAATAAACATCAACAAAAATGTAACTCCACCTCACACAGGGAGATTTACACCAACTGTTTACAGAAACATTTGAGAAAGACTGACTGTCCCATCAAGTTGAGCACAGCAAGGCCACAAGGAAGTAAGGTGAAAATTCAAGTGTGTCACTCAACAAATGCCAATACACATACATAGCAATCAGCAAAATCAATGTGGTCCATCAAGTCTCCTTTGTTCAGGATAGGCAACAGAATCATTGCCTAAGAAACAGGAAAAGCAAGTGATGTAGCCCAGCTAAATGTCAAACAGACCATTATGGTAACAAAACACAAATTAATCAGAACACCAGTTCACTGGTATTTACCATCCCTCTGCCACAAACAAAACCAGAAGCATGCAAGTCGAGGACTCATCCATAGCTTTTACTCAGCTGAATTGCAGTGCCAGTTATGAAAGCAGTGAACAAAAATACTGGCAATTCGCTCAATTCACAACAAAGTGCACAATTATACTTAGAGGAAGGATTAAGAAAAATACAAACATTTACATATTTAAACTCTGTAAATCACCATTCTGTTCCAAAATACCTTGCTATACAACACAAATTCAACACAAACAAAACGAGAAAACAGAATAGGAACTTTTCCCAGAATGACATGAGACAAAATAACCACTTTGAAAAGTTCTAAACCACAATCAAATTCTAACAGCATCATCATTTATTGTGAAGCAAGATTTTCCAACCAGAAACTGATCATTAAAAATTCTGAAGACGTGCACCAGCAACAAATTGTAGAGACAAACTAAATCTTCACGTAAGCAACTCGAAAAGAACACTTAACTGTAGACTTAAATAAGCTTTACACAATTTTAAATTGGATTCAGTTAAAGACACCTTCTTCAATGAATACACATTCAAAAATCTTTAAAAAACCCTTGTTAAAAATTCAATAGCTTGAACAATTAAGCATACCTTTGCAGAATTACCACAAAATTAACATATTATAATCCAGGAGATCTGCCGTACTAAATAGTTTGAGTTCTCAAATACACTTATCTGAAATGATAAGAATACCACCACAACTTGTTCATTTTCTCAAAACTGCAGAGACTGCACCACCACTGTTCAAAGAAAGCAGGATCTTGCAATTTTACCACCAGCATATTAAGCAGAATTAAACTCCATAAATGCCACAAAACTTTAGTTCATTACATCAGCTTGTACTGTTTGATACATCATTCCAAAACAAAACCAAAGTGATCAAAGTTTATAAATTCCAAGCTCAAATAAAATTCTGCTGCAAATACTACTTGACCTAAAAAAATAAAACTGACCTGCCAAATCATTAGCTTCAATCAAAAGGTTGACTCATTTTAGATCAATTCCATTATTCAAGACAACTGATGCATTATTTGTTCCACAACAAAGCAATATAAACAATTGCTAGCACCCATTTGCTGCAAATTTTCACTCCACCTTTATCAATTCCTTATAAAAATATAATAAACATAAAAATGCATTTCATTCCAAAACAGACAGACACCACCACTTTCAATCATTTAGAGAGTTATTTAACACTGTGCTTGAGACCACCAGAAGCCTCAAATCACTTCACAGGCAATAAATTGTAGCAGTCACTATTGTAATATGGTACATACAGCAGAAAGCCAAATCCTTTGAAAGCCACAATTAACAAACCAAATTCACACAAACAATCCAGAAGCTTCACAATTTGAAAAGTGAATCTACATATTTAAAACTTAAGTCTCATACAGATTCTGAACGTTTCTCAGTACAAGCTACTGAACAGAATACTGTAAAAATCAACCTATTGCTTAGGAATGCCACAATGACCTTGAAAATATTAAGTACGCACATCCCACCAGAAAACAGATGATCTGTCCTTTTCAGATCCGAAACAGATATGAAGACCATTCCAATATCAAGAAAGCAAACAACACTACCTAACAAAAAGAAACAATCAGAATCAGTCCTGAAAACAAACATCAACTTGAAATGTAACAGTTCAAATTTAGTTCACATTTTCATACCCTTTGTGTAGGAGGAAAAATTGATTTTCTTTGCTGTATATTCAAAATCATCCTCATGATGGAAGATTTCAATACCATCATTAAACACACAGTCCAAGATCACCTCTAAAGCTGCTTATATCTCATACAAGAAAATGCATTGCACTTGAAAAGTGAGCTTTAATCAGTTAGAGACATGGAATCAGACAGCATAGAACTGGACGCTTTAGTCTGGAGTCGTCCATATTGACCAAGTTTTCCAAACTAAACACATCCCTAGGTGAGAAGGCAGGTAGTGAGGATGACAAAGTTAAATTATTTTGGTCAAACGAAATCAAAAACAGGGCTCTTCAGATACAGAAGCCTGATAGTCTCAAACTTAATCCAAAGTCTGTGCTGACTTCAATTAAAAAAGGCTGAAGGATTCCACAAGTAACCAGAAGGATTGGAGGGAATGGAAAGACACCAAAGACAGCTGGGCGAGGGAACAAAAAGCTGCATCAATTGATATCCAATGGACCTTTTCAGGGGTAAAGTTGCCACAGCAGTGATGTGACCTACACCGAACAGCAACTGAGATTAGTTTTGATCAAAGGATGTGGTTCTTTTGGGCAATGCATACAATTATTGCCCATACATGCTAAGGTGGTGATACAAAGGAATGAGTTACCGTGCAATTTCAAAAATCAGTTAGAGTTAACTACATTTGTTTGGCATTGAAATTCTATATCATAAGAACAGAAGGAGACCTCTTGAGCCTGCCCAGCCACTGAATAGGATCATGGTGATCTGACATTCCCCACATGCACTTTCGTGTTCTTTCCCCATGACCCTGGATTTCTGACTGTTCAAGAATCTCTTTCAGCCTTAACTTAATGCAAGGACTATACTGGGCAGCACAGTGGCATAGTAGTTAGCACCAAGGACTCAGGTTTGATTCCAGCGTGGGTGTATGGAGTTTGCATGGTTTCTGCCAGGTACTCTACTTTCCTTCCAGAAGACAAAGATGCGCTAATTTGGTGGATTGGCCATGCCAAACTGTTGAATAGGGTCCAGGAAAATGCAGGCTAGGGGAGTTAGCCATGTAAATTCAGGATTATTGGGATAGGGCAGTGGGCTAGGTCTGGGAGGGATACTCTTCAGAGGGTTAACGTAGACTCAATAGGACAAATGGCTCCTAACTGCACTGTAGGGATTCACTGCTCCAAGGCAAGGAGTCCAAAGACTCTAAAAAACCTTTCAAGAGAAGAAATTCCTCCTCATCTCAGTCTTAAATTGGCATCCTTAATACTTAGACTATGTCCTCTGGGGTCGTAGACCCATGAAGGGAAACATTCTATCAGTATTTACCCTTCCAGAAACCAATATGTTTCAGTGAGACCACCTTGTATCCTTCTAAACTCCAGTGAATACTTTGTACGCAAGACAATTTTTCCATCATCCTACAGAACCTTCCAAAGAAAAGACATCTCTTCTAAAATAAGGGGACCAAGACTGCCCCCATAATAACAGAATGGCTACAGCACAGTAGTCATTTAATATCAGTTTGCCTGCTTTATTCTCTTAGGTAGTAGATAGTCTGAACCACTGTCTGCATTAAAAAAAGTTGTCACATTTGACTCACTGATATTTATAGCAGAGTAGGACACCATTCAGCCCACCACATCCATTCTCAAAGATCTGACAATATTAATCCCTTTTTCCAGTTCTTGCCCTGTAGTCCCAGAGGCTACGGCAATGGCAATAAATTGCTAAATATGTTTACATGTTAAAAGAGTTTGTCTCAACTACTCCTCCAGGCAGAGTTCCAGACTCTAACACCCTCAGGGTAAAAAAGTCTCAACTCTCCCTTAGCTCTTACTTCTCATCTGAAATCTATGCTCCCTGGTTACTGACCCCTCTACTTAAAGTGTCTTCTTATTCCATCTATGCTCCACTATCAGACCCCTTTTGAATCTTCACTATTCCAAATAAAAGAACCCCAGCCTGCCAATATTTCCTCAACATAGGCTGTCGAGCTGAAGCAGCATTCTGGTAAATCTCCTCTGTCACTGTCTAGTGCAAACTTATTTCTTGCTATAACGTGGTTACTAGAACTGCATGCAGTATTTGAGTTGAGGCCTATTTAACATTTTACACAGAAATAAAACAAAGCACTGGACCTTAGTTCCAAAGAAGTCATAGGGCACAAAACTTTAACTCCTTCTCTGCCAGACCTGCTCAGTTTTCTCCAGCATTTTCTGTTTTTATTTCAGATCTCCAGCATCCACAATATTTTGCTTTTATTTCAGTGTTTTATACACCCAGCATAACCTCCCTAATTTTGATTATTTTTCATTATTTCAGTTCTATTCCAGTGTCTAGATCCCCTCATGATTTTGAACACTTCTTTCAAATGTTCTCAAAGAACAACCCCAGATTCTCCAATCTATATGCTTTCACATTGCCAGCTAGGCTATTATAGCAAGCATCCTACTATGGACTCCAGTTCTCTCTATGCCGTATATTTTCAGTGTCCCTACTTTTCGGTTATCTCCTTGAGGTTTTTTGGGGTAAATAATTTTGCGAGGGCCAAGCTAGAGAAAAACTGCTTCCATCAGTAGAAAAGTCACTGATCATGAGCTAAGTTTTAGTAATTCTTAGCAGCAGGAAGGGGAATGGAGAAATACCCTCATGCAGAGGGTGGTAGGATCTGGAATTCTGCTCAAAAATATGATAGATGTAGATATCCATACCATACATAAACTCTTGAGGTGTCACAACTTATAGGGCTGTGAAGCAAAAGCTGGAAGGTAAGGTTAGGATGCTGCATGGTCTGGAGGGAAGGTCTTATGAGGAAAGGCTGAGAGACTTGATCTGTTCTCATTGGAAAGAATGCGGCTAAGAGGGGATTTAATAGCGACATACAAGATGATCAGAGGATTAGATAGGGTAGGCAGTGATAGTCTTTTGCCTAGGGTGGTGACATCAGTTTGTATGAGAGGACACAGCTACAAATTGAGGGGTGAAAGATTTAAGACAGATGTCAGAGGCAGGTTCTTTACTCAGTGTGGTCAGGGCATGGAATGCCCTGCCTGCCAATGTAGTTAGCTTAGCCACATTAGGGACACAAACAATCCTTGGATAAGCACATAGACGATGGTGGAATAGTGTAGGGGGACGGACTTAGATTAGTTCACAGGCCAGTGCAACATCAGGGGCCAAAAGGCTGTTCTGCACGGCTTTGTTCTATGTTAAACTGACTAGCATTTGTAACCAACACAGAGACAATGGTCCAACTGGCTACCTCCTGTGTCATAATCTTTGTTTTCTTTCTACACAAGTAAAATCTCTAATCCCTGGAAGCATTATCAGAAACTTTTTGAGCATTGCTGCATCCCTGCTAAAGCTTATTCAAGTAAGGCAGATATAATGTGGTGCATTGACTAAATTAGGTTGATGCACTTCAGGTTTTTGTTGGCATCAGATCAGATTTCATCCATAGGGGAAAATAATTTCTTTCAAGGAGTGATAACATAGGGAAAAAAAAATAATTTTTAAGCAAATTGCAAAGCAATAACTCTTTTTAGGAGATTACATAACATGCACTTTAAATATTAAAAGCCAAAACTTTGCATCAAAAACAAATAAAGCACAGAGTATCCCTTACCAGTCAGAACTTGAAAACTAGTAGGACTTTCAGTCCAAATCGTACTGCATATACCTCATCTATCTTTTAGAGCCACTTGCCAGCAAGTTAGAAAGCAGAATTGGGACCAAAATAATTCATGCGATCAGGATTAAATGCCTAAAAAAAAAGGCTGAACAGGCAAAGTTTAACAATACAGTTGACATCAGAATTCTAATCAAATCTCAAATCATTCTATTCAATTTATCATTTAGAACATTAACAAAGTTTAAAATTTAAATGTGTGCTACTGATATTTCTCCTGGTGTAAAACTTGAAAACTTATTAAGTAAAAGCAACTCATCATCTTTTTTTTTCTCCTAAACAGAACAACTACATACATCTGCTTTTAATAAGAACCTTGCTGTGTGGTTCAGCAAACCAGAAATTATAGTTTGGTGGGTGGAGGCTTAGAAAATTGCAACATTACTTTTAGCGAACAGATTCATCACAGTCAGATTTCACAATATATTCACCTGCATGCAACATCATGCAACTGCCCCTGAAATAACATTATTAATATAGAAATGCAGATCCCACAACTGACCAGTCTACTGACACTGATGTGAAGAGTGGCCATTGAGGCATGTCTATAAAAACCATGGAGATGCATTTCAACCAGATGTATTCAAGAAGCAAGGGGAAACAAAACTGAAAAGGGATCACTTGCAAGCAGACTCCCTCCACACTGCTGCAATCATGTGGAGGTGCTGGTGTTGGAATGGGGTGAACAAGGTCAGAAGTCACCACACCAGGTTATAGTCAACATGGTTATTTGAAATCACAAGTGTTTGGAGTATTGCCCCATTGAAGCGAAGTGAAGCAGATGGGTACAGAATTTATTGGCAGAAAGATCAAAAGATCGTACAAATTGTATGATGGAATGGTGCAATCAACAGGTCTCAAGACTATGGACATTCCTCCTGATAACTATATTTACTTTCAAACCACAAGGAGGCCAAAACTTTACTTTAATATTAAATCACACCATTGCCTGAACATTCATTTTAAAAGAACTGTGGATGCTGGAGATATGAATCAAACTCAAATGAGGAACCTATTATCCGAAGGACACTGGCGGGGAGTACTTCGTTCAGTTAACCGAATTCTGGACAATTGAATGTCAGATTAAAGTTGAGCCAAGCATTGGGATCTTGCAATCTTGCCAAATAATCCAATATTCGGACAATCACTGTTCCTCTGTAATTGTTTCGATTCAGCTTATTTTAATGGCCGATTTAAAATTTATCCATAGACATAAAAGGTGTTCGTCAAAACAAATTCCTTAGTAACCACAATGCCACCAATGGAATAGGTGGTCCATGATAACCCATTAAAACAGTTCTTAAAGTTGTAAAATAAACAAAAGAATTGTACCAATAGCATTTCTTTTGGAGACAAATGTGTTTAGGTCTCCTACTATGTCGCTCATCCTCACCGTACCTAACTTGTTTGCCCTGCAAATTAATACTTAGTGCGAAAGCACAATATGTTGGTTGACTTTATTAAATTTTGAAACTGACACTGGAATCCAGAAGACCAGCATTTAACGTAAAATGTAGAAATATCATTCAACAAATTTCATGTTAGACACTCCACCCATTTTCAAATTTCAGTGAATTCAATTTAAGAGTTAATTCTGGATTCATAACCACCAAAAATTTGATTGAGATTGGTCTACTCAGCATGTTGTACATTAGTGAAAAGATGATAATTCTATTGATATGCTTAAGACAAAACTGTGCTTTAGATAAAAAGATTGCGCTTTAGGCTGTTTTACCACCTTTAAAATTTATGATTT
The DNA here is from genome assembly GCF_047496795.1 of Chiloscyllium punctatum. Lineage (NCBI taxonomy): Eukaryota > Metazoa > Chordata > Chondrichthyes > Orectolobiformes > Hemiscylliidae > Chiloscyllium > Chiloscyllium punctatum. Next base: position 3,681,810 of record NC_092775.1, read on the forward strand.
AAAATAGTTTCTAAAGCTGCAAAAGGAAAATATAACACAGCCTGACTCCATACCATACTTCATTAAGGCCCTTAGAGATCAACACACAATGCAAGACTAAAAGTCTCCAAATTCCTGGTGCTTGTCATCATAGGAATTTCAGCACAAGGCATCATTCAGCCCATTATACCTGCGCCAGTTCCACTTTGGAACTAACGCCTCTAAACAATGGCTTTGCTCTCTGTAACTTTTGCTCAGATGTTTATCTAATACTATTTCCAGAGACTGATCAACTGTATTTCAGCAGATCTCTACTCGTATGAAAACTTTCCAAATTCACCTAACTGTGTGCATGAGACACAGATGGGGAGAACGAGAAAGGAATGTAGGAGGGAATAAAATTACACAAGATTTGAACACTTCCTTTTAAATTGAAACTTATAAAACTCTGAAGATTCTCAGGGTAGTCAAGATAAGAAAAAAAAGATCAAGTGTCATGACGTTTTAAACTGATAGTTCATGTCAACTGATCAAGTAACTACTATACCACGTAGGTCAGCAAGTGGCAAAATCTTAGTGGGCAGTTCGGACAGTGGTTGTTGAATACAGAGTCTCAGAAAGGAGTCAGTCAAATTGCCCTGCCAATCTTGACATCAGACTTGTTGAATTGATGGTCATCCAATCGAAGCAAGAGAAGTCAATTCGCACCTTGAAACTTTAACCAAAAGGACTAAGGAGGAGGAACAGCAAATTGTTTGGTCCTTCAAGCCTTCTCCACCATTCAGTAGCATCATAGCTGAGTTAGTAAGTAGATACAAGAAAATTGGTAGAGTAAATAAACTGTTGCAAAAGCTCTTTTTAAGAGATCCTAATGTAACAGTATAAAATTTATCTTTTCTACAATTAAGATCAGGGAATTTTAATGTTTTCAGTTTAAAACATTTCTAAAACTCTTGATCGCTGAAGTTTACTGTATTTTTCAGTAGTGGCATCTCAATTTTTTTCCACAAAATGTTTAAAAGTCCTCATTACTCCAATTTGAAATTTCAGCGAATATACAGTTTAGGATTTTGGGTAGTTAACTTAGTGACAAAAATGAGCTTATTAAAGTATCCAATCATGTTGGTCTGCACCAACCAGAAGCTAATCAATTGTTATTTATAAGCATTGGAGGTTATGCATATTTATGTTGGGAGACAACATTAAGTGTTCAGAATTAAAAGGAAGATACTGTACTTTGCCACGCCAATTAAAAAAACAACACCAAATGAAAAATGGCAAAGTTGATTCAAAATTAACTAATGTCCCAAATGAACACAAGTACCATGGCTACAAAATAAAGCTAAATTATTAGAGGCTCATCCTCTAGTTGCAGTCTCTAAGCTGGGATATACCTGTTTGGTGAACATCACAACCAATTGTGCCAGCAACAATGGATGATCTTCACAAAATATTTCCACATCATACACCCAAGTTCAAAATAAACAAAGTCTGTAGTAGTGCAAATGCTGTCAGCTTTGTTCTAATTTTCAGGAGTGTTGTACTTGAACGGGTTTCAGATGATGTTTACAAAAAGAGTCACTACCGTACTTCAGCATTTATAGTATGATGCATTAGATTCATATCACTAACTAAAAGCCAAACCATCACAGCTTTTATGCATTAACATTTAGTTAACAAAAGCACCAAGCACATGTTAGAAAACATGGCAAGTACCAAAACCTAATGCCTCAATTAGATTGAATGTGCACAAGAACAGGGTTACAAATGTGTTCATAAATAAATTTAATTTGTGCTTAACATAATATGCAACTGAGTAACACTATCAGAATAGACACTAGACACAACTAAATAGCACTTGGTCAAAACTGCTTCAGGGACAAGCGATGTGACAAATTACACAATCTAACAAGGTTTTACAACAAGCAACACAAACAAACCAGATCTGGCTGACATCCATTTTACAGCAAGGCCCTAAATAAAGAAAATAAAATGTTAAAAATGCAAGTAGTATACAAATCAATACTAAAACAAAATCAAAAGATCACAGGTCCAACCAACCTGACATGAACAAGGTTAATGCGCATAAACACCCTACCATTTCAAGAATATTTTCCTTCTGCTCAAACTTCATTCTTTTTACTTTATGATTCTAAAAGAACAATCCAATTTGTTCCACACAGACCCATTTAGCAAAAAAAAATTCTGATCAGCAAGCCATGGACCAACACATGCAGATCATTAGACGGGATTCATTACATGAGATTGCACTTTGAGAGCAAGTATCCTTTGCAACTTTTAAAAACGTGCAGTATCCACAAAATGAAACCAGTAAATACCTGCAGAATATTTGAGACAAAATCTGGATCTTGAACAGTTTAAAAAAAAACAAGGCCATTGTTTTAATTTGCCTTCAGGATTAAACAGTATGTGGTGGACTCTGAAATCCTCCTTTCGATTTTAGACAGAAATACCACTTGCTTTTAAATATTACAATTGAGCCCAAGAGGTATGTACTGAGTGATTAAAGCTGTGCGCCCGAGCTCGAGGAAGAATCCTACCCCCTTGGCCCCACTTCGACCCTGGGTGTAGAAGGAATCGACCCACATCTCTCCCCGTCTCCTCCCCCCCACCCCCCGGGTCCGGGCTCTGGGAGGACTCGTCCCCCACTCCCCAACTCCGGATTCCTTCGACGGTCCCTCTTGCTGCGCATGCACACTCTTTGTCCCGCTCCCGCCCCCCGCCCCCGCACAAAGCGCCATATCGCCCTCACACAAGCCACCGAAGATTCAGCCTCAATTCAACTAAAATCCATTCACTGTAATAATCCAACCAGCAGTGAGCAGAGGGAGACCGAAGGGAGGTGGCGAAGGAGGGGGGGGGGGGGGGGGGAAGGGGCTGGCGGAGAGGCCTACCCGGGCGCCCTCCCGCGGGAGGCCTCGTTGCTCGGTCCGCCGAAAGGCCCGAGCTCGGAGTTACAGAGAGAGGGAGAGAAACAGCGGCATTTACTGACAGACAACACAACTCATTCCCGGCCCCGCACGGCCGCAGGAAGCCGAGTCAGCGATGCCCTTACCGGTGACACGGGATCTAAAGGATTAACTAGGGGTGGGCCTGAGGGTTTAAGCGAGCGGACGCCCTGCTGCTCTCCCGCTCCCGCTCGTTTCCTCACTCAGCCTCAACAACATGGCGGCGAGGAGGCAACCCCGCCCCCCATCGTTTGCGTCTGACGTCGGCGGTCTCCGCCCCCCAGCCGACTGTAATTAACGTCATCGGGATAGACCCCGCCCCTTAGGATGTGGGTCTGACGTTACCGCTAACCGTTCCCGCCCACGTTTTGACGTCACCCGACCGTATCGGCCCCTTAGTGTCTGCGTCTGACGTCGGCAACAACTGTTCCGCCCTTTACCTGACGTCTCGCAGGATAGGCCCCGCCCATTCAGTGCATGCGTTTTCTTTCAAAGGTAACTGGCCCCGCCCCATGGGAGCCTGACCCCGCCCACTGCCAATATCATGGCGTCACTCCAGGGAGATGATCTGGGTCAAGTGTTCGAGTCCCATCACGTTTGGTGCAGACTTCTAACTTCTGTAAATTTCTGGAATTAAAAACTGGACTGAATGGTGACCATGAAAAACAATTGTCATTTTTTTGCCAATCTGTTCGCTAATGTCCTTTTATGTGAAGGTCATAGAGATGTACAGCACAGAAACAGACCCTTCAGTCCAACTCATCCGTGCTGACCATCCTACCCTAATCTAGTCCCATTTGCCAGCACCCGGCCCATATCCCTCCAAACCCTTCCTGTTCATATACCCATCCAGATGCCTTTTAAATGTTGCAATTGTACCAGCCTCCACCACTTCCTCTGGCAGCTCATTTCATACACGCACCACCCTCTGCGTGAAAAGATTGCCCCTTAGGTCTCTTTTGTATCATTCCCCTCTCATCGTGAACCTATGCCCTCTAGTTCTGGACTCCCCCGACTCCAGGGAAAAGACCTTGTCTATTTATACTATCCATGCCCCTCATGATTTTATAAAATCTATAAGGTCACCTCTCAGCCTCCGATGCTCCAGGGAAAACTGCCCCAGCCTATTCAGCTTCTCCCTATAGCTCAAATCTTCCAAACCTGGCAACATCCTTGTAAATCTTTTCTGAACCCTTTCAAGTTTCACAACATCCTTATGATAGGAGGGAGACCAGAATTGCATGCAATATTCCAGCTAGTATAAGACTGGCATGGACAATGTTAAAAACCACATAACCTTCTAGCTCAACAGGTTTGTTTGGAAGCACTAGCTTTCAGAATGCTGCTCTTTCATCAGGTAGCTAGTTATAAACTGTTGGACTATGACCTGGTGTTGTGTGATTTTTAATAGTGTCCTTTAGTGTGGGAAATCTGGCATCCTTCTGGCATGGATTTCACCAGTTTCCTCATTTCCCCTCCCCCCACCTTACCCCAGTTCCAGCCTGCTAGCTCAGCACCATCCTCATAACCTGTCCTACTTGTCAATCTTCCCATTTATCCCGCTCCATCCTCCTCTCTGACCTATCACCTTTACCCCCACCTCCACCCACCTATTGCTCTCTTAGCTACCTTCTCCCCAGCCCCATCACCCCCTTCCATTTATCTCTCCACTCCAGCCTCATTCCTGATGAAGGGCTCCTGCCCGAAACGTCGATTTTCCTGCTCCTCAGATGCTGCCCGACCCCGCTGTGCTTTTCCAGCACCACTCTAATCTTGAATCTGATCTCCAGCATCTGCAGTCCTCACCTTTGCCTATTCTTCTGGCATGGTTTAGCCTAAATGTAACTCCAGACCGACAGCAATGTGGTTCACATGTACAGCTGTACTGCAGATCCTTTTGTCCAACCCATCCATGCCAACCAGATATCCTAAAATGGTTCAGTCCCATATCCCTCTGAACCCTTCTTATTCATGTAACCATCTAGATGCCTTTTAAATGTTGCAATTGTACCTGTCTTCCACCACCACTTCTTCTGACAGCTTCTTCCTTACATGCACCACCCTCTGTGTAGAAAAAGTTGCCCCTCAGGTACTTTTTAAATCTTTTCCCTTTCAAGCAATGCCCTCTACCTTTTGACTCCCTTACCTTGGGAAAAAGACCTTCTATTTATCCTCTCCATACCCCTCATGATTTTATAAACTTCAAGAAGTTGCTCCAGTGAAAATAGGCCCAGCCCATTCAGCCTCTCCCCATAGCTCAAACTCTCCAATCCCAGCAACATTCTTGTAAGTCTTTTCTGAACCCTTCGAAGTTTCACAACATCCTTCCTATTGCAGGGAAATGGAGACCAGAAGTGACCGTGCTTAACTATGATCAATAAATGTTGATTTAGTGAGTGAATCTCATTGAGTCTACACCCCATGAATGATTTTACAAAAATCAGTAAATTATGTTGAAACCCATAAGGAATACTTTCCACCCTGGAATATCCTGTCCAATTTTGGACACCACTTTTGGAAGCCAGGATGGAGGACTGAATGTGAGATCCGGAGTAGCACAATGGGCGAAATGACCCCTCCCTGCTTGACATTTAGTTTCTATGGTTCCAATCACAATAATCTCATATTCTTTCAGGTCTGAGATTTCTGACATGGAGAATGAGAATATATCCAGGCTGATTGGCTCGCTATCATGTACTGTGTCTTCACTCCATAAAGGATGCGTCTGATGACAGTTTGGGGAAAATATTCCACAGAAAACCCAATTATTCATATTTAAGATTGACAGTAACATGTATGATGAAGAACTTATGCTCAAACCATCGACTCTCCTGCTCCTCGGATGCTGCCTGACTGGCTGTGCTTTTCCAGCGTCACACTTTTTGACTCTGATCTCCAGCATCTCTAGTGCTCACTTTCTCCTATTTAGAGGCATGTATTTGTACATTAACATTATAGAATTCCAATTTCAGTGTCTTCTGTGCAATTTGGAATCCTCACTGAGGGAGGGACGTAATTGCACTGGAGAGGATGCAGAGAAGATTTATCAAGGTGTTGCCTGGGCTGGAGAGTTACAGTAATAAAGAGAGATTGAACAGATTGGTGTTGTTTTCCTTAGAGCAGAGGAGACTGAGAAGGGATATGATTGAGATGTATCAAATGATAAGTGACATAGACAGAGCAGACACGAATAAACATGTCTCCTTGGTGGAGGATCAATGAACTGGAGGCAAAACTTTAAGGCTAGGGGCAGGAAATTTAGAGGGGATGTGCAGAAAACATTTTTCACCCAAAGAATGGTGGGAATCTGGAACTCAATGCTACTAAGGGTGGTAAAGTCAGAAACCCTCATAACATTGAAGAAATGTTGAGATGTACATTTGCTATGCAACAGCAGACAAGTCTATGGACCAAATGCTGGAAAATGAGATTAGTATCGTTAGGTAGTTGGTTTTGACCAGCTCAAACTCAATGGGCTGACCGACTTTTTCATTGCTGTAGACCTCTATGATTCTATGAGGTAAAAACAATGACTGCAGATGCTGGAAACCAGATTCTGCATTAGTGGTGCTGGAAGAGGACAGCAGTTATCCACTCCACCCTCTCCTCCCTGACCTATCACCTTCATCCCCTCCCCCACTCACCCATTGTACTCTATGCTACTTTCTCCCCACCCCCACCCTCCTCTAGCTTATCTCTCCACGCTTCAGGCTCACTGCCTTTATTCCTGATGAAGGGCTTTTGCCCGAAACGTCAATTTCACTGGTCCTCGGATGCTGCCTGAACTGCTGTGCTCTTCCAGCACCACTAATCCAGACTCTACGTTCTATGACTTATCAATAATTTCTTTTACACCCCCAAAGTATTTAAGTTGGTACAGGCCAACAAGTGTACATTAACAATGAAAAGCTTTTTATTTCAAAATAAATGACACATACTTCCAGAACGAAAAAAGGCATCACTTGAAGCACAGCCTGGTGAGGGCATAGTTGATGCATTTCTATGGCATATGCACAAAACTTGAACATTTTAACTTTTACAGAAACTCTGTTCTAAGTCTCAGATTTCAATTTAACAATTGGCACAGTGTTCACTAAAATTGCCTCCACTATATTCTGTCCTTATATAGTTCCTCCTGAACCGACACAGATTGAAGCTAGAGATTCCACATTGATTTGCAAGGAATTCATCACCTAGTGATTTCAACTTGCCATGGATCCCAGTTAGCTGTGTATTCCTTTGCTGGCAGGTTTAAAAATGTTCTCTCTTCTTTATAGCTTCCTTCTGTAATGGTTTTTGTTTGAAATTTGAGACTAGTTGCAACCATGAAGAGGTTATTCGAAGCTAAGAAATTCAAAGCTCCATTGTGAAAATAGTCAAGGAAGAGGCTGTCAGACTCTCAAGACCAGGAATTGAAAGAAACCTGTAGATATTATAGAAGGGAATCCTCTCTGGTGTTTAAGTACTGTAAAGAGGTGCTATTAGGAATGAATGGAATATTGTATTTTTACTGTAAGTTTTGGAATCTTTCAAATGTCTTACTTGTAAACAACTTTGTTTTACTATTTTATTTTTTTTCTTTTGCATAATACACTTTTGTTTCACTGTTAAAACCAGATCTGCACTGTTATGTTTTTGTATTTCAGTAAGAAATCACATCATCAAATAAAAATGAATAGATCTATCAAACCAGATTTCAGAGTTGATTTGCCAGGGCAGCATGGTGGCTCAGCGGTTCGCACAGCTACCTCACAGCACTAGGGACCTTGGTTCAATTCTAGCCTCAGGTGACTGTCTGTATGGAGTTTGCACATTCTCCCTGTATCTGTGTGGGTTTCCTTTGGGTGCTCTGGTTTTGTCCCACATTCCAAAAGATGTGCAGGCCAGGTGAATTGGCCATGCTAAATTGCCCATATTGTTAGGTATATTAATCAGGGTTAAATGCTGGGAAATGAGTTTGGGTGGGTTACTCTTCAGAGGGTTGGTGTGGACCTGTTGGGCCAAAGGGCCTGTTTCCACACTGTAGGGAATCTAATCTAATGATAACATTATATCCAAACATTACATTCACAGAGTGGGCTAGCATCAATCTATTAGACTATAATTGAGGAGCATGCATTAATAAAGTGTTCTGCTTCAAGTCATTGAAGGTAAGGTGGAGGTATTTAAATCTTCAGGTCACATACCCTGATACAATAATGATAGCAAGAACATAACTCATAAA